>NC_065449.1:15971074-16624256 GCF_917563875.1 Diabrotica virgifera virgifera
TGGGTAAAATTATGAAGGTCCTAAGTGTATCCTAAAATGCGAATACTTGTTTTTTATGATTTTTTCGCATTTATTGCTATTTTGCAACAAGGGTGACAATTATTAAAATTTTTAGCTAATCCTATATTGTAGGAAATTTAATTACGCAACTTTTATGTCAGTGCAACTTTTCTCGAAAATGAATACTTTTAAAATTATAATCAAAAAATGAAGAAAAGAATCGAATTTTTCCTTCATTTTTTGACATTGTGATTATTTAAACAATGTTCCGGACCTTTTTGAGTGGGAGGATAACTCAAATATTATTATATGAGTTATTATTTTCAAGCAATTTCTGCAAACAAATATGGGTCACCTTCAACGTCCAAATTAATGTTACTAATATTTTTACAGATGTGCCCTGGTCTAGAAGTACGTGTCTTGTTGCCGTTTGCAGATCACCGCTGCGCTCGGCAGATTGTTTTTGTCATTCAAATAAATACGGGGAATGTATAATTGGTTGCCTATCGGCTAATATTCCATAGCGTCTTATTACAAGCAAATGGTCAATCTGGGTACGGCTTGCCGAAGCGGGCCTTGAATTCACACAATCGCAGTCGGGTGTATGACTGGCTAGGATCATTTCCCTGCCGACCCTGACTAGCCGCCACTGCTAAACAATATAATTAGCTAATTAATAATTACTTCATATAAATCAATATTTCTTACAATCAACAAATCTAGTAAATATCGGTTTTAACGCATAATTAAAGTAATATTATTATTCTTTATAAAAAATATTTATATGTATTCGATTTTGAAAGCTGACAACGCTGAGAGATAACAAGTAGACTGTGTCCTTTTCTAGTACTTGTGCAGTTTTATCTTTATCTTTTTTCAAAAAGTGGTTACCGCAGTCTAAGCGATCCTTTCGAAAGTTTATATATCTGCACGTTGGCAGTAGCTATTTTTACTCAAAAATGTCTAAAGGAAAAATAAAAACATAACCTATATTTTTTGTCAGATCTAAAAATGGATAAGTATGTTTTGGTAGAATATTTGAGCAGTATAAAAACAGCAATATGTGAGACGTTTAAACATACCCAGAGGATTAAGGTAGGTTCTTGAAGTAGTGTAATTATAGAAAAGTCATTAGAAATTATTTTAGCTCACTAGTTTTGATGTTTCGAACCACTATATCATTTTGGGGACGAACAGTGGAGGTATTTATATTTTCAAACGAACACCATGTGAATTTCTTAGGCTGATCCCAAGCAAAGTAAGTTTTAAAATAGACATTTCTACACATTTCTCTGACATCTATTATTAATGACAAAAAACGTATTTCTAGTCTATAAAATATTATTAATATTAGTTCTTTTTGCCAGTAATACAGTTTTTTGTTGCTTTTTTTGTCACATGTAAAGTATTAATCCTTTTTTTGTCAGCAATAAGTATTTTCAAATGGACCTTGTAGCTTACAAAACTAGACACATAATAATTAAATAATTCCTGAAACTGTCAATGTATTATAAATTTAGCGAGGCAATAGAGTAATAAAGGGGAGGAAGTGTTTAGTAGATCAAGTGTCAGTCATAGTTTTTAATGTAATGTTATTGTTTAACATGTGGATGGCATACATGTGAGCCACGCCACATGATGCCTTTACCAATGTGCGGATGGCGAGCATGTATGCCATTGATTATACACATTTTAAATGTGTTAATTTTGTCTGTTCCCAAGTATGTTTTTGGGATCACATACTTGGGATCCCTAGTCACATCTGATAATAACGTAGCAGAGGAAGTGAAGAGGCGAATATTTATTGCCAATAAAAGTTATCATGGCTTAATTCGGCAACTAAGATCAGACAACGTCGCAAGGAAAACAAAATGCCAAATATACAAAACCCTAATAAGACCGGTACTCACATACGGCTCAGAAACCTGGACACTCACTAAAAGAGAGGAAACATTGCTAGCCACCTTTGAAAGAAAAATCTTGCGACACATATAAACTGAGCGTCATAGAAAACGGGCACCCTAAAAAATGGGTCATTTTTGATGTCGCGTATCTCCTAAACCTGTTGTCCGATTTAAGTGATTTTTTGAATATGTTATAGCCCTGTTCTTTGCCAATATCATTGTATTAATAGTTTTGCAAAGCAGGTAAATTTTCATTATATACCGGGTGTACGAATCAAACTGTGTTTTTTTCTCAAAGTTCGCAACACCCTGTGGCATATTCTAGCATTTATAAAATACTGAAATTAAAATCCAACTATAGCCTCAGGTTTTCTTAACATTCTGTTTTTTGATTCATTCGCTTATGTTGGATAATACAAAAGTTATGTACTTTAACAACTAGCCATGTTCTTCAGGGTCTAGGACGTTTCATCGCCGCCGTTTAGATGCCGCCAGTTCGATGCCGATGCCGACCGATTCATCGCCAGTCAATTAATCGCTATCTGATATATTTCCGAATTTTCGACTGTTACAATTATTAGTTATTTTTAGTATTAATTAGGAATTCTAGGAAATTCGAGATATGCCCGCGATGAAATGGACTGGCGATGAACCGGCGGCATCGAAACTGCCGGCGATAAACCGGCGGCATCGAAACGTCCCATTCCGTGTTCTTCATCAGTACAAGGTGTTATAAGTCTAAAGTGTTTTAGGGACTAAATAAGTTCGACAAACTTTAAGGGATAATTCTCCATTAAAAATAATGACAGTTTGCTTTATAATCATATATCCGCAAAAGCTTCATTCCCGAGATACGGGATGTTAAATTTTTTCTTACAAACTGATGATTTATTTATTGCTTTAAAACCGGTTGAGATATGCAAATGAAATTTGGTAGGTTTTAAGAGATGGTTATTGCGCATTTTTTGACATTCAACTAAGAATTTTATATTCACTATTGGAGCGCATACGGGTAATATGATCGATCATATTATTCGTATGTACGCCAATGGTGAATAAAAAATTCTTAATTGTATATCAAAAAATGTTAAAAAATTACGTCTTAAAACCCACCAAATTTCATTTGCATATCTCAACCGGTTTTAGGGCAATAAATAAATCGTCAGTTTTTAAGAAAAAATTCAACATCCGGTATGTCGGAAACGAAGCATTTGCGGACATATGTTTATAAAGCAACCGGTCATTATGTTTTTATGCAGAATTACCCCTTAAAGTTTGTCGTACTTCTTTAGAAACACCCTGTTGAGATATGCAAATGAAATTTGGTAGGTTTTAAGAGATGGTTATTGCGCATTTTTTGACATTCAACTAAGAATTTTATATTCACTATTGGAGCGCATACGGGTAATATGATCGATCATATTATTCGTATGTACGCCAATGGTGAATAAAAAATTCTTAATTGTATATCAAAAAATGTTAAAAAATTACGTCTTAAAACCCACCAAATTTCATTTGCATATCTCAACCGGTTTTAGGGCAATAAATAAATCGTCAGTTTTTAAGAAAAAATTCAACATCCGGTATGTCGGAAACGAAGCATTTGCGGACATATGTTTATAAAGCAACCGGTCATTATGTTTTTATGCAGAATTATCCCTTAAAGTTTGTCGTACTTCTTTAGAAACACCCTGTACTGATAAAGAGCATGCCTAGTTGTTAAAGTACATAACTTTTGTATTATCCATCATAAATGAATGAATCAAAAAGCAGAATGTTAAGAAAACCAGAGGCTATAGTTGGATTTTAATTTCAGTATTTTATAAATGCTAGAATATGCCACAGGGTGTTGCGAACTTTGAAAAAAAACACAGTTTTATTCGTACACTCGGTATATAATGAAAATTTACCTGTTTTGCAAAAATATTAATACAATGATATTGGCAAAGAACAGGGCTATAACATATTCAAAAAATCACTTAAATCAGACAACAGGTTTAGGAGATACGCGACATCAAAAATGACCCATTTTTTAGGGTGCCCGTTTTCTATGACGCGCAGTTTATAAGGGCACAAAAGAAAATGGAATTTGGCGAAGAAGGTACAACTTTGAACTATACGAAATATACCAGGATCCAGATATCATAACATTCATTAAAATAGGACGGCTGCGTTGGATGGGACATGTAGAAAGAATGGAAGAAGGCGAAATACCAAACAGATGCCAGTAGGAAAAAGAACAAGAGGAAGACCGAAGCTGAGATATTTAGAACAAATAGAAAATGATATAAAAATCTTAAAAATAAAAAACTGGAGAAAAAAACATGAAACAGATCAGAGTGGAGAAGAATCCTGGAACAGGCCAAGACCCGGAAAGGGCTGTCGAGCCAATGATGATGATGATGATGATGAATTTTGTCTGTTCAGCATTTAAGTCTTAGGATTAGACGTCCGCACACAATGTGTTAACACTTTACGTGCGCATGGCATAGGTAGGTACATGTAAGCCCCATAGTTCCTCCACCAATGTGCGGATGGCTCGCCTGTATGCCATTGGATATATGAACTTCTAAGATGAAAATTAATTTCAGTTCATAGTATAAGTCCTAACTCATTACATCTGCATGCAACGTGTTAAAAAGTGAAATGACAACATAAAAAGTAATTTTCTTGTTTAAAAATTTACGGAGATTAATTACAATATTCAATTTTAATTTTAAACTCAACCAAAAACTTGCAAAATCCACAAGTATATTCATATAACTATAAACGAGAAAATTGTATGTTATAGAAATTTATAATTTTAATCATAAAATGTTCATAAACATATATCAGCAATTGATATAATTATTAAAGTAATTAACAAAACACCAAAAAAAATAGATATTTTAATAGGCCAACTTCTATCTTTTATAAATAAAAGGAAAAATATTTAATAAATGTTTATAGATATACAAAGAGAGGTCAGAATTCCAAAGAAAAGTTGTAGTAAACATTTTTGTTTACTTACATAGGAAATATTTCAACATGATCAATATAATTTCATTATTAAATAAATATTTTTATGGAAATATTACATTTTATTTAAGTCAAAACAGTCAAACATTATACACTCATGGACAAAAATATGGAATATTTTAAAATTATTGTTAATATGTTCAATATGATGGGTTCATATTAGCAAAACAATTTTTTCTAAAAAGAAAACTTTACTTAATAACCATCCAAAATGTTCTGGTAAACTTTTTTAACCTATTACCTGTTACATAGCAATTAGACGAAACGAAGGGGATATTAAAGAAAGGATAGTAAAGGGAAAAAAGGTAATAGGAGCCCTGAATTCGGTACTGTGGCAACAAAATATAAGAACAGAAAATAAAAAAACGAATTTAATAATAGTTTCACATTTTATACCTCTATCGTGGCTTTGGAATTATAGCAGAGTAGTCTGCTATGTCTTGGGCGTACAGTATACAAGGAAGGTAACAGGGCCAGTGCTAAGCTTCAACCACCTATTATTCAAATTTATTAACAAATTGGTTAAGTAGGTATATAGTTTCTTATAGTGCCCCCTGGTTTTACCCAAAGTACTCATTTTATTCAGGCTGAGTCGACCTGGGGCCCATAGACATTTTTAAAAATGTCTAGATGTTCTCACTGGCGCTGGTATTCGATCCATTATGCCTACCTACTTGGAAGTCAGACATCCTATCGCCTGAGCTATTCGGCCTGCCAGCCGAAAAAACGAATTTACCACACATTATTAAAACCAGTTACCGTTGACCAACCTTGATAAAGTTGGTCAAAGAGAAAAACCTGGACATAATAGTAGAACTGTTATGGTTGAAGAACCTGCGAGAATGGTTTGGATGCAGCTCAAAACAACTATTTAGAGCTACTGCCTCAAAAATTAAAATAGCTATGATGATTGCCAACCTCCGTAGCAGAGATTGCACCTGAAGAAGATGAATTAAAACCAGTATTAACCTATGGAGCTGAAGTCTGGTAATTAACCAAAAAGTACACAATAAATACTAACCACTGAGTTGAGAAAGAAGATTTAGACTAGAACACAGTTCTAGGATAATAAGAAATGACAGCATTATACAACAAATAGACATAGAAAGAACATAGATGACATTGAAGGACAACAGCTAGTATGGTACGGATACGTAAGATGAATGGAGGAAAGAAGAATCCCAAAAAAAGTGTGAGAATGGACTCCCACAGAAAACAAACATGAGAAAGACCAACAACCACATGGATAAAGGGCATCTCCAAGGCGATGTCGGGAAGAAATTTAAGAGAAGAAAATTGCCACAATGGAAAGGAGTGGCGATTATGAGCAGAATTTAGATCGCTATAAAACCAGTTATATACATAGCACTTTAAAGTCCATTAAAAAAATTAACTATTCTAAATGGGAAATAAGCCACAATTTAACTAAAAAAATATTTTATTAACATTTCGACGTCCAAATCCATTATAGTTAAATACAAAAATCCCACAACAAAATAGCTTCAGAACAACATTACTAAAAAATCTAGTCCACAAATCCATTTTAATCAATAAATATCAACTTTACAATATAATACAGTAGAACCCCTCAAATCTGAACTAATTGGGAAAACAGCCTGTTTGGATTCCGAAAAGTTCAGATTATCCGAAAGTTAGCCCAACTAATAATTCAAAGCTTTCATTGTCGTTGATTTTGAGTTACAAAACGTTCTCGCAGGAGTGTAGACAATGTTTTTGGACTCAAGTTGACTGCAAGAGAACCGAAATAAGTTTATATTTAACTTTTATAAGCACTACATATAAAGTAAGTCTTAATTTTTAAGAAATCTTAAATGTCAAAGTTCTATTAATCCTACATTGTTTAATTTTCTGGTTTTACTCTGTATAATAAACATGTTTTTAAGTTTTTGTCTTGAATTTTTTAATTTTTTTCACTTTCCGTTGATTCGGAATTACGGGGTTCTACTGTAGTACATTAGTACATTTTTGGGTACTTAATAAGTAATATATTTCAGGAAGGCTCTACAGTCCACGTAAAAATATCTCCTGATGAGAAAAATTTGGGCGTAGCCTCTGCCAGGGGCCTTGTGATAATTTTAGAAAACTTTTTTGCCGACTTAAATGTAAGGCCTCTTCTGTTTACCGAACACGAGGGCCATGCAATATCTGTGATGAAATGGCATGGCAATAGCGTATACACTGGTGACAATAATGGAAAAATAGCTGTATGCTCTGTCCATGCAAAATTGGTAAGTGCAAAATTATGTTTTTTGACTTTGTAATTATGCATATGTGCCTCTTATTGATGTGCTGCTGTCAATGTTATTGATGTCTATTGACGTGTGATTTTGTTAAGTACTTCTCCCAGAATCTGAAATAATTTTTGTAATGTAATGTACCTAAGTCAGCCCATTTCGCTCATCAGCAACATCCACACTGGAGGCATATGCATCGAATGTGTTAAAATTAATGAGAAGTTGTTCCATTCTTCTTCCCCTACTCTCTTTTCTTCGCTGTATTATGTACTGTGTTCTGTACTTTTATGTTTCATAAATGCCTCAGATTCGCCTGCACACTTCTTTGGATGATTTTAGCTGTATGTACTTTCACTTTTGGGTGTTACCAGTGTAAGTGTAACTAAAACGACAATAGACTACCCCAGCTAATTGAAAATAACATTCGAAAATAATATTTCAACCAACCAAGATAGTTATCTTTCACCCCAGCCTAGCTCAGTCTCTCAGGGTGTGTTCGTCTTGTCCTAATCTTAGATATGAATTATGAAAATTCGGAATAAAAGCAAACAAAACAGTATTTTTAATCAATCATGTTTATTGTTCATAAAGATATAATATAAATGTGACTTATTAAATGCATTAACAAATACAGTAGAGCGTCGATTATCCGAACTAATTGGGGGACATGAGTGTTCGGAAAACCGATTTGTTCAGATAATCGAACTATATTGAGATTGTCATACATATTTATCCACAAGTGAATAAAAACCATATTTATATATGTAACTGTATATTTGTTTATACCTTGATAATGACAAATAGCAATTAAACAAAAAAGTGCAGTCTTTATAACAACATATTTTTGGATACACAATTGAAGAAAATTGAAGATATTTTAAGCGTTAATTACTAACGCTTGCTCAGTACTCGAGTGCAGGGCGCGGGAGTCGGGAGTTCGAATAACCGGTCGTTCGGTTGATCGACGTTCGGATAATCGACGCTCTACTGTATATTCAAATTCTTGCCAAAAGCTGCAAGCTACCCTATTCTCTTTTCTTCACTGTATTATGTACTGTTGTCTGTCCTTTTATGTTCCATAAATGCCTCAGATTCGCCTGCACACTTCTTTGGATGATTTTAGCCGTGCTTTCACAATTCAGTGTATTCAGTGTACTTGCCAAGATCAGGAAACATGCAACTCTCTGAATCATTATCTTGACTTGATAATTACCTTTTGCCAACTTTCCGTGGTCACATAATAGGGAACTTTGTAACAATGCTTGTACAACATTTAATTTAAATATCAATTATGTCAAGCTATACAGGGTGAGGCAAATAAAGGGCCTATTAGAAATATCTCAAGAACTAAAGGCAACAGAATCATAAAAATTGGAATAAAGGGGTTTTGAAGGATGATCTATTAAATGAAAATATTTTCATCTCTTTGCAACTTCCGGTTATACCGGAAGTTGCTTATAATTTCGTTTTTTTAAATGGGACACCCTGTACATTTTTACATTTTTGGATTCTCTTCGATGTCTTCTTTCTTAAAATATGAGGTTTTGTAATATTATACAGGGTATTTTAAAAGATAATTACGTTTTTTTATTAATTTCGTAGCAAAATTAACACCCTGTAGAATTGTAGTAGTTTGACATCTAAAACTTTACTTACGTTCAAATAATTTTTAATGTACTCTACTATTATTAAGAATCATTAGTATAGCTAAATTTTTAATTTTAGTATACAGGGTTGGTCGAAACTCGGAATGAGTATTTTCTGAGTTTTCTTAAATGGAACACCCTGTATTTTAGTATTGTAATGAAATGATATTTTATGGTACTTTTTTATTTCTTAAGCATTCCCTATACCTAACTGCTTTAATTTGTGCTTAACTGTTAATCGCACCAACAATCTTAACTAAGTAGGTATTTCGATAGCTAAACCATTATTGGTAATTTTAAGGACTAGTCTGGATTAATATGTATTTATTTCTAAAAAATTATTTGGGATTGAGTATTTTCACGGCCAACCTAATAAAATTTTACGTATATTTTGTTGCAATTAATGTTTAGCTTGAATCACCAATAACTCACAAATTAAAGCAGTTAGGTATAGGGAATGCTTAAGAAATAAAAAAGTACTATAAAATATCATTTCACTGCAATACAAAAATACAGGGTGTTCCATTTAATAAAACTCAGAAAATACTCATTCCGAGTTTCGACCAACCCTGTATACTAAACTTAAAAATTTAGCTATACTAATGATTCTTAACAATAGTAGAGTATATTAAAAATCATTTGAACGTAAGTAGAGTTTTAGATGTCAAACTACTACAATTCTACAGGGTGTGAATGTTGCTACGAAATTAATAAAAAAACGTAATTATATTTTAAAATACCCTGTATAATATTACAAAACCTTATATTTTAAGAAAGAAGACATCGAAGAGAATCCAAAAATGTAAAAATATACAGGGTGTCCCATTTAAAAAAACGAAGTTATAAGCAACTTCCGGTATAACCGGAAGTTGCAAAGAGATGAAAATATTTTCATTTAATAGATCATCCTTCAAAACCCATTTATTCCAATTTTCATGATTCTGTTGTCTTTAGTTCTCGAGATATTTCTAATAGGCCAGTTATCTGCCTCACCCTATATACACTGCACGTCAGAGAAAACAGGTACCCCAAAAAATGGGTCATTTTTGATGTCTCGTATCTCCTAAACCTGTTGTTCGATTTAAGTAATTTTTTTTAATATGTTATAGCCTTATTCTTAATTTTTTTAATATGTTATAACAATATCGCTGTAATAATATTGTTGCTGAACAGGTAAACTATCATTATATACCGGGTGTACCAATCAAACTGTGTTTTATTCTCAAAGTTCACCACACCCTGTGGAATATTCTAGCATTTATAAAATACTAAAATTAAAACCCAACTGTAGCCTTATTTTTTCTTAACAGTCTGTTTTTTGATTCATTCGCTTATGTTGGACAATGCAAAAGTTAGGTACTTTAACAACTAGTCATGTTCTTCATCAGTACAGAGTGTTTCTAAATAAGTGCGACAAACTTTAAGGGGTAATTCTGCATTAAAAAATAATTACAGTTTGTTTGATAATTGTATGTCCGCAAATGCTTCGTTTCCGAGATAAGGGATGTTGAATTTCTTCTTACAAATTGACGATTTATATTTATTGTTTTAAAACCGGTTGAGATATGCAAATGAAATTTGGTGGGTTTTAAGGCGAAGTTATTGTACATTTTTTGACATACAATTAAGAATTTTATATTCACCATTGCCGTGCATACGGGTAATATGATCGGTTATATTACCCGTATGCGCCAATGGTAAATATTAAATTCTTAATTGCATGTCAAAAAATGCGCAATGACTATCTCTTAAAACCTACCAAATATCATTTGCATATCTCAACCGGTTTTGGGGCAATAAATAAATCGTCAGTTTGTAAGAAAATATTGAACATCCCGTATATCGGAAACGAAGCATTTGCGGACATATGTTTATATGGACTACCCCTTAAATTAGGTCTTGCTGAATTACCCCTTAAAGTTTGTCGCACTTATTTAGAAACAGCCTGTACTGATGAAAAACGTGACTAGTTGTTAAAGTACCTAACTTTTTTATTATCCAACATAAGCGAATGAATAAAAAAACAGAATGTTAAGAAAACCTGAGGCTACAGTTGGGTTTTAATTTCAGTGTTTTATAAATGCTAGAATATTCCACAGGGTGTTGCGAACTTTTAGAAAAAAAAAAACACAGTTTTATTCGTACACCCGGTATACAAGGAAAATTTATCTGTTTAGCAACAATATTATTACAGCGATATTTTTAAAGAGTAAGGCTTATAATACATTGAAAAAATTACTTAAATCGGACAACAGGTTTAGGAGATCCCGAGATAGGAGACATCAAAAATGACCCATTTTTTGGGGTGTCCGTTTTCTTTGACGCGCAGTGTGTAGAATTGTGCTATCATACATTATACATTTCCAAATTGAGTGGAGATCTTTTACTTTTATATACAGTGAGCAGCAAAAGTAACCAGACAAGTCAAATTCCATAGTTTTCTCTGTTTAGATTTGTTGAATTGCCTTGTAGGCTATTGATTATATTCAAAATAAGATAGCTAAAAGGAACTACAACGTTAATGGGGTTTTATTATTTCATATGGTCAATGGACATCTATATATGAAAAAACCGCGGAGTACTACCATTTAAAGGGGTGCGTTTTTGAGAAATGGGTGAATTAGTCCCTGGGCACAGGTTACATTAGGGTGAGTTCTGTGCTCTTTTGGTACAAACATATCTACATAAAAGTTGTTTCTGGTTAAATTTCCTATCTAAATATCACTTTTTAAAGTCAACGATACTTTTTTTTCCAAAAATATATTCAAAAGAAAAAGCACAAAGAAACCCAAAAGAAAGAAATTTTGTTTTTTGTCCCATAACTTTTGTCCACGAGGATATAGGTATAGTATTTTTACTACAAAAACGTTATTACGTAGGTCAAAATTTTTGACATAAGAGAACTGTCAAAACATTAGAATGTGACTTTTCATTATTGCCATGTTTATTACGTTTATTATATATATGGTAATAATGAAAAGTCACATTCTAATGTTTTGACAGTTCTCTTACGTCAAAAATTTTGACCTACGTAATAACGTTTTTGTAGTAAAAATACTATATAGACATTGCTTTACAGAAAAGAAACCTACATATTTCTTCTTTAAAATGTTGTTTAGTAGAGGTAATTAGGATTTATAGTTTTCGAAATTGATTTTTCAAATTTCGCCACTCACAGAAATTTTGGGCAATTTTCCTTGTTATTTCGCCAATATTGTTCTGTAACTTTTTTCTACGTAACTTTAGGTATATGCAATGGTACACGTAATAGAAATAGAAGTCAATTACTTTTAAAATGGTCTACTGTATAACGTTGTACGACTTTGTTTAAAGAGATTATGGTTTTTCAAGGTGTTATACTTTTAATGATTTTTTATAATATAATATAAAAATAAAATAATATTATTACATAATATATTATATAATATTATATTGTATATTATATAATACCTAATATAAAAAAATATTATTTTTTATATTTTTTACGATTATTTTTGAATAAGATGTATGTAATAATTTGATATTTTTCAAAATGTAATAAGTACTTGCAACGATTTTTGATTTTAGGATTATTTTTTAATTTTCTCAATATAACTGTTTTTGTCTTGTACATGAATATACTATATATTGCTCAATAAAGGGGGCTTACTTTCTGTTCTTTAAAATGATGTATCATCTATATTTAAATAATGGAAACCGAGTGATTATTTGATATTTTTTTACCTGTATTATTTAAAATGATTTCTTTTACAAAAATTACATAAACATTAGTCTTAGAAAACATCACTAAAGTTAAAATTATTTAAACGTTGACATTAGAAAAATTTTCAAAATCAAAGTCCATCTCGTCGTTAGCATTAGCTTCAATATCTTCCTGTGACACTTCAGTCATGTTAGAGTTCCCACAATTAGTACCCATGCACATGCACCCTTTGCAGAATATTGATGAACTAATCAATCTATCTTCCTATAACCGCAGTTTTTTGTACATCCTTTGGTACATTTACATGCTATTTTTTCAAGCAAAACTTGTGGTGCAGGAGCTTTGACAATAAATATTGAAATTAATCCATATTTTGAAGTTTGCCCGGCCGAGTCAAGTGGATCCAAAGTAAAGTATTACCTATAAAAAATAAGATTCAATCATAACACACAATCACATAAAAAAGTTATAATGAGAAATTTAAAAAATAATCCTAAAATCAAAAATCGTTGCAAGTACTTATTACATTTTGAAAAAGCATATCTTATTCAAAAATAATCCTAGAATTTTTTATAATACACCATTTTAAAGTAAACAGAATAAGCTTTCTTTTTTATTATATGATATATACCTAAATGTAGAAAAAAAATGTTATAATGGGAAATTTAAAAAATAATCGTAAAAAATATAAGAACTCGCTAAAAGTATAAAATCTTGAAAAAGATAACCTCTTTAAAAGAAGTCGTACAACATTATACAGTAGAACATTTTAAAGGTAATTGATTCCTATTCCTCTTACATGTACCATTGCATATGCCTAAAGTTGCGTAGAAAAAAGTTACAGAACAATATTGGCGAAATAACAAGGAAAATTGCCCAAAATTTCTGTGAGTGGCGAACTTTGAAAAATCATATTTCGAAAACTATAAATCCTAATTACCTCTACTAAACACCATTTTAAAGAAGAAATATATAGGTTTCTTTTCTGTAAAGCAATGTCTATACCTATATCCTCGTGGACAAAAGTTATGGGACAAAAAACAAAATTTCTTTCTTTTGGGTTTCTTTGTGCTTTTTCTT
This sequence comes from Diabrotica virgifera virgifera, assembly GCF_917563875.1. Lineage (NCBI taxonomy): Eukaryota > Metazoa > Arthropoda > Insecta > Coleoptera > Chrysomelidae > Diabrotica > Diabrotica virgifera. The sequence continues at coordinate 15,984,681 of NC_065449.1, forward strand.
TTGAATATATTTTTGGAAAAAAAAGTATCGTTGACTTTAAAAAGTGATATTTAGATAGGAAATTTAACCAGGAACAACTTTTATGTAGATATGTTTGTACCAAAAGAGCACAGAACTCACCCTAATGTAACCTGTGCTCAGGGACTAATTCACCCATTTCTCAAAAACGCACCCCTTTAAATGCACTCCGCGGTTTTTTCATATATAGAGATTCATTGACTATATGAAATAATAAAACCCCGTTAACGTTGTAGTTCCTTTCTATAGTATGTAATCAATAGCCTATTGTATAGTAATTTACATATATATAAAAATATAACTTGGTTTTATCCATTCGTTTGTTATTTCAAACGGATAAAAAGTTTTGTCATTTTTTGTGGCTGAAATGAAAGTTTTTGTTTAGGTGCTCTCGATAAATCAAATATTGACTTAAAATAATGCTTGATAAATTGACCCTATTCCTTCTTGGTGTATGGTGGCTGCTTTTTAGGGAAATAAAAGGGTTTTTAATTTAAAACAAATTATAATTTGTAATGGGCGAGATCAAGTAGCACAAGCTGTTGCTCTTCATGATGATGGGCATTTCATTTGATATCGCAAATATGCTTGGCCTTCCGCAAAGTATAATATTCGATGCTTAACAAAGATTTGGAGAAACTGGTTCTTACTCAAGAAGACCCGTATATGAAAGACCAAGGTCCATAAATGCCGTGGCTTAGACTTAAAGTGCTTCAAAAACGAGCAGTTACAGCTATAGCTTTGACTGGAGACTGGTAGATATTTATGATACCATAGTTTCAGCTGACACTGTACGTAGAAGGTTAAAAGCCAACAAAATTTATCATTTTATGTATCTGCGACAGGCTCCTTACTGGATGTAGCTCATTGAAGACAACGCTTGGAATTCTGTTGTGCTCATGCAGATTGGGATGTGGAAGACTGAAGAAACTTTTCTCTTTACAGACGAATCTCGTTTTATAACATATTTATCTGATGGCTGCCAAAGAGTATGGAGAAGACCTGGAGAACGCTATGCCCAATGTTGTTTAACTCCTGGAGTACATTTGGTGATTGAAGTATAATGGTATGGGGTGGCATTTCCTTTGAAGCACGTACAGATCTTGTTATGTTAGGTGGCCTTAATGCCGATAGGTATATTAGGGAATGTGTGGAAGAACATGTATTACCTTATATGCATTTTATAGGTGAAAATTTTCTCCTAATACAGGATAATGCTCAGTCGCATATAGCCATGATAATAATCCAATACTTTACAGATGTTGGTATTCAGTTACTAGCCTGGCCTCCTGGAAGTCCAAATCTTAACCCGATAGAGCATTTGTGGGACAACTTGGGAAGGGTAGTTAGGCAAAATTATGGTGAGTTTGAAACTGCGGTAGCGTTAAAACAGGCGCTAATAAAGGCGTGGAAACAAATACCACAAAACGAGATTGCTGCTTTGCTCCAGTCTATGCCAAAAAGGATGAGAGCTGTTAATCGAGCTCGAGGAGAAACACTCGATTTTAGTATCCATAAAAAAGTATTCATATTAACATACATCATTTTTTATTAAAATTAAGTTTTTCTAATACTGTCTATGTTACTTAAAATAAATTTAATGTCTGGTTACTTTTGCGGGTAAGTGCATTATAAAAATAGTTTATCTTTTGCAGTGTCTAGAGTCTAGAGTACCTAACTATTGATCTTTTACATTTTGTTTCTCTTTAAGACAAAAGCAATATTCCAAACCCCATCTTCAACTCTGATGAGCCTCGATTCAAGCATCGTTCAAATAGACACTTACAAAAACTATTTATTAATCTCCACCAAAACACGTACTTACCTATGTGATACCGAAAAGGAACAGTACAAACAAATAGGCAAAAAGCTGAGGGACGGCAATTTTGGCGCGTGTTTTTCCCAGACCGACTTTTCCGATCACTTCGACAGATGCGAAGGTGTCAGGAAAGCCTTCAAAACCATCGAAGGGGAAGATAGTTTTAGTAGTAAAGTGAGTAACGATGTGAGGTTATACTGTTCTAGGCCCGGGGCTCGCTTATGGACGGCGAATTTCGAAGCCACTGTTCTTTCAACATACCAGTTCAGAAATTCCCTCAATGTTCAATCTTCAGACTTGATCACCATTGAAAGCGCCAAAGATACGAGACTCCGTGTAACCAAATTCGACGAAATCGAAATTTCAAAGGACTTCAACTTCTGCAAAGTCTATTTGCTCTACAAAAACATCATAATGACATATGACAATAAGGGCATTTATTTCTTTAACGTAGAAAAGAACAATATCGTATGCTGGTCGCATGCATTCGACAATATCAGGGACGTAAAAATCTTGAAGCCACATATTTACGTTTGGAGGAACGATCTTCAAATCAACATCATATCGTTGCAATCTCTAGAGGAAATAGTTATTAACACGTTGATCAGTAAACAGTATTTGTTGTGTTCGGACTTGTGTGTACAATTTAACGAAGAAGTTTTTGCTTTGATTGAAAAATCGAAGAAAATCAATCTCATATCTATTTTGAGGACCAAGTTGAAGGAATTAGAGGAAAACGATCTTTTGGGGAAGATAGAGAATATTTTAGATAAACTAGACGAGTATTACAAAGACCAAACAGTTGGGTTAAAGTTTGAAAATGGTATAGTCCTAGTTGAGAATCAGTATTCAGCGCAAGCTACAACTTTACCTGAAAATATTGAAAGTAATTTTGAGAATTTAGACACAAATAAAGATTTAAAGATACTTTATAAACAATACGTACTTAACAAAACTCATAAGCTAGCGGAATTAACGGAGAGTAGCAAAATTTTAACAAATACCAATTTAGATGAACTACCCTCGTTATTCGAGTCCTTTATAAAGTACGTCAAAGACAAAAGCGAAGAAGATGCAACGTTGTGGTGCAAAGAACAGCTATTGAAATTCGTTTCTAAAAGTTTATACAACTTCGACCAACTTAAACCACCTACCGTTGAGGCGTTAAGTAGATATTTTTTAGATTTAAATAATTATAAAACCGATTGTTGCAAATGTGGTTTTCCTTTACCCAGAGCGCACAAAAGGAAACTAGACCATTACAATCTCGCGTCTAAATTGTTTAATTATACCGAAAACAAACAAGAGTACTTAAACAACATTCCTCTTTTGTACAAGATCAATGCTTGCGAATTGGCATTGAATCTCGCTAAGATTACCCAGTTCAGCGACAAGGAGGTGTTTAAAAAAGTCTTATTTACAATGACCTACGACAAGTGGGATGACGTTATAAAGTTGTACATCAAACTAAGTCAATGCCAGTGTTTGAACTGTACAGAGACTATCGATATCGATGGATTGTTGACTTGGACGGAATTGGGGATGCTGATGGTTGAATCGATAGGGCCGAAGAATGCGAATCGATTGGTGACGAGGTACGCGCAATACATTCCTAAAGGAGAGTTGAAGCAGGAGTTTTACCAGAGCTGCTTGTTTTCTATGACGTGCCCGAACCAGGGCGTTGCTGTCAAATTCGTAGAGGAGGTTCGTGCTGCTGGAACCTCTAAAATGGTAAGTACTCACTATAGTACTAATCAGATCTTACTGTTATGTTCTGTGTTCTTCTCAGAGACTTCTTTCAGTGCCCCATTTCTTTCTAGCGCCAAAAAACGTATATTCAGAAAGCATATTTTTGTACAGAGTTGTAATTGCTTCATCAATATTCAATATCAACTGGACACCAACTCCATCAATAGCAACTGGAGTACGACAGGGCGACTCTCTATCAAGTCTCTTTTAATGTCGCTGTAGAAGGAAAAATAAAAGCTGCCGAAATAAAAGGTACGCTGACGACATATCAGTGAATAGCAGAAACAATTTTAAAGAACAATTTGCGAAGAAGTGCAAGGAAGCAACAAGGGGGTTTGGCAATAAATCAAAATAAAAAAAGTACCTAATATGCTCAAGAAAAAATGCAGTTGAGGCGCTCAGAGTAACAGTGGCCTAACCCCAAAAACGAAGTTTTGAGATAAATGCAATCTTTGCATTCGTATTTCCATTATTGAAAAGCAAAATTGAAAAATATACAAGATAAAAAGAAAATAATGGAACAAAAGAAAATCCTCAAAGGTACAAAAATATTTATCGACGAACAAAGAACCTATGAAGAACGAAGAATACACAAGCAAATAAAGAAAAGAGCAAAGGCGGAAAAGGAAGCAGGGAAGAAAGTGAAGATGGGCTTCAAAAAACTATGGATAGACATTTAACTTTGGGAATGGAATAACATAATAAAAGACTTAAAGCTGAAGTGTAATGAAAACAACAGAGAAAATCCAAAAAACTGAAAGAATCAAACCGAAGGATAGTGGAAACAGACTCGGCTACGGAAATGGATAATGATAATAATAAAACAATGTACAAGAAAAAGAGGAATATAATTAACATGAATAAAAGGACTAAACCCATCATAGATGGATCATGGAATATCCAGACAATGTTAAAAGTAGGGAAAATGCAGGAAATTGCTTTAGAAATGAAAAAATATGAACTAGAATTACTAGCACTACAGGAGATACGATGGAAAAATGAAGAAACAGTTAAGAAGAAAAACTTTACTATGTATTACTCAGGAGAAGACAAACAGGGGAAAAATGGAACGGCTTTTATGGTGAGTAAAAGAATGAGAGAAAAAGTCATACAATTCAAAGCTATTAATGGAAGAATCTCCTACATCAGAATCGAAAATAAACAAGCCAATATATCTTTATGCTACGCACCTACCGAGGAAGCAGATTAACAAGATAAAATGGAATTCCATGAACTTTTAGGAGAAACCTGCGAAAATATTCCTAGGAACGATATCTTAATAATACTGGGAGATTTTACCGCGCAAAAAAAGCTCTACACAAATAATAGGGTATGCAGATGACCTAAATAGGATTAATAGCCCGCGACAAGAGAAGTCTAGAAGATGCATTGCTAACATTGTCAAGAGAGGCAAAAATCAGGGGGTTAATAATTAACCAGAAAAAAACAAAATACTTAATAAGTACGAGAAATCAAGACCAAATAAATAGAATAAAAGAAATATGAATAAGTGATAATGTATTCCAAAGGGTTGACTGTTTTAAATACTTAGGAGTGATAGTATATATTTAAATACTTAGGAGTCAAAACAGAAGAAGCATAGAGATAAATGAAAGAATTAAAGCAGGGAATAGGGCATTCTGGAAATACCACAAGCTACTTAAAGATAAAAACCTGAGCAAGAAAACAAAGATAAAGATATATAGAGCGGCAATTAGACCAGTATCATCACCTATGGAGCAGAAGCAATGTGCCTTACAAAAATAGATGAAGAAAAACTGAGAATAATAGAACGAAAAATTATGAGGAGAATACATGGTCCAATTAAAACAGATCAAGGAGAAATGCGAATTCTGATGAATCACGAAATAAGAAATCTAATGGAAGGAGAAGACATAGTGAGATTCATTAAAGCACAAAGGCTAAAATGGTTTGGCCACATCCAAAGAAGAGGAGTGGATGAACTAATTAGGCAGATAACAAATTGGACGCCAGTAATAAACAGACCTAGAGGAAGACCGAAAATAAGATGGGAAGATCAACTGCGAGAGGATATATCCAATATGGAAATTACAGGCTGGAGAGAAAAAATACAGAATAGGAAAGAATGGAAACAGATCACAGAGAAAGCAAAAAAACACGAAAATCTATAAAGGATAATGAAGAGGGCTTATACGGACCAATCCACCGCATGAAATGGATTAAAAGAGCTCATGAACCTGAGCGACCTATACTCTACTAGAGTGACCGGTCTATATATATTTCCATTATGATTATGGGATGGCGCTACAAATTATGTAGCGCCAAGTATTTAGCCAAATTTAGAGGTAGGTTGTGTAGACCCTTGTTAATCCGAAGATTTAATGTTGCTCCTTTTATTGATATATTTCTAAAAATGTTAGCGCCTCAGTTAATGTGATAAGGTTAAATATTGGCGAATATTAGTTTGAAACTGCGACGTATACGCTTGCTTGATCGACCATGAAAAGGCATTTGACAGAGTTCAACACCAAAAGATGATTAACATTAAGGTTTTTTAACGTTTTTCTGCTTAAAATTAAAGAAATGATAAATTGTGTGAAAGAAAAAATCTTAAATTACAAATAACTCAAAACCATTATTTTGGCACTTACTGCTTTTTACCTTATCACGGCAGTATTACACAAAAATATAATAAATTAACTATAAATAAACACTACTTTCATATGAAACAACAATAACGAATTCTTAAAATGAATGAAAACTACTGCACTGAACAGATATCGATAAAGATAACAGAACAGATAAGAGAAAATCTGACGCAGGTTTGTCAAAATGACAGTGATAATTTCTCTATGTTGCCTAATTAATTATTAGTTATAATATGTTCGATTTCTTGTTAGAAATAAAAAATTTTAGTACGTCCAAAATGGCACAAAATCTAGGCATGGGATAAAAAAGTTTATTTGAAGAAAGTGTATTTGTTTGTTCGTCTTAATGGCGGTACAGGCTCGTTTTTTTAATATTGTATTTAATTACAGAGTAATTTCCACATACTAATATATTTCTCAAATCGGGCTCTGTACCGCCATTCTTTATTATATTACAAATATGTGTGCCAAATATCTCGACAAAATATTCAAAATTACAGCCGCAATCTTGGACCGCGTTTGTTGCTACCTGTTGATCGCTACTGTAGCCTCTTAATAAACCAACTTTTCATGTACATTTTCTGTGAACAAATGCTTTCAATGATTCAGATCTGCCAACTATTTCGGGACGGATTTGTTTTTATAATTATTTTGATCTTAATCTTAATTTTGAATCTTATGATTATTTTTATAATTGCCTATTTGTGTAAATTTTCGTGTTATTGTAAAATTTCGGCACTTTTGCGTATATTATATATCTTAAATAATATTAAAATGAGTTTTTTATATATTAAAAAAATAAAAAAGAAACTTCTTGTCAGGATTCGAACTCACGTATACCAGCGTATGAACCAAACACGCAAAAAATATTCCAATTAGACATCGTAATAATGAATTTAAAATTTTGACAGTTGTCGGTAATAGATACAGTAGTAGGTATGTTTTGCAATTTATTATTTTTAAGTAAATTAAGTACAACAATCTAAAATAATAATGAACATTTAAGAAATAATACAAAACGTATTACATAAATAAATATATAAGTCTTTAGTAATACGAAATAATTTAATAAAATTAAAATAACCTTTTAAATTTGCAAAGGTGGTGTGATGTTCATTTATTTTAATACTATGAAGTAGAAAGTAGGCGTCAAAATACTTTTAATTTGACGGTTTAAAAGGTTGACAGCCTTGTTGTTATTTCTCTACTGTTGACAGTTTAATTTTCAAATTGTTTATCAACAGGTGTTTGTGTGTTACAATTAAAATCAGCTATTCATCTAAAAACAACAATGTACCAGTCGAATATGCCGGTAAATCAACAGTATTTTCCGCAACACAACGCTAATCAATTGGGAGGACATAATTATCGCCCCCGATATGCTCCACCGTTATTTCAAATGTCTCCGCCGGTGGCACCAAGTTACGGCGTGCCCCGTATGAGTTATCAGTCTTCAGGAGCTCCAGCAATGGCGCAAAAATATGATAATATGTATAATCGTGCACCAGCTAATTATCCAAGAATTGTGCCTAACAGAATCGTACAGTCAAATATAAGATTGCCAGGTAATCATCAAGAAATGAGGCACGTCCAGAACAACAGTTTCGCATCTTCTACAAATCAGCCTGGCATTTCAAGATTACCCAACCAAAAAGATCAGTTTACTAATGTATCTACGAGACATAAACCTTATTATGGTAATTTTAAAGAGCCACCAAATAAGATGACTCAGAACTATTCAGTGCCGATGGAAACTAGTGCGGTAAGTACCACAAATTTTAACATATTTATTGACATAAAAGTAATATTTTATTCTTCTGGTCGTCTATAATAGTCAAATGAAAATATTGTTGATACAGTGTAGAAAATAACTAGACTATATCCGTATTTTAGCAATAAAATTCTGACCATAGTCGTCACATAAAATATTTGTCAGCGGTATAAATATACAGGGTGTAACAAAAATACAGGTCATAAATTGAATCACATAATCTGGGACAAAAAATAGTTCGATTGAACCTAACTTACCTTAGTACAAATGTGCACATAAAAAAAGTTACGGCCCTTTGAAGTTACAAAATGAAAATCGATTTTTTCCAATATATCGAAAACTATTAGATGCTATTAGAGATCTTTTATTGAAAATAGACATGTGGCATTCTTATGGTAGTAGTATCTTAAGAAAAAATTATAATGAAATTTGGACACCCCATAAATATTTTATGGGGGTTTTGTTCCTTTAAACCCCCCCAAACTTTTGTGTACGTTCCAATTTAATTATTATTGTAGTACCGTTAGTTAAACACAATATTTTAAAAACTTTTTTGCCTCTCAGTACTTTTTCGAAAAGTCAGTTTTTATCGAGATATTTTGAATATTTGTCAAATCCACCACATATTTGTATATGGCTAAGTACGATTATGGAGACTTGGTAATAATATGAAAATTGATTTATGATTTACATTTTTAGGTATATTTTGAACCATATTAAAAAGAAGTAGTAATATCTCGATAAAAAGTGCCTTCTCGAAAAAATACAAAGAGGCAAAAAAGTTTTAAAAAAACACTGTGTTTAACTAATGGTACCGCAGTAAAAGTTTAATTGGAACATACACAAACATTTGGGGGGTTTAAAGGAAGAAAACCCCCATAAAAATTTTATGTAAACATATTAAAAAAGAAGCCGCAACTCGATAAAAACTGCCTTATCGAAAAAATACTAAGAGGCAAAAAAGTTTTAGAAATATTGAATTTAACTAATGGTGTCACAATAATAATTTAATTGGAACGTACACAAAAGTTTGGGGGGGTTTAAGGGAACAAAACCCCCATAAAATTTTTATGGGGTGCACAAATTTCACTATAATTCTTTTTTAAGATGTTCCTGCCATAGGAATGCCACATGTCCATTTTCAATAAAAAATCTCTAATAGTTTTCGATATATTCGAAAAAATCGATTTTCATTTTGTAACTTCAAAGGGCTGTAACTTTTTTTATGTGCGTATTTGTACTAAGGTAAATTAGGTTCAATCGAACTATTTTTGGTCTCCGAATATGTGATTTAATTTATGACCTGTATTTTCGTTACACCCTGTATATTCATTGTTTTTGTGCTACATTTTGTTTATTCTTCACGCAAGTAAGTTTTTCTCTGGACTTGTTAAACAAATTTCAAATTTTAGTATATTATTGCACCTTAGATAAGTAGCCTATAGCTATTTTTTAGCCTTCTAGGCGACCTTTGGCCTGAGATATGCCGTACTCTAGTATGATATACTAGACCCAAACTCAGACATCCAAAGTGAAAGTTATACTCCAACAATAAATTATTCTATATGGTCCACATAATGTTTAGAAAAAGTCACACCATTTTGAGCGTCGGGTTTGGGGTGGAGAGGGGGGAGAAATCGGTAAATTCGTAGTTTTTTACGTTTTTCGTCAATATTTCTAAAACTGTGCGGTTTAGCATGAACAACCTTCTATACAAAAATGTTCTACATTAAATTTGAAATAAAAAAGGCTCTATGCATAATCCTTCTAAAATGAACGGTTCCAAAGTTACGGAGGTAGTATAGTATAATTGGTCCAAAAAAAGGCCTAACGCAGACATCCAAAGTAAAAGTTTTCCTCCAACACCAGATTGTTCTATATGATATGGTCCACATATTGTTCAGTAAAAAGTTACACCATTTTGAGCGTCCGATTTGAGGGGGTGGTGGAGAGAAGTCGGCAAATTAGTAGTTTTTTACGTTTTTCGTCTATATTTCTACAACTATGCTTTAGTGTAAATAATGTTCTATACAAAAATGTTCTACATAAAATTTAAAACAAAAAAGGTCCGATACATAATTGTTATAAAATCAACGGTTCCAGAGTTACGGAGGGTGAAAAGTGGAGGTTTTCGATACTTTTTATATTTTTTGGGCAATTTATAATATTATTACTGATGAAAGAAGTTGTCTTTAACAGGATTGTGCTTTGTAAATAAAATTTGCTATTTCAGTGGCCGATGGTATGATCGTGATAAGCCCTTGAAGAAACGTCAACCTCACTACCCAAAATCGTCATCAATTGCCCAAAAAATATAGAAAGTATCGAAAACCTCCACTTTTCACCCTCCGTAACTCTGGAACCGTTGATTATATAACAATTATGTGTAGGACCTTTTTTGTTTTAAATTTTATGTAGAACATTTTTGTATAGAACATTGTTTACGCTAAAGCATAGTTTTAGAAATATTGACGAAAAACGTAAAAAAACTACTAATTTACCGACTTCTCCCCCATCTCCCCCCCAAACCGGACGCTCAAAATGGTGTACCTTTTCACTGAACAATATGTGGACCATATAGAACAATTTGGTGTTGGAGGAAAACTTTTACTTTGGATGTCTGGGTTAGGCCTTTTTTTGGACCAATTATACTATACTACCTCCGTACTAACTTTGGAACCGTTCATTTTAGGATTATGCATAGAGCCTTTTTTATTTCAAATTTAATGTAGAACATTTTTGTATAGAAGGTTGTTCATGCTAAACCGCATAGTTTTAGAAATATTGACGAAAATCATAAAAACTACGAATTTACCGATTTCTTCCCCCTCTCCCACCCAAACCCGACGCTCAAAATGGTGTGACTTTTTTCTGAACATTATGTGGAACATACAGAACAATTTGGTGTTGGAGGATAACTTTCACTTTGGATGTCTGGGTTATGCCATCTTTTGGATCAACTGTATCATACCATTGATTAGTCTATAATCAATGATCATACTAATCGAAAGGGTTAAAAATAGCCGTTTTTACACTGTATTTGAAGAGTTGTATCTCTGAGTCTAGTGGACCGATTTTAGCACGCAAGGTCTCATGTTTCTTGTTATAATGTCAACTCTTTGATGAAATACTTTGCAAAACCGTAATAGATACGTTGCATTTTATAGGTTAAGAAGAACGAAAAGAAAAGTTACAAAAATTTTATGATTTTCAACTAATAATTGTCAAAATTTAACTAAACGAAGAAAAAAAAATGTAGAAATCGGCAAAAAAATGGTTTTTAAATAACTTTCAAACGAGACGTTGTAAATTAAAATCTTTCTAGTATATTCAAAGCTATATTTATACTCTTCAAAAATAGCCAGTTTTTCGAAAATCGCACTTTTTGTCTTTTTTAAACTGTTAGTACTTTTGTCTGACAATATTAATTTACAAATTTAGGTGAAGGTAGTTGTATCTAAATGTATACAATAATCCCTACTTCTTGAATTTATTGGCCAGAATCACTAAGAGTCATACTCATTCTTAATTTTATCCTCTTTTTGCCATTCCACTCCTCCATCTAAGCATTCTCATTTCCACCTAACATTCAGTTTGGTACATCATTGTTGGTCCTGTCTTTTATTTACTGTTTCATGAACTTTTTGATTGTATATAATTAAAATAGTCACTATACTAAATTTACAATCAAGATGCAGTAGAAATAAGCAAACCAACAGACGCTAAATGTTACTAGGAGCTATCGATGTTGAAAAAGTAACTAAGTAAGGTCGTTATTATATCGGAATACCTATACAAAATACCTACCTACTGAGAAATACGATTCTCGATATGATTACCGGTACTCAAATACAAAAGTAATCATAGTAATCAAGTAACGAATACTGTAAATTATTACTTTATACAAAAGTAACGATTTGTAACGAATACTCGAAAGTAACTATAATCAACATCACTAATAGGAGCACTGCTGAATCATAATTTACAATGTATATACATTGTAAATCCCAAATCATCATTTCCAAAGTTTATACATTGTAAATTATGATTCGGGTGTGCTCTTAGTAGCATTTAACGTGTCTTGGTTTGTTTATTTCTACTGCATCTTGAATGTGAATTTAGTATAGATAAACTTCTTCAGAACATTTGATTGAATTATTGCTTGAAGATCTTTCCTATGCTTGGTTTTTATGATTCATATATTTTCAAATATTTTGCTTTGTCACTTTTATTTGACGATCAGAAGATTTAAGCAGACATATAACATTATTTTTTATTAGGTGGAACAAGACCATAATGCCGATCCTCCAGTAACTACAAGGAATTTTCAAATCAATAACATTGGTACTACCGATGGACAAAGAAGGAAAACGTATAGATTTGACCTAAACGAAAAGAAAAACTTAAACGAAACGGTCTCCAATCCAAACATGCTCAATAATACTATAACCTCAGGTATGAATAGAACTATGGAAATGGTTCCCACTGCCGGATCAAGTAAAACTGATACTACAACAGCAGGCAAACAATTTATCTTCACCGGACCCGTAGAGAAAGTCATACACTGGAACATGCTGCTCCAGGACCGGTTTTCTCTTTGTCTTTACGAAGTCATAGCTACCATGGTTTGTCTTCAAGAAGGCACCATCAAGACTCAGAAGATTATGCTTGTGAGAAATATAAAGGGTCCTGTCTTACAAGTTGTCTACTACGTTTTCACTCAAATTGATTTGGATGATTTCCATTTGGGTATGACGGTAAGATGTGTGGGCAGCATGATCGGCTACAATATTCTAAAGGCTGTCAGTATTCGGGCTGCAACTCAAGATGAAATTGATCATCTGGAAAGGATGTCGCTTATAAGCGACCAAGCAGTTAATTTTCAACTAACTCATTAACAACTGAAACAAAATTGGTATCGTATATTAATATACGTATATAATATTAATTAAGAATTAGAGGTTGACTATTTTTTTATATAGCAGCCTTGTACAATTTGTTTAAAATAATAAATACCTAGGTACATTTGTTTTATACAACAAACGAAGGTATTTGATTTCGTATTGTTGGTTATTCTGTGACATCTATGTGGGTTTATAATATTTAATTCAATATTGATTTAGTTAAAGATTAAAAGGTGTGGCAATTAAATAACTGAACTGATGCTATTGACTGATGATAACTGACTGATGCTGATTGTATTGATCACCAATTATATTACAAAATTTATCCCTTTCTTATAACAATTCCGCCGCTCTTAGTTTCACTGCTTCATACTGTCAAATTTCTATTTTACCTTAGAAAACAAAAAAAGTCACAGGGAGTCAAATCGGGAGAATAAGGTGGGCGCTCCAATCATTTTCAGCTTCCAAGTTTTTTGCCACAGTTCCTATTTGTGGATCAACATTTTTCAAATTATACAACAATTATGTTTGTGTGTATATAAACACAGCCAGAGAGTATTTCGTCAACTAAGGGATGGTCCCTACATGTGGATCTAACTGAGGTGTCTGCTATGCATTAGATGGATCTGCTAGTTCCATCCAAAGATGTTTTCTCAAAGTTAAGTTTTTAAAAATATGTAATTCTTTAACCGTATAATTTCATTCATTTAACATGATAACTATATTGTAAAAATTTGTAAAATATTTTAAGGTTACATGTAGAATATTGTATTCTTGCTTGTTATTTTAAATAAATCAGTTGTTATCCTTTCTTTATAATTTCAAAACCGGATTCGTTTTGAGGTTGTCACCAGCGAGTGATTTTTGCATCTCCGGTTGTAAAAACCTCTACATGATCTACAAAAGGCAAGCCAAAAACTAAAAATATGGATAAGAAACGTGAACGAGATACTTACAAGTGTAGGACATATTATTCTTGTACTGCAAACCAACACACACAAACAGGTGTGTAAACGCTCTTACATGCCATCTCCAATCTTAAGTATATCCTGTAGGAAGTTACTCCAGCAATTAATAAGAACTGGCCAAAATAAATCACATCGTTGTGCAAAATAGCAACACCGATAGCCTCCGTGGAACCAATGAAAAAACTCATAAAACATCTGTTACTATAGTATCTGGCTCCCATCTGTTTTGTTAGCCGTTGACAAGCATCTGTTCTTAGATGCTCAAAATTAACTAAAAGGCTAAATTAACTCAAGGCAAATTGCAGCTGATCTAAACAAGTCTAAAAGGTCTGTTCTAAAAAGGATATGTCTGAATACAATTTGTAATATCCAGGACATCAATGAAGATGATCCAGATCGCCGAATGCAGTTTTGCGAAATAATGCAAGAATTATGTAAGCAAAATACACTTTTTATTAAGAGGATCGGTACGTATTTTTGGCTGCAATGCTATTCAAATGGGGATTTATTTTTTTCGAATCCTGAGAAAACTAATAAGTATTTTTGAAAAATTTAAACGCAGAATGAAAGATTACGTTATTAGCGAGGGCCGAAAGTCCCTGATAACTTCTATAATGTTTATTTTAATAAGTTACGGGGGTGAAAAACTAAGAGAAAATTTAGTGTGATTTTTAATTTCAAATATATCATTCAAAATAAACTTTTTATTTACTATAAGGGACTTTCGGCCCTCGGTAATAATTTAGTCTTTCATTCTGCGTTTAAATTTTTCAAAAATATTTATTGGTTTTTTCAGGATTTGAAAAAAATGAACACAATGTCGTGGTAATATTTTCCAAACCTATCTTTGTCTTACAACGCACTCAGCCGAATATAATATTGTCAGCATATATTGTCAGTCAGACACTGACAATCAGTGACAATTTTAAATATTTGACATTGCATCGGGAATATGTTGAGTTATTGATTAAATATTATTGATATATAGTGTATTTGATAAATAATTGATTTAAGATGTGAACTTAATAATAAAAAGTTATTTATTGTGTATTATTTGTGGATTATCCAAGCAGAGAATACATCAGGATAATATATTCTGTGATCCAAGTATTTTGTTAGTTCAAAATGTTCAAAGATGTTCAAAATTTTAAGCGTTCCATAACAATACATTATTAAAAAATCACTTTGACACCTTTTCCTCTTTTCTCGATTGAGTATTAGTCTTTGTTGTACAAATAAATTATTACAATCACTGAATACATAGTTAGTGAAAAAATTATCACATTTATTAACTGAATTAATAATTTGCAATTATAAAAATAACAGTTATCCAAGAACATTCAAAACCCATCTCTTTAAATTAATGATGACATTTTCAAGTAGAATGACATTCTAGTAATGTTTACATATCCATACCAGTGTGAATTTTACTACACGTAATTTGCCGTGTAAAGACAGAAAAAGTAGGGATACACGTAAAATATTTGCGAATTATGTACCCATAGCCTTAACAATATGGAACAGTAAATCGGCAAAACAGATATTGGATCTTCCCCCAAGATCCCCAGATCTTACACCACTTGATTTTTCCTTCGGGGATACTTAAAATGATCGTTTCAAGAACGACGGTTAATAAGGTAAAATATTACTATAAACGATCATAACTTCGAAGTGGTTAAAGAATTTAAATATCTAGGAGCAACAACCACCAATGACAAAAAAATCAAACGAAAAGTTGAAACGCGAATAATGGCGGTAAACAGATCTTTCTTTGCAATGCTACATTTAATGAAGTCAAAACTTCTCTCACGGGGTACAAAAAACCAGATATAAACTTTGTACTAAGGTAAGTTAGCTTAAATCGGCCTATTTTAACCTCAGGAACCTGAGGTTAAGCTATGGCCCATTCTTTACCAAACACCCTGTATGTATAAGACCACAATACGACCAGCAGTCGCGTATGGAAGCGAAACATGGACGCTAACAAAAAGAGAATTAAATAAATTAGGATCGTATAATCTAATTCTTAGAAATCTAATTTAAATGAAGACCTTACCAAGAAGTTATTATGATCAAGCCACATTGTTAGCGTAAGTACATAAAGTAAAAAAAATGTTTTTAGAGTTCAGCTATCACCCTTTATTTTCGATTATGACTATAACTGAGTAAATAAGATGAAACCATCAAATAAAAAAGTAAAATCTTCAATAAACTTTAACTTTTTGTAGTCATACTTGATTAAGTGAGTAGAAAAAGTCATATAAGTGAACAATATTGTTTTTAATAACAAATATCTCTCAAAAGCTTGATTTATAATGGTAGGGGAGCCCAAGCGGGAATTTTTGCAGTTATTCGAGTGCGTCAGATTATCACATGGGGAAAAACCTTGTACCCTGTAAATGTACCCCTACCATAAAATCCGAAAAAAAATGTCCATAAAAAAACTTCAAATCGTCAGATAAAATAAGGCAAGTTTAGTACATGCAGAATAGTGTATATTTCAAAAATCTTAAGGAAATGGGTGAGTCACAAAGTTTCACAAGAAAAAGCGAATATTTCGAGAAATAAACGTCATATCGAAGAACTAAAAAATATGTTTTCTATATTTTTTAAAAATCTATCAAATGCCACTAAACACGACCTGCAAAATACACGTATTCAATATTTTTCAAACATCTATCGAATGACACCAAACACGACCCCCACGGAGGTGGGGAGGGGGGTTACTTTAAAATAATAAATAGGAGCCCCCATTTTTTATTGCAGATTTGGATTTCTTACGTAAAAATAAGTAACTTTTATTCGAAACATTTTACTTCTTTACGATCGAGAGTGAAATTTTATAATCCCGGGCGCATGCGCACACAGACAGTATGTAGTTCGTTGCTAATCTTTCAAGATATGTATGTATCAGCGCTGTCAGCGCAAATAAGTCATTAAAAGGATATATTAGTGTTTTTAGTAAATGTATTATTTATTATAATTTTTGTGTCTTTAGATTTGTCTTCCTCGGAAGTAAGATAATAAAGTATCTATTATAACATTTTTATACTTCACTTGATCTATTTGTCACCGTGATGTGTAATTATATCCGAGACGTCACTTATAAGGGGCTTGATAGCTTGGTTGGTAGAGCATTGGACCAGAGATCGAGAGGTCCCGGGTTCAAATCCCGGACGATTCATGTTCTTTTTTTTTAATTTTTGGTATCGTTTTAATAAAATTTTTTTAAAAGTGGTAGCTAAGAAAGTTAGTTTAATATTTAAATAAAATACAAATAACGTGAAGTATATTTATTTCGTTGAAATTATATAATAGAAGTATAACTTCTTACGTGCGTACAAAGTACACACACATTATCTTTTTCGAATAATGGATAGATGGTGTTATAATCGGAAAAAACGATTGTTGGAAATGGAAAGTTAAATTAAAAAATGGAAAGTCCCCACTTAAATGGAAAACTTTACTTAACTTTTTTTTGTTTTAGGACCTAATCTTCACAACCCAATAGGTCCCTATAACGCTCGAGTAACTGCACATTTAGCATACTTTCCTCCCCTACTATAATGCAATAATGACTCATTTGACACGAATTTTCTTTTATAGCTTGGAGACTGCTTAGAACAATTCCTGCAAAAGCAACATTCCGGCCTGCAATCGCCACACAAGAGTATTACACCCGATTCCAACATAAAATGTTCCTATTGTCAAATATCTATAAGCAATCCAGTTCTGCGAGAGGTCAAACATTGCGTTTGCGGGCATTACTACCATCAGGTCTGTTTTAAAAGTCACAGTAGCATTTGTAAGTATTGTGTAGAAGATACCAACAGTTAGATGTCTGTAAGAGTTATAGCTAAGTCCAAAAATATTAGTTAGAACAGACAAAAGATTCGAATAGAAGATTTTTGTTTATTTGACAGTGGTGTCGTATGTCTAAAGTCATTAAATTAAGATTATTTTAAATATTTTCAGTCAATAGAATTTCAATTGGATTTTTGAAAAATACTTTTTATATCACTACCGGTAAGTTATTTCAGTGATAGGTTCACATTTAACAATAGCATTCTATAAATGTGTATCTAGGATGTTTAGTGAAAGTTTAAAGATTATAAAATTGCGGGAAAATTATAAATTTTAAAGGGGCAACGATATCAAGTTTAGTGATCAAAGTATGCTACATGAAGTATAGTAGAACAGTGAAAAATACGTGTCAGGTATATAGAGAAACAATACACCAGTCTTTTCTCTCCATGTACTCATCATCATTCTCATTGACTTTATCCGGCTTCCCTTATTGTATTTCTCTGTAAGTTTCTATCTTGCGTCATTACAATATCAATCCCCTTTATCGATATGTCCTGCCTAAGGGTCTCTCCCAGGTCTTCCTCTCCTACCCTTTCCAGGAATCCGCAGTTCTAAATCCTCTCCTTCCTACTTCATTCTCTGAAAGTCATTTTGAGTAATTTTATCAATTTCATGCTAAAGAGCTTATACCTGGTATATTGTTTCCAGTCTCATCAAGTCTTTATAATATGTACTTATACACAAGCCATCTAAGATCCTCCAGACCAAGGTCCTTAGTCTTGTCTTCTACTTTTTAAAGCATGCACAACTCTTTTCTTGTTTTCTATAGATAGTACGTAAAATTATCGGTAAAGCTAGATAATGATGTTCATTGCTGTACAAACCGATTTGCACCGTGCCTCTTTCCCTACCTTTGTAAGTAGCTTTTTCAGCAGCTAGGCAAGAATGTTGACCACATTAACACAAATAATTGGAGCATTGGGAATTGAAAATTGAAAGTTTTTCGAGCAAATTCAATACATTCGCAAAGTAATGCCAAACTAGGACGATGTAAGATGTGAGAAGAGAACCTAGTAAGCCTTCACTGTGCCTGAACAATATATTAACACCTACAAAGGTGGCTAAAAATTTTGACGGGTCTACTACTTCTTTCCATTAACCTCATTCTCGCAGGTATGTGTAAATATTTTAGAACCTGGTACATTCTATTTCAATCAGTGTGATCATAATACTTTTAAAACTGTACAAACAAGACATGTAGCACCAGTTTGTGATAAGTAGTCTCGAGTTTCCTTGTGCAAAAAACTGGTCTGTAACGATTTGTTCCTCTAAATCTAGCTCGACATTCTTCCAATATTGTTCAGTATTATTCATGGAAAAATAATTTCACTATAAATAAAATAAAATTGTCAAATGATGTTGGAAAATTAATTGGTTGCCTATTTAAAATTCTTAACGTACGCCCCTGGACTGTTTTGTCACTGCGCAGCTGCAATCTAAGTGCCAAGATACTGTGGCAAAAGTACTTTAGAACCTAAGAACCATTGTAACATATTAACAGATAAAAATCTGGTAGATTATACATGTACGAAAGAGAACTTTTTTCTGTATGTATAGTAGATTGTTCAATAGGTTTTGTCATTTGATAAAAAAATTAAGGATTTTATGACTGAAATACATTGTTGTGTTTCAATCATAAGCTTGTCATGACGAAAAAGTTCTTTTAAAATACCATAGTTTGTCGGATAAAACAGGGTCTTTCATGTATTATTGTTTGAAAGGAGGATAGTATCTATTATAAAAATTGTATATTCTGTGATATTTTGACAAAATGATTATAAATCTCAATAAACATTTTAAGAATTATTCTATTTTTTAGATTCTTTCAAATACCTTTAAAAAACAAAAATAGGTTGTTATTGTTAGCAAAATAAGTTTTATGCATAAAACACATTAATATTATTGCTATTGTTTTTTTTATTTATTATTACATTATATATTATTTATTTTATTTGGTGGCAATTGAAAGACTGTAATTTTTGAAACGGGCTAAGATTACAAGTTTTCGTAACTATTAGGCCAAGTTCCATTCATCTTTCCAGAAAAAACGAGATATGTGCAGACTTAATAAACAATAATAGGTTTAACTCAGAACTTAAGGAGATAGGCGCAAAATTTTTGATTAATGCATTCATTTTTTTGGAATCCTGAGAAACTTGTAAGTATTTTTGAAAAATTTAAACGCAGAATAAAAGATTACATTAATACCGAGGGCCGAAAGTCCCTGAAAACTTCTCTATAATGTTTATTTTAATAAGTTACAGGAGTGAAAAAGAAGAGAAAATTGTGTGGGATTTTTAATTTCAAATATCTGATTCAAAATAACGCTTTTGTTTATTCTAAGGGACTTTCGGCCCTCGCTAATAATGTAATCATTCTGCGTTTAAATTTTTCAAAAATATTAGTTTTTTCAAGATTTGAAAAAAATTAATACCATGTTCGTGGTGATATTTTCGAAATCGAGCATTCCGTATCTTTCTCATACAATGTGGTGACAAGACAATGTGTCCGACTCGATATTTGTAGCTACCAGTACAGTTGTACTAGTAGGTTCCTTAGTTATTCTTCAATTATATTCTTTTTAAACGCATTGATTTCTGCCCATGATTCCAAATTTGTTCTTTTTAAATTTGTAGTGTGTAGAAATTTCAAATGTTTGTGGTATTTAATCACTTGTTTCTTTAAAATTAAAAAAGTGAGCGTTTTTCATCAAAGTACCAATGAAGGGATTTTTATAACAGAAATTAACAATTACCCTAAGAATGTCTAATAGTACTTCACCCCTCTCACTCTCTGTGAGTGTGTCATTCCGAAAACCTGTTGGGAGATCCATAGAAATAGTGTTGTACTGGCTGTTTAGAAGCTGGGATGTTTCGTGGTGCAGTTTCATCACATTTCGAGCCTCCTCAGCGTTTCTATGAAGTAGTTCTATTTTTTTTTAGTTTACAGCCTGTCATACAGCACTACTGTAGTCTGTCTGGTCTATTTTATTGCCTCTGATGACGCTGACACTTAGCGCCATCTGGGTTTTACTGTAAGACGCCTGTCACTTGTCACGAACATAATCTTGTGGCATTCTTTAGAACCACTTGTGAGTAGTTGCGGATTTAGCTCACTTTATACAACATTGCGTTTGGCACATCATCCTCAGTGACGTTACAGCTCTTTATGAGCCAAAGCCTTCTTCAGAACAATCCTCCATTCGCCACTGTCTCTGGCTACTCTTCTTCATGCTCTAATTCCAATAGATTTTAAATCACTATCTAAGTTGTCTTCGTACCCAAGTATCGGTCTTCCTCTGGCTCGTTGTCCTATCGGTCCTCTTCGGTCAAAAACTTTTCTCGAAATGAATTTCGACTCAATTCAAGCTTTCTGCTTAACCCAGGTATAACATACCAAAAGGCACCGCCAGGAAAACATTCCACTTTGCGGTTCAGAGAGCCCATATGAAACGAGTCTTTGTACTCTATGCAGAGTATGGCATTAACAAAATAAGAAAATCTACGGTTTCGTTTTGATTAAAATCTGTCTTCCTCCATCCCCCGAAAACTTTTCTGACTATGGCATCTTCCTCTCGCCTGATTACATGCCCTATCTATCTAAGGCTGCTACCTTAATGAATTTTACAACGACAGGTTCTCCAAAACTTCTATACAATTCAAAGTTGTAACTCCTGCGCCACAAACCTTATTCTTTTATCCCTCCATATATTCTTCTTAGGATTTTTCACTTTATACCTTTGAGCAGTTCTTGGTCATTCTGTGTAAGTGTCCAAGTTTCTGAACCATACATTAGCACTAGTCTTATTAGTGTTTTGTAGACCGTCAATTTAAAAGGTAAAGTTTTCAATCCTAATAGGAACATTAATAATATTGAAAAATATTAAAATATTACTAAAAGATTTTTAAATTGAAAATTTATTGGTCTATTTCCCTCGTATCACCTCCATGGCTTCTAAAATTTGCAAGATGGATGCTGCAGAGAAGACAAGAGAGAATTTTAAAAAGTTGCAATTCTCAAACCCCGTCTGCAGATTGGTAAAGTTCCAACGGAAAATGGACCTATTTATTCTATAGGAGTAATACTAATATAAAATAAAAATGTATACCATTTTTATTCAGTTCTGTTCTAAGTGAAAAATAAGATTGTGTTGCCTTCGCATTGCAACTGAATAAAAATGGTATACATTTTTATTTTATATTAGTATTCGAAAATATTCAATAATCTACCTTCTACCATTAAAATAATACACAATTATAAAAAATTTAACAAAAAGTTAAAAAAGTGGATTCATGGTAACAGACATACATTATACGAATTAATGAATAGGTAGTAATGAGCTGAAATGTTAGATAAATAATTTTGTGGTTCACTAGTTTTAATCTGTCAAAATATTCCATATTTCTATTGTAAAGTTGTAAAATTGTTAAAGTTTGAAATTGTTGTATGTTGTAAAAAGTAAAAAAGTAAGGAACTGAACTGTTAGATAAATAATTCTTTTTTTTTACTAATTTTAATTTTAATTTGTCAAAAGTTTCCATATTTGTATTGTAAAATTGTTGTAAAAAGTGTTGCAATTTGTACTTTTCTATCAAAAACAGTGTTAAAAAGAACAAAAAAAAATCCAAACCTCACGTACAAGTTGTGTCCATGTGGTTCACAACTTCTGTGAGAAACTGGGTTTATTTATATTTTATATATATTTTTTTGTATTGTACAATTTTTTTTTTGCTATAAATAAACTCTATATTATTATTATTACTCCTATAGAGTAACTAGGTCCATTTTCCGTTGGAACTTTACCAAGCTGCAGACGGGGGGTTGTGAATTGCAACTTTTTAGAATTCCCTCTTGTCTTCACTGCAGCATCCATCTGGCTTGCAAATTTTAGAAGCCATGGAGGTGTTTCCAGGGAAATGGACCAATAAGTTTTCAATTTAAAAATCTTTTAGTAATATTTTTAATATTTTTCAATATTATTAATGTTGCTATTAGGATTGAAAACTTTACCTTTCAGTTGCCAGATGACGCTAGTCACCTACTCCATATACACGTCAGTTGCAATGCGGGGATAAACTTTCATGGTTTGGGCATTTCGAGCAGAGAGCAATAAGAGTCGAAAATCGTCGATTCAGTGTGCTGGACTGCGCTCCCTGTTCTAAGTGAAAAATAAGATTGTTTTGCCTTCGCATTGCAACTGAATAAAAATGGTATACATTTTTACCGTCAATTTAATTTTTCTAGGTATTTTTGAGGCCATCTGTCTTCTTAAGCCATAGTAACACTTATTGGTGAGCTTATTGGGTTTGCCACATAACACACTGTTAAGCCCTAAAAAATATTGATTTTTGGCACTTAACCCAGTTTTTACTTATATGCTACATATTATTTTACATTTAGACTTTCGTACACTTCGTAAATAAATTCATACCACCGTAATAATCTTAAGCAGGTATCTTTTATTATCAAATAATTTAACATCACAACAAATAGGTAACAAAAAAATCGTCAAGTCAAAACGATGCAGTTTCTTCGTTGAAGCGCCTCGGCCCCTACCTACTCCAAGCCTAAGGCCCAATTGATTCCTTGGACTAGAAAAACGATCACGGGTTGCCATGCGACCAGCCACCTGATCCAGTCCAACAGCTGGCCGAACAGCACGTGTGGTTTTTCCCATGGATTGGAAAACATTTTCTTAAGATCGACTTTTTCTTTGCAGTACGGGCATGTTTGCTTCTTGCCTACTATACACCATCCGCGTATGCAGAATTCGTGGAATCTAAAACAAATATGAAAGTTGTATAGGAACGATAGATATCTGAGCAATAGCAAAATAGTACCAAACTTGAGCTAAGTTGATCAAACTGTGTACTTTAGATATCAGTTAAATTGTATAACGCAGAGAGTCAAGGTGAAATTAAATCCAGAATTGAGCAGACCAGAGCTACTTTTAGAAGGATGTCGAAGGTATTATGGAACAGAGACCTAAAATTAACATTGCAGATCTGCCTACTTCGCTGCTAAGTGTTCTGGGTCTTACTTTATGGTGCCGAGTCTTGGACAGTGAATAAAAGTGATCTAAATCACCTTGAGGCTTTCGAAATGTGGGAAATGTGTTGTTTCTATAGAAGAATTTTACATACTAGAACGTCTAAGCAAGACTACTGAGATTATAAAAAGCACCAAGTAGAGAGAGCTGGAGTACTTCGGACGTGTAATGAGAGGTCCTCAATATAGAATGCTACAAAATATTATGCAAGGGAAAATAACAGCAAAGAAGAAAGATTAACATGGTTAAAGAACTTGCGAGATTGGTATGGTATTGATACAAGCATGGTGATTAGGGTGGCAGTAAATAAGATTAAGTAGCTAAGATGGTAATCAACGTTCTGAAAGGTTATGGTACATGAAGAAAATAGATTTCTTTGCGAGCAATCCAAGATCCTTAAAGGAGTGTCGATCCAATTATGATGATCTTAAAGAAAAGGTCATTTATGACCTTGACAAAATACTATTCTAACAATAGAAATACACCGAATGGCTAAAACCGTTATACAGCGTTTTTATTTAAAACGGCGTGTGGCACTTGAGTGACGCCAGAAAAGAATATTTCTTATAGCGCGGTATTATTATATTATGTGGGTTTACGAAATTTATGTCTGCTTATTACTGAATTGTTGATAATTTTATAATAACACCACACAATTAAACTCTTTAAAATTTAAAGTTTCTAATTTTTTCTTAAAAAAATTTGTTTAATCATTTTAGTAATTTTCAAAATTTGTTAAATACAGTAAAACCTCGATAGAACGGACCTCTATTTAACGGACTTCGGATATAACAGACAAAAAATCCCTTCAAATTTTGAATGTAAAAAATATAAAAAATCGAATTCTGGAAGAAAATCAGCAAGAACAGGATACAAAAATTTGTTTTTTAAGAATTTGTACCAGCAGTGAGAAAATTTCAAGAGAAGAAATGAGAATACCGCCAGAAGAGGTAAAATGTTGATTGACTTTAGGCAACGCTCCAGCTCATCCCTCTGAAAATCTTGTACGTTCACAGGATGGCAACTTTAGTTATATTTTTTTGGCCAAAAAATACAACATCGCTTATTCAACTCATGGATCAGGGAATAATTTTGGCAACTAAACGAATATAATGCTGAAAGTTTTTAGACGAGGTAAATGTTGTATTACATGATGAAGATAACGTAGAGTCGTAGAGAATACAACAGGGCAGCATAATTTTAGAGGTTGATTATAAAAAAACAGCAAACTATAAAAGTGCAAACAAAACTTGATTCCTTTTTCAAAGCAGGCTTGCCGAAAGCAAGCGCGTCGATATCAAACAGCAGCGTCACTTCACAAAAATAAGACAATTAAATACAATTTTGTTTGTGTTTTGTCTTTTTTATTATTGATATTTAAATACATTTAAAGTGCACATGTGCTTCATGGGATTCCCTAGCCCTGGCTACTCAGAAAACGCATTTCATGAACGGAGCGGCAAGCAAGTAGGTGTTTGAGCTTCAAGAATAATAATGTTTGGGATGCAAAAAATATTCGAGGTGAATTGGCAAAAACAATATGGAAAATTCTCGAAAATAATTTTCTGCCCGAGAATATTCTCGCTGAGAATTTTCTGGCCGAGAATATTCTCGTTCTCGAGAATAAATTCTTGAGAATATTCTCTTCTTACATCACTAAGGCCAAGTATATCAATTTGAAAAGACATAACCCAATAACAACTTGGTTATGATGTATAACTTCGCAGAATTTTCAACGAAAACTTTTGATTTATAAATTCGCAAAGTCTGTGTTATTGCATTGCCGGTCCTGCAATACTTAGAGCAGATTTATCGATGGATTCTTATGTAGTTTTGTCTTCTGAATCCAAATCTGAAAACGGCATTTCGATATATCTAACCGTCTTCGAGATAATCAACCTCAAAGTCTAAAATGTGACGTCACAATCCTTTTATTTTCTGCCGACACATTAAACGTCAGCTGAAATCGTTGCTAGTAAGTAGGCTAGTTTTTTAATCTGAATTTGTTAAGCAAAGCATAGGTTATTTACATTTGACACTTAGTGAATGTCAAACTAAATTTTAAATTAAGTATTAATAAAATATCAATGACATTTGATAGTGAATTTAATTATTATATAAAATAAATACGATGTTCAAAAATACAATTTGAGTATATTTTGAAAGCAATAATTTATTAACAATTTTGAAACGGTTTATACGAGTATACGACCTCCCCTTTAATGGGAGTACCTAATGATAAATGGACTGTTCCATTTGTTATGAAATGAAAATTGTTATTATAGTCGGTTCGCTAGACTCAGACACAACTGGCTAGTGATTTTAGAAGGTAATTTTTTTGTTTTTTGACAATTTTGGCAAAATAATTATTAACTATTTAGCAATTATTTTTTTTGCCAAATTGGTAAAATTACTGACTAAAATCACTAGCCAGTTGTGTCTGAGTTTAGCGAACCGACTATATGAAATGTTGTTTGGAATAAATTAATTATGGTCTGATATGTGCAATTACATCCTTCTAATGGAAAAAAATATTTGAAAATTTTTCTCAAATTATGGATACCAACAACATTTTCATTTATAACTCTTTTATTTTTAATTTGACGAAGAAAAGTTATTCTTCATAAAAAGCTCTTTATGGTCTAAGATTTATGATGCAACCATCATATATCAAATTTTATTAATTTTATACGAGATATATAAAAAATATGAATTTCGATCAAGAGTAAAGTACCTTTATAGTTCACAACATTTAAATTAGAATGATATAATTGCTCATTAAAACATAATGTTTAATTCAAAACAACTTTTCATAACATCAATTTTCGTTAAATAAACAAAGTTTTCGTTATGATAATGCTCGCATTTTCAGCTTGTTTATAATAATCTTTTTTGAAACCGATGTCCGGAGTGGAAATCGAAACGTCGAACATTAGTTAGTTAAAAATATAATTTTCACTAGTAATACCACTAGAGGTCAAATTATTTCCGGAAATTTTTTTGAGATCATGAATATTTTGAAAATTTCCCGAGTCGCAGACGAGGGAAATTTTCTAAAAATATTCATGATCAAAAAAAAATTTCCGGATATTAATTTGACTTCGCGTGGTATTCGGTAAGAAAATTCCACACCAAATTTGCATTTGAAAATCCAAAGCTGCATGAACAGATTAATAGCGCGCCATAGCTTTGTCAGCAATTATTTAGGCTTTCAAATTCGTAATTTCTACTCATTGTAGTTGCATGGGAATACCATTTCAAGATAGAAAATAGTATATTCTTCAATTTTACATAAGTTTTGAGTAACTACAAGTGATAGAAAATTATTTTTTGGCGTTTTTAAAACTAAACTACGCAAAATTGAAAGTACTGAATGGGAAAAAGGTAAATAAATTAGTGTCTAAATATTATATATATCTTATTAGACATAGAAACTTAATTGAAAACATTCAAAGTCCTGCATTTTCGCCATTAAGAAGAGAGGAGGTGTCCGAAGAATGTAGAAAACATCTTAGCTTTGTAACTAAAATGAATCAAAACTAAATTATGTAAACAAATAAAAACCAGTCTGTCAAAAATGTTCTGTTATTGTAAACGTCAAAAAATTTCCACTATAATTCGCTGTTGGGTACCCCACGAGCAAAAAATTTCCGATAAAATACCTCCGTTGCCATGGTGATCTGTCAAAATAACGTATTTTGATTGGTTCAAAATTACAGGTGTGGAATTTTCATTACAATAAATAACTGTGGCTTAATCCCACGTAAACATACTGTTTAAAGTTTAAGTTTCGGGCACGTGCAAAAACATACAGGCATATCGAATAAGAAGTATTCACTTCGAAACCTTGTAAGAACTTACTAAAACTAAGGAGCAAATAATAATCGTATCAAAAAAACTACTTAAGTACTACTTAGTACTTAATAAATGAAATAATTTGCACACACATGTGTCTAGTTTATTAACTTTTACTATCTACATAACCTTGGTCTCATATGTGGGTGAAATTAGATAAAAATAAATTATTTATTCTACATAATGAGTCACATAATTACTAGTAAATATACGCCATTGTGTTACATGTTTTATAGAAAGTTTTTAAATGTACAGGCCTTTCTCCTGTTATTTCACCATCAACTCAATCAAAGTTCCTTTACTGTCTTAAGATTGAGATACAATATGAATATCTCAATATTAAGACAGTAAAGGAACGTTATATTATAACGTTTCCCTGCTCTGCTCAAAATCAAGGGCTTTTCCTATTGGTATCGTTTAAACGTAGGTATTCTACCCCATGAAAGGAAGTCGAAAAAGCACTTGAAAAAACGAAAAATTACTATTCACTATTTTTCAACCGGAATATTTGGGGGAAGTCAATAGAAAAGGCGTACCATGTCGTGGGTATCGAATTTTTACTGGGTTATGGTTTTTATTGACATTTAAGCAAAAAAAAATAGTTATTTATGAAACAATAAAACACTGAAAAACGTTTGTTTTCTATACTTCCACAAAATTTATTACAACTATGTTATTACTACAGCTGTTTCGGCAAAGTGCCTTTCTCAAGTGATATATTTTACAATGTGTTTGCCTTTTTAAGTCTTTAACTGAAGAGGTTGAGGAGTGGGGAGCTGTTTGTCTCGAGTTGGTCATTCAGAATTATATCTGTATTTTTCAATTTATTAATTTCCATTGATTCTAAAAGTGATAGCTTAAGGCCTTTATTTTGAATATGTAGAATTTGAAACTCTTCATTGAAAGAATGATTATGATCTAGAAGGTGAAGTGCGTATGTAGAAGTGTCTGTTTTTCTATTGTTGAAAGCCCTTTTGTGTTCTGCTATCCGTTTGTCAAAAGTTCTGCCAGTTTGACCGATGTAAGTTTTCGGACAGTCACCACAAGTTAGTTTGTACACACCACTCTGTAGTTGCTTTCTCTTTCGGCTTTTATTGTTTTTAATATGTTTGCTTAAGTTGTTAGTTCTGAAAGCTGGTGTTATTCCTTTCTTTTTTATGTATCTGGCTATTTTTGTTGTTATTTTGCCAGTATATGTGAGAGAGCAGAAGGTACTGGGTTCTTTCTGTGGTGGTGGATACACTAATTTCAAGGCTTTCTTATGGAGTTTTTGGTTTAAAATGTTGTTAACTGTTTGTTCGTTATAGCCATTGTTTACTGCTATTTGTCTAATGATATTTAGTTCTGTCTCGAAGTTATTTTTTGTCATAGGAATTTCTGTCAGTCTATGTATCATGCTATGGTAGGCTGCTAATTTGTGTTGTGTAGGATGGGATGATGAATTGTGTATAGTTGTGTCAGTATGGGTAGGTTTATGATATACGGAGAACTCATGTTTGTTGTGTAGTCTGGTAATCGTTACATCTAGAAAGTTTATGGAATTATTCTGTTCTGTTTCTATTGTGAACTCAATATTACTATGAAGTGAATTAATGTATGATAGAAATTGGTCAAGTTGTCTGTTAGTTCCTGTAAAGCAGACTAGTATGTCATCCACGTATCTCCACCAATATAAGAACTGTTTAAATACGGGGTGTTTAGAAATTGTTGGTTCATAAATATATCTGATAGTAATGGGCTTAGAGGATTACCCATAATAAGTCCTGCACTGTTGTTTGTGTAAATTTGATTATTGAATTCAAAATAGTCTTGATTTATGCAAATTTCAAGAAGGTGTAAAATTTCAGATGCAATGATCGGATTTGTACTATTATGTTCTAAAAGGTTTTTAACTAAAACAAAAGTTTCTGTAGGAGGAACACTAGGAAAAAGATGTTTTACGTCAAATGAAATTAGTCTGGAGTTGTTGGGCAATTGAAAATGTTATATTTTATTAACTAGTTCTAGTGTATTTTTTACGGTGAATTTAGGTGAAAATTTAGTGTATTCTGTAATAATATCTGACAGTTTTTTTGAAAGTTTATATGACGGAGCTGTATAAAAAGAAACTACAGGTCTTATTGGGTGGTCAGGTTTGTGTAGTTTAATAAAAGAGTATAATTTAGGGGGTTGTGGGTTCATAATATTAAGGTATTTCTTTTCTGTTGGATTTAGTATTGATTTTGAATTTTCAATGGCTAGTTTAATTTGTTTTCGGTATTTTTCTGTGGGGTCTTTGTTTAGTGTTATACTATTTTGGTTATTTAAAAATTCTATTGTTTTGTTATTATAGTCACTTTTATCGATAGCAATAGTAGTGTTACCTTTGTCTGCTTTTGTAAATATTATGTCATGTTTTATTGATTTATTTTTAATTGAAACGGCTATTTGGTTTTCTTTGTAACAGGAATTATTAGTTTCACTACCTACATCGGTAATAGATTTTGCAATGATGCTTTTTTCTATGTTATTGGCAGTTCTATTTAACGCTACTTCACATTCTACACCTAAATATTCTAAATTTTTTTGATTATTATGTCGAGGCAAGTTATGTTTGAATCCTTTCTCTAAAAGTTCTATCTCACTATTATTGAATTTGGTATCTGTTAAGTTTATAAATCTATTGAAAAAAGTATGATTTGAAAAATTTTTTGTATAATGAGTATTGAGTTTTTTACTATTGCAAATTAGATTATTTAGTTTTTTACATTGTGTATTATATTTTTTGTCCATTATATTATCTACTTCTGTTCTTACGTTAGAGTATAGGATGTCAAATTCTATATTATCTAATCTATAATGTAATTCTGAATGACATGCCTTAAGATAAACAACTATAATATCTCGTTTCCTGTACTGGGTGCTTCTATCCCGTTTCAGCCATCTGGTCTGGCTTTGTTGGATACCTGCTATCGCGGCGGCACTGCGGTTGTTGGTTTTTAACTTTATGTATTTCGGGAAAACGTTGTATTTCACGCACATGTTAAGAAACCAGATATTTTGTGTTGTTAATCTACGCTTTAAAAGCAATCTTGAAAACAATCCATCAATTATTTATGAAACAGTTCGTGAAGTATGCTTTTTGCGAACGCACACAATGTTTAGAGCACGAGCGATAGCGAGCGAGTGCTATAAATTGTGTAAATTCGCCAAAAGTACTTCACGCACAGTTTCATACAATATTTTATCTACGATAAACAAATAAAAAACTGTAACTCTTTGTCACTGGAATTCATTTCTATTCTACAATTTTTAGAACTTTGACATTTAAAAATTAATTAAAATTAAATTAAAAATGATAAAACTAAGCATTGCAGATGAAAACGTTCAATAGACGACTTTCTTGAAAATATTTGCACTTTAAAATTACATTCTCCTAATTACAAAATGTTAATAAACAAAAAAGTTATTGCAAATTAAATCTGAGAGTAAGCATTTTTTTCAATTGTTTTTAATTATTAAAATAAACAATAATAGTTATTTATGATATAAGTGTTAAACGTACACGTTTAACGCACGCATGTGAAAGTTCACATGAGTGCCTTAAAAATGTACTTTTTAACACGCATATCATACAATATTTTTTCTACAAACGTAATTACAGGACAATATCTACAAAAACTTTTACTTGAACGTGACTGACATTCCATTTTTTATTTTTTTGACATTACATCAAAATTGTCTATACGGTCAATACGAACTGCAGTGCCTTAAAAATATTTTAAAGCATTAGTGCCTTAAAGTAGCATTTTTAATGCTCGTATGGAGTGCTAAATATTGCATTTTTAACACGGTTGTAGAAAAAAATATTTAAAACACATTTCACAATATGAGTTTTTATGTAGTTACTATATATGCAAAGGATACATCAAGCAGTTTTAAAAAATTTGTTAATAACAATATTATATTTAAAAAACCATAAAGAAGTAAAAGCTTCGTTTGTACAACGGTATAAAAAAGTTTATTAAAAACCATTAAAAGTCATCCAAAAGGATTCACAAAACGTTTTCGATCTAGATCAGATCATCTTCAGCGCGTTCTGCTTAGTACATGAAACTAGCAACCTTATGAAATTGGTAACATCGAGAAATATGGTTTACCTTATACTTATTACCATATATTACATTACATTATTAATATAAACCATATTTCTCGATGTTACCAATTTCATAATGTTGCTAGTTTCATGTACTAAGCAGAACGCACTGAAGATGATCTGATTCTAGATCGAAAACGTTTTGCGAATCCTTTTGGATGACTTTTAATGGTTTTTAATAAACTTTTTTTATACCATTGTACAAACGAAGTTTTTACTTTGTATGTTTTTTTTAATTATGGTATACAGCCAGCTACTGGGATTTTCCCATTGATTTTTTTTAATATTATATTTGTTTCTAATTCGGTTTGTAAAAAATAGCTATTTGTATAACAAGGGAGGAAAGTGCTACTTTTCCTCCCGAGAATGAAGTTTACTGCCCGACGCGTAGCGGAGGGCAGTAATCATTCAAGGGAGGAAAAGGCACTTTACACCCATGTTATACATATGGTTTTTCCACCTTCCTCAAATAACAAGTCATTTTTTCAATTTTACTTAATTTATTTATGCAACTAACCAACAAAATTTATTAGAACTAATACTAACAAGTAGCATAGAGTTATATATTAGCATAGAGAGAGTGTCATTCAGAGCGAAGTGACGACACCATCTTTTTTATTTGGATTGGCGCTGTTTCACTCTTACGCATAGTAAAGCTGCTACAGTTGTCCTCCTCTTCCGTGCCTATATTCACACTGAATGTCATCATAGATTTTCGATACAATGTGTTAGAAAGAGATGCAGCAAACCAGTCCATGAGATCTTGTCGACAGGAAGCACGGAAGGTAGGCTCTCTCTATGTCAATATATACCTCTATGACAAGTAGGTACAATATAACTGTCAACTGTCAAATATAAGTCAAATTATTAATGTAAACATTGTTAAATCAGAATAACAATTTACTGTTTTTTACCATTCTGCAAAATACAGAGTGTTTTTAAATAAACGTTAAAATGTATAGATACTTACGTAATAGAAAAAGGATATTGTACAGGGCGTCAGTAAGTTATATTTCATGAATTAAATACCATGACATCACTTTTACTTTTCCTCCCTAGGGAGGAAAAGTACAATTTTGCTCCCTAAAATCAGGTCCGGAAAAGTATACTTTCGGTAGAGGTAGGTGGAAAAAGATATTTTCAAATGGCTGTACAGGTGCTTTGTCAATATTTATAAGGGTTTTTTTGGTATGATTTTTAATTGTTTAATTACTATTTTGTTAATAATTGATACAGAATGAAGTATCATTTTTCGCCCTATAAACAATTTAATTATCTGCACCGGTGTTAACTTTACAAAAGGACAATTCAGTGTATTATATGCATAAGAGTTGAGATTGTGGAAAATTGTTAAAGATAGTACACCAAAAGAAAGGTCGCCGAAGCTGCACGGTGAAAGGAATTTCTTTTAAACTCATGAAAACTGAAAACGGAGAAAACTTGAGACTGCAATATCTCTGATTCTACAACGTAGAGCGACAGCATAGAAAAAAAAGTAAATTGTTCCCTATGTTATGGTAGAGTGTTCTTTTTTATTTGGTGTACCTATAGTTTATTTTTTAACCAGGAGGAGTAAACTAAAAAGACATATTCAAACCCAAGAAAGTCACTAGAATAATAACCAAATACATCTTCTTTTTTGGTTGATCTAGTCGGCCCTCAACGGTAATCCATAAATATTATATTAAATTAATACGTCGCTAAAGAATTCCAAAAACAACTGCTTTTTATATAAAAGCAGACTAACAATCTAAAAATTAAAGGAATAACAAAAAACACAAAAATCGCCGATATAACTTAATTAACCTATGAAATGTCACTAGTGTCAAAATTTGATAAATGTCATTAGTGTCAAAATTTTATAACAGTGGAGTAAACCTGCGGTTGGACTAATTACAAACAAGCAATACAGCGCGGTAAATTTGAATCACTCCTCTTGGTTAAAAAAACAAACCATAGCTTGTTTAAATAATAAGTTCTTCCATATTTCACCTCTATAAAACCAACCACTAAAGATTTAGGTTTTTTTTTGCATTTTTTCGATTTGTTTATTTTTGAAGTTATATACTTCTTTAGTCAGTATGGCGCTAGTTGCTAAATCTTTCAAGTTATGTATAAATATATCAGTGCAAAAAAAGGTATGAAAAGAATATATTAGTGTTTTTAGTAAATATATTTATTATAATTTTTGTGTCTTTGGATTATTCTTCCTCGGGAGGAAGATATCTAAGTATTATTAAAACATTTATATTTATTATACATATTATCTCGACAAGCGAGACCTGGACCTCGATTTTTGACCCTTCGCTTCGTTATCGATCATTCGCTATCTGTACACTAAACAGATACGAAGCGAATACGTTCGATAACGAAGCGAAGGGTCAAAATCGAGGTTCTGGCGGCTGACCTCGTATTGTGTATTTCTCGCTGTGTATTTTCGCTCAAGGTCAGCCGCCAGCTATCGTTTGTCAGATTGTAATACTTCACTTCGTCTGTTTGTTACCGTGAATTGTCATTATGTCACCCGTGTTGAGCTGGCCCCCCCCACTTGCAAAAATTAAAAAACAAATAGCCCTGATTTATGAGCTATTTATGAGCTCTCATATTCCGCAAACTAAAAATTTTGAGCTCGTTCCACTGAGCAGGAATTTAATACTCTAGTGGGGGGGGCTGAGTCAGCCCCCCCCACTACTTAAAAATAGGAATATTGAATCGGTTTTTGCGGCAGAATTACGAGCTATTTATGAGCTCTTGAAATTATATAGTTTCGATTTTTGAGCTCATCCCCTTCACCCCCAAACAACCCTTTAATTGATTTAACTTAAGAGAAAGATGCTGAGAAAACTTAAAATATATCGTATTGCGGATATAATTCATATAGCTTATATACACTAAGAATAAACTATTAAATCAAGAGCATTTCGATTATTGAGCTACAACCCCTTCGCAAGAAAACCACCCTATCTTCCCGGCTTAAGAGAAAGTTGTACTTAAAATGCATTAAACTAATTATTTGGCGACTACATATCATTTAATAATTTATAAGCTTCCAAATTACGCGCATTTAGATCAGTAGATTGCAATTTATTTTGTATAGTGCAGTCACTGAAGGTAAAAATCAACGATTACCTTCAATTTCGGTGAACCTTCATCGATTTTCACGAAAATTGGTCAGTAGTTAGAGGATACGTCAAGAAACAAAGGTGACATGGTACCACCTTGCGCCTTTACCCTGAGGGTGGATACCGCCCCTTCTCGGGGGTGAAAATTATTTTATAAAAAATAAATGCACAAATCAATAAAAAAACAAATTAAAAGCAAAATTTATTATATAAAGTTAATAAAATAAGTCAATACTTTTTAAGTTATTAAAGATCAAAGATTTTAATTATTTGTGAAAAAAATGCATGTTTTGAAAAGGTTTTTTGTAAATCACTGAAAAACTTTAAGTTTTTACAAAAAAGTTAATAGTAGTTTAATTCGTATAGCTTATATTCTAAGAATAAACTCTTAAATCACGCGTCTTTCGATTATAGAGCTACAACCCCTTCGCAAGAAAACGACCCCATATTCCCGGCTTAAGAGAGAGTTGTTCTTAAAATAATTTAAATTAATTATTTGGCGACTACATATCGTTTAATAATTTATGAGCTTGCAAAATATACGCATCTCAATTATTGAATTGCCATTTTCTTTCTATAGTGCAGTCACTGAAGGTAAAAATCAACTAGTACCTTCGATTTCGGTAAATCTCAATTTATTTTCACGAATTGACAATAACAACTTGGGGTTTTAGCCTGGGGTATATGTCACCGCTTCTCGGGAGTGAAAATTACTTTATTAAAAATAACCCCACAAATCGAGAGAGGGACAAATTGTAAGCAAAATTTGTTATATAATGTGATTAAAATAAATCAATACTTTTTGAGTTATTAAAGATCAAATATTTTAATTTTTGGAAAGAAAATGCATGCTTTAGAGCGATTTTTCATAAATGACTCAAAAACTGTAAGTTTTTACAAAAAAGTTTTCATCACTAAAATTGAAGCTAATAAAA
The DNA here is from genome assembly GCF_917563875.1 of Diabrotica virgifera virgifera. Lineage (NCBI taxonomy): Eukaryota > Metazoa > Arthropoda > Insecta > Coleoptera > Chrysomelidae > Diabrotica > Diabrotica virgifera. The sequence continues at coordinate 16,020,503 of NC_065449.1, forward strand.
AATATAATAAATTGCTTACTTGAAAAACCCTTTAATGTTAATTTAAAGTAGGTAAGTTATTGGTAATTATTATTATTATTATTATTAATTATTATTATTAAAGAAGAAAAAGGAGCCGAGGTCTAGGACCTATATAGCTCCATTTGACTAAAAAGAACTATGCAAAAAGAAACCTAAACTTAAGACTACATACGACTTATAAATTAATTTAATTTAAGAAACGAAAAATTATTGTTCCCGTGATACAGAACTAAAAGAGTCATATTTATTTTTGAAGCAATTTACAGATACAGCCCCGACGACGTCGTGTGGAAGTGAGTTCCAGGTATAAAATATTCTATTGGATATAGAGTTCTCACGACATTTACTGTGAAACTGTTGTCTGGCTAATTTGTATGGATGACCCCGCAATCTAAGGTCGTTACTCAAAGGGAAAAGATGTGATAGATCTATCCCAAACTTTCCCTGTAACGCTCTATAAGCAATTATTAAATCCCCACGAAGTCGTCGGTCCATAAATGTAGGATAATTTAAGTAGGTTAACCGTTCTTCGTAGGAAGGACGACGACGGCCATAAGGAATTCTTGTTGCCCATCTTTGCACAGATTCAAGTCGATCAGAATCCCTTTGCCAGTCGACATTCCACACGGGTCCGGCAAACTCCAAAAGAGGTCTTACATATACACTAAAGAGAGCAACAAAATTTTTTGGCGATATCTTAGAAAAAGTCTTAGATAATAAGTAAACTGATGTTCTAGCTTTATTGCATACCGACTGGATATGTTCAGACCAAGATAATGTTAATTAAATGTATATTTTTTCCGCGACTGTTAAAATCTAAGGGTTCAAGCTTAAATAACGGGAAAGAGATGCATTTTATAACACTTAGGTACTAAATACTTGTCAAAGTACTTAGAAATACCTATGAAAAATAAGATGCAGAAAAAGTTGATAGTATCAAAATCCGCTCACCAATTTTCGTGAAAATGAATGGAGATTTACCGAAATCGAAGGTACTAGTTGATTTTTACCTTCAGTGACTGCACTATAGAAAGAAAATGGTAATTCAATAATTGAGATGCGTATATTTTGCAAGCTCATAAATTAATAAACGATATGTAGTCGCCAAATAATTAATTTAAATTATTTTAAGAACAACTCTCTCTTAAGCCGGGAATATGGGGTCGTTTTCTTGCGAAGGGGTTGTAGCTCTATAATCGAAAGACGCGTGATTTAAGAGTTTATTCTTAGAATATAAGCTATACGAATTAAACTACTATTAACTTTTTTGTAAAAACTTAAAATTTTTCAGTGATTTACAAAAAACCTTTTCAAAACATGCATTTTTTTCACAAATAATTAAAATCTTTGATCTTTAATAACTTAAAAAGTATTGACTTATTTTATTAACTTTATATAATAAATTTTGCTTTTAATTTGTTCTTTTATTGATTTGTGCATTTATTTTTTATAAAATAATTTTCACCCCCGAGAAGGGGCGGTATCCACTCTCAGGGTAAAGGTGCAAGGTGGTACCATGTCACCTTTGTTTCTTGACGAATCCTCTAACCACTGACCAATTTTCGTGAAAATCTATGAAGGTTCACCGAAATTGAAGGCAATCGTTGATTTTTACCTTCAGTGACTGCACTATACAAAATAAATTGCAATTTACTGATCTAAATGCGCGTAATTTGGAAGCTTATAAATTATTAAATGATATGTAGTCGCCAAATAATTAGTTTAACGCATTTTAAATACAACTTTCTCTTAAGCCGGGAAGATAGGGTGGTTTTCTGGCGAAGGGGTTGTAGCTCAATAATCGAAATGCTCTTGATTTAATAGTTTATTCTTAGAGTATATAAGCTATAGGAATTATATTCGCAATACGATATATTTTAAGTTTTCTCAGCATCTTTCTCTTAAGTTAAATCAATTAAAGGGTTGTTTGGGGGTAAAGGGGATGAGCTCAAAAATCGAAACTATATAATTTCAAGAGCTCATAAATAGCTCGTAATTCTGCCGCAAAAACCGATTCAATATTCCTATTTTTAAGTAGTGGGAGGGGCTGACTCAGCCCCCCCCACTAGGGTATTAAATTCCTGCTCAGTGGAACGAGCTCAAAATTTTTAGTTTGCGGAATATGAGAGCTCATAAATAGCTCATAAATCAGGGCTATTTGTTTTTTAATTTTTGCAAGTGGGGGGGGGGGCAGCTCAACACGGGTCATTAACCCCGAGACTATAGAGCCTAGAGACTTGAGAGCTCGTATCGTTATTAGTATAGCATTCGGCTAGAGATCGAGAGGTCTTGGGTTCAAATCCGGACCATTCCTATTATTTTTTTTATTTTTGGAAAGTGGTAAGCATTACAATTAGTTTAATATTTAAATAAAATTAAAATAAACTGTTTAAATTATATTTATTTCGTTGAAATCATATAATAGAAGTATAACTTCTTACGTGCGTACAAAGTACACACACATTCTTTTTTTACCATTTTTAGTAGTCAATTAAGTTTACACTATATATTTTAAAATAATAGAATGTTTGAAACCCAAGGTACTGGCCTTAAATTGTACAATTAAAAACTTTATTCAGTTACCTCTTTTCAATCATTTAATAGTTATTTATGATATAAGTGTTAAAAGTACACGTTTAAGGCACGCATGCAATTCACATGAGTGCCTTAAAAATGTACTTTTTAACACGCACATGTCGCACATCATACAATATTTTTTTTACAAACGTAATTACAGGACAATATCTACAAAAACTTTTACTTGAACGTGACTGACATTCCATTTTTATATTTTTTTTTTTGACATTACATCAAAATTGTCTATACGGTCAATACAAACTGCAGTGCCTTAAGGTGATACAGTAGCGATCAACAGGTAGCCAAAACGCGTTCCAAGATTGCGGCTGTAATTTTGAATATTTTTTCGAGATATTTGGCACACGTATTCGTAATATAATAAAGAATGGCGGTACAGCGCCCAATTTGAAAAATATATTAATATGTGGAAATTACTCTGTAATTAAATACAATATTAAAAAAACGAGCCTGTACCGCCATTAAGAAGAACAAAAAAATACACTTTCTTCAAATAAAATTTTTTATCCGATGCCTAGATTTTGTGTCATTTTGGAACTACTAATAAAAAATTTTAGTAGTTCCAAAATGACACAAAATCTAGGCATCGGATAAAAAAGTGTATTTGAAGAAAATGTATTTTATTGTTCTTCTTAATGGCGGTACAGGCTCGTTTTTTTAATATTGTATTTAATTACAGAGTAGTGGAAATTACTTATAATTATATTAATATATTTTTCAAAATTGGGCTCTGTACCGCCATTCTTTATTATATTACGAAAACGTGTGCCACATATCTCAAAAAAATATTCAAAATTACAACCGCAATCTTGGAACGCGTTTTCGCTACCTGTTGATCGCTACTGTTTCCTCTTGAAAGTAGCATTTTTAACGCACGTATGGAGTGCTAAAAATTGCATTTTTAACACGGTTGTAGAAAAAAAACTTTAAGAAATTGATATTAATTTTCGAGAATACAATAGTTATTTATGAAAAAGTTCGTGAAGTATGCTTTTTGCGAACGCACGCGATGTTTAGAGCACGAGCGACAGTGAGCGAGTGCTATACATCGCGTAAGTTCGCAAAAAGTACTTCACGCACAGTTTCATACAATATTTTATCTACGATAAACAAATAAAAAAACTGTAACTCTTCGTCACTGGAATTCATTTCTATTCTACAATTTTTAGAACTTTGACATTTAAAAATTCTAACTTCTTTCAAACCACAAAACTGTCAAAACTTTTGTTGTAATTTATTACTCGCATGTCGTCATGATGACAACGCGAAAGTTAAGGATATTTGATTAGGTATACGAAAGTGTGCCAAAAAAGTGCGAAAAAGTAAATCTCATTTAAAATACATTGTTACTTAATTATTTATATGGGAAATAAGCCACAATTAAAATGAAAAAAATAATTTTATTAACGTTTCGACGCCCAAATCGGGTGCCGTTGTCAAAATACAAAATATTACTAAAATAAACAAAAGTGTTGTTGCTAAGCAAAAAAAATTCTTCTAATAATTTATTTAATCTCACTCATTTATATTGGCAATTCAGACATATATTATACATTTTAAAGTAGAAGACTTTAAAATGATATTGCCAATATTTATGAGTTGCGTTCCTGGGACGACTTACTAAAAGATAGTTCATTCGATTACATGAAATTAACCCCAACTCAAGAATATCCGTCATAAAAAATTATAGCATGTGATATGTCTTTAAAAAGAGAACCAAATGCAACGACAGTAAAATTCTCGCGTTAGAGACTTCATAGTAAATCACAAGGGAAAACCAGGAAAAACCCTGTGATACTATCCCGACATCGTAAGTATTTGGTCTTACATTAATTTACTCTCAAAAAATAATAGCAAATTCTGACTTGTAACATGTTTAAATTATAAATAATATTAATAATACTAGATATATAAGTAATACTAAAATATAAAATATATACTAGCTCGATATTATTGACTTACTAATCTTGGTATTTTCTTTCGATTGACTTCCCCTTTCAGTATGGGTAACCACATCCTACTGCATTCTACCATAGTTGGGGTTAATTTCATGTAATCGAATGAACTATCTTTCAGTAAGTCGTCCCAGGAACGCAACTCATAAATATTGGCAATATCATTTTAAAGTCTTCTACTTTAAAATGTATAATATATGTCTGAATTGCCAATATAAATGAGTGAGATTAAATAAATTATTAGAAGAATTTTTTTGCTTAGCAACAACACTTTTGTTTATTTTAGTAATATTTTGTATTTTGACAACGGCACCCGATTTGGGCGTCGAAACGTTAATAAAATTATTTTTTTCATTTTAATTGTGGCTTATTTCCCATATAAATAATTAATCATAAAAATGCCACAAGGAAATAGCTTCAGAACAACATTGTTACTTCACGCACACTTTAACTCCTTCACGCACTGCTATCTATAATGACAGTTTTCACAAGCTAAAAACTTATACATAATATGAGATAGAGTAGATAAAGATACTTACACATGCTCACAACTTAGTTTATACGTATTTTCTATGACCCCTTCTTCATCTTCGCTAACTAATAATTTATTACCACATACGGCACATACTGAAGGATCCAAATTTCTTGTACTGATCCCTTGGGGTGAATAATACTGAAATAGTTAATTTGTTAAACTAAAATTATATTTATTACTTAGCAAAAAATTACAACTTAATAATTATCTCAAATTGTACTGTAACTAAAATACCTAGTTATTTTCTGTGAAACTCTATATTTCAATTTTTTGATATATTTGTTCAATCTAAAAAGTATTCAAGTATTCAAAGGTTCAAGTGTTGGCCTGTTCCAGCTTCAGCTTCTATTCGTTCCTATCGTTCGCCTTGATTTTCCTATTTCGTAAGCTTAATACTCGTAAGTCGTCTCCAACCTGGTCCTTAAATCGTGTTCTGGGCGTGCCTCTGCTCATCACTTCATCTTTTTTCCACTCCACCTGCTTTTGTTATAAATGTGTTTCGACAGCTCCATCTCGTCCATGCTCTCTAACTACCACCGCAACCTGTTTATTTTGATGGACCTATTAATACTGGTAGTAGAGGATCCGATTTGCACCGATCTGTTTAATGGATAAATATTATTGGATACTTATAAAGTTATCAATTACAAAAAACAAGGGTTGCCCGATCTAATCTTGTTCTAACTATATTTAATTAATAATTAAAAAATTACATTTTTTTTATGAATTTAAAAAAGAAATTTCGACCCGGGCTGATATTATTTCAGATTTTCTGGATCATTCTAAACAAAAAAGGTCTTTTGTAATTTTTTTTAAGTTGATCGTTTTCGAGTTATAAACAATTTAAAACTGAAAAAAGAGCGAAAGATGACAATTTTCAAGGCTCAAAAACACAAGTAAAAAATATGATTTTTATAATCATCGAGTACATAAATTCAAGTTCAAACCTTTTTCTATCAGGTCCCGATAAGAATTTTAGCCATGTTTTATTCTAAGACATATTTTTTTTAATTGTTAATGAGGAAGCTTTCTTATGGGGAGACGGGCATTAACAACTAAAAAACAATGTTTCAGAATGAAATAAGTCCAAAAGCCTTATCAAAAACTGATAGATTAAGGTTTGAACTTGAATTTAGGTACTTCTTAATTTCAAAAATGATATTGTATGCTTATGATTTTGAGCCTTGAAAATCGTCATCTTTCGTTCCTTTTTCAGTTTTAAATTGTTTATAACTAGAAAACGATCAACTTTAGAAAAAAATTACAAAAGACCGTTTTTGTTTAGAATGACCCAGAAAATCTGAAATAATATCTGCCCGGGTCGATTTTTTTTAATTTATAAAAAAAATGTCATTTTTTAATTATTAATTAATTATAGTTAGAACATGTTAAATTACATATCCACAAAACAGCTCCAAATTATAGCGCCTACGCCATAATTCCTTTTCCTGCATGCCTTTATTATAAATATGTCTGAGAATTTTACGTTCAAAACGGCCAAAACGTAATTGAAGACGCGTTCTGACGCGTAATTGAAGACGGTCTTAAATCAATATTTTCGTTCTTTTTGTGACTATGTTTGATGTTAAAAGTCTCTTTAATTTATGGTAAACTCTATTTGCTAGATGCTAGATATGTACAACTGTTAATTTCTGCAGTTAGGTAGTGTATTACTTTAGTCGATTTGTGAGTCTATATAAATTCTCTTACTTCTTCGAAAGTATATGTTCCAACCGTTAGATCTTCCGGTTTTGTTACTTAATTATTATTTGTCACCTTTATATACTTAGTTTTATTAGTATTTACGTGCAGCACCATTATATTTTGCTTTTGTTTCCAATGCCGTGGATGATTGGAGCAGGACCGTCTTTTTTCTTGCCATGATATCGATTTCATCCGTATTTGTACACTTCTATTATTTTCTGGGCAGATTATCGGAAAATAGGCCATTTTTAGGAAAAGTTATTTACCAGCAATTTGATTGCTGGAATCGAATCTTATGGTTGTATATATTAATAATATAAATACGCAAAGTCTGCAGATAGTGTACTACTTTTTTTATAAACAAAATGGCGCCCGAAAATCGTGTTTTTTCAATTTTTGCTCTATAACTCCAAAGATTTTAACTTTGCACCAAAAACACCCAAATAAAAATTAACCATAATTAAATTCTGCATAGAGACGTGTTTTTCCCGATTTACTTCGACGAAAATTTTTCTCGGAAAATGCGGGTTTTTCCAACAAAATCTTTAATTTTCAACTAAAATTTTAGATAAGTAATTGTTTACCAATAATTAAATAACTTGGTAATATAGAAGCTCTTTTCGTATAGATTATAATTCCAGAAGCCGATGGAAATTGAATGAACAGTTTAGCAACAATTGAATTGTTAATTAAAACTTTACGGTCGCTATGATAACCACAATAATTATGATACACAGAAATAACTATGATTTTTATATCAAAAGATACTGTACCTATCTAATGTACCTTACAGAATTGAAATTGGACTATTTAAGCGGCCTCAGGAATATTTTAAAATTATAAACAATCTTTTGGCTTATAAACAAATAGAATATCTCGAAAAATATTAAATTAAATTAAATCATGAAAACGGTATTGTAAAAAAGCGGCAGGACGCTTCTTCTAAAAAAAAACGTTTAATTGTGATGAGTGGTTCCTGAGATATAACCGGTCAAAGTTGACCGGCATTTACGGCAAAGATATAAACAATAGGATCATAATTTTCGAACCATCACCTTTTTATTTTTGTCCTCTTTCTCCACACCAATTTTCATATCTTTAAAATACTCATAACATATTATTATAATAAAAACTATCGATATTACGAGTGAAAATTGCCAAAAATAGCAAAATTCCAATCAAAAATTAGGTTTGAGAAAATGTAATCTCAAAGTTCAAAATCGATATACGTTAAAGAAATGCATTTTCTCGGCTTCCCATGGAGCAATTTTCTTCATTATTTTTTTTGTTCCCAAGTAACTCGAGTAGAGCCATCTAACTAACGCATTATTAAATGTCAAAGTTGCTTTTGTTTTGTTATAATAAATTAATTTATTTATTATAACAAAAATTTTTAATTTGTTTAAATAAAGATTGTTTAAATAATTATACAGCTTTCAAATGAGAATATTTGTGTTTTTAACGTTAAAAGGTACACTAAAAGTTTACCTAATGAAAGTCTACAACTTTAAAAAATATATAGTTTTCTTTTGTTATAAATAAATTAATCTATTATAACAAAACAAAAGCAACTTTATCATTTAATAATGCGTTAGTTAGATGGCTCTACTCGAGTTACTTGGGAACAAAAAAAAGTATGACAAAAATTGCTTCATGGGAAGCCGAGAAAATGCATTTTTTTAACGTATACTGATTTTGAACATTTTGTACATTTTTTCCAACCTAATTTTTGATTGGAATTTTGCTATTTTTGGCAATTTTCACTCGTAATATCGATAGTTTTTATTATAATAATATGTTATGAGTATTTTAAAGATATGAAAGTGGGTGTGGAGAAAGAGGACAAAAATAAAAAGGTGATGGTTCGAAAATTATGATCCTATTGTTTATATCTTTGCCGTAAATGCCGGTCAACTTTGACCGGTTGTATCTCAGGAACCACTCATCACAATTAAACGATTATTTTTTTTAAAGGAGGGGCCTGCCGCTTTTTTACAATACCGTTTTCATGATTTAATATAATATTTCCCGAGATATTCTATTTGTTTATAAGCCAAAAGATTGTTTATAATTTTAAAATATTCCTGAGGCCGCTTAAATAGTCCAATTTCAATTCTGTAAAGTACATTAGATAGGTACAGTATCTTTTGATACAAAAATCATAGTTATTTCTGTGTATCATACTTATTGCGGTTATTATAGCGACCGTAAATTTTTAATTAACAATTCAATTGTTGCTAAACTGTTCATTCAATTTCCATCGGCTTCTGGAATTATAATCTATACGAAAAGAGCTTCTATATTACCAAGTTATTTAATTATTGGTAAACAATTACTTATCTAAAATTATAGTTGAAAATAAAGATTTTGTTGGAAAAACCCGCATATTCCGGGGAAAATTTTCGTCGAAGTACATCGGGAAAAACAAGTCTCTATGCAGAATTTAATTACGGTGAATTTTTATTTGGGTGTTTTTGGTGCAAAGTTAAAATCTTTGGAGTTATAGAGCAAAAATTGAAAAAATCACGATTTTCGGGCGCCATTTTGTTTATAAAAAAGTTGCACACTATCTGCGGACTTTGCATACCTATATTATTAATATATACCATCTTGTATTTTGCTAATTAGCCCAGAGTATTAATAATAGCCTATCTCCCTATCGAAGTCCTATTTATGTCTGGAAAGTTCTTGATATTCCGTTCTACACTTTAACCTTACAGTCGACTATTAAGAGGGTTATTTTTGCTAAGTGTATTGGGATATTGAATTGTCTACTGTCTACAGTCTACACTGTCTTAGGCACATGATAAATGACAATCCACAAACAAATGGTGAGTATCACTTCCATACTCATGTTTTTCCAAATTGTCTTGGAAGGAATATTTGATGGATAGTTGATTTTTCTTTGCAAAACCAACATTTGCCTGTTATGCTTTCACAATATCCCGACAGTCAATCGTAAATAATGTAGGCCAACATTTTGTAGGTCACGTTTAGGAGGGTAATTCCTCTGTAGTTATCACAAATTGTTTGATCTCCTTTCTTGTGAATAGGACTTCCCAATCTTCTGGTAGTTTTACTTGCTTCCAATTCCTACTTATATACAACAGGTCAGATTTTTTGTGTCATGTTTTAAAAGCTAAGAAGGAATGTCATCTGCTTTAGGAGCTTTGTTTTCTTTCAATTTTTGTACTGCTTTATTGACTTCTCTATTGGGATGTCATCTTCTCTCTTTCGTCTGTCACGCCTATGACCTGGATTTCTGCTTCGTGCAACCTCATCTCACTTCTTATATTTAGTCACTCCTCAAAAATTTTCTGCTCATCTTTCTAGTATCTTTTCCTGTTCACCAAAAATCTCTCCTGTTCTATTTTTAGTTATTGATAATCTAATCTAAAAAGTATACTTACCCCAATATGGGCTGCCATTTTATCTGCGCATATTTCGGCTATATCTCTACCTAGTACGCCATAATACAGTCCGTAAAAAATGAGTAGTAACGCACAGTCCATCCAACTATTAGGCTGGGCATTGAACACAAAATTCAGTCCAAAAAAGGTTGCCATCATTACAAAATATCCTAAAATGCCCAGGGCGTAACTTAGCTTATGTAGAAGTAAAAACCATTTATATACTAATCTGGAAGTAGTAGAAGGAGTAATTAGTTACTTGTTGGGTATCAAAACTGTTTTTATTTGATAATTTTTTGAAATTAATATGGCAAATACAGTGATGAGCGTGCTAATAACCGGCAACATAATGTAAAAGATGGAAAACATAGTAAATTGTGAAGTAAAAAGAGATATAACTAGTAGAGATGGAAATTATCGATACAAACGTATACATTACATAGTTTCCCACATTTAGACGTATCAGAGGAGTATTACAACTGCCACTGTGACAAGAAAATGTAATGTAATGTTAATTAATACGTTTATATCGTTAATCTGCACATCTACTAGTTTCATCTATTTTTATATCACAATGTATTATGTTTTCCATCTCTTGCGTTATTTTGCCGGTTATAAGCGCGCTCATCACTGTATAGTGTTTTATTATGTAAAGAAAAGTAGAAAAAACGGTCCCCAGTTTCGTACAGGTATTAAATCACCATAGGGTGCAAAGAATCAGTCGATTTGACATAACAATTTAAACGTATTTGACATAACAAAGTGAAACGGCTGAATGTTGATATTTTGGGAACAAGTTAAACAAGAGGATCCAGAAACGAAACATGTCAACAAAAGGAGAAAATGTTGACTACTCAGAATCTAGAAACAACGACCATCAGCAGAGACACTGGAATATTAACAATAATGTACACTCTTTATTAATGTTTTATTAATAAAGAACGTTGAAAAACCTCAGAAGCTACCAGAAAAGCGCCAAATAATCGAAAAAGCAACAGAAGTCTTGGAAAATTATCTAAAAATCGTTAATAATGTAGAAAGTGTCTAAAAATAATTGTTTTTATAATGTTAGTAACATAGCAGATGCAGAAAATAAAATAGATAAACAATCCAGAACCGAGTATTTGTAAAAAACAACAAAAGCTGCATTGGTACATCTCCCTTTATCAATATAACGCTTACAAATAAGCATTAATAAGTAAAAACAATTACAAGTAAAATTTAATAAAAAATTTTTGTATTGGTAAAAGGTATATTAGTTTAAAAAGCCCCGATAGGGCTACAAACATAGACACAAAACGTTTTCGCTCTGTAACAAGAGCATCATCAGTGTTACAAGAACATGGTGAGCCACCCAAAAATACAAAGGTTGAAACCTTTTAAAAATAGACTAAAAGTCTCATATAATATAAACATCATAAAATCCACAGGATGGATAAAATTCCTATGGATGTGGTTTTAGGGCAACATATTATGACTCTCACACGTGGTAAGTGGGTTAATTAACAGGCAACTCAGTTGCCTGTTAGGTCAATGTGTTATAAGAGGTGACAGACAACTGAGTTGCCTGTCACCTCTTATAACAAAATAACCTAATTAATTAACCCACTTACCACGTGTGGGAGTCACATGTTGCCATAAAGCCACATCCATAGGAATTTTATCCATCCTTTGGATTTTATGATGTTTATATTTATGAGACTTTCAGTCTATTTTTAAAAGGTTTCAACCTTTGTATTTTTGGGTGGCTCACCATGTTTTGTAACACTGATGATGCTCTTGTTACAGAGCGAAAACGTTTTGTTTCTATGTTTGTAGCCCTATAGGGGCTTTTTAAACTAATATACCTTTTACGCAGAAGATTTTTCTTCGATTTTTGTTATTAATGGTATACAGCCAGCTGCAGGAAATTCTTCCTTGTGGATTTATAAAAACAGTTAAGCATTTACAGTGCATTAAGCATTTACAGTGTGCTTTAATATAGAGCTGAATCATGGATATGAATCGAAATGCAATAAATCAACATAACGCATTTGAAATGTGGATATTCAGAAGAGTGTTAAGGATTTAATTGTTAGATAGAGTCACGAATATAGAAGTGTTAAGGAGAATAGGCAGAGAGACGAAAATTGAAAACACAATAAAAGAAAAGAAATTATTGTAATACATATTATACTGAAAATGTGATGAGAGATAAAAGATATAACATCTTAAGACTCTTAATTCAAAGAAAAATGGAGGGTAGGAGAAGCATAGGAAGGGAGAAACCTTCGTCGCGGAGATGGCAGTTAAAGAAAAAGAATTAAGCATTTCAATTAAAGCAATCAAGTAAGCTTCAATCAAGTAAGCACTGAATTTGCATATTTTAGCGCTCTTATTTCAAAATTGTCTTTATTTTTTTAGAAGCTTTAGTTTTTAAAATAGATTGGGAGACAAGCTAACATTTACATGGTAAATATTCAAAACTGGGCTTATCTTTCGTCTTTACAAATTGATTGACAAACAAAACCAGAACTGCTACAAAAAAATGACATTTTTAAAATTAGTGGATCAAAATACATAACGTCCTTGACACAAGAAAACCGCGTAACTCCAATTTTTACTTAAAATGAGATTTTATTGCCATCCATTAGCCAATCGCCTATTCTAGCCATGCGACAAACAATACGTCATTTAAATGTAGATTTCTAATTTTAAAATGTATACTAGAAAAGCATGTATCTCCTTGTCAAAAAATTATGTTAGTAAAACACGCAACTCCCGCGAATTTTCTGCTAAGTCAGTTAAGTGATTATTGCCGTTGATTTGATTTGTTTCTTTGGAGTGAAATAGAGGTTTTTAAGTTCTAATTTTACATCTGTAAGAAAGCAAGATAAAGTAAAGTTGATTTGGGTAATAAATGTTTTTAGTACGATTTAAAAATAAAGGGATTTTTGTTGCTTTAAACTATCGCTGGAGTTACATGGTTTTCCATATTTTATTTTATGAACCCATGTTGGAGTTACAAGTTCTTCTAATGTTAGTGTTTTTATGCTCTCCTGAAAAATTAACCAAAAAGGAGTTACGAGTTTATCTTGTGTTGACGACGATAAAATTATCCAGCCACATTTTTTTTATTTTCGTTGGGCCATATAATATACAAACATTAGTTTTATAAACACAAAGTGTACTTCTTACCTCGGTGTGGTCCTATCTATTGGCTTCTGAATGGCTTTTCTAACAATAAGACTAGTTATACATGAAAATAAAAGCCATATAAAAACGAATCTCCACCAATGACTTCTCAAACAAAGCCCTAGCGGGAGGATCCACATGGCTAATAAAGTGACTAGCTAAAATCAAAACAATTTTTTATAGTGTAGTCTGTGTGAAGTATTAATTAAATTCACAAGTGTGTTCATGACATTTCTAGCTATAAGTTTTTTGAGTTAATGATGCTAAATGAATCTAAAACGAACAATAAAAGAAACAGAAGGCAATAATGATGTAAACAACTAATGGAACCATTATAAGGATATTATATTATGTAATTAACTATTTTCTATGGGAAATAAGCCACAATTTTACTAAAAAAATGAATTTATTAACGTTTCGAAGCCCAAATTGGGTTTCGTTGTCAAAATACAAAATACTTCTAAAATAAACAAAAATGTTGTTGCTAAGTAAAAAAATTCTTCTAATAATTTGTTTAATCTGACTCATTTATATTGGCAATTCAGACGTATATTATACATTTTAAAGTAGAAATTTAAATGTATAATATACTTCTACTTTAAAATGTATAATATACGTCTGAATTGCCAATATAAATGAGTCAGATTATATAAATTATTAGAAGAATTTTTTTACTTAGCAACAACATTTTTGTTTATTTTAGAAGTATTTTGTATTTTGACAACGAAACCCGATTTGGGCTTCGAAACGTTAATAAATTCATTTTTTTTTTAGTAAAATTGTGGCCTATTTCCCATAGAAAATAGTTAATTATAAAAAATGCCACAAGGAAATAGCTTCAGAACTATATTATGTAGACTATGTATATGTAACTATGTGTATAAGACTCAACAAAGAAACAGCATGGTGGTTCGAAGAAATAAAAAACATATAAAAGTGAAGAAAAAGGTATGGAAACAACGTGTGAAAGAAGAGACAAACAAGAATTACAATAACTATAAAAATTAAAGAAAATGGGAAAATATTAGTCACAGCAGCAAAGAGAGATAATTGGGAAAAAAGTATCAGCTAGAGAGAAAAAGAGAAAAGCTATTTTACAGAACCCCAAAGACGATCAGAACACAAAAAAGACATGAAAGAGACATAATTTTTTTTGAACTGTTCTAACTTTTGGCAACCAGTGTTACCAGAATAGATAGAATAACGAACACAGATATAAGGAATGAACTGAAAACACAATCCACATAGAGTTGATAGAAGAGAGACAGCTGAGTTGGTAGAGTCATTTACACCAAATGAAAGATACACATACCAGTGAGACGAGTGTGGGATGCAAAAAAATATTAAAAAACAAAAAAAAGAACGAATACCAAAACAGACATCGGATGAAGTAATTGGAAAGATATTGGAGAGAAGAGGAGTGACATGGACAAATGCAAAGATGTTGACACGAAACTGCAAAGAATGGAAGAAACTTGTTAAGAAGAAAATTAAACCTTACTCCATCAGATAATAGAAAGGTTTTTAGACCAGGACTAATCTGTAAAAAAACGTCTATTTTTGGATGAGAGGTGGCATTCGGATTTTTGCAGATAAAGTTAGGTGACACCTTCAGTAATAATAATTGACTTATGCTCCTTCTCAAATATGCGCGGTACATTAATAAAAAAATTAAAATATTTAAAAATTTCGAAAAACATCAATTTTTTATGATTTCTTTGCTTATAACTTTAAAACGATTCGTTTTGGAACAAAGTCGTACAGAAATAAAATAAAGACAATTGAATTTTGTATGATATACGACTGGTCCAAAATGTCTTAATGTATTACAGTAGAACCTCTATTATCCGTCAGGGCACCGGACCAAGGGTATGACGGATAATCGAAAAGACGGTTAACAGAACATTAAAAAAAATTAAAAATTCATAGTACAATTCTCAAATTTCATTTGTATGGTTTGTTTGGCAATATAAGAGGGATTTGTGTTCATACCATCGAATCAATTTAAAATATTTTGAAATCTTTGTTTGTTTTATTGTTGGTTCACATTTTGCGACGGCTGAATTCCTTAATCGACATAAGATCATGTAATCTACTTTATTGGCTTCTTCTTGTTGAGAATACCACTCGATGAATAAATTGCATATTATTAGATGCAGCTTCTCTAGATTATTTCGCAAATCTTTGTCAGTTACAACAGGTTCATCAACATAGCTACAGTCAAATTCCAAGTCTGTGTCAGCTTCTGAATCTGTTTGGTCCTCCTTTGTTGACATTTCAACGATTTCTTTATCTGTCGGCAATGGATAGCCGTTTGTGTCCTCATCACAAATCAAATTAACTTTTTTTTTTATTTATTTACATTAAAATTTTTGCTTATGTAGTCAATACAACTTCTGTATATACCTGACGGTTAACAGAGGTGACGGTTAATGGAGAGACGGATAATCGAGGTTTCACTGTACCTATTCTGCAAAATAGCAATAAATACAAAATAAGGGGGCAAAATACGCCTGTTGTTATTCAATGTTTCCTAACCACTTTGGTGGCACTTAGAACCTTAGTAATTCGCTTAGAAAATTTTTATAACTTACTTAAATGGTCTATTTTGCATAATAAATTTGCAATCTAAATGTTTTTAAAAAAGTTCAAATTTTTTAAAATCTTTCTGAACAAAAAGTAGACCATTTAGAAGTTGGCTAATTTTTTTACATATAAAGAGGTGCTCTACCTATCCAATACATGGTACAGAATTAAAATCGGATTATTTAAGGGGCCTCAGCAATGTTTTAAAATTATAAACAATTTTTTGGCTTATAAACAAATAGCTTTGTTTAATAATAAAAAAATTAATTTTTAGCAATGCAAATAATTAAAACCGGTATAGTTTGACTTAAACTTTCAAATGCTGTCAGCAGAATTGCCATTTTATTTTTTACTCAAAAGTTATTCGCGTTCAAAAATTGAAATTTTCGATTTTTTAAAAGTTTCATCGCATTTATCTCGAAAACTATGCATCCTACGAAAAAACTTGTAAGAACATTTTTTGCTTAGAATTACCCAAGAAATACAAAAAAAGTCTTTTAAATGTTTCGTGCGAAAAATCGATGTTATGTAACACCTCAAGTTCTTTGTTTATAACAATCTTATCGACATCCAGATCAACTGTTACCCAAAAAATCCATGTTCTATGGGTCAAAATACATAAAAAAACTTGGGTAAGTCCATCTAAATAAAGGAGCCGTAGCACCCCCTCCTGGCCACAGCACTAATTTGTTTATAAGCCAAAAAATTGTTTATAACTTTAAAACATTGCTGAGGCTGCTTAAATAATCCGATTTCAATTCTGTAAAGTGCATTAGATAGATGGAGTGCTTCTTTATATGTAAAAAAATTGACAAATCTTTGTATGTTCCAGTTTTTGTTGTGCAAGATTTTAAAAAATTTTAATTTTTTAAAAAAAGTTTAGATTGCAAAATTATTATGCAAAATCTAGTAAGTCAATTTTAATGTAATTTGGTGGACAGTTTTAGCACATTACAAAAATTTTCCAAGCGAATTAGGAAGGTACCAAGTGTAACCTAAGTGATGGAAAAACATTGAATAAGGACAGGTTTTGTCCCCTTATTTTATATTTATTGCTATTTTGCAGCAAGGGTGATAAATTAAAACATTTTTAACCAATCGTAGCTGATAGAAAATTTAATTATCTTTGTTTTATTCCTATACAACTTTGTTCCAAAATGAATCGTTTTAAAGTTATAAGCAAAGAAAGTAGAAAAAAACGAAATTTTAAATATTTTACTTTTTTAATAATGTTCCGGGCATATTTGAGAAGGAGCATAAGTAAATTATTATTAACGAAGTTATCACCTAACTTTATCCGCAAAAATCCGAATGCCACCTCTCACATCCACCTAAAAACAGATCCTTCCTGGTCTATTTTGATTATATTATAAAAACTTGCTATTCCCACAGGTTTATCAGGTTTTTTTGTATTTAAAAATGCTTTGCTTACATATTTCTACTGTGTCAACAATATCACACAAATAACACCTTGGCTGTGTTGTGGGACAAATAGATCTCGTACTACACTAACGGTTGGCTGCGTTGACTGGGTCATAATTTACTGTGGCAAATGGGGTAACATATATGCCTAGTAACGCACCCAAGGTGTTAATAAATTAAAACCATAAACTATTACTAGATACCTAAGTATATAGAAGGTATATTACCAATAACCAGTAGCATATATGCAACAAATTATTATAAAAAGCCAATACTTTGTAAACCTGATATTGATCATTATCAGATAATGTGAGAGTCATAAAATAAAAATAATCTACATTCATAAATATACCTTTCGTATTTAATTACAGTGTAGGTGTTTGAATGTATAAAATGGTATATTTATTTAATTTTATTATACTATAAGGAATTCTATATGAAAAGATGTTCTCAGTTTTTTTTATTGTTTTTTGGCCTTGGTTCGGAAATTCTCACAAAGCACAAATTATTATATATGCCAGGATATAAGATGTAGTATAGATGTGAAAGATAGACACACTTTTATTCATACTGTGGTTAATTGTTAGGTATAATTTTTCTTAGACATTTTTTCAATTCTACGATAACTTACAGAATAACTCCTATAATGCCGCTTCTTCCATTCAATTAGGCACAATTGGGCAACAACTAACGTTATAATTAAAACTATAACCATTTCCGCATGCATCTTCTCATGGCCTTTATGTTGTTCATGTATTCTTTGATGTTCTAGCCTGAAAATCAATGTTTTATATAAATATATAAATGTATGTATGATAATTCTACCTTAATTTTTCTTCTGGACTAAGCTCCTCGAACGTCTACAATGAAAAATCGATGTTTTTGATTAATTATATATCTTATTATAAAATACATGTTATAATACAACTACTCACTCGGTTTCCCAGCTCTACAACTTTGTGTAGATCCATCTTTATGGTGCAATTTCTTTCAATAAAACGGTATATTCTACATTAAATTACAAATAAATTAAACTTAACCTAGCCCTGAATTGAGCTAGTGTAAATAAGCTGAATTTGTTATCATCATTCCACCTTTAATTTTGAAGTCAACCAATCAATTTTATAGGTTGAGAACATAGTGACGTGATAGTGACGTTTTCTTGACGTTTCGACTTGTATAAACTGGTGATTAATCCATTGTTAAACTAGCTGTCACTTCTGTTATTGACGTTAGTGTATTTTGGTGTGCATATTATTAGGGGTTGCACCAAAATGAACAGGAAATTGTAAATCTGTATGTAGAGATATCCAAATGCTTGCGGACTATTATAGAAGTAGGGAGTATGTAATTTGCCAAATGGTTTAGTTCAGCAATTATCAAAATAATTCAATAATTTTATTCAGCATTGTTGCTATTTACTTCTTAAAGCTCGGCACGAATTAAAACTTTGTTAACAATTTAATTCCAGGCAGAAGTCATGTATTAAAAAATTATATACGTAGGAAAATACACCAGTATTATTTAGTATACATACTAGATTTTTATCACTTCCGCTTCCGAATCTGATAAAATTTATAATATGTATAGTATTTTTACTACAAAAGCGATATTACGTAGGTCAAAATTTTTGACGTAAGAGAACTGTCAAAACATTAGAATGTGACTTTTCATTATTGCCATGTTTATTATAATATCGCAATAATGAAAAGTCATATTCTGTTTTGACAGTTCTCTTACGTCAAAAATTTTGACCTACGTAACATCGCTTTTGTAGTAAAAATACTATACACAGTTTTGGCAACGAATATATTTCTTGGTTTTAGTTACAAACTACAAATATTTTGAGCTCGGCAACACTGTAACGAGCGGCATTGTTACAGTTCTCTCCTTTGACAGTTTTACACCTTTCGGATATATCACGTAGATGGCGCAAAACAATACCACATAAAATGGGTCGGGCCGTACCCAACTCATCGAATCGAAGCTCCCATACACCCAACGCGATTACGCATCAAATCGTATACGCTGTGAGCTCGTACGTAGAGGGGATATTTATAAATTCGCGAGCGCCAGTAGTGGCAAGTCTGTAAACGTTTACCGGAAATTTGACATAAATGTCAAAGTGATTATTTTAAAATTAAAATTAAAAACATTAATTATAAAAAATATTAGTTGGTCAAAGCTGTGGTATATATTTTTACCTTAAATATACTTACGTTTTAAATACTGAATTTACGTTTTTTTAATGTTCCGTAATATGTAATATCTATTAATCTTAGCGCCATCTACACGATAATTGTGAAAGTATCCGAAGTAAGAAATTAATATTTCATCAATAGAACGTCAAAATGATTAGCAAAATCTTAAAAAATCTATTACAATTTAATTACTTTTTAGCATTGTAAATATTAAGCGATAACAACTAAATAATAAATTTAAAAATTACCGGTGAAAGTTGAATTAGTAATCCGCCAGGAGCGACACCAGCGAAGCTCAGAGCGTATACGACCCTATTAGCGCTTGTTCACAATGGACGTAACCATAAGATGAACGTAAACCGTTATCATTTCGTAAACCGTAATTTGTACATAATTTTATGCAGCGTTACAGGCTGTCTTTACGTAAAATTTAAGTCTATTGTGAACGCTGCATAAAATTATGTACAAATTACGGTTTACGTTCATCTTATGGTTACGTCCATTGTGAACAAGCGCTTAAGGAAAATAAAATAATACACTGTGTTAACTTGTCGATTAGAGATAGGGACTTAAAATGGCAATATACCACAATATTCAAATATACCACCGTTTGCGTATGAACAATATCCCCAATCTTTCATAAAAACTCCTGCGGACAAATGACAGCGTATCTGCTGTAACAGAATTGGAGACTTCTCTTATTCGAGTTTTTAATTCATCCAAGTTTTGGGCTCTAGCCTCAGGATGATCGTAGATGGTGTGTTTTAAATATCCCCAAAAAATCCAGGGGTGTAAGATCTGGAGATCGCGCAGGCCACTTAATATCACCTGTTCCACTGATAACTCGATTCGGGAAAGTATGTATTGTTTCAATACATACTCCCGAATTACTCGTGCGTTGTGAACTGAACATCCAACTTGATGGAACCAAACATTCTCCAGATTTACATCAGGAAGATTGATAATAGCGGGAAGAACATGATTCTGTAACAAATCGAGGTATTTTCTGCTATTCAAGTTGCCCTCAATAAAAAATGGACCTACCATATGGTCTCCTAAAATACCAGTCCAGACGTTAACTTTTTGGTGACGTTGAGTTCGGCAACAACACTTCTCTGTTGGTTTTCCTGAGCTCAATACCTCCTAATGGAAGTATTATGTCTCCCTACTAACGAATCAGAAGATTCATCAGTGAACAATATGTTTTTAATAAAATTTGGATCATCATTAGCCTTCGTCATTAGATCTTCACAAAACGAGTGCGAGTGCAAGGTGTGAGGTTCGAGGTGCAAGGTGCGAGGTGAGAGGTGCTAGGTGCCAGTGCGAGTGCGAGGTGGGAGGTGCGATGTGCAAGGTGGAAGGTGCGAGGTACAAGGTGAGAGGTGCGAAGTGTGCGTGTGCGAGTGCTAGTGCAAGGTGCGAGAGCGAGGTCCCAAGATTCTTAGGCCTGCTACCATCCTAGCTAGCTGGTCAGCAATGCGGTTCCCTTTATTTCCGTTGTGTCCTTTAACCTACCTCAGGAAGATGTTGTTACCATCCGAAGCTTGGGCTAGTGATTCATGACACTCAATTACTAGCCCCGATATGACACGGAGTCTATTTAGGGTTAGTAGCGCTTGTCTGTGCAGATCATTATGGTTTTACCGGCTATACCTTGCCGGGTTATCTCTTGCGGCTATGGAGATACCAGCAAGTTCAGTCTGAACTACGCTGGCATTTTTACCCATACCCCATTTTATACTAAGCATTCTAATATCCCGCATCCTGAACCTTCTTCCATTTTGGAGCCATCGATGTAGATGCAATACGCATTTGCCACGGTTGACTTCCTATGTGGTCTTTTTTCGATTTTGTAGGGTTTGTTGAAGACAAACGTAGGTTTAATTGAGTCGCCTCCATGTAGCAGGGGTAGTGCCTCCAGCTCATCCCGCCAGAAACGACATCTCAATTGTCCCATTCCTACATCTAGGTTTACACCCGCTGAGCGCAATCGGATCAGTGCCACCTCTTTGATATATGTGTCTAAAGGGGTGATGCCAATGAGCAACTCCACTGCAGCAGTTGGTGTTATTTTCATGGCACTTGTTATATTCACGCAAGCCATCCGCTGAATATGGTTTAGTTTGTTGATCGCTGTTGCCTGTAGCACTTTTGATACCCAAGCGATAGCTCCGTAGTGTAGCAGTAGTGTAGATCCAGGCGACCACCCTGGGCGAAAGGTACAAGTGCGTCCGACCGTTCGCCGACACTGCTCATAGGCAATATATGCGCTCTATTAGCTCTACTATCTAAGTGAGAGTTCCAGGTTAACTTCCTATCAAGGGTAATACCAAGGTATTTCACCTCTGGGAGCGTTCAAGTATTACGTAACGCGATTTTTGAAGATTTTTGACCCCCCCCTCCCCCCTTGCGTAACGCACTCTAATGGGCGTTTAACTATTGCGTAACGCAATTTTTAAAGATTTTTACCCCCCCACCCACCTGCGTTACGTAATACTTGAACGGTCCCTCTTCAGAGAAGTTTAGATTGCAGTTTAGAATCTTTGGAAGTATCAAGCCAGTTATCCTTCTTTTTCTGGTGAAGAGGACCTGTTATCTGTTCGGCTTCTGTTTTTTTGAAAGTGCAGTAAACTCAGGCTTCAGCCATTCTGTTCGTATTTCTCAAGAGTTGTATATTATGTTGTTGAGTATCTTACGACAACATTAACAAACAAATAGATATACACAAGTACGTAGGTTCGATCATGTTGGGAATATTTCGACAATTCTTTTCTTCACTTAATTTTTAATTTATACCAGCCCCATCTATGGACCAAGTCAGGAATGTTTCACCTTCCCTTATCTTTGTTTCCGTATATCTACTCTTAAGGAGATAAATAAAAAGTCAGTGTCATTAAATACTTCTGTTTTTAATAAACGATTATATTACTGAATAAAACATAATATATTTACATATAAAAACAATATACACAATAAATTTATATATACATACATAAAATATCAGTATCAATATTTTACGAATATGGTCATCAGTATTTTCAATGCATATTACTAGTGCAGGCCGTCAGATGTGTCGGACAGCCACACAACAATTGCACATATTTGAATAATTTAATAATAATTAAGACATTTGAGATACAAAGTATTGCTTTCATTTTTAGTCACATTAGAAAAAATATCACTGTTCCACATATCGGCTTTAAATAGCCCATTTACCTACCTATTCAATTTCAAAGAACGTCCATCTTTCGTTCCAAATAAATAAAACGTACAAACTAACCAGAGTATTATGACGTAGAGTACAAAATTTTAGAAAAAGAGGTCATTTATCATTACAACAGCTGTACCTACTAACCACTGAGTATTTTAGAGCTATGGCAAACTAGTACGTCTTCATTCCTGATGAGAAAATATTCTATTTAGGCAATTAACTTTGTATAGTCACGATAGTTTCATTCACGGTTACAAAAAAGAGTGCTACGGTTTTTTATTTACAGTGTAGAATTTCTGTATCAACTGGAAAAATTAAATTTCGACTGTAAATGAAGCAACATAATATCAAAACTATTTACTCATATATATTCACCTTTATCCGTATCATACAATATGTTCTTGAGGTTTGAATTGGACTTAAGAGTCCAACGCTTGGACTCTTAAGGACTTGGTAATAATGTGCTCATGAATGTGAATACATGAATGTGAATACATGATTCACAATTTTACGATTTTTCGCAGTTGGCTACCATGTTACGCAAAGCAGTGACAGTTGACAAATGACAAATGACACAAGAGTGTTTAACACATTTTCCTTAAATTTTTCCTGTACCAGCTTTAACATTTCAATATTTCGTTTACATGATTTTGCGTCATTACTTTCACTTTCTATTCCTCTCTAATTGTTTTTTGTATTCTGTCACCATCGGATTAATATTTCCCTGTGAAACAATATCTCAAGTGAAGTCAACAGTCTGCAACAACTATTTTATTTAGTTCTTTGTTGGCTAGTTTTATTTTGTTCCGTGCTGATGAGATCTTCAATGCCAATTTGTTAAATTGGGTCTCCAGACGATCTAAATGCACACCAATGCCTCGGTGGCTCTCTGGGGATTTAAATGTGTCCAATTTATGTGTTGTCAAGTCTTTGTACGTTGAATAAATTTTCATATAGTTCGTATTTGTCTTGCTCATTCTGTTTTATCATCATATTTTCTTCAGTCTTATCCAGTCTTTTAGGCTTTGTTAATTATAAAAAATATTTCAACATACTACAACACCAAAATTCCTCATTATTCTTCTATGCAGTTTGTATTCTGTATTAGAATTTAGGTTATGTTAGGTTATGTTCATTCATCAGAGGTTTTTTGTTGTAATTTTGCAGCGTCGTCGCAACAAAAAATAGCCCAAATATATTTTAAAAGTGAATATGTATAAATATTAGTAAAATGCAAATTTCGTTAGTTCTTTAAATGTGTGAATGAAACTATCTTGAAAATACCCGAGTACGCTATTCTAATGATAATTTTGCCCATTATTACGGAGTATTGAAGGGCAGAAAATCTAAGTTTCGAGGGTTGTGGAGATAAGCACCAATAGAATTGAAAAACATAAAAAAACATAAATAATATATACATCTATGGACTATGCTTCATATATGTACCTATAATCATTGTGAATGGATAATATATCAGTCGAATGCTACATATTCAATGATAGGCCAGACGGTAAACGTTAGTAAGTACAATTTGGCTTAAAACATGGCTATTTTTACAAATTACAGTATACTCAACAATAGACTTTAATAGAATAAAACAAACCAATTATAAAAATGGAAGTTGCTACTTCTGGTTTCGAGAACACATACAATATTAATAAATTATTAGAGCAATCTTGATAATGAATTTAATTTATCATCGTGAAAAAACGCCTTTAAATTATATACAATAGTTTACTTCAGGTAAAAAAAAATTAAGAATCCTTATGTTAGGCGAGCTATTTATTTCAATCTTGTGATAAGAAGCTGACTTGAAAAATGGTTCGATTGGTAGTACTGACGGACGGTGTGTACAAAAGGCAGTAACATAATCAACGCGAGGTTATGACTCGTGCTTACTGCACGAATTCTTCGTTCATGGGGAACAATTGTAAGCCTCAATCCCTAGAACGAAGGAGATTCAACGGGTCCAGAACATCACACACCTGTTATTGCTCAATCTCGTGCGACTAGAAGCCGCCTGTCCCACTAAGAAGAATTGTATGTACGCCCACAGAAAAAACCGCGTGCAGAAAGAGCAGGAAACTCCACCGACGGGCCTTTAAGATGTCGAAAGTTTTTGAAATTGGACCATACAGATAGTACATTTAATTATAAATAGATCATTAACGATCATTAAGATATGTTCAGAGGTAATAAGATACAAAAACAGTAAAGAAAATATTATAATGGGAGCCGATAGGAAGACGAAAAAAAGGAAGGACCACAACGAGGTTGTTGGATGACATGGAAGACGACCTGACAATTATGAATATAATACACGACAATTGGGAAGAAGTCACAAGAGAGCTCTAAATGGGAAGACATAGCTAGACAGGCAAAAACCCATCCGTCCGGGATTATGAAGCCAAAAGAAGAAGAAGAAGATTAATAACAATTACCCTTTTACTTTCATCTAATAACTTATACTAACCTCCAAAATCTGTCATTGAGATAAAAGAATTGTATAACTGATACAAATTTCCCGCCCTTCAGAGTAATAAAAGATAGTAAGATACTGTACAAATTAGATATGAGATACTGGCACGAATTATAAACACAGTCACTTATAAATAGCAAGATTATTATTGTATAGCGATTATGAAGACGTTTCTGTTGTATATATAGATATCAGCAATTTCTTCAAAATGAAGCAAACGGGCTGTATACCAGAAGGTAAAAGGACGTAAGACAATAGAGAAGAAGAAAATTGTGGGAGAGCATAATAAAACCTGTAAATTTAAATAATATTTTAAAACAATTTTACATCGTATATAAACTAAAAATTATATTTTAGATACCTTTAAAATCCTTTGTAAAAAATTAGACATATTAATATAATACAATATAAAACGAATGAAATAAAAAATAGACGTACTCACAATCATTTATTTTTACTCTGACGACTGGTTTCGCTCTCTAAAATTTTCAGAGCATCTTCAGGTCAACGGTCAAGTAAACTAAATGCTACTAATAAAAACCAGAGTTAAAATGTTGCCTGGTGGTTATCAAAGACTACATGATCATTAGATTGAACCACATACACACACATACGCATGCACATATACACTCATATATCCACACACACACACACACACACATGTGCCGATATGTAGCTGTATATTATTATGCAATGTGTTGTACTTACATGCCGATGCAAGGAATGTTTTCTAAAGTCTTCACTATCATATTTTATTTTTTTTATATGATAGTGAAGACTTTAGAAAACATTCCTTGCATCGGCATGTAAGTACAACACATTGCATAATAATATACAACTACATATGGGCACATGTGTGTGTGTGTGTGTGTGGATATATGATTGTATACTTGTATATATGTGCATGCATACAGTTGAATCCGCGAATCTTTATCCGTGCGTCATCATGTAAAGCATACGAAATAAGTCGATGATAAGTCGGAAATTGAAATTTACTAAACGCAACAGTAAGTGACAGTAAGTGACTCGCTGTTGCGTTTAGTAAATGTCAATTTCCGACTTATCATCGACTTATTTCGTATGCTCTAAATGATGACGGTAAAGATTCGCGGACTCAACTGTATGTGTGTGTTGTTATTTATATTTTAATATTAGCTGGATCATATAGTCTTTGATACCAGACAACATTCTAACTCTGTTTTTTATTTGTAGCATTTAGTTTACTTGTAACCATTGACCTGAAGATGCTCTGCAAATGTTAGAGAGCGAAACTGGTCGTCGGTAAAAATAAAAGATTGCGAGTACGTCTATTTTTTATTTCACTCACAATGAACTCGCATATGCAACCCATTCAACATTACAATATAAAATATTTTACAGTTGAATAAGTTTACGGACTGGCCTACAATGTTTACTGGAAACACTCATAAGAATTTGCAGCATAAAAATCTAATCAAATACTCATCATAGCAATTCACTATTAGTTTTCATATAAAAAGCTTCTGATATATTTACAGGTCATTTTTATTACCGTATTCTATTAAACTATTTTCAGAGTCTTTATATTGCTCTGGCACAATAGATAGAAACTCAAAAGGAGCTGATTCTTGGAGTTTATTTTCATGTTGAATATCGTTAAAAACTTTTAGAGTTGCCGAAGTTTTTTGTGAACGTAGGTTGAAGTACAATTTTTAAAAATATTTCACCAAAACTTATTTAAAAATACATTTTCTAAATATTATCTTCTAAAAACTAAATTAGAACCATGAAAGTTCTGCGAAGTAATAAAAAAACTGATACTTTTTCGATCTTATACGTATACATATATATGCCTGAAATCAGTTTGAAACATCTTTTGAACATACATATTTAAAGTCCTGACCCATAAACATCTGCCCGTGGATGGACCTCACACCCTCACAGACAGTTCAATACCGTGACAGATGACATTTGACTTATGTAATTGCCCTATGAATGACATAAAACAATAGTGACAGGTACCACGTCAGCTGGAATTACTTCCGTTGCTAACCAAGCATTACCACGAAAACCTGCAAATCTACAGAAATTAAAAACAAAATTATATTTTATCGGCCACTAAAATTTTCCCTTTATGGGGGTAATATCAAAAATTATTTTGAAAATATTAAGTTTGATTATTTCAACATATTTTAAATCATTTTGGACGTATTTGAAAAATGTATATGTACATAGACAAATAAACAATAGAGCTTTTCAACGATTGTCATTTGTTTCGAGCTTCTGTCATATGTCGTATAATCCGTATATCGTCGCCCGAAAGTGTTAACCTGCTAACTCCGTTTTACCCAATTTTACAGGAGAGACAAAAAACGATTTCGCAGCGTGTACTTGTCAGGTCAAGTTTTACTATATAAATGCATGGCTGTCAAGGACTTAGCTGCGTTTACGCGGAAAAATCAAAGCAATCGGAGTTAGCTGGTATATAATACAATATTTTAGGTTTTAGATAAAAAATGTAACTTGACTGTTTAACTAATAGATAGACTAAATTAATACTATTATGAAGATATTAAAAACTCATTTTACCTAAAATGTGGACTTAGCAGGTTAACACTTTAAGGCTTATATACACTTATATTAATATTATACACAGATTATACAACATATGACAGAAGCTCGAAACAAATGACAATCGCTGAAAAGCCCCATTGTCAAATGATATTTGATGTAGACTGTTCTATAGGGCTTTTCATCGATTGTCATTTGTTTCGAGCTACTGTCAAATGTCGTATAATCCATATATACTATTAATATACACGGATTATACAACATATGACAGAAGCTCGAAACAAATGACTGTGAATGAAAAGCCCTATTGACGGATAAACCACAAAAGTTACAGAATTATTGACTTACAGAATAAATGACAAACGGCAGATGTCACGTCAGCTGGAATTAACTTCCTATTGAAAGGTGTATGACTAATAAAATCTCCACGCCAATGGAGAACAGTGGACGCTTTGGAACACACACTTAAAACTTAGAAATTTATCTTTCCAAAATTCTTGAAACAGGCTTTTCAAAATCTGTGCTAAATTTGCTTCATACCTAAATTTAAGTAATCCTTTTATGTACCATACATAAAAGTAAATAAGGACATAAGGAGCCATAAACTGAAAGCGTCACTATTCAAATGACAAATGACAAAACAGTGGACAACTGACATATGCTAGATAAGCTGGAATTAACCTCGGTTATTAGACATGAACCGTGGGAATTAACTGCCATATTGAAAGAAACGTGACTAATAAAACCCCCCTCTCAAAAACTAGTGTAGAAATTAGAAACAAAAATATAATTTTTCGACAGCTTGTTCTAGAGGAAGATAAATTAGGCTAGGAAGATGTTACTCTAAGCCAAGCCGCACACCAAAGAAACATGAAACGAAAAACATGAAACATGAAACGAAAAACATGTTTCATGAAAAGAAAACACTGCTAAAAAAATCTCAAAGTCCGCCTACTAATGAAACGAGTGTGATTCATGCTCATGACACATTTTTATTTTCGGAGAGTCTCATAAATGGCCGGATATATATTTGTTTAGCAGTGGTTTATTTCCATGAAACGTAATTTACGTTTCATGTTTCTTTGATGTGCGGCCGGGCTAACAAAACCATTAGTGAAATTTGACCTACTCTAAGACATTCACCTGAAATTAATTCGGAACATCTTTTGATCTCTTGATCAATTCTGAGTATACATATTTCAAATATAGTTAGTTAAAACAGGTTTTGGAACACTGTACTGGCTGAGAAGAACCAAATAAGTAAAGGGTTGTGAAGCAATATATTGATAAAGGCAGTGCAAAAACTGTAGAATAGTTTCAACATTTTTTATGTAGAATGATGGTAAGAAAGATAAAAGTGTAGAATCTCACCCAAATTTGTAGAAAATGTGTGAAATACTGGTCGAGAACTAGAAAATAAACCACGGAGTAGTGAAATCATTTGATCTTTCCTGATGATATAAATCCTCATCTCGTGAATAGATCAATTTGGTTTCAACAACATGGAGCACCTCCTTATTATCTTTCAGGCGTTCGTGAGTTTCTCGACAATACATTTTCAAATCTTCTGATTAGAAGTAAAGGAGTTATCGAATGGCCAGCAAGATCCCCGGATTTGGCACCTCTATATTTTTTTATGGAGTTATTTAAAAATAAAGTGTAGCAAGGTTTCAAAAAATAAGTTAGAAGTACTAGTTGAGAGCTAGAAGAGAAAATATGGAGCAGTGAAAGAATTGGGGTACAACGATCTATAGTTCTGTTTATTTTAAGGAAATAATTTAGTTATAATATTTGAAAATGATTCTAAAACGTCTTGACGAAAACTCCTTCTGTTTGTCTATTTTTTGTACCAGTGCAAGAATATTTTAAATAGTATATCCTTTAGAGTAACATGGCTACCCTGTTGGAAACTCATCCCTTCGTTAACATATAGGCCTTTTGATTGCTTTTACACAACACAGTTACAAATTTTCATTGGACAGGTTCATGGCTCTATGTTCACAATTTTTTTTATCAAAATACACCATGATTTTTTTTACTTAAAAAATATTGTCTCTGTACTGTTTAAATAACGCTGACTGTAAGGAAACGACTAGGATTTGATTTGATGTCACGGAGTATGGCACACAAAAATATCTATGATGTCATTTATACATAGTACGGTGTTAAATCCTGTCACTCCAGCTGGATTTTCTTTTATATTTTTATCCTGCGGGTTAGTAACAATTAGATTGTTATGTAGGTTCCAATTTTAAGAAGAAGTCGAACTACAGGGTGTACAATAATATTTGAAATATACAGATACAATGTGCGCGCGTATAAATATGGAAACATTAAGTTATCTATGCCACCCCGTATGATATAGTAACAAAATATTGGTTATGTATATTAGTTGGATCAACGATTTTAAAATTTAATATTTTTGTCGTTTGCCAAATATACAGTTTCTGAAATATACGGATAATATACGTATTTTTAAATGACTCTTACGATATATTTTAAAAATACGCATATTATCCGTATATCTCAGAAACGGTACATTTGGCAACGTCGAAAATATAAAATTTTAAATCGGTGGTCCATCTAATAGCCAAAAATTTGTTATTATATCATACGGGGTGTCACAGATATTTTTATGCTTCCATACTTTAAGCGCGCACAACTTTTTGTACACACTGTAGTATTGACAGAACTATGTCGACTTACTTTAGACCGTAAGCCACATTTATTTTATTCCGTATAAAAATATTATTTTAACAAATCCAGCTGAAGGTTTTCAAGTAAAAGAGATTTGATACCACACTATTAATTAATATCACCATTTTTATTTTTTAATCACGAGTTGTGTCTATGTATCCTACTTCTCCGGACGCCACTCTTTCTTCGTTTGCGTTTAGTGTCTCTCTGGAAAGCGACGTTTCCAGGATCGTCGGCTAACTGAGGATATTTGTGTATACTGTGTATGTCAACACCCTCGTAGCCGTCGACGTCACCGTGAGAGATCAGTTCTTCTTTTTCTTCCTCGGTCCAGTCGCCTCGTCCTTGGAAACCGGCAGCCACGAGTTGCTTTTCGATCTCCCAAGCCCGCTCGACGGCTCGTTTGTGCGCATGTCTGAGAATCTTGTGCGTTTCCACGTCGGGATCAGCTCCATATTTAATAATAACTACTGCATCTGGATTGTGCAATCGCAATTCTTTGATAGGGGTCGTCGAACCATGATCGGTTATCTCATGGGTCGATACATTGAACATTCCACCTAATCTACGAAGTTCTTCTAGATCATCGCGTATTTTAAGTACATTGTCTTTGACGAAGTAGAAGACGTCTTGATCGTGGATACTAAATTGTAGGTTTAAGAAGAAAGAATTGTTAAACACCGATGTAACTACGTCTTGAACTACACCATTTACGCCTTCTACTACACTAACTAAGGCTCTACTTCCTAAGCGGGATATTAGGACGCCTTCCCCGAAGACGGATTTTCTGTAGGCTACACGGGGAAGAAGGTTCTTCGTTTTTGGCTCCATCTTCAAGAGCGGTTTAGGAACGAAGCTGAGATCCATGAATTTTTCATTTATCTGAAATAAAACAAAGAGGTTACTTCAAATTTATAGCAGCAACAAAAAATAAGTAAGTATATTAATATTTTGTTGTATATATTGTTAAATAATTTTATGGGGAAAATTTAGAGAATTAATTTTATGACAAAGACCATGAGATCGTAAATTTTCATCGATCTGTATATAGCCAAAATTTGTAAATAATATGATTTAGCCGTAAGTAGTGTTTCGTGGAAAGAGAAAATGTTTAGTGGTAAAGATTCTACGAACGGACTTATACAAATTAAACAATGAACTAAAATACGGTCGGATTAGAAAGTGAATGTACTCGCGGTTGGAGTAGACAATAGAATGTTTCTAAATGGTTTCCTAGAGCGAAACGACGGTAAACAATTTGTTTAGTTTTAGAATATAGGGTTTCTCTAAAATGTAAGAAAACATTAATTTTAATATCTCCTGGAAATTTGACAAGACAGAATATTTGTATACAACCCTATTATTTGTTCTTAAGAAATGAAAGTAGGGATGTAATGTGTAGAGAGAATGCTTGTGATTGGCGAAGAGATGGATGGAGGGAGAACAGAGTGGTTGAGTCTCATATTGATGAAGAAAAAAGATTTACTGTGTAATTAAGATCGGAAGGGAGCAGTCCAGTTGAAAAATTAGTAATTTTGTGTAATGTGGTGAATTTGGTGGCCATGTAAGCAGATTCCTGTTGAGACGAAATCGTGATCGAGTCGAGAAGTACAATCTCCTCGTGTCCGAATAGATTCCAGTTTTTGTCTGGAACGAGTAGCCGGTTTGTATCAATTTTCCACAAGATATCGAGCTGAGAGGAAAAATCTTGGAATTATAAAGATTGATATTGTTTGTATTGAGTCGGAGACTAAATAGAGGAGAGATTCCGAGCGAGTGCTGTTTTTTTGTTTTGTGAAACAGTTTGGAAGAGAAAGACCGTAGTAGCATCCGAGGAGCACGTGTGGGAGAACCCAGGACAACACAATCCATGAGAAGAAGTAAAGAAGATAAAAAAGGTAGTCAGATTATTTGTGGAAAGGAGAGAGTTGTTGTATATTACATATCATATTTGTTCTTTGTCAATTTAACAATTTTACAGCATAATTTATTCATTCATAAATTCATAGAAGAGATAAATACTCTATTTAAAAGGTAAATTAAATATTGTTTTTTTATATAATAATAAGAACAGTCTACCGAATCATTTAAATGAAAATTTGTTAAAAGAAAAAGGAGATACTAGAATTAAAGATTATTTTTATTAGATAAGAAATTTTGACAACAGAATAAAGTTTTAGCATACATTTTGAATCTTATATTTGGGGTATAGGATATAAATAAATAATATTTATAAAATTTATATGATTTTGAGTATATTTATTTTCCCTGTTTTGTTCTGGATAAAGTAAGCAACGAGAAATACTAGAAGCCACAAACTAAAGGTGATACATTAAAATCAATTAGCCCTGAGAATATATTTTATTGGAAAGTTTTATTAAATTTTGGTTTTGTTTCCATGAGTAGCAATTAAAATAATTAATTAATTAATTGAATTAATAAGATGCTGATCAATCTCATAACAGAGAGAAAATACAGAGCATAACTAACAATATCATATAAAAAATGTAAGCCTGAGATCAAGAAAACAGAATATACTTTTACAAATGTTATTGGAGCGAGAGTAGAGGTAGCCCGACAAAGGCATTATCAAAATAAAAAGCTTATTTTGTAACAGTAGCATTAATATCAGCCTTACATTTCGTTCTCAGCATTGCCTTGTATGGTCAATACTTTTGTATAGAACGGAGGAGACCTGGATACTCAACATAACGCCGATGAATAAGTTGGAAGCCTTTGAACACTGGCTTTATAGAAGAATTTTGAAAATACCTTGGACAACCCACACCACTAACGAAAATGTTCTGAGGAGTATAGGTACTTACAGATAGGGAGCTGCTAGAGATCATCAAAGTTAGAAAAGTTTAGAAAAGACCTGGGATACATAATGGGAAACTAAAAGTACCGCATCGCGCAACTGATCATCCAGGGTAAGATTGAAGAAGAACGGGTCCCGGTAGGTGCCCGATTTCATGGCTTAGAAATATTAGAAACTGGACCGGTCTTGATTCAACATCTTTGTTTAGAGCCGCACTGGACAGAGACAGGTTTTGCCAGTGTAGTCGGTAACCCAGTGGCGGCCGGTCAGGGTCGGCAGTGCCAACCCACACATTTACAGATATAGATTTTTTTAATATTTGTATCTGTGAAGTAAAAAAAATCTGTCGGATAATACAGACTACATTTTATTCATGGTTTTTAAAAGGATTTGATCAATCCGAGCCTTAAGTGATCCCTGCGCATAACAGACTTCTCAAAAAATGAATGATCCGAGCCATCCATCTGACTTTTCGGCTAGCCGTCCCCAACTCATCCGTAGCTTGACGATTTACACGTAAAACTCAACGAAATAACAAGTCTATGAGCAAGCGAAAGCGGACATACATTCTCTCCGTAGGCATTAAGCGGCAGGTACGGCACAATTAAGTCTGCCGGTCGGTGTTTCATTTGGAAGCATCGGCAGAAATTGTCAAAAATAATCACGCCGCTTTACGTCGTTTAATTGATATTGTAATTTTTTTGTTGTTCTAAAAATATTCCCATTATAAATAGTTAAAATTGTAATTTTTTTGTTGTCAGGAATTATCATTTAGTGGACATGATGGATCGAAGCATTTGTTAAAAATCAAAGTAATTATAGAGAATTAACAAAATTGTTTTAGAAATATTTATTTTCTGATTCGAAGTGTATTCGTAATACAGAATGAACTAATACATAATCAAATAGTTACATTTTGAATACCGTTATTGAATCTGAGATTTAGAAAACCAATTGCTTTTCGCTGGAAGTAGATGAAATTTCTGATTATCATGTCATTCACAATTATCAATTGTTGTTCGATACGCGTTACGTGGTAATATTTATGAGAGGTTTTTCGGTTTTAGAGACGTGAGTAAAAGCAATAAGGAAGAATATATTTTTGGTGTTTTAAAGAACAGATCAAAACTTTTTGATATCAAAAATAAATTGGTAGTGCAAACTGGGGCAATCTTATGACGGCGTTGCTGTGATGTGTGGTGAATTGAATGGTCTCCAGGCAAAAGTTAAAACTATTGCATCACAAGCATTATTTACTCACTATTATGCGCATATAATGAATTTAGTTTTGCACGATACGTGTAAAAAAATAAAGAATATCGTCTTTTCTTGCGAGTTTAGTTCACCTAAACGGATTACTGCTTTAGAACAAATTTGTTTCGAAAAAAAAAGCGAACAGTTTGTCAGACAGGATGAAATTTTAAATTTCGGTTAATTTTATCTAAGCAGATTATCTCTGGTAGTTTTAGTATCTGTAGCAGATTTTCGTGAACAGCTTTTGGAAGTTTTTGATTTTATTATCGAACGCGACGATTTTGAAAGTGGCGATACCTCGATCCGTGAAGCAATCGGTTTGAGAACTTTATTAAATAATTACTCTTTTAATATTCTTTTAAATATTTTTAAGACGCAGTTTGCCCAAGATATTCATTGTTGTTCAAAATCAGTCAACTGACATTATTAATTCCAAAAATAGAATACGAAAGCTGGTGCAAAATCTCAGATATTTTCGTAATGGTAGTAGTTTCCAATATATACGCAGTGACGTTTTGGATTCGCTTGATATTTCAGAACCATCCCAAAAAAGACAACGACATGATACATATCTCGAAAAACGAGTAGGTATATCTTGAAATTTTGGATACCTACTATTATATGCAAATAGATACTCGTTTTTCGAATTCTGAAGATTTGCAAATTCTTGACCTTTTTGACGATTCAAAATTTTAAAGTTAGGTACCTTTGCCAAAGAATTTTCAAGATATTTATTATTACAAGTTAGGTACTTACAAATTATTCCGATCCAAATATTTTCAGAAAGTGGGATAAGTTACAAAATATGTATATATAAAATTATATGTAGTAAGTACTGCAATTCATTACAACAAACTGTTCATCAATTTTCTTATTACCACCAATTTCTGCCTCAAATAAACGGGATTTACTAGTCTCTTTTACTTGTATCTTGTCTCAAAAGAATCAACACGTATTGTCGAAACACCATGAAACAAGAGAGAATGTCAATTACATCAAATAAAAAAAACAAAAAGCAACAAAATCTCCTATGATGATTTAAGCCTTATAGTTTGATGGTATACTTATATGAGGAGACAAAAAAACCTTGCCGACCCTGTATCCAAGGCCACGAGCCGCCACTGCGGCTAACCTCCTCTACAGGAGACAGCACCACAACAAGAAGATCATGTACATGCTTCTACAAATAAAGAAGTACTCACCTTATCTACTATACACTGAAGTCCAGACATTATTCCAAAGTCTGGAGCAAGTTGCGGAGCGGTAACAACAGCCTTCGGTCGATAGATCAGCTGATTGACGTACCTCGACCCGAGCATCTTCTCAATGTCGTACCCATACAACTTCAACCAACTGTTGAAGCTCGTCATGTAGTCCAGCGACATTTTCGAGTTGATGGGATCGTTATTGTGGAACCGGTATATGAACACATCTGTCGGTATCGATAGTTTTATTGCTAGTCGTTCCCAGTCTGGAGTCATCCATTGGCCGACCACTGGGTCGTACAGTCTTTTACTGATGAATATGAGTTTTGTGTTGGGGTCTAGGATACCTCCGTGGAAGTCCACTGGGAGATAGAAGTCTGGATTTGTATCTAGAATGATATTTCCAAACGGCGTCCTTCTTACTTCTTTTATCAGATTTCCGTTAATGTCGAACAAGGCTATGGGTGAGCCGTTTTGATCGGACGCTACGTAGAATCTTTGTTCTGAAGTTTCTACTGTGATAATGACGTTTCTGGAGTCGTATAAAAATCTAAAGGTTCTGCCACTTTTGGGGAAGTGAACGTGTGATAAAAGGTCTGGAGTGCTTGGGTTTGTGTATAAGTACTGCGTAACGTTGCCTTTATCGTCATTCCAAGAGATCAGTCTACCCCTATCATCATAGTAGTACCAAATTTGGAATTTGTCTCGTTCGAATACGTGAATTAGTTGTCCTTTGGAATTGTACCGATATTTCTGCTCTCCTCTTCTCACAACAAAGCCTCTGGTGTCATAGCTGTAGAACTCTACATCACCGTATTGAACAACTCTGTCACCACTGTCATATCCCAAAGAAATTTTCTCTTTCTCTTTTATGACTCCTATAATGTTGCCGTTTTCATCGTAGACGTACTTCCAGTTGCTGGTACCAATGACCTCGAGCACGTGACCATCTGAGTTGTAGGAGAACCTGTCCATGAACTGCGATCGTCCCACCATCAATTTTTGCATTTTTATTCTATTCCTTGTATCATACTCTACTTCTAGCCTATAAACATCGAAAGATTTTATATTTATCAAAATTGTTTTAACTCTACCGTGATCATCAAAGTCTGTTATTGTGAAGAACTGTTTGGTGGTGTCTTGCATCACTGATCTGTTAAAAGTATTTCTGTATACTCGCAGGTCACTTATGCTTTCCAATATTCCAAGGTTTTGATTATACTTCAATCTCAGTTGCGGTAGTTCTTTGCCGTTGATATCAACGTCGATAGTAGATAATCTAGCATTACCATCGTACTGGTACTTGTAATGTGCATTGTCTAGACCACTCTTGCTGTTAAATTTAACTTTCTCGTCTTTCAAAATTCCAGCATGGTACTTAAACTCTTGTTTCAGCTCAAAATTGGGTTCTACGATTTCGACACTCTTCACCAGGTCCAATAACTCATGGTAAACGTAATGAGTGGAGCTCATACCAGCTAAAGTTGTTTCTAGCCTTCCTGCATCGTCATAAACGTAAGAAACTCTTCCTGATTGGTGAGGGAATATCTTAGCCAATATTTGTCCGTTGTCGTTGTATATTATTTCATATGGATGCCTGTTCATTGGAGAGAAGTACTGGTACTTGAAGAAACCGAGCGATGTTTGAAGAGAGAACGTGTGGATGTGACCTCTTGGAGTTGTTAATGATTGGAGAGCGCCAGAATCGTCGTATTGGAGTAAATAGTCGGATCCTCTAGGTGTGCTGACTTTTAAAGGCTGAAAAATTATTATAGATTATAAAATAATTCAAGCATAAAATATAATAATATAGTGCAAGAATAAAAAATCTTCCCTCCCAAAATATTTTCTGAACCAGAAAAATCGGAAGAAGCACTTAAAACAAGATAAATTGAAGTACATTAAGGAAATCAAACGTTTGCATTCACACAAAAGTCACATACATGTATAGACTTTGTGTCATTTCAAAAAAATGACGTACCTTAACAGTTATTTTGGGCACTAGATGCTTTGAGGGTGATGTCACATTCGTGTTCAGGATCCCCAAAAAACCCCAACTAATTTATTTGCATAAATTTAATGCCGAAAACTCCCGAAACTCCAGAAGAGGGCGTGCCTTAGCAGTAACCCTGGGCACCGGTGCTCTATGAGTCGGTTTTAAAGGCGTATTCATGTTCAGCGACCCCAAAAACTCCTAAGTAACAAAACGTTCCTTAACATACTGATTTTGACATGTTTTCATAAAATTCTATATGACCCTAAGGCTTGCATGTACTTTTGGATGCATTTTATGCACTGTACATGCAATAATGCATTTCCACCCATTTTCCTATTCTGACGTCATTCCGAAAACAATGCAAAAAGTTGCAAGTCGATAAGTGCTGTATTTAAAAACCGATTTATATTTTCCTAAATGCCCTGGTGTACTACAGAATTCTTAAGATCCAATCATTGGTTAGAGAAACGGAACTCAAAGAGCTTAATAATACGAATAAAAACACACAATAAGAGAGTAAAAAAATCAAAACTTATCAAAATCACCTAACGTCCATTTAATAATACATATATCTAAATTATTTTAAGTAACTTACCAGACTGCTGAACATGTCTTTGAAAGCGTACACCAGGGAAGACCCATCACCATATTTGATCTCGTTAAGTCGACCAGCTCTATCAAATCCATAGTTTTCACTCAGATCTCCCCACTTCCAGCTGGTCAATCGACTGAATCTGTCATATTCAAGCTCGACTTCTGCAAATATACCGTTCCGTGGACCGAGTTTGACAGGCCTGGCTGAGCGATCATACGTAACATTCAGCAACTCCACTTTATCATCCATGAAGACCGAAACTGAAGCAGTTTCTCTATCGTATTCCATAGTAAGGAGATTTTCTCCATTGACTCGGAGTTTCTTGCCAACTTTCGTCAAAATTCTAGGCGAAATGTTCTTGCTGCTCTTGGAGTTCGCATTAGGCCGTACAAAATACCTCCAT
Source organism: Diabrotica virgifera virgifera (assembly GCF_917563875.1). NCBI lineage: Eukaryota > Metazoa > Arthropoda > Insecta > Coleoptera > Chrysomelidae > Diabrotica > Diabrotica virgifera. The sequence continues at coordinate 16,059,314 of NC_065449.1, forward strand.
TCGAACCTATTAGCTAGATCTCCGCCAATTTCTATTCTTTGCTTTGCTGGTACTGGGTAGCTTTCACCTAGTATTGGGTCTTTATCAGCAAGAATGTTGTAAGGTACCGTATCTGTAGTTATACTATGGGACCACGATGATTCACTACTTACGCTACCATCTGGAAGTAAAATTATTCTATTTTCTACTTCATCTACTTTGGTAGAGACGCTAGAGCCTTTAATAAGCATAGATACAGGTGGTCTGTTGTTTTGGCTGACTTTAACTGTGGCTCCTTTGAGACTTAGATCAAATGATAGGCTGATTATCTTGCCAGTTGGCGTTACTGCTGATACTAATCGACCAAATTCGTCGTAGTTGTAGACATAGCTTCTACCACTGCTGTCAAGCTTTGTTTTTAACAAACCAGTAGGACTATGGTAGTCAAAAGTGACATTATAGTTATCTGGAGTGCTTAGTTCGTAAAGCATTCTCATTCTGGACATCCTCAATCTACATTTTTGCCCTTTAGTATTTTCTATCGAATTGACTTGACTGGAATAGTCTCTCAATAGGAATACTTTATTTCCAGCAGCATCTGTTACTGTACTAAGCTTTCCATTGCTGGTGTTAACATTATAAGTGAAGACGTAACTAGACTCGCCTGTTAAAATATTCTTGGTCGCAATGTGCTGGCCGAATCTGTTGAAGATGTAGATTTCTTGAGTTTCTGGCGAATAAATTTCATATTCTCTAGTGGTGCTAGCGTCAGGTATGCTCGCCATTACTGATCTTATTCTGTAGTTGGCCTGGTCGCCAATGTGTACATGACTGTCTGGTGTAACTGTTACTGATGAGATAGTGTTGAACTTAGCATTGGAAGCCAAGAAGTGATCGGCTTCGAAACAGTCGCAACCTCTTTCAAGGCAATTACATTTGGATTCTGCTCCTGCATAAGGCGAAATCTTGCCATCTGTGCCTATTACTCTAACTCTGTTGATTCTTTGGGAGTCACTTTCGGCGACGTATAGATCACCAGAAGAACTAAAAGCGATACTTTGGGGCATCACTAAGGTTGCGTGTGTAGCCAACTCAATGTCGTAACCAGTGACAGGCGAGGCACAATGTAAAGGCCGTCCAGCAATAACCTTTACTCTTCCATCTAAAGTAAGTTGTAGGATCATATGGTCATCTATTATGTGTAACGTATTATCTAAAGGATTGATAGCTAGTTCTGTAGGCCACCTAAGATGAACTTCCTCAAGATTGAGCGTTCCTTCACACGGCAAAGGCTTCCAATGCGATTTATGCATATGATTGCCTATAACTGTCGTCACTATTCCATCTCTGTCCACCATTCTGATATTGGTACCATCAGCAAAATACAAGACGTTGTCGTTAGAAACAGCTACTCCCTTTGGATAAGCTAATTTGGCATCTCTTGCTAAAGCACCGTCGCCGCAGTGAGCCTCGTCGCCTGGAAGACATCGTTCTCCTGATCCCACGACTGTTTCCCAGTTATGGTCAGGATCTGAATAGTCATCGGTACTTCGAACTTTGATAATTTGGTGAGACTCGGGATCTGAGATGTACAGGGTTCCATCTAGAGGACTCAAAGACATGTGGTACCGGTACGAGACTCTGGTGGCACTGAAACAGAACAAAATAGTTATCAGTAAAAATACAAACATAATATTAAGGAGAAAGTCAGTGGAAGGATCCGAAGAACCAAAAAATATAGTACTGGTTCAGTTAAAACTGTATTTTTTCGATGATTTGCTTGCTATCTTTGTTCAGAAAACCTGTAGTATTTCATATGTTTATCGTAGAAAACCTTTTCTGTTCTTATAGATATCCACTAGATAGATATTCTATTTCTTCGTTGAGTGCCGGGCCCAAATTTTATTAGTGGTAGCTTCCATGACAATTAGCCGACATTGTTCTTGATCTTGCGCGTCATGTAACAATTCATTTGCTGATGAGCCAGTCCATTGACGAAGGTTTCGGAACCATGAATATTTCTTTCTACCAATTCCCGTTTTTCCCTCGAACTTTCCGTTGAGTATTAACTGCAGTATTCAATATCTGCTACTTCCTATTATATGCCCCAGATATTCAAATTTTCTTTTTTTTATCATCTTCGTCAACTCACCTTCGCCTTGCCATATTCTGTTAAGACTTTTATGTTTGAAATGCGTTGAACCCATGATATTTTGGGCATCCTACATGACCATATCTCGAAGGCTTCTAATTTGATCAATATTAACTTTCCTAATCCAGGGTTCACATCCATATAGTAATATAGGATACACATAACATATTAAGAACCTGATTCTTAGTTGTAAGTTCAGCTGAGAATTGCACAGTATAGATATAGATCTAAGTTTCATAAATGCTCCTCTTGCAATTTCTATGGGAGCATTAATTTCTTTATCAAGGTTTAGTGTCTCGTTTACCCAACATCCTAGGTATTTAAAATGGTTAACTATTGTAATCGGCTTATTGTTGTCAATTAGTTGCCAACGTCTTGTTTACTAACCACAAGTAACTTTGTCTTTGATATATTTATGCAAAGTCTAGATAGATACATAGATAGATTACCCTCTAGGTACCACATAAGTATTAATTTTTCTTATACAATTCAATAAGTTCTTTGTTTCTGAACACTTTGCTTGGTATGTTTCTTCAGTGAAAACTTACGAATGATGGTATTGTACCCGCCATATAATTGTTGTGTAAATCCAATGAAGAAGGATCCAATGAATAATGATATCGTCGTAAAGAGTAGTTAAAGTAAAATGTAATGTGAATTTTTAAGCCTACTTACTTTAACCTTACGATGGTCCTAACGATTCCATCTGTTTGGATCTTTCTGACTAGATTAAAATCGCCGATGAACAGAGAACCATCAGGAGCACTTGCTAAAGCCACTGGTGCGAGAAGCCTTTGTTTGGAAGCCTGACCTTCGCAATCAGTGCACTCTAGCGGCCTTTGATGTCCATCTCCCATTGCTGTTAGGATAACCCGAGGTTTATGCTTGAGGTATATGTTGGAACCGTCGCCCTTTTGGAGAATACCTAAAAGTAAACTAAATTGTCAGTTTTGTTACTTTAGATGAGCATTTTCATGTTTTAATTTCGATTTTAATGAAACTACAGGTCCCAAATATCTATCAATTACGCTTTTGGTAGAAGGTATTGTGCTCTGGAATGACATATAATTGAAAATAACGTTTGATTTTTCGAAATAGCGATTGATTTTACCCCGGGAGTAGTAGCGCTCACTTCTGTAACGTGAACAGTCGCGTGTTAGATTTTATCTCACAATACGAATTTAACTACGAATTTACAACAAATTTTTATTTTATAGTATTTTTATTTACTTGCCATGTTAAAAATATTATTTCACAATTATTAAAGCTAATCGGCTCTCCCCAAAGCCATAAATTCCACAAAAAGAAGAAGAAGAAAAAAAAACCTACGCATTACTACACCTTTCCTCGAGGCACTTACAAGTGGAAAGTTATGTCGCAAAATTTTTTATCAAGTTATCGCGAAAAAGGATAAAATGTTAGATTTTTTCTAACGGCGCGACTGCTCGCGGGTTAAGATGGCTGCTGTCATAAGTCATCTGCCATATTGCGTCACGTGTTGTTGTTATATTATCAACAAAACAGGTATAACGAAGAAAGAAATGAAGCACAAGAAATGGCAGTTAGAGCAGAATTATTGCGTATGTCGTGAGGCGACTAGGATAATTAAACAAACTGCGAAAATAGTAAGTTAACGGTTCCAATGTAAATAGTGAAGAAATAACCCAAGGTAAAACAATTATAACACTGGTGAGGAAAGTATGATTCATATAATAATAATTGTATAAAATGTAACAAAACATATATTAAATATCAAAAATAAAAAATATTTGTAACATTTTTAAGATTGAATAAGAATGGACACAAAAGAAAGTGGAAAGTCCATAAAAATCGAATCTTTATGAAAAATCGACGATTTCTAACATTTTTAAGATATAGTAAAGAGATAGCCTAACAGGGAATGGAGTTCTCCCAATTTGTTACTAAAAATCAACGACTTTTATTCATTTAAAGATTTACTAAGAAGACAGAAGCAAAATAAAGGACATAGTCGATCGCTCAGAAAATCTAAAATTTACTAAAAATCAAATATTTCTAATAATTTTGAGAGTTCGTAACAATACAGAAGAAAAGCCTTCAAAACATCTAATGGATAGGGAAAATAGAGATATTATATAAAATAGTTCATCGAAAATATACAGATTCGGAAAAAGTTTATGGTTGGTATTACAAAATTAGCAAGATATCTAACAAAGACACTAACATTACGCTTTGATTTAATGGAAAATATTCATAGATCATATTTCCTCCTAGTCTCCTCCCCCATTGTGCATGAACGTCGATCAGAGCTTTACACCGAACGATACAGTAAGTAATCAAAGTAATATCTCTCTATCTATTTTTATTTTATTTCATTTTTATAGAATTAATTTTATTTTCACACCTACTACATACTTCCAAAAAATCTAAACAAAAATATGGTTTTAAAAATATTACTTGAAAAATACCATAATTAAAAGACGTAATTTTTCGCCCATTTTAATCTTAATTCAGTATATCCCCCCGTGAATGATCAGGTACAGTTTGTCAAACTCTTTCCTACGTTTGACAAACTATAATCCTGGATTAACATTTAAAATTCACTTTTATTAGGAATAAGCCACAATTTGACTTTAAAATAAGTTTATTTTGACGTCTTGATTTTTAAGTAAAATTGTGGATTATACCCTGTAAAAATAGTAAGCCACCGTATAAATCAATTCGCCCAAATTTGATTGCTTTAGCACATTATTCAAATGCTAAAAAAGACGACAGGTCAAATAAAAACAATAAGTTTGGCAACAATGTTCAGCTTCTCCTCTTGAGTTCCTTCCACTATTAAAGTTTTGACAAGATATTTCGGGGAGCTAATATGCCGTTTTAGATATAGTCCGGGCGGATCTGTTTTGAGATGGACGTTGAGAGGTGACTCTAATTTTTTGCAGAAATTGCTTGGAATTAACCCATATAATAATAATTGAGCTATCCTCCCATTCAAAAAGGTCCGGAACATTGTTTAAATAATCAAAATATCAAAAAATTTAGGAAAAATTCGATTTTTTCCTTCGTTTTTTGATTATAACTTTAAAATTATTTACTTCCGAGAAAAGTTTCACTAAATTAAAAGTTGCGTAATTAATTTTCCTATAATACAAGGTTGTTTAAATTTTTTTTTAATTGTTTCCCTTGTTGCAAAATAGCAATAATTGCGAAAAAACGATAAAAAACAAGTATTCGCATTTTACGTTTTTCAGCCATTTCTGCTACACTTAGGATCTTTATATTTCCCCCAGAAAAACTTTATGATATGATAAAACAATAGTATAAATTTAGTTAAGATCGATTTAATAGATTTTGCAATCCAGCTTTTGCAAAAAAAATTCATTTTTCAAAATATTGCAGGACTAAAAATAAAGTAGATAGCGAGTTAAATTTTTTTAAACAAAAAGAAGAATACAGTCCCTTTCATTTGCAATTTGCAAAATTAAAATCGGTTAACTACCACGGCGTCAGGAATTTTTTTAAATAAACATTAATTTTTGGTTCTACGCGCAGGACAGCGGTGTTCGATTCACACAAGTTGATTTCCACCAAAATTTCTTCCAATCTTTATCTAATATATTATTTTCTTACTCTATATTTTGTTGTATGTTCATATTTTAATTCCACAAAAATCAAACTAATTTTATTATTGTTTGTGAAAAATTATTTAAACAATTGCATATGTTTAAAAATAATACACTTTTATTTTCTATTTATAAGTTAAAATATATGAACAATGAAAGTTTTTGCGAAAAAAAGTGTTATTTCAAAGGACAGAGTATGTGTTTTTATTTTGCAATAAACAAATTTATTTATTTCGAAATGTACTAAAAATTAATATTTATCAACCATTATCAAAAGTCATTGGAATGCCTAATCAGAGCGAACGTATCCGTTGTCCTGAGCGTAGCACCAAAAATTAATGTTTATTTAAAAAAATTCCTGACGCAGTGGTAGTTAACCGATTTGAATTTTGCAAATCGTAAATGAAATGCACAGTATTTTTATAATATGTAAAAAAAAAAAATTCAACTTGCTGTCTGCTTTATTTTCAGTGCTGTAACATTTTGAAAAAATGAATTTTTTTTGCGAAAGCTGGATTGCAAAATTTATTTTACAAAATTTATTAAACCGATCTTAATTAAATTTACTGTAATGTTTTATCATGTCATAAAGTTTTTCTGGGTGAAATATGAAGGTCCTAAGTGTAGCATAAATGGTAGAAAAACGTAAAATGCGAATACTTATTTTTTTATGGTTTTTTCGAAATTATTGCTATTTTGCAACAAGGGTGACAATATTTAAAATTTTCAGTTAATCCTATATTGTAGGAAATTTAATTATGCAACTTTTATGTCGGTACAACTTTTCTCGAAAATGAATACTTTTAAAGTTATAATCAAAAAACCAAGAAAAAATCGAGTTTTTCCTTCATTTTTTGTCATTTTGATTATTTAAACAATGTTCCAGACCTTTTTGAGTGGGAGGATAACTCAAATATTATTATATGAGTTATTTTCAAGCAATTTCTGCAAAAAAATATGAGTCACCTCTCAACATCCAAATGTACTAATATTTTTACAGATGCGCCCTGGTCTAATGTTTCTCTCATTTCCTACTGTTTAAAGTTTAAAGTGAATACCTAAGTTAAATTCTTTCCGATATCATATACTATACAACTTAAAAAAAATAAAGAATTACTCTTTTTCTGAATTACTAGTCGTATGTAATAAAATATATTTTATGAAAATTATCTGCTTACCTTCATGGAAATTGTACCGATGGTGTATATCCAAGTTCCAGCCACCTACTTCCGAAATGCTCATGTCATGACCGCTCAGTTTGGTGGTTTGTACGTCCCAAATAACGTCCTTGCAATTAACATACTCGTATCCCACTTTAACGATGGCGTTAGTGACTCCATACACTCTCTGTCTGTAAACGTTGAGCCTATTCCAGGCATACGTAAACTTAATGACGGGATCTGCTTCAAAAACTTTCTCGAACAGAATACCTTCGATAGTTATTCTCAGGTGAATGAGCTTTAGATCAGACGGAATGACTTCTGGTGTTAGTTGGAGCTGTATGGTTGACAAGTAACCAGCTGCTCTCGAGCTTTGGTAGACTAGATTCAATCCAGTGCCGGGAATACGAAGGCTTTCTTGAACAACTTGAGATTCGGCTAAAATGGCACTCTTGTCTGGACAGGCACCTTGAAAACCATGCTTCCAGGTGGCTAGTACGACAGGTTTCATGGTGTCATAGTCGTGAGAACTACAGGGTTGTGGAATAATACTAATAGTTCTTTCTTCTCCGGTGGTCATCACTACGTTCTCTATTATCACTACTTCGTTCCATGGAACGTATATAATGCGACTTTGTGGACTAAATGGTGATCTTCCGAACTGTAAAGTCACAGCACCTCCTCCGTTAACTAACAAATCGAACCAACCGTCATCTCTGGTGAGTGTGAAGCCTTCTAGTGGTGTGCTAGTGCTAACTCTAACTCCCATCAGTCCTGTACCCATTTGCGTAGTTACCCGGCCTCTTACAACAGCAGATCGGCTAAAGAAAACATTCACATTAATAAATCCGTGTAAAAACTTGACATTAAGGAAAAACATTAAAACTGAAGCCAACAAAAGATACACGAACACAGTGGAGTTAGCATACATACAAAAATCAGGCAAAAAGAACATAAAAACGATTCAAAGTGTTACCAAATTCGTCTAGGGCTACCTTCTACTTTACTTTTAAAGTACTTATGTGGCTTATAGCCTTACCTCGTATTAAAGTTGTTCCAGAACATACTGAGCAGCAAGAATAAAGAAATCCAAAGTAGTAAGTTAAGATGTTAGTTTCAGAATAGCTGATAATTTGATAGAATTAGTGTCTGAAGCTGATATTGTTGAGTAGCTTTATAGACCTGGATCCCGCGTAAGAAAGAAAAGTTGATTAATAGCAAGCTGGAAATTTGTTAATAGCTTAACGGTGTCTAGTCGGACAAACATTGATGCACGGGAACACTGGAACAGGGGAAGTTTTAACGGTGGAGCATGATAAACGTGTCGTCCTGACAAGTTTATGATGGTGAAAAATAGTAAGTTGTTTTTAAGTTTATTCGATAGCCAACGTTATGTAATATATGAGAAAATGTTTGTCCGACAAAAATGTTGGGCATTTTAAGGAGTCCGACACGTAGAACATGTCACATCACAGGAATTATGTTGGTGATGAATAGCAGTTTGATTTTTGCATGAGAGTTTAATGAAAGGTTAAAAAAGCAATTGGAAGTTCTGTCCGACAAAATTAATGGGAAGTTTTCGTAGTCGGACATTCTAAACAGGTAAGATATAGACAAAAATGCTGGTGATAAATATCTTTCCGACAAAGACGAAATTTAATTAAGTAAATTGTTCCTTACCAAGAATGACTGTTGTCGGAAAAAAATAAGTGGTAGATTTTGTAGTCGGACAATTTAAAAAAATAATTTTTGAAATTTCAATAAGGGGTGATTATTCTATGTCAAAAGTACCTGCAATCAATTACAATTGATATATTTCGATTTATCTCAACATCATTTAGATACCTCACTGTAATACATTTATATGTATTTTTACTACAAAAACGTTATTACGTAGGTCAAAATTTTTGACGTAAGAGAACTGTCAAAACATTAGAATGTGACTTTTCATTATTGCCATATTTATAATAAACATGGCAGTAATGGAAAGTCACATTCTAATGTTTTGACAGTTCTCTTACGTCAAAAATTTTGACCTACGTAATAACGTTTTTGTAGTAAAAATACTATAGTAGATCAGGCAAAGTATATTATGGATTGAGTGGTCTAGCTATCTTTGTCTGCCACATGCGCGGGATCGCCTGGTTAAAAGAGATAGATAGACTACTTATCGACTTTTTTGCACTGTATTCCCTATCTACCCTTATGTCTATGAATACATTTCCATTTAAGAAAAACTGTCACTTTTGACAATAATTCATAATAAATTGCAATCGTAACTTCAAATTTAAAGTAATCGATTTATTTTGGCAGCAAATTATTTCTAGCCATGTGACATATTACATTAATATATTTCATTTGTATAAAGTTGAGAAAAATTACGTTATACAATTTTAATAATAATTTATTTAGGTACCCTTTTTCAATCAAGCAAAGCATTATAGCACGAATAATGATATTCAATAGAATTTTCACAATTATCTGGCAACTGAACTTCATTGAATTGATGACCAAGTATTTTACGAACTTTGTAAAATGTTCGAAAATTACTCAAAAATGTTCGGTTGAATGGTTTCACTTTTGATTTGGCGACTTAAAATTTAAACTGTTGACACTCAAAAATAGACACAAAAACACTCCATAGTTAATATAAATTTTAATTTCCAACACACGTTAGCAAACAGAAACTCAGAGACCATTTGTATAGCACAAAGTGTCACACTGACAAATGCAGCCTTCTAATACATACTTCTAAGCATAATGTGTCATATTTACGTGTATTCTTATAAGCACCGAAGTTTTAAACTCTTCACATTTTTCAATGTCGTTTACAGGGTTAAGATTTGAGTAGGAAAAAAAATGTATACAACGTTTTTTGTAGGAAATTTTCCGTACTTTCTGATGCGCCTAATTAGAAAACCCTAAGAGATTGCTTTCACATGTTCACATGACATTTTTTATTATCATTTTGAGAATATCAAGAACAAACTCCATCCAAAAAAATAATTGTTTTGCAATATATACATGCATTGATACTTACCCTACTGTTTTTGGAGTGTGCATGTGAATATGTGAATATAAATAATAATATACAACTAAAATAGCTTTATCAATATGTGACTAAGTCATTCTGAAAAAATATTTTTTATTTATTGCCTTCGATTTGCCCAAACTTTTTGTCCGACATATAACTTTTTGCGTTACAAAATATAATTTCTACATAAACAAATCAAAATTAGCTTGCTATTTATCACCAGCATTTTTGTCTATATCTTACATGTTTAGAATGTCCGACTAGGAAAATTTCCCATTAATTTTGTCCGACAGAACTTCCAATTCCTTTTTTAACCTATCGTTAAACTCTCATGCAAAAATCAGACTGCTATTCATCACCAACATAATTCCTGTGATGTGACATGTTCTACGTGTCGGACTCGTTAAAATGCCCAACCTTTTTGTCGGACAAACATTTTTTCATATATTATATAACGTTGGCTATTGAATAAACTTAAAAACAACTTGCTATTTTTCACCATCATAAACTTGTCAGGACGACACGTTTATCATGCTCCACCGTTAAAACTTCCCCTGTTCCAGTGTTCCCGTGCATCAATGTTTGTCCGACTAGACACCGTTAAGCTATTAACAAATTTTCAGCTTGCTATTAATCAACTTTTCTTTCTTACGCGGGATCCAGGTCTATTATTTTTTAACATTGATAGCACATTCGTCGAAAAATAATTAGTTTAATCACTTTATTCATAATTTTATAAATGTTAGTGACTTTATCGTATAAACATGTATCATTAACACCTATTATGTACCTACTTGATTTTTAAAGGTTTTTCTTCTTTAAATCTAATAATGCAGTCACTGAAGGTGGGTATGAGCTATTACCTCCGATTTCGTTGAACCTCCATCGATTTGCATAAAAATTGGTGAGTGGTTAGAGGATATCTCAAGGAACAAAGGTAACATGGTGCCAACTTGCGCTTTTACACTGGGGATGGATGCCACCCCTTATCGGGGGTGAAAATTATTTTCTTGAAAATAACCCCATACTTCGATAGAGGGACAAATTCTAAGCAAAATTTGTTCTATAAAGTTATTAAAATTAATCAAAACTGTTTGAGTTATTAAAAATTTGAGTACAGAAATAGTAATACTGGTAAAATATTCAATATAGAAAAAACTAAAATTTTATTATCAATAATTTTTTACGCATATTGAGAATTTTTGGAAATATTATGAAAGGAAAATGAAAATTACGATAATTTTAAAAATTCTGATTTTTTAAAATTATACCTTTTTTCAAAACATGCATTCTAAACCGCTCAAGATTGTTAAAATCATTACTTATGCTAATATAAAGAAATTGTAGTAAGGATTATTTAAATTTTAATTTTTGTGGAAATGACGGATGTGTTTTTTTCACGTTTTACTAAAAAATTCGAAAGGGTTCTCTTATTTTCATCATAACTTGCGTAATTTTAATTCTATTAACTTCTTCTGGAGCTTATTTGATAGGTATTCCGAAGTAGTTTGACAAGTTTTTAGCAGGTATATTTTATAGAATGCACAGTTTTCCCGTTATTTAAGATTGAATACTTAGATTTGAGTACTCGTCGAAAAAAATATACATTCAATAACCCTAACTCACTTTGAAATTAACATTAGTTTAGTTCTTCAAGTGAGGAGTGTATTAAATTTTTTATTATCTTCAATTTTGGTAATAATAACTGTTTTGTAAAAGCTTATAGTTTTTGAGTTACACGTGAAAACAGCTTTAAAACATGCAGTTTTTTACGAAAAAATAAAATCTTTGATCTTTAATAACTCAAAAAGTATTGATTTATAACTTTATTAAACAAATTTTGCTTATAATTTGTCCCTATAACGATTAGTGGTATTATTTTTAATAAACTAAATATCACCCCCCGGAAGGGGTGGCATTCACCCCCAGGGTAAAAGCGCAAGTTGGCATCATGTCACCTTTGTTCCTTGAGGTATTCTCTAACTACTCACCAATTTTCATGAAAATCGATGAAGGTTCAACGAAATCAGAGGTGAAAACCTTCAGTTACTGCACTATAAGTGAATCCTATGGTCACACTAAGGACCATATATAATTTCAGTATAAAGATAATAAAATCAGATCTGAGTATTGTATTAAGTATGACTAGTATCTAAAACTCAGATACCTTTAAAAACCTTGAGAGAGGGAGAGATAGAGAAAGTTGAAGAGAAACCAATGAAAGTTTAACCAATGAAAGAGACTCGAAGCATTTGAAATGTGGTGCTATATATGCATGTTGAAGATTTCCTGGATAGACAAAGTTACCAACGAATAAGTTTTACACAGAATGGACAAAGAGCGTGAATTAGTCGTAACCATAAAAGTCACAAACTGTAAGACCATACCTCAAGTATGGTCTTACAACTTCGGACTATACTTCAAGTGAGGTACATGGAAAAAGCGGTCCAGGAAGAAGAATATCGTGGCTTATTAACCTACGTAAATGATTTGACAACAAAGTTATTGAATGACAACAAAATAAAAGGCACCATAAGAAGACGAAAATGCTTATTCTTCTTATAACGATTCGATGATAAATAGAGGTTTTGGATCAACTTTTCTCTTAGTGTACATGAGACCATGGCTCTGTAAATGTATGTTGTCATTTTAAACCAAAAAAGGGATATAAGAAAAGGACAATAAGAAAAATTACCGATAACAAAAATAAGCGCCAAGAAAAATTTATGAGTTATCTAGTTAAAATAAGTAATATCAACAATTTGACGCCAAAAAAACCAGACATAAGACAAGGAAAACTCGTATAAATGAGCTGCCGCAAATATACATCAGACGAAAGGAAAATTTAGCAACAATAAAACATAAGCGCCGAAAGAAACTAGGAGCCAAGAAAAAGAAAGCAATATCAAAAAATAGGCGCCAAGGAAAAGTGGATATAAGGAAAAGATTGCGATAACAAAATAATCGCAAAATATGCATCAAGAAACACTAGGAGCCAAAAAAATTTAAGCGATTTTTAAAGCTATGCACCAAAAAAAGGCTGAAGTAAGAAAACTGACCATCACGAAAAATAGGCGACAGGAAAAATTAGAAGCAGAGCAAACAAAGAGATGTGAGAAATATGCACCAAGAAAAACCAGGATATAAGGAACACTTTGCGATAACACAAAATGTGCACCAAGAAAACCTAGGAGCCAAGAAAAACTATGCGATCAAAAGCAAAATCATACGCGCCAAGAAAAAATCAATCGCAAGAAAGCTTGGTTAAAACAATAAATAGGTACTAAGAAAAAATTAGGAATTGAGAAAAATTTACTGTACCACCAAACTGGCGCCAAAAAAAATTAGGATTATTTGCAGCAGATATCAATAAAATTTGATTACCCACTGGAAGAACAAAGCAAGGAACAGAACAGAATGGCGGAAAATCCTAGAACAAGCCAGAACCCAAAAAGGGTTTTTGAGCTACTGATGATAATGATGATCAAAAAAGATTAGATTTTGCTGCAGATCTTTACATGTTCTTTTTAATCTTCATTAAATATATGATTCAGGGGTTCTCTGAGTAGCACAGTATTTAGCAAAAAAAGGGCAAAACAAGAGTAAGAAAAAAAATCTAATTATTGACAATGATATTTAATGATAGCTTTGAAGTTACAAAATGAAAATCGATTTTTTCCGATATATCGAAAACTATTAGAGATTTTTTAATAAAAATGGACATGTGACATTCTTATGGCAGAAACATCTTTTTGTACACCCCATAAAAATTTTATGGGGGTTTTGTTCCCTTAACCCCCCCCCAAACTTTTATGTACGTTCCAAATAAATTATTATTGTGCCACCATTAGTTAAACACAATGTTTCTAAAACATTTTTGCCTCTTAGGATTTTTTCAATAAACCAGTTTTAATCGAGATGCAGATTCTTTTTTAATATGTTTACATAAAAAATGTATGGGGGTTTTGTGTTTTTAAACCCCTCAATGTTTGTGTAAGTTCCATTAAAACTATTATTGCGGTATCATTAGTTAAACACAGTGTTTCTAAAAGTTTTTTGCCTCTTAGTATTTTTCCGATAAGGCACATTTTATCGAGATGTGGCTTATTTTTTAATATGGGTTAAAATATACCTCAAACTGTAATTTATAAATAAATTTTCATATTATTACCAGGTCTCTATAATCGTACTTAACCGTATACAAATATGTGGTGGATTTGAAAAATATTCAAAATATCTCGAGAAAAACTAGCTTTTCAAAAAAGTACTAAGAGGCAAAAAAGTTTTAAAAACAGTGTATTTAACTAATGGTGCCACAATGATAATTTAATTGGAACGTACACAAAAGTTTGGGGGGAGGGGGTTTAAGGAAACAAAACCCCCATAAAATTTTTATGGGGTGCACAAATTTCACTATATTTTTTTTTGATGTTCCTGTCCTAGGGAACATGTTCCACATGTCCGTTTTCAATAAGAAACCTCAAATAGTTTTCGATATATTGGAAAAAATCGATTTTTATTTTGTAATTTCAAAGGGCTGTAACCTTTTTATGTGCACATTTGTACTAAGGTAAGTTAGGTTCAATTGAAGAATTTTTGGTCCCAGAATATGTGATTTAATTTATGTCCTCTATTTTTGTTCCATCCTGTATAAGGTCAGAAAGGGTCGTCAAAATATCAAATATCTGGTATCATATCAACTACATATGGATTTATGGATTTTATGTCAAAAAATATTTCACGAATCGAAAGAAAGTGGCGCAGTCATACTCAGAACTGTTGATCTAAGTTAATAAATGTATAAATATGTAGATATAAGATATAATCATCGTTTTTGACACAATGTTTTCAGGAATTATTATTCCTTTTTAACTCTTTCAATATTTGTGCTGCCAATGGTAAAATTGTTAATGTTTAATTTGATGGAATAGTCGATATAAATCTTTATTGCTTATAAATTCAACATAAACGAGCAGAATAAACGATTAGAAAAACGTTAATAGGTAATTTCATCTCAAAGTACTGTTTTTATGTATTGAATACAAATAAAATTGCTGAATTTAGCTATAAACTCAATTAACTACCCCTATAAATATATTTTTTAATACGAACACAAAAAAATATAACATTTATGAGTATTTTTTCGCAAGAAAACGTAAAAAACACGATTTTTAATAATTTCTATCATTTGTCTCGTAAGATTAAAGGCTACATTATAATTTAATCCCTTCCCTTCCGCTTTTCAAAAGGGAGACACGTGCAGAGAGCTAAATTTAGAAAATTTCAACAATTCTTGATTAATATTAAATCATTTTTCGGTCGATACAAGCCTTAATAACTGTCACGAATATTTGAACTTCTACAAAAGTATCTTCCGTTTATTTGTTTAAAATATGTATGTTCTATAAAAAAATTATTATAAATGAACAAATATAAAAAGGTATATTTTTAGATACGTCAATCATAAACGGTCGAATGATTCAGACATTTTTTCCTAAGTTTTCGTAGTTGTTTTGGTTTGAGTGCTAGGTTTTTTGTAATAATGTGTAAAAAAACAAATGGAAATTTCGAAAAAATCGACCACAACATCTGACACTTGGCTTGAATTGTAGCTATATTTGTCCTCTAACAGATCTTGAATAATAATTTTGCCTGTATGATCCTTTTCGTAAAAAGTTACTACACTTAGAACTTGTAAATGGGTAGAATATTCTTAGCATATTCCTAAAATACACAAAGAGAACAAAATCTGGACTTCTTGTAGGCCAAACGGTTTGAGATATCTGTTATCTTGATTGACAACTTGCCGCTGTAGAATAAACCTTAATTTATCAGTAAGATGTAATTATTGATTAGTAGGACGATAGGGGACACCCTTCTAAGGTCATAACTTCGATATTTTCAAGAACATAGTATATACAGCTCATAGTTCTTACAATTTTTTTATATATTAGGGGATTTAAATAGCTAACGCAGCATTCCCATGTCCAATCGCCATCTTTGCTTGTCTTGAGTGCCCTCTTTCTTCAAATTCCTGCGCTCCATTGCCCTCCTGATATTTTCACTCCAGGACAAGCTTGATCTTCCTAGTTTACATCTTCCTCCACATTTCTATTTTCTGTAAAAGCTATTCATAATGAAGATTTCCAATCTTGAATCGGAATAACGCTGATTCTGTTTTGTACGGTTGATCTACCTATCGATGACCCACTAGAAAATTCTATTAATGTATAAATAAATTAAAATGAGTGTAAATAAAAACTAAATAAAATAAGTGTTAAAATTTATTAATCAATTAAAAAATTAAATCATTGCACTATTTATCTCAAGCGTACGTTGCGTACAAACACAAACACAGTATGATTTAGAGTATTCAAAACAATTTGGATGTCTTATTACTTTTTTAATATTTGTGCAGATTTTTTGGTCCAAAGCATACATAAAATACAGCAATTTGAGACGCCACTACCTCAACAAGCAAGTCACCATTCAAGTGAAAGTTTCAATTAAAAAAATGACATAGAGGGTGGTGTTTTAACATGGGGCACAACAAAGCAGCTAGTAATATTGTAAACAGATAACATTTAAAGAGAACAGCAATTTTTTTGTTGAGTATTCCTAAAAATTGGTTCCACTCACCTTTCGTTAAACGTCTCAGCTCTGGCGTAGTTCTGGAGACTTCCTTCGTCTATTAAGAACTTCATTCTTTCAAAGAAGGAAGCTGTTATTGCTGGTGGTTGTTTTCTTAAGAGTATGTCGATTGGTTTGGGGGACGAGACGCAGAGTTGGCTGTTTTTGCAGGCGGGGTTCATACAGCATTCTGGATCTTCGCAATCAACAAGACCATCTACAAAATACGAAACATCTTTTAAATTCAGATTTGAACGCGTACTTCTTTCTAGTGCTTTATGTTCTTCCTTGAACACGTGCCTGGATCTTAGCAACAATTGATGGTACAAAATATATGCTTTCAACTTTCTCCAGAGCAATGTTATTGTTTTGTTGTCTTGACTTTTTATAAGCTTTGTCGATAAAATTGTACAATTTTTCATGACAATAAAGCATATTTCTATTCTATTTTCTATTTCAATTAATGACTAAAAAACTACAACTGCTTACCCTTATCATTATCTCTTCCATCGTTACAGTTCTGCTCCAGCAAAAGACTGCAGTCCGCACCATCCGATCCGTTGTCACACCTGCACTCCCAACTACTTTCGCTGCTGAATCTGCACTGGCCATGTCCAGAGCAACTGTTTGGACAACCTTCGATGGTGCAGTGCTTTCCATTCCAACCGGTGACGCAAAGGCAAGTGCCGTTCTTACACTGTCCATGGTCGTTGCATCTCTGATCGCATTGCTTCAAGTTACAGAATTCTCCGGACCAGCCGAGATCGCATTGGCAGGCTTCGTTGACGCAATGGCCATGGTTTCCACAGTCCAGATCGCAGAGCTCTGGAAAAATATGAGTTACTGGTCATTAAAACGATTCTGTAAGATTGGGGACCATAATATGGTTACGTATTATGTAAGATAGGTTCATATTTGTTGAAATGTGGTTCCAGTTCCAGGAGTGAAGAATATTTTCGAAATGGCTTTATCTACAAGAGCAATTGTATTTACAATGAGTGCATACGACCGCACTCTTTGGATCCAAGTAACCAAATATTTTCGTTTTTAGATGTGTAACTTTCTTTATCTTGCTATTCTTCTTATTGAGAACAATGAACTAATGGATTGGACAATTTAAACAGTTTCATGTAGGCAGATGAGATACAGTAAATCACCATTTAATGTCGGGTTACTAAAGAAATGTTAAAGAATGAAGGAGAAATGATTATCAACATACTCTACTCATTCCTGGACAAAATGTTACAAGAGATAAAGTTACTTGATAACTGGAACGAAGCAGTAAAATTATAGTTTACTGTTGGACTAAAACTGGATAATTATCAAACATAAAACTTTGTAGAATCCAGGAAACAATAAGTAGTTGTCACCAGCTATTCCAGTAAAGATTCTGATGGAAAATTACGACCTCTTCAGCCACAGTATAGCAAGGGAAAAAATATGAATGAATATAAGCCTGGAGAAGAAATAATTGGAAATCTGATGGAAAAATTATAAGTTGGTTATAAAAAAGACTGTAGCTACAATACATAGATTATATGACATGGTGAAGATAAGTACTGAATAGCTATTCACACTGGGACTGGAAGACGTGTTCAAAGACATTAACTGGGCAGATAAAAGAATAAATGTTAATGGAAGAAAACTGAGGCATCTGAGATATGCCGTCGACATTGGAAAATTTGATACAAGTTTCGAAGAATTACAGACCATGATGACGCTTTCAAGCTAGACTAAGAAGACTATTTCAAGCTTCGGCAAAAGTAGGTCTTAAGATGAACTTGGAAAAAACAAAAATAATGACGAATACACCGAACATTAGAAAAATAACGTTGAATGACATAAATTTAGAAACAGTAAGCGAATACATCTACCTGGGACAGATAATGAAAGTCAACAAAGAAAATCAAACTGTCGAAATTCACAGAAGAATAAGGTTAGCGTGGGCAGGATTTGGAAAACTGAGTTGGATCTTGAACAATATTTAAAAACCAGAGTTTACGTTCAGTGCATCCTCCCAATACTCAGGTATGGTTCACAGACTTGGACACTCAGCAAGGCAAATATGGATAAAATAGTAAAGGCACAAAGAGCGATGGAAAGATCAATGCTCGGGGTGAGATTTATAGACAAAAAAAAAACAAACAACTGGATTAGAAGCAAAACCAAAGTAAAAGACGCAGGAGAACATGCTGCCAAATTAAAATGGAGCTTCGCCAGATACGAAGTAAGTATTCCTCAAGCAACTAACACTATTAACACAATAATAATGGTTCTCTGTATCTGTGAATAAATTCTTGTCAAAAAATGTATTTTCATTTTGCACGTTAGACATGCAAGGGGCACTGTTTATTAAAACTTTCTGAAAATTTGATATATTACTGTATATTCAAGAAACAAGATATAAGTTGGTTAATTAATTATCAACTAAGGTGTTATTTACAAAATATGTTTACTGAGATTGAACCAAAAAGCGCAAAATGCTTACGAATGTGAATGTGAAAGTTAGAATGTGCAAATATTAGACTAAACTATGAAATTAACTAAATTTACTGAAATCATTCCCACTCCTAGGACTACTACAACCAACGGTTCACGTGCGTAGTGTTTAAACAGCAACATCCAATCTGAAAATAAGTTAAAGTATACATCGCATAGACTTGTTGTTAATAAATCTGCAAAATTAACATTAAACAAAGAAAACAAGAGTTAAAAGAACCCAAACATAGCATAATATTGGCAAAAATTTCCTTCTTTTTCTTATGTAAACACATTTAGAGAAGCTGAAAACTTGGTGCACTCAATTTGTGCAATTGGATGTCTAAAGAACAATGTAAAGGTGCAGTAAAAAAAGCAACAGCAACAGACAGAGTTTTCTGTCGGAAAATTGCGTCGTTGGCGGAAAATTCCGTCGGTGACGGAAAATTCCGCTGTCGGCGGAAAATTTTCCGTCGGTAACGGAAAATTCCGTCCGTGACGGGAAATTCCATCATTTTCCTTATCTACTTCGGCTCGGCTAGTTTTAGCAGACAATCTCAGGAAACCGCCGTATACTATGTATCTAGAAAGACAGTATTTTGCCGTCTTTTATTTGGATTTATTTCACGCTCTACAGCTTCTTTAAGCAATACTCAGTTGGAACAACTTCAGTAAAAATAGTGTAGACTCTTGTTATTGAGTTTTTAGATCTTTAATACAATATAACAATATATCTACCTACTTACTGTTTGGATGGATTTCCTTGGAACTTAATCTAACATTTCTCATAAAATCATCTTATATATAGAATATCTATTGGTTGTATCGTACTTACCCCTGGAACAATCATCTCCAGACCACCTCGGTTCACAGGTGCAAGTTTGAGATTCTAGATCAAACGTTCCGTGGCCAGAACAATCAGGAAGACATTGAAGAGCATCTTTATCCATCTGAGAGCAATCTGCTCCTTTCCAGCCTTTCTTACAAATGCAAGTGCCTTCGACGCAGTAGCCATGTGACGAACAGGTCGGATGTGGGCAATCAGCTAAATAACATATTGTGGTTAGTCAATGGTTACATGAAATAACTGATTCGTAATAGAAGAATCATTCATTATTAATCGACAAACTGTTTAAACAAATACTAAATACTTTTTCAAACATTCTCCCCCTCTAAAAACGAATGTCGAAATTAATAAATCAATGATTTGAAGTAATTTTTATTTTTCATGTTTGTTCCATTCTTGCAGATGATCTGCATTTCATACGTCCGAAGTAAGTACAACGAACTTTTTCCGGTGACTGGGATTACTCCCGCGAATGGGTTTACTCCCGTGAATCGATTTACTTCCGTGATTGGATTTACTACCGTGGATGAGTGTGAACGGATCGACTCCCGTGAATGTGTGTGAATAGGGTTGCTCCCGCGATAGGATAATGTAAGAAGGAGTTAGGAAAAATTAGAGATAGAGACGATAAAATTGTAGGAACTCAGGAAAAATTAGAGAGTCAGAAGACATTGGTGGGAGTTATAAAAGATTTCAGGGAGACAAAAAAAGATTGAGGGAGTCAGAAAACATTGGAGGGTGTCAGAAAAAATTGAAGGTAGTCAGAAAAAATTAGGGAATACGATAAAATAGGATGAAGAAAAAAATTGAGTGAAATGGCTATAGATGGCAATTGACTGGATTCCATGTAGGATAGCGACGGGTAAAATCACTAGTTCATGTATAAAAATCTCGTTTTTTTCATGTTCCTATCGTTTACTGGTAAAAACACCTAAAATGTCTATATCAACAAAATATTTTCAATTAGTATTTATGAAATATGCTCACCTTCTTCGCAAAACTTTCCTTTGTATCCCCTGATGCAGTTGCATTTGCCGTTAGCACAATGGCCGTGACCGTTGCAATCAGGCACTTCGCATTCGTCATGCCTTAGTTGACATTCCTTGCCTTTCCATCCAGGGTTACACTGGCATTCTCCGTTGATGTATTCGCCACGTTGGCTACACAAGACCGGACATACACCTAGCAGAAAGACGTTCAAGGTCATGCAGAGGCACAAGCGGTTATGCCTAGTCGTTGAGGTTAGAGGTAAGGGAGTACTGCTATTTTTATATGAGAAATAGTACCATAGTACCGTAGTTTTGGTTCAAAATTGAAAGCAGACTTACTACAAATGTAAACAAACTCCAGTGCAGTTTTGACCCTTTTTGGCAGTACCACCTTCTCTAAACAAACAACTAGACTACGGTTAGTAGCTTGTACAAAGAAATGGAAGTACCTAAATTTAGCAAAAATGAAAATTTGACTTACTCTCGCTGCAGTCGTCCCCTCCAAATCCAGGATTACATTGGCAATGCCCCATCAAACATTCTCCTTTGCCGCTACAACCGTTCGGACAGTTGTGGGTCATGTCATCTGCTACTACCGCGACAAACGTCACTTCTTGTGGGTCTCCATCGTCGTTGTAAAGAGAGAGAAACCAGTGGCCTTGTTCCATGTAATGCGTTACTTCCTTTTTGACTGTTGACTGCTAGAAAAACAAAATAAAAGAAATATTCTGTATAATAGCTTATACTAAACTAAGTATTTTATAGACATGGAGTATGGTCCTGGAGTATGGTCATGGAGTATCTTGGACACTCACTGAAGCGATGGAGAAAAAACTTTTGAAGCCTTCGAGATGTGGCTATACAGGCGAATCCTAAGAATATCATGGATGGACAAGATAATCAACGAGACCGTATTAAGATGAATAGGGAAAGAAAAAGAGGTGAGGTATACCATTAAAAGGGGAAAGTTAGAATATCTCGGACACATAATGAGAAACGACACTAAATTCAGATTACTGAAGTAGTATTCGGAAAGCGAGAAATTGGATGAAGAAGAATATCATGGTTAAAGAACCTGAGGAAATGGTTCTCCACAACAACAACTAATCTATTTAAAACATCAGTTAATAAAATAATTATAGCCAGAATGATCGTCATTACTCGAAACGAATAGGAACCAAAAGAAGAAGAAGTAGTATGGTGACAGACATAGCTGTATAGTACTGCAAACAAAAAAGGTTGATAATGAAACCAGACATTATCAGAGGTAACAACTTGATTTATCCAGCGTGTGATCTTCTTGGAAGTCGTTTGTCTTCCAGGAATCTGAGGTAGAACTGATTATACAATGATGGTATTGAGAACAAAGTCCATAGTTATTACAAAAGAATCTCCCATATGGATAACTTGACAAGATCAGGTACAAAGGTGCAACAAGAATTGTTAAATAAATATCCGTATCTTAGATGAAACAACGATAAACAATATAAAATATAAATGGTCCAGTATTAAGTCACATTAACCTCATTGAGAGCTAAAATCCCAATGAACAGCCAGCTAGATATACTGATATACTTACATGTGATGCTCTGGTTGTCCTAGCCTTGAATCCACTCAGTACTTCCAAAATGTGGTATTGCGTGTGGGTGGGTAGGGCGTTTCTTCGTGCGTAGACCCCTATGCTAGCGCCTCTTGGTATACTGTAGTCAAACTGGACGTAGGCCGCTTCCGATTGGTAAAATTGCATGTTCCAGTAACCATATGCTGGGATTTCTTTCGACAGTCTTTGCCCTAACGAAATTTGGGAAAACGTTGTTCCGTCCGGTGGAAACGATTGAGCTGGGAATGTGCGCGCACCTAGATTACATCAGATTGAAGCTTTTTTAAATACGATGCTTCTACTTATATTATAAATAGGGAGGTAACTTTCGGGTGAGTTGTATTAGTACACATGATTATAAAGTTTTGTAAAATAAATTTTTAATTTAATTTAATAAATGAACTTGATGAAATTCCTGCAGAACTGCTGAAGCTATTAGATGCAGAACAAATAAAAATAATAGCTGAAATAATATTTAATGACATATACAAAGCAGGAAAAATACCAGCAGAGCTCAAATCTGAGTTCGTACTATTGTCCAAAAAACCAGGAGCAAAAGTTTGTAAAGACTGTAGGACCATAAGCCTAATGAGCCATCCGCTGAAGCTGCTTTTAAAAGTCATCCACAATTATTGTGAACGGCTTTGTTACGAGGGAGGCTTTATTTAGCGTGCAGGTGTTGTTTCAGAAATGTACATAGATTGACTACAAAAAGGCTTTCGATAGAGTCAGGCAAAAACAAATGATGGAATTGCTGAAGAGGACAGGGATTGAGGGAAGATACCTAAAAATAATAGCTAACTTGTATTGGAATCAATCAGCGGTGCTCCGAATAGATGGAGAATATACAGATCAGGTCAAAATCTTAAGGTGAGTGACGAGTGAGACAGGGGTGCATAAAATTTCACCGCTGATATTCAATCTGTACTCGAAAGCACGAAGAGGCTCTAAAATATGTTGATGAAGGCATCTCAATAAATGGAGTCAACCTCAGTAACCTGCGATATGCAGATGATACAATAGTGTTTTCCAATACCATAGAAAGGCTGTAAAACTTAATGAACAAAATAAGGAAACAAGTAGAACATATGGACTAGATATAAACACCATCAAAGCCAAGCTAATGGTCATCTGCAAGGAAAACATAACTAGAGTAAATCTGTATGTGAACCAAATGAGAATTGAACGTGTCTCACAATACAACTACTTGGGAACTATAATAAATGAGTCGTGGGACAATAACCAAGAGATTAGATGTCGCATCGGAAAGGCAAAAAGTGCATTCTTGACTATGAGCTCTGTGTTCAAGAGCCATGACCTGACCCTAGAAACAAAAATAAGGCTCCTTAAATGTTACGTGTACTCAATGCTTCTATACGGAGTAGAAACGTAGACATTGAATTTCAGACTTTTGAGCTATGGTTGCACAGAAGGATCTTGAAGATGCCATGGACAGACACAACCGCAGATTTGGTCAACATCGTGAAGGACCGTAAGCTGCAGTACTTGGGACATATAATGAGAAATCAAGGCAGATACGAGCTCTTCCAATGCATTTTGCAAGGTAAAATTGAAGGAAAAGGGGCTCAGGACGAAGAAGAATATTCTGGCTTGCTAACCTGAGAGCATGGAAAGACCTCAACACAACTATACACAACTATTCCGTATAGCAACCAACAAAATCATCATAGCGAGAATGATCGCCAACGTTCGGAATGGACAGGAACCCTAAGAAGAAGACTTTTGGTACAATCCGTGTATTATGCTGTTATGTAATGCACTTTTTGACGCATTAGAACTCACTTTGAAACCTATTACGTAATTTCCGAGTGAACACTCCATAGGTATATTTAGACATCAGCGACCTGCATCAAGATCATTAACTACCACCTATAAAACCGGCTGACAATAAAGTCAAAAGATCCAATCAATATTAATAAAAATAAAACAGTTCGGCTACTGTCAGCATACTAAGAGAATCGATTACAGAGTCCACGTAAGTGACACCATAAAACGGCAGTTACTCAAGCCAAGTAATTGCTATGTGTTTGCTTTGATGCATACTAAAATTATCTTTTTATGTGTTGTTACGAAGATAATTGATTTTCAGTTCGTAAATTATCATCGATTGTTAAGAGTCCCATTATGTTTTACGATGTTACGAAATTAAATAAACCTCATATTAAAGAATAAAAGGAGTACCATAGAGTTATATATTAGCATAGAGAGAGTGTCATTCAGAGCGAAGTGACGACACCATCTTTTTTATTTGGATTAGTGCTGTTTCACTCTTACGCATAGTAAAGCTGCTACAGTTGTCCTCCTCTTCCGTGCCTATTTTCACACTGAATGTCATCATAGATTTTCGATACAATGTGTTAGAAAGAGATGCCGCAAACCAGTCCATGAGATCTTGTCGTCAGGAAGCGCGGAAGGTAGGCTCCCTCTATGTTAATATATACCTCTATGAGGAGTACATACATCAATCTTAACCAAGTCGGATTGAGATGTGGTTTCATTCAGGCTATTGGATCTGATTAGTGAGTCGGATCTATAGATTTCCGGATTCGCTGAATTCCGGATTCGCCTCTTAAGAGCACACAGTAGCGATCAACAGATAGCAACAAACGCGGTCCAAGATTGCGAAAGTTCTGCGAATTTTCAAAAGTGAGACAACATTACGTCGGTAATTTGACACTGACAGTGACGTTTATACTATCAAAAACAATAATTTTTATACACATAGGCGCGAAATGTTGCCAAGTCAGTGACGTTCGATTTCTTGTTATAAAAAAATCGATTTTTAGTAGTTCTAATGTGACACAAAATCTAGGCACGGGATAAAAAAGTTTATTTGAAGAAAGTGTATTTTTTGTCTTTCTTAATGGCGGTACAGGCTCCTTTTTTCAATATTTTATTTAGTTATAGAGTAATTTCCACATACTAACATAATTCTGAAATTGGGCTCTGTACCGCCATTCTTTATTATATTACGAATATGTGTGCCAAATATCTCGACAAAATATTCAAAATTAGAGCCTCAATATTGGAACGCGTTTGTTGCTACCTGTTGATCGCTACTGTTGGCTCTTAATATCCGATGAATATTAAGAGGCGCGAAAATGTATTTTCATTTTGATGGAAAATAAAATTCTAGTTTTATTCTGAAAGATTTTTCCATATTTGCCAAATAAGTAAAACGCGTCACAAAATAGCTTTAAAATGCAAACTGCATCAAAGTAACTTTTTTGTGGCGTGTTTTACTTCAAATTTAGCAAATATTATATGGAAAAATTTTTCAAAATAAAACTATAGTTTTATTTTCCATCAAAATTAAAATACATTTTTGCGCTACGTAATATTCATATTAGCTCTTTTGTAGCTGTAATATGGTATGCGGCACTCATTTCGGCGTTTAGCGGTTTTTTTATTCTTGTGAATTAGACAGCTGTGATCATCCTCTAGTTATATAGTAAGTATATATCATATAGGGCTTTTCATCGATTGTCATTTGTTTCGAGCTTCTGTCATGTGTCACATAATTTTAATATATCTACGCCATACGTATTTGCTTTGTATTATTGTTATATACCAATAACGTATGACGTAGATATATTAATATTATGTGACACATGACAGAAGCTCGAAACAAATGACTGTGAATGAAAAGCCCTATTGATGAAAACCACAACTTATTTGTTGAAATGAGTAATATTGCAGCACTTTAACAACTCACCGTAAAGTTCCAACAGCTACTGTATATGTACAATAATAATATAAACAATGCCCTAAACCAATGTAAATTTGCAGCAAGATGCAAAATAGTAAAACAACCGAGACAATGCAAACATGCAATAATACTATACAACTAGAACATTCGGAAATAACAAAATAAACATAACAATATAAGCTCAATTATAGCTGTGTTAGTAGGTCAGAGAGCATTATAGCGAAAGGCAAAATCTATTACAACATTCGTCTAGAAATTAGTATCTAATTTCAAATTGTGCTCAAAAAGTACGACAAGCAGCTGTGAGCTGTGCTTTCAAAAATTTACGGTTAATTAGAGAATGTATTTTTATAGGTTATGTTTTTGTACGTTAAGTTTTTGACATCAACTTCAATGTGTTTCTTGTAGGACTGGATCCCGCGTACCAAAAAAAGTTTATTAGTAGCAAGCTGAAAATTTGTTATTCTCCTTTTCATGAACATTTTTCAGTGCGTCACAAATTATAGAAAAAAAGGTAAGTCCGTGATAATACACATTTATGACATTTATTCTAACGTGACATTTTAGTTAAATCTGACAGTTGTCAAATTTTATTTTCAATTTGGAATAAAACCAAATCAATTGTGTCTATTGCATTTATAAAATGGTATTTTCTTTCATTTGTATAGTCTTATAAATTGTACAGATTATATTGATAATATTATTATTTTATTTAATAAATAATTCTTTTTTGATTATGGCGCCATCTATCGACAACTAGAATAATCACCGAACTAGAATAATTACCGAAGTATTCCCAGACGTGCCTTTTTTTCTGTCACATACAATTTAATGCGTTAGAGAGAAATCGAAAAACTGTGACGCACTGAAAGATGATCATGAGAAAAAGAATAATAGCTTAACGGCGTCTAGTCGGACAAACAGTACTAAAAGTTTGATGTATGGGAACACTGGAACAGGGGAAGTTTTAATTGTGGAACTGGTTACAGGTTTTGAACGTCAGACTACGAAAACGTCCCATGTATTTTGTCGGACAGAACTTCCAATTGATTTGTTACCCTTTCATTAAACTCTGATGCAAAATACAGACTGCTATTTACCACTAACATTATTCCTGTCATTTGACATATTCTACTTGTCAAATTTATTAAAATGCCCAACATATTTGTCGGACAAACATTCTGTCATATATTTTATTTAAATTTTGCTATTAAATGTACTTAAAAACAACCTGCTAGTTTTCACAATCATAAACTTGTCAGGACACGTTCCACAATTAAAATTACGTTCCACAATTAAAAGTTCCCCTGTTCCAGTGTTCCCATATATTAAAGTTTGTCCGACTAGACACCGTTAAGCTATTAAAATTTAATTTTCAGCTTGCTACTAATAAAGTT
The DNA here is from genome assembly GCF_917563875.1 of Diabrotica virgifera virgifera. Classification (NCBI taxonomy): domain Eukaryota; kingdom Metazoa; phylum Arthropoda; class Insecta; order Coleoptera; family Chrysomelidae; genus Diabrotica; species Diabrotica virgifera. The sequence goes on from NC_065449.1 coordinate 16,086,915, forward strand.
TTTTTGGTACGCGGGATCCAGACCTATTATAATGTTCCAGGGCACGCTAAAGGGTCAAAAATGTTAATAAAGTAGTAAATTATATAGATATGTAAAAGTGAATTTATGTACTATCACATGTATACAGTGGCGTAGCTACCATGGGTGACGCCCGGGGAGGTAATCGATGGTGTCACCCCAAATACTAAAATTAAGAGTTGTTAAAATAAACGAAAATCCGATAAACGTATGTTTTGAATAATGAAAAAAAAATAAGAATTATAGTTAATGAAATTGCACCGAGAATATTTAGCTTTGTTTGCGTTATTGTTGCTCGCAAGTAATCTTTGATTCATTTTAGCTTACTTACTAAAACTTCTCTCACATGAAGCAACCGATACACAAATGGTCATAAACAATTTTAATGCGACCAATTAGTTTGGGAGGAATTCCATGAAATCCCATTCCACAATGAAATTTTAAAAAGTCTACAGCTAACCTTTTAGAGGCTGTAATACTGGCCGCTTGTAAATGTCTTCTGAACTTTGGTATTTCTAGTAGGAGGTCTGCTTCTAATACTTCCTCACAGCAAAAATCACAAAATGTTGAAACAGTTAATTTCAACTGTTCACTGTTCGGGAAAAGCAAAGTGTGTGTCTGCACAACCTCGAACCATGAAGCCACATCTTGAATGGACTTTGATCTGGTTTCTAGTTCAACATTGTATAGGTCAAAACATTCCAACACGTCCTTTTGAAGTTCGGTTTGAAGTGTGAGTTCTGTATCGGTACCTAACTCACCATCCATCCATTTTTGACGTAGAATTCGTTTTTCGGTGGGAATGTCTTAGTCCTCATATCTTTTCGTGGCAAAATCTATTACTTCATCTATATTCTATAATATGACTACGGTTTTTTTCAATATAAAAATAAAGTGCTCCTATTTTGGTCGGTGATTGATCAACGGTTATACAAAAAATTGATTTGTCTTAATACATCATTCCAAGAGAAAAGGTAACAAAGAAATAATGTGAAATTACATTCAGGGGGCATAAGGTTATGTGCAACATTTCTGGTGTCTAAATTTTTTTGTTGATGACATAATTTCTCAATTGCAGCAACGACACTATTAACATGTGCTAATACTTTAACTGCAGCATAGTGAGCACTCCAATGCATTGTGGATAGTCGCTTAACAGATGCTCTAAGTGGAAGCAGAAGAAAAATTAAAAATTGCCTCTAGAGTTCTGAGAAATGTTACACAAAATGTATTTTGTGCAAAAGAGTACTGGCCACATAAAATAATTAAATGATCAATATGTACATCTAACGATAATAATCTTTTTGTTTTTGCTTTAATAATAGCTTGTATTCCTCCATATACATGACAGCTGCATTATCGTATCCCTGTGAACGGTACTTCATAACATCTAAATCATCAATATCAAGTTTCTTGACAATTTCGTTACTTAGATCAACTGCTTGTTTGCTTTTAACGTAAAAATCCAAGAAATGCCTCTTTGACCTCAACATTTCTCGGTTTCGTGTGTTCACAAAATAATATTGAATAATATTTTGATTGTAAACTGATTAAAGTTACAAATTAACGATTCATTCTTTTGTGATCGGGTCTCTCGGGTGTCACCCGTTCGGGCGTACCGCCCCCTCCGCCCCACCCTAGCTACGCCACTGCATGTATATTATGATACCAAATTCAAACGTGGGGTCCGACAGGGATGTACACTACCACCTCTGCTCTGCTGTTTAACACATACACTGAGGAAATCTTTCAAGAAGCAGTAGATGATTAGAAACAGTTGAAGCCGGAATTCGAATTAACGGAGAAAGTATCAATAACGTCAGATACGTGCACGACAGTGTGGTATTCGTAAAGCCCTTCAAAAGTACTGAATAGGATCACATAAGTAAGTCAGATTTATGGTTTTTCACTAAATATTAAGAAGACAAATATTGAAATCCAAGGCAAAAAAATAGAACAGGTAGATACATTTAAATACCTTGGAATAATTTTAAATACGAAGGGGACACAAGAAGACGAAATTGGAAATAGGATAAAAGCAGCCACAAGAACATATCATTCACTGTATAAAAACTTCTTAAATAAAAAAGAAATAACTAGGAAAACCAAAATGATAATATTTAAAACAATTTACGTACCAATTGGGTATTGAACGACAAACAAGAAAAGAGATTGCAAGCAGCGGAAATGAGGTATTTAAGAAAAGTCGTGGGAGCTAGGAGAATCGATAAAAGACGTAGCGAAGATATTAGAAGAGAATTAAAAGCAAAATCAGCCCTCAGAGAGCAGCCTATCGAAATAAATAAATGAAGAGAAAAAATATGATTTGTATCATAAGATTATTAATAGTTCAATATGTTCTTTTCCAGATTGAAATAATTCAACCGCTCCATATATTTGCCTCACATTGTATATTAATTTTTATATTTCCAAGTTTTCAAAAATATTAATTTTTAAATAGATTTGATACTTATTTCTGGACGTAATGATTAAACTGCTACTACTAGGAAATAACGAGTTCAATTACACTATTGTTGTTAGTAGGTCAGAGAGCATTATGAAATACTAAATCTATTATTTCTGCAATAATTGATGAACTGAGGAAAATTATTGTTACCGAAACTAGTGAGGAAATTTCGATGATTGTTGTCGTGATGATTCATTTGAGAATTACGAAAAAAATGGTTCTGCAAAATTGTGTCTAGCTCACGATATTGCCAATCCTATATTTTCAAATTCCGGTAATTCTGTCTCCATGTTTAGTAATGTATGTTAATAGTAAACGTAAAAGGCAAGTTGGGGCTAAGTTCCGCGTATTTGTTTACTAGAAGTAGGTGTCTATTTCTTGTATTTACATAGTTTATTAGTTGAATGATTAAACGACCTGTTGCACAGGGTGTCCATAATAATAATACATAATATCGTATGGAATTGTTGCCGGGAGCAATAGCATCTTTAATCCTCTTTCATGTAACTAGTGTCGATGTACGCTAGTCCAAAGTAGGACCGATGTGCCTTCCGAAGAACGGTGGCGGTTCCTTATCATTTTTGGAAATAAAAAAAATTCGAGTGTTCTTTGAGCTATTGGCGCCATAGGGTGTCTATAAACTTTGGTTATCAAAGACATTCAGTTTTTAAGATAGCAACATTTAAAGATATAAAAAGGTACATCACATTGTACACGAAAAATGAGAAAGCTTTGTACTAAATGTCCCACAAGAAGAAATATCAGTAAATAAAACTATATTTGGTTACAAGGGGGCTTACCTCTAGGAGACATGTATATGTATATGTATGTATGACAAAAAGCAACCAGATAGATGTATGGTTCAGACAATATAAAAAAACGCTTACTAAACTTGCCTTACCAAATATGGAAAAACAAAATGGCTTTCGTGCAGACAGATCCCGTATGAACAGCATATTTTCTCTAAAGCAGGTTATTGAGAAAAGATTAGCCCACAACTTTTCAACTCATATAGTCTTTATAGATTTGAAAAAGGCATACGAAAGTGTACCACTTTCAATGCTCTGGGTAGCAATGAAAAAACAAGGAATAAATAAAAAATATATAAGAGCAAACTGGAATCAAATTAACTAGACAATTTCCTATTAGTAAGAGTCTAAAGCAAGATTGCAGCATAGCACCTATACTCTTAAAAATATATCTGAAAGAAGCGTCCCCAGTGTGGAAAAGAAAGTGCTGCAATATGAGCATCCCAATCGAAGACTAGAGATTGTTGTACACCACACACTTCGCTGACGACCAAGCCATTGTACTTTATTAAAGACAAGAGTGATATAGAATGTAGACTATATAATAAAGAAAACTGGAAGGAGTACAGAAAGTGGGGCCTCACAATTAATATACAAAAAACCGAGTACTTAGTTGCTGGAGAAGAACCAGAAAACCTACAAATTGAAATGGGAACTACATATCATATTATCAAATGAAACCTTAAAATACTTGGGAGTCCAAATAAATCTGGGAAATAAATCAAAAAAACAAATCAAAAATTAAGACCATGGAAATGAACTATTGGAGACGATGTTGCCGACTCACTAGACTTGATAGGGTATGGAATGAAGATATTCGAAAAGAAATGGAAATTTATGTAGGCATAATAGACACAATTGAAGCCAAAAGACTAATCTGGTACGGACACTTGCAAAAAATGCCTGAAAATAGATGGCCAAAAAATACCAAGACGATCCTGGAGAGAAGATGTCGAAGATGTAATAACCGCCAGAGGTTATTACATCTGTTATTATAAACAAGATTGTTTTGGCAGAGAAGGCTGGAAATTAGGATGAGAGAAAGGGCGCCAGCTGTAAAAGACTCACATACTTGTCCTTTTATGTAATGTAGTCTTGCACAATAAATCAACTGGCTGCAGTACTACCTGATCGGAGTGAAACAGACCATTTCTAGGGAAAAAGAAGAGTCTAATGAATGAATGATTGATGAGCGATGATCTTTTGAACATATTATTATTATTGGCAATAGGCGGCTAGACTTTTGCAAGCATAAAATTTGGTCAGTAAGCATGATAGCTGAATTAGAAAGGAAGCTAAGCTATTTCGTACCTTCCAAAATAAGAATTGTAGGTGGTGGGGGTAATTTGGTCGTGACTTCTGGACACGAGGTCGTGGAGATTTCGGTACTGGAATAATTTTCGGTTGTAGATGACTCGGTACTGCTGTCGCTGGTGTTGCTATATCGTTCAGTGGTAGTAATATTATGGGGTTGTATGACTATGTTGTCGTAATCATAGTCCGCTGTGGAGTTGTCTGAAAATTCCAGAGAATCTAAGGATGGACAAGAACATTCGCAAGCCCCACCAGAGACATCGTTTTCAAAATCGGGTAAGTGAGCGGAAGCAGGCTTGTCTGATAATTTTGCTGTTTCTGTAGGCCGGGTTTCTTTAGTGTCAATTTCAACTCCTGGCTCCCCTTTGCCATCAGTTGGTACTGACACCGAAAGCATATACACAGAGGGCTCGCTGTTAGTATCGTCCGTCGCTATAGTTAAGTTCACCACAATTTTTTTAGAGGGCAACATGCTGGGTTTGTGTACAGGGGAAATATCTATAACTTTAACACTAGGTACAGGTTTAGGGTTAGTTCCAAAATCATTGAAAATTTTATTGTTAGTAGCATTGTTGTATAATACAGCGGGCTCCTTGATAAGGATCTGTTTTAAGTCTTTGTTTCCATCCATCGGCAGAATAGACAAATTTACATCAGTTAGTTCTTTCGAATTAGCTTCATTGTTTGTTATTTTGTAGCCTGCTTTAGATTTTTGTGTTGTAGATAGAAGTTTATTGTTCATCTTCATGATTTCGATACTTTCCAGAGGCTCATCTTTAATAAAATCGTCGTATTCTTTGTCTAAATGAAACAAAGAAGCATCCGACAAGTTTTCTTCTTCAGAACTACCTATAAGATCATAGTAAAGATTTTCTTCTGTGACATACGTTACCGCTTTCTTTGTAGTAGGAGATATTTCACCAAAAGTAGAAGTAGTCAAAGTTGAAGATTCTTGAGTAGTACTAAGCTCTTCAGAAGTTGTTAAGGTTTCTTCGGAAGAAGGCGAAGAAGTTGTAACATCAGTAGAAGAGCTAGTCGTGTATGAAGAAGTGGTACTGTCTGTAGCCCCAGTGGAAGCAGTATCGCTGGTGCTACCTAGCGTTGTAGACAAACTACTCAAATCATGCAAAGGTGTAACAGTACTATCAGCATGCAAACCAGGTGTGGTGGAACTCCTAGAACTAGAACTAATAGAAGTGGTACTATCATCGTGTAACACAAAAGCATGCGGAGGATCTAAGATATTTCTACGTTTTCTGGAATGTGCAGGGTGTGAGTATTTACCTCCCGTGTTGGAAGTTTTCGGTCGTGTCGATATCGAGAGGTTCGTTTCGGAGGAGGGCGACGTTTTCGACGCGGGGGCGATTTGGGGGTTGTCCCCGACGAGTACTTCGCAGGGTTTCGTGTTCTGATATGACAGATTCAGTAAACTCGATGCTGAAACAAAACAAAATTCAGTTAATATAATTGTTCAATATTACATTGACGTAAACTCTTATGTAAATTACATCCCTACTCGTAATAGTCGCTTCCAAAGTGAAAATGTAACACTCTAGTAGAATTAGTTAAAAAATTTGAAGTCAGATTGAAGAAAATTTTTATTGTATAATCAAAAAGACATGAAGAAAAACATCGAGAGAAAATCAAAGAGAAAAACATATCACAATTTCTTAAGAAAAGCACCATTGGCGCTACGAATCATCCCCATCTATATCTCCGATGTGTAGTCATCCGCAGATAATCTACCTGTAATCTCAACTTTTACTCTTTCCTGGTCTACCGGAGGAGACAGTCGTCTCTTCGTTATGCGGTAGCAGCTGCTACTATCGTCATCATCATCATCCCAAGTGGGAAATCAAAGTTTGTTCTATACACATTATTTGTTGCCAATGTGATTGTCATTAATGAATACTATTTGTCTTTATGATATATGTTAATATCGCTTAATTCTAAGGCTTTCTAGAGAGTCGTTTAAGAGGGATACTATCGTATCATTTTCTAAGGTCGACATGTAGTAAATGTACGTTGTACGTGTTGATTATTAGTGGTTTTCTGTTCTTATTAGTTGCCTAACGCAAAATAAGTAGTCCGCAATCGATCTTCCGGCTCTAAAATCTGTTTGCTCTTCTGCTTGTTTGTATATCTTTGTAGTCTCTTTCGATATTTTTGGATATTGTTTGAACCGACTCAAGGATCTTGTGACCACTATCCCCCGTAGTGCGGCAGATTCGTGCAAATATTATAAGAATTGCACATTTAACGATACAAGAATATAATTTGGTCCACGTATACTGCACATGCAAAGGTACAAATTTAGATATGAGGCCATCTCAGATTTTGCCTTTTACAAAAATTGCGGTAATTCAAAATGGGCGACTATACATATATGACTAATAGCACGATATCTTTTGAATGAAAAGTTCGATCTCAACCGAATTTGCTACATAAGTTCCTTTTGTGATTTGCAAGATCGATATCGTGAACTGGAAGAATCGGTTTACCAGAAGTTATGTTTTATCTATTTTCTTGTGTAAAACAATTTTGTATATTATGTAAATAATTTATTTTCAATTTTTTCACCCTGTATATATTAATTTTTCAAAATGGTAATACCACCATTGAAAAGAGCGTAAGAATATGTTTTAGGAAATATTTTGAACTTTTTAGTTATATTAATTACCATTTAATAAATGCATAACGTATCTTCACATGTACCTATGTGTGGTAGATTCGTGCAAATATTATAAGAATTATTGTGAATTTAATGGTAGAAGCATATAATTTGGACCACATATACTACACATACAAAAGTTCAAATTTAAATATGAGGCCATCTCAGATTTTGCCTTTTACAAAAATGGCAAGCATTCAAAATGGCGGCTGTAGATATGTGACTAATAGCACGATAACTTTTGAACGAAAAGTCCGATTTCAGCCAAATTTGGCACCAAGGTTCTTTTTTGATGAGTAAGATCTAGGTTTTGAACCGGAAGAATCGGTTTACCAGAAGTTGTGTTTTTACTGTTTTTTATGTAAAAATATGTTGTTTTTTTTTTCAATTCTTCCACCCTGTATATATTAATTTTTCAAAAAGGTAATACCGCCATTGAAAAGAGTGTAAAAATATTTTTTAGGAAAGATTTTGAACTTTTTAGTTATGCTAATTACCTTTTAATAAATGCATAACGTATCTTCACATGTAGCTATCTATGTGCGGCAGATTCATTATGAATGCCCGCCATTTTTGTAAAAGACAAAATCTGAGATGGCCTCATATCTAAATTTGAATCTTTGTATGTGTAGTGTATGTGGTCCAAATTATATGCTTTTTGCATTAGTGCACAATAATTCTTATATTATTTGCACGACTCTGCCGCACATAGGTTCATAGGTACATGTGAAGATACGTTATGCATTTATTAATTGGTAAATAACATCACTAAAGAGTTCAAAATATTTGCTAAAAAATATTTTTACGCTCTTCTCAACGCCGGTATTACTTTTTTGAAAAATTAATACCTAAATACAGGTGGAAAGAATTGGTAAAAAATCAACATGTTTTTACATAAAAATTAGGAAAAACACAACTTCCGGTCAATCAATTCTTTCTGTTCAAGACCTTGGTCTTACACATCAAAAGAAGAACCTATATACCAAATTTAATTGAAATCAGACTTTTCGTTCCAAAGTTATCGTGCTATTTAGTCACATATGTATAGTCGCCATTTTGAATGCCCGCCATTTTTGTAAAAGGTAAAATCTGAGATGGCCTTATATCTAAATTTGAACCTTGATGTATGTAGTATATGTGGTCCAAATTATATGATTCTACCATTAAATTCACAATAATTCTTATATTTGCACGAATCTGCCACACATAGGCACATGTGAAGATACGTTATGCATTTATTAAATGGTAATTAACATAACTAAAAAGTTCAAAATATTTTCTACAAAATATTTTTACGCTCTTTTTCAATTGCGGTATTACCTTTTTGAAAAATTAATATATACAAAGGGAAAAAATTGAAAAAAAAAACATATTTTTACATAAACAACCAGTAAAAACACAACTTTTGGTAAACCGATTCTTCTGGTTTACCACATCCATCTTGTAAAGCAAAAAAAGAACCTATATACCAAATTTGGTTGAAATCGGACTTCTCGTTCAAGAGTTATGGTAATATTAAACACATATGTATAGTCGCCATTTTGAATGCCCGCCATTTTTGTAAAAGGCAAAATCTGAGATGGCCTCATATCTAAATATGTTTAGTATATGTGGTCCAATGCTTGTATCATTAAATGTGCAATTGTTTCACATATCGGCCGCACTACCGGTAATTTTCACAGTTGTCTTTACTGTCCTTTTATGTATTGTTGAAATGTAAGATTATTTTAAATCTGCCGGCGTTTCTCTGTTGATACAGTTCTAGAATAATTCTGTTGGCAGACTATTAGCTCGAAAGATACCGTTCTTCAAGTTCTTGCAAATTTCTACAACTCTTGATTCCTGTATTTTTATCGGGAATGCCAATACCGTTACATTAGTGTCTATGTTTTCAGCATTTATAGATCTGTCTCTGGTTTGGATTAGTAGATTTGAGTGTTTTTTCCATTTTTCTGTTGTCTCGGTTTACTAATTATTCATTGTACAACATAACTTTTTAAAAAATGGTTTTAATTTGTAAAATTTTGTTAATTGAACAGACGTTTGAACTATTCTTGTAAAACTGGTCTTAAAATTTTGTTTTAATTGAGAAGAACTAATCAATGACAATATCTTATCTTTTTTAAAAGTAGACTGGCTTTTCTTTCTTCCATTTGGTTTTATGAGAATTGAGAGAATCATCGAAGCAGCCGCTCCCCCATAAAATAACCCCAGTAATTCAAAAATACGCAACAAATGGAACATGGATCAAAATTAATGAGTGAACGAAAGTAGAAAATATAAATGGTTCACGTGTAACATCGGCATTAGAGCTTTATCTTTCTGTCGCTGGTATTGACGGCAGCCATCCTTTTCTAAAGACTCTCCAGGTAAAAGGCCCATTTGGAGAGGATAACTTCGGGTATTAAATACGCTCGAGTGGCACATAATTGAAAATCTGATTTGGCCCGGTTAAAAAGGGACCGAGGGTTGACAACTCGGAAAGATTTTTTTGCAGATTCTTTGTCGATGAGTACAATAAGTCGAAACGGTTACTAATTCACAAAATCTCTTTGAAGCCGTCTAATAATGGAATATCTGTATTCTCATAATTTATACTTCACCGAGATATGAATGAGGGAATAGGAATAAAAGCCAAATCTTTTCATCGCTCTGGTAGATAGTAGTTCAGACGTTTTTTTAGTTGTTATGGTAACAAGGACCACAAGAGGTCTAAGATTTGTCGTCAATCAAATTTATGACCCGTGAAATTTTTTAATTCTTGGGTAAAATTCAACAATATTATTAAATGTTTGAAATCCTTAAGTGCCTTCACTATATAAGAATAATGTGTTGCATTCTTGTTTATTTTTCAATTCGGTTTCTAAAAAAGTTCTTTATTTTGATATTTTTACATTCTCGCTAAACTTTGATTAATCTTTCCTTTTTTCGTTTTAGTCCGTTCTTTAACGGTAAAACATTGCAAAACCTTTAAATTTTAAAGAACCGCTTGGATTGACATGAAATTTGGCATACACATAGCTAACAAGTCAAAGAAAAAAAGTGATATTGTGCCGATATGTGCTTTTGCCCTGGGGGTGGTTTTCACCCCCTCTTGGGGGTGAAAAAATATTCGTCCAAAGAAAGTCAGGAAATGGATAAACTGGCTAATTTTAAGTAACTTTTCTTCTATAGAGTTTTTTCACTAAGTCAATACTTTTCGAGTTATTTGACAGTGAATATGTTCATTTTTTCAACAAAATAACCACGCTTTTAGACGATTTTTCGTAAATAACTCAAATAGTAAGTATTTTGTCGAAAAAACGTTTTAAGCAAATATATAGCCTGTAAAAATTAAAAAAAAGGTGTATATATCACGTCTCTACACCTAGTAAAAGCAGAGTTATAGCTAATGAAACATAGGTTCATATTCGTCAAATTCCAAATGTAATTCTTTAACGTGAAATAACCAAAAATTAAGTACATTTCGGGGAAAATTCATTAAAACTTATTTAAAGTGTTTAAAAAAAGCTTTATTTTTGTTTTATAAACAAAATTTCTAACATCAAAATTAAACAAGTTACGCTCAAAATAAAGTTTAGTCCCTTTTGGTTTTGGTAAAAAAATCGAGAAAATCACCCCCTAATTAGTATCTTAAATGAACTTAATCGTTACGACTTCACAAGTTTCTTGACTCGTGTATATATTGTTTATATGATCTGTAAGTTTCATCGGTTCAAAGTCCTTATTATTGAAAGGGCTGTAGTTAAAAGGGGTTGAACGAGTCACTGATCACGAATGTATGCAAATTTAGAAACACCAAATCTTAATCAATTTTTGTCGAACAGAAAAACAAAAAAATACATGATATTCAGAAAAACAAATCTGACTTTTTTTGTTTTTCGAGATTTTTGGTATCTCTAACAATTTTTAAGTTATTTTGAAAAAAAGCATATTTTTCAAAATTTAAATTTTTAAAAATTTTACTTTGAAACCAAATTGATTCAAAAATAAGCATTTTGACTCGATCAAACTTACAGATCATATAAACACAACATAAGTAAAATAACTTGTTGAGCGGTAACGATTAATTTCATTTAAGTTGCTAATTAGGGGGTGGTCTTTCCGATTTTTTTTTGCAAAAACAAAAGGGACCAACTTTATTTTGAGCACAAATTGCTTAAATTTAATGCTAGAAACTTTTTGTAAAAACAGAAATAAAGCTTTTTTTAAACACTTTAAAAAAGTTATAATAGGTTTTCCCCAAAAAGTGCTTAATTTTTTGGATATTTCACGTCGAAATATTCTATTTGAAATTTGGTGAATATGAATCTATTTTTCATTGGATATAACTCTGGTTCTACGAGATCCAGAGACCTAACGCGTACATCATTTTTTTTACTTTTTTATGTGCTATATTTTTGCTAAGAACGTTTTTTTCGACAAAATACTTACTTTTTGAGTTATTTGCGAAAAACCGTCCAAAAATGTGGTTATTTTGTTGAAAAATAAACATATTCACTCGCAAATAACTCGAAAAGTGTTGACTTGGCGAAAAAGCTCTATAGAACAAAAGTTACTTAAACTTAGTCAGTTTACCCATTTCCGGAATAATTTTGGACATATATTTTTTCACCCCCAAAAGGGGGTGAAAGTCACCCCCAGGGCAAAAGCACACATCGGCACAATATCACTTTTTTTCTTTGACATGTAAGCTATAAGTGTGCCAAATTTCATGTCAAACCAAGCGGTTCTTTAAAATTTAGAGCAAAACCCGTGAAAGAATGGACTATTTATATTACGCTAGAAATTTTATGTTACGATATTTTATTTTTTTAGGCAACTTGTGAAAGAAAATGACCAAAAATTTACCTTTCAAACTCAAAAACCGGATGAGCCAAGCAGAACCAAATTGACCAGCCTCATAGGTATGGTCCCATGATGCTTCCAGCCCAAAATCTGCACCAAACAGTGATACCTACGTTATTGATACATTTTTTTGGCAGCAACATGTACATTCTCTAAACACCAAATATGGTAATTTTGACGATTAATCCATCAAGGTGAAAATCTGCTTCATCGCGTAGGATGGATTTGCTCGAAAAATCAGTATCCAGTTGTTTATGTTCAATATTCCATATAACTTTTATAACGAACTCTCTTCGCGGTGCATGGCTATTAAGCTTTAGCTGTTGTATCATCATCATCACCATCAACGGTGCTACAGCCCTATAAAAGAACCTCGACCTTCCCAAGTCTATTACGACAGTCGTTTCTATCCATTCCCAACTGTTGCCAGTTTACTGCGCCTATTTTTCTGCCATCCTCACCTACACCATCCTTCCATCTGAGTTTTGGCCTACCCCTATTTCTACTTCCTACAGGTTGTGACATAAGGATTGTTCTGTTGTGATCTTGCTAGATGTCCTGCTTATCTCAGTCTTCCTATTATTATAAGAGATACGACGTCTTTACCGCCAAATATATGTTTATATCTGTGGTATATCTCTTTGTACCTCCTCTTCCGTACATCATTTTCACAGATGCCACCGAATATTCCTCTCAGGATCCTTCGTTTAAATATAAGCAGAACGTTTTCATCTGTCTTGGAGATGGTCCATGTCTGCGATCCATATGTCAACACTGGTTGTATAAGTGTTTTGTACATGGTTATTTTTGTTTTTTGGTTTAAGTTTCTGCTTCTCATTTGTGTACTCAATCCAAAATAGCATTTGTTTGCTAGGATTATCCTTCGCTTGATTTCTTCCGTCATGACGTTCTCCTTGGTGGTCAGGGAGCCTAAGTATGTGAATTTGTCCACCACTTCAAAGGTAGAGTTATCAACCGTGAATTAGTGACCGATATTTCTGGCTCTATTATTGAGTATTGATGACATCATCTTAGTTTTCTCCTCATTTACTTGCAGGCCTATATTTTTTGAGGCATTTGAGAAGGTGGTGTACATTTATTCGAGTTTGGGTGTTGTGCTGCAACTAGGTCCACATCATCTGCATAATATGCCAAAATTTGGGATGATTTATTAAAAATATTTCTTATGGTTGATAAAGGGAGAGAATGCGAAAACATGGAGTTGATTCTAGTTTACTCCAATCAGACTCTTCTACTTAAATCGGACTCTCACCTTCACGCTGGTGTCCCATGTAAACCGAGCAACCCAACTGGATATCCGGTATCCAACCCCGGGTGGAAAGTTGGGTCGGTAACTCACGAGAGCGGGTGAAATAGCGCTCCGAAAAGGGGGTTTGGCGGTGGGTTAACTACCCAATCCCGTAAAAACCCATAGTTACGACATCGAAACCTGTTGTATCAATTTTTTTCAGCATGGAGATGCAGATCTTCAGTGAGTAAACGGTATAGAAGCTTCGTGACATTGGCAACTCTTGTTCGCGACACCAAATTTATGTTCCTGGACTTTTACCAACACTCACGCACTGCTTAAATAATGACATTTGAACCGCTTGTTTTTGGATGACCAGTCCGTTTGATCCAATTTGACTATCACCAATTGATTCAGTCTAATTGAATCTTTCAATTACACATTATATTCACAGTTGACGAAGTTGTATTAACATTCCGACCATATATTATTTTGTAGGTACGAGATTTTTGAACTATGACCGTCAAATTTTTATTATTTTTAAAATATTGTTCAACAATGAAAACGGATTGTTCTCTCGTGTAAAGCTCTAGTTTTCCTAACCTTAATCTGTCAGCTGTCAAATTGTTTCTTTATTGACAACACTGCACAAATGGCGACAAATTCAAATCTTGCGTGAATTCTTACAGATTGCTTACAGATAAAGGACGCCCATTGCTTACAGATAACGGTTTCCGCCATTTGTTTATCGTACAAGAACCAGATAAGAACTACCTACATATATGAATTTTTAAGAAGAACCTCTCATTTTCATGATTTCAACATTGGACTAAACGTCAACGTCAAAACTGGATGATGTTCTATGAGCTGTAAAGAAAATAATCAATGACGTCTGAAAATAATGAATATTTTGTCGTCTAGGCAGTTTTTAGCGTTTTTTTTATTCTTTTATTTCGATGTTTATCTGGTATTCTCTATGATAAATTTACAATATGGTATTCGTATTCATTGTTACTTAACAGATAAACGTTATAGGACATGTTCGACCAATGTTTCTTCACAATTTATCGAAAAGTATAATGACCAAATATTGTGTAACTCACCTGAAATATAAGAGAGAGCCGCCGTTAAGACGACAGAGAGCATTATGAAGGCGATCGCCGTGCATTTCCACGTACACTTCGACGCCAGTCCTTTCCTAAAATGGAACCGGCTAGCTTGAGGGAAGTGACTGGAATTAGGTCTTCGGAGATTGTTTCGTACGGGCAACACCGGTACCTGCAAACAAAGAAATAACCATGTTACTTAACGATACCATAAAAAGATGATAGAGACAGAAAAATATGTTGTTTTCCTATTTCCGTCACATTTGTGAGAGTGTGATGTTGCTATAATATAACAGTAAACAAATTGTTGTGATATGCAACATATTTTGAATTATAAGTAATAATAATTATAGTCCGCCTTATAAACATTTTGTTTTTTTTGCTTATTAGTAAATTTATATTATTTGGTACATAAAATGAAAGCTTTTTTTTATCGCTTCTCGAAAGTTAGTCACGATGCACATTTGCCTCTTTTCAAGCTGCCTGCACGCTGCGAGCAAGCTACGTGCGATCGCTAGCGGTTTAGCAGTACATGAGTTTACCCACTGTACACTCGAGCTGAGCCACAGCGTGCAAGCTGCTTGCAAGTGACTTGCAAGCGGCGTGGACCGAGAGCACGCCAGTTTGTTATACTGCCACGTGCACGCCGCTTGAAAACAAGTCAGGCGGTTTGGCAGTCTGTGATGGGCAATTATTCAGTACACGGTGACCTCGCGATCGATTTCAACGTAGATACAGAGCTGTTTATTTTTGGCGTGTATTGACGCCGAGAAACCGCTCAAATGTATGTTGAAGAGAAACTTGTAATAACACTTTTTACAAGAATTGATCTTTCAAAATGTTCCGAACTGTATTAAAGTTTATATTTATAGAATCGGATCCAAAACGTTATGAAACCTCTTTTAGGCTTTTGCCTCTTCCCTTGGTAGGTCTGCTCCCTTTTTTGATACGTGGGCTTAGAATTGGGACAATTAGTAGAGTGGCAGAACTACTAGTGGAGCAGGCAAATTGAAGGTGGTATGCAATAGCTAAGAAGCTAACGGTGTTGTGAATTTTGGAGGAAAAGAGAAGCTAACGAAATCATGAGCAGAAAGCATCTCAGATCTCAAACCGGGGACTTTAAGGAAAAATCCCAAAACAGGTCGATTTTTATTTTTAAGTTATGATATTGTGGCATATATAGTATACTAGTGACGTCATCCATCTGGGCGTGATGACGTAATCGATGATTTTTTTAAATAATAATAGGGGTCGTGTGCTAGCTCATTTGAAAGGTTCTTCAATTCTCAATTCAGTAATATAAACATTTACATAATTATTTATACAGGGCGTCCATGTTTATTAAATTAAATTATTTGACAAAAAAAGAAGAATGTATGTCATTTATTTAATTCAAAATACATTTTACTGCCTTCACAAATCAGAACACTAAGTTTATTTCACAAATAAACATTGCTTTTCGCTTAAATTATATGTTCAAACTTCCAAGAGATAGGTGGCTGGCGGGAGCTGGCTTGAACATTGAATTTAATCGAAAAGCAATGTTTATTTGTGAAATAAACATTTTTTAGTTTTCGGGTATTGTACCCTCGGAGATCCGTGGAAAAAATTTACACCCAAAATAACAAAATTCAGTTTGGCAACACTGTGTGAAAGTTGATAGTAACATATCCTTCTTAAGATAAGCACAACTGTAATTTAGTCCAAACAAATTAATATATTTTTTTTGCCAACAAAAATGAGATTTTTCAACCAAATAATGTTTCAAATATGATGTGCAAAATAATTTTTAATTGGGTTCTGCTAATGGGCTTGCTTTTTGTTGTCATTAAAGTAAAAAAACTAAATTTCACTCATTAAATCATTATTGTCCGGTTATCGTCTTAATTATTTTAACTGTACTAATATCCGTCGAGTAATTCTGAATGATTAAAAGGTTGTTAAAACATTTTATCTGTAGCGGCTTCTGGAATATCTTAAAAATATCGAATTTCATTGATAAATTGCACATATCCCACCGATCTTCGCTTCGACCATAACAGTAAAATGTATTTTGAATTAAATAAATTGCATACATTCTTCTTTGTTTTCAAATAAATTAATTAAAAACTTTTTTGGACACCCTGTATAAATAATTATGTAAATGTTTATATTACTGAATAGAGAATTGAAGAACCTTCCAAATGAGCTAGCATACGACCCCTATTCTCATTTAAAAAAATTATCGATTACGTTATCACGCCCAGATGGATGACGTCACTAGTATACCATATATGCCACAATATCTTAACTTAAAAATAAAAATCGAACTCTTTCGGAATTTTTCCTTAAAGTTGCCGGTTTACGAAATAACGAATTTATTCCTTTCATTTGCACCATACTGTATACACATGCAACGGTGAAAAATAGTGTCGCGCACGCTTGATTAGCAATTAAAAAACAAAGGAGTTTTGAATATTGTATTGCAAAAAACTCTTCGGGATTTTATCAATCGATGTTTAAAGAATATCTACCTACCTTGGCAACATTCAAATTTTCAGTTTTTCACATAGTTTTTGAGGGTTAAAAATGGCCGATTTCGCAATTTTTGAATTTTTAATCGCTTATATGTCAAAAACTATCAACTTTAGAGAAAAGTAACTAAAGACCTTTTCTGTTTGGAATAATCCAAAATACCTAAAAAAACTTTTTTAGATGCAAAAAAAGTAATTTTAGGAAAAAAACAAAAAAAAACGTCTAAAAAATTTTTGACCCACTTTTGGTCCTGGCAACATGCAAATTTGTTAAAAGGGGTCCTTTCTGAGTAAGATTGTGCAAAAAATCCGAATCGGAATATTTTTCCTAGCGGATGCGCAGTGGCTTTCTGTTTCTGGACTAATACTTAAAATCCACTGTGTAACTGTGTACAAAAGATATCACATGTCACATACATATTACGTGGTGAAATTTTAGTTTTATTTTTATCAAGTTCTTACCGTATGCGCTCCGTAGGGCAGACTTCCACATCGTTCCGAGTTCTTCATATCCTTCGAAGGACTACTGCACGGTGAATTCGAGGACTTGTAGTCTATACTCGGATTTTTGTTGGCGTGATCTGAAAGAGAGAGCAATCATCGATTATGACATGGGTTCGACGAACAGGAACAGTTGGCTGACGGGTACAGATTGATAAATCGCTTTTTAATCAAGTTAAATTTTTCGGTGGTTCAGGTAGAAAGTGCAGTGGTTGGTTAACTCTTTAAACGAGAGTCTCTTTTGTTTCAAATTTATTGATTGTTTGGTTAATTTTTTTGTTTAAATTATGTAAAAAGTTCAAATTTTATTCTTAAATTTAAGAAAAACAACCAAAAATACGCGGGGTATTTTTAAAGGAATTTAAGAAGGTATCTTTGAGGCTGGGGAAAGAAAATATCATCAACATCTTAAAAGAAACGTCTCTAAAAATACGTTATTCCTACTAAAAGGTTTGGTTACAAAACAAAGATTTACAAAGAATAAAAATGCAAAAACAGTATAAACATAAATATACTCACCGGCACGAAAAACGGGCACCCCAAAAAATGGGTAATTTTTGATGGCTCGTATTTTCTAAACCTGTGATTTAAGTGATTTTTTTAATATGTTATAGCCTTGTTCTTTAGAAATATCGCTGTAATAATATTGTTGCTAGACAGGTAAATTTTTATTGTATACCGGGTGTACCAATCAAACTGTGTTTTTTTCTAAAAGTTTGGAACATCCTGTGCAATATTCTAGCATTTATAAAATTCTGAAATTAAAACCCAACTATAGCCTCAGGTTTTCTTAATATTCTGTTGTTTGATTGATTCGCTTATGTGGGATGATAAAAAAGTTAGGTAATTTAACAACTAGCCATGTTCTTCATCAATACAGGGTGTTTCTAAATAAGTGCGACAAACTTTAAGGGGTTTGAAAAAATAATGACCGTTTGCTTGGTAAACATATGTCCGCAAATGCTTCGTTGCCAAGATATGGGTTGTTGAATTTTTTCTTACAAACTGACGATTTATTTATTGCTCCAAAATCGGTTGAGATATGCAAATGAAATTTCGTAAGTTTTAAGAAGTAGTTATTGCGCATTTTTTGACGTACCTACAATTAAAAATTTTATATTCACCATTGGCGTGCATACGGGTAACATGGCCGGGTAGTATGACCCGTATGCACGCCAATGGTGAATATACAATTTTTAGTTGTACGTCAAAAATGCGCAATGACTTTCTCGTAAAACCTACCAAATTTCATTTGCATACCTCAACCGGTTTTAAAGCAATAAATAAATCGTCAATTTGTAAGAAAAAATTCAACATCCCGTATTTCGGAAACGAAGCATTTGCGTACATATGTTTATAAAGCAAATGGTCATTATTTTTTCATGCAGAATTACCCCTTAAAGTTTGTCGCACTTATTTAGAAACACCCTGAATTGATGAAGTACAGGACTAGTTGTTAAAGTACCTAACTTTTTATTATCCCACATAAGCGAATGAATCAAAAATCAGAATGTTAAGAAAACCTGAGGCTATAGTTGGGTTTTAATTTCATTATTTTATAAATGCTAGGATATTCCAGAGGGTGTTCCGAACTTTTAGAAAAAAACACACTTTGATTTGTAGACCCGGTATACAATGACAATCTCCTGTGTAGCAACAATATTATTACAGAGATAATGCTAAAGATAAATAACATATTAAAAAAATCACTTAAATGGGACAACAGGTTTAGGAAATACGAGCCATCAAAAATGACCCAATTTTTGGAGTGCCCGTTTTTCGTGCCGGTGAGTGTATATATCGAATGACAGATACTAGAAAGTAAATAAGTTTACCTATCTTGGTTCCCTCATTACAAGCGATAATAACACATCTCAAGAAGTAAATCGAAGAATACTGCTAGCGAACAAATATTATTTTGTGCTACATAAGCAGCTAAAAAACAGAAATTTAAGCCGAAATACAAAACTAACAATATAAGAACACTTCCCTAACAGTAGGTACTCACATATGGATCAGAAACATGGACCAAATGAAAGGATGAAAGCAGTATTATGCAATGAAAAACTGGGAATAGAAATTAGAACTAGAGTATTAGACGGAAATGTGCCGTCTTCTCTACCCTTTTATACGGAGATTAAGCCTGGACAATTATGGACGCAACTGAAAAAATACTTGCAATGCAAGCTTTGAGATGTGGTGTTATCGAACTATCGAAGAATTTGGGAAATATTATGGAGAAAATACGTAACAAACACGGAAACATTCAGAAAGATGAAAAAAAATATTCGACACTATGAAAAAAACAAAAATGAGCTATGTTGGTGACATCTAATAACTCTTTGGAAATTACAAAGACAGCCCAATTACTGAAGATATTCATGTAATGAATCTAAACAGGAAAATTAAAAATGAAACATACTGTTGAAATTAAAATGTTGGAAATGAAATTTAAAAAATGTGGCTTTTACATAACATAAAATAATTTGTTACGTTTTTTTTTATATTCATTTATATTTCCGAGCAAAAAGACGAAAGGTAGCACAAGTTTTAAATTATATACATTTTATTACAAAGTAAATGTTTTTTGTCAATTTACTTGAGAAACTTTAACCTTTGCTTTGTATTGTTTTACCGTTTCCAGAGCATCATTAATATTTTAAGTGAAATTTTTATTTGTTTGCACAATAAAAGTTGTTTGTGAATTTATTGTGTTGTTTCACTTGAAGCATGCTATTCAAAGAACAACAATAACGATAATGCAACAATCTTTTTACAGGGTGACAGAGTTCATGTTCATAGTGAGATGTAAAAATTACGTATACCATGCAATTTGATATTTTCAGGTGGAAAATGCATTATCATGTACAAAGTAATATTTCGAAGGGTGTTAGAAATAATATAATATAGTTAAAAAAGTGTTATATTCTTCAAATGAGTAGGGCCATAATTATATATACTATGAGTGTATTTTTTCCCGACACATTATTATACAGACTAATTTATAGTCCAGTCGGATTAGACGAATAACAGGCCTAACCTTGTATTAGGAGCTGCCCCAAATTTTATTTTTCTAATCTTTAGGGAGGGTCAGTAGTAGTGTAAATTTAAAATCTCGACTGAATTGCGCCGTTGCGTTAGCCGCCATCTTGATATTAAACTAGAACCGTTTTTGATCAATATCTACGCCATTTTCAACTTTTCGACAAATAGTATACCAACCAAAATTGATAAAAATGCGATTTTGTATAATTTTGTATTATTACAATTTTTTCGTGCGGTCGATATTTTCTGAGTTATGGCGGAAAATATTGACAGTTAGAGCATAGTTATTGAATTATTTCGTTAATTATGAGTTGTACAACAAAAATGTTCCTATACAAAAATAGAGAGAATTAAATTCTACACAATTTTGATCTCTTTAATTTTTTTGCTAAAATTAATAGTATTTAAGGTAGTACGTATGCGGTAATGGTGCGAGCGTAAGACCTGATTGATTTTATAGCAATTGTTTTTGTTCAATATCCACGCCATTTTCAACTAAAATTGTTCAAAGTATAATTTCCTACAATTTCTTTTTAACAATTTTTTTCATGCGGTTGATATTTTCTGAGTTACATGGGAAAATAGTAAAAAGTGGTGAGGGGAGCATAATTATTAGCATTATTATTAGGAGAGATCAATAATAGTAGTGTAAATTTAAAATTTCGACTGAATTTTGTAAAATTGTAGTAACTCGTATTTTCAACAATTTCAGTTTGTACACTTTTGTCGAAAAGTTGAAAATAGCGGAGATATTGAGCAAAAACGGTTCTCGTTTAAAATCAAGATGGCGGCTAACGCAACGGGGAAATTCAGTCGAGATTTTAAATTTATACTAATATTGACCCTCCCTAAAGATCAGAAAAATAAAATTTGGGGCAGCTCGTAATGCAAGGTCAAATGCTATCCCGACTGTGCTATTAATGTATTTTAAGTTTTGTATGATCCGGAGATAAAATCTTTCTAATTTAAATCCTCTACACACATCGTTATTGTTGAATGAGAAGCCGTCATCAGTTTTTCTGTATCTGCTGCAGTTTAAACATTAATGAATATTGTAAAAATGGAGAGCAATCTACATGGCAATTCTTCTTGAATCATGGTAGAGAAAATCTAGGTTCATCTGTGAATTACACAGAACTCCATTATTGTACGCCCCAATGCACACGTAGTGGTGCCCACCTTAATCTGAGTTCACGATTTCCATGACGTGACATGGGAACTCTAAAGGGACGTCTGACGTGCAGGATAGCTTCAAGTTATCTATTACTTACATATTGAAATGAGTGAAAAATAATTTCGAAGTAATCTGTTAACCGAGGTACACAGTACCAAGCGGCGCCGCTAGGAGAACACTCCAATAATGCGTCGCAGATTACTTATATGAAACGTGGTCATTTTGTACTCTAATACAGAGTATGGTATGACAAGAAAGAAAATAATCGTTTCGTTTTGATTCAATTCGAGTCTCTTGCCATCCTCTGACACCTGATGTTTCGGAATCTATTCCTTGTCAAAGAGGCTTTGCAAGAAGACTGAAGTCTTCTTGAAGAAGTCTTCTTGCAAACCTCTTTGACAAGGAATAGATTCCGAAACATCAAGTGTCAGAGGATGGCAAGAGACTCGAATTGAATCAAAACGAAACGATTATTTTCTTACTTACAGATTGGTCTTGTTGTTGGTATTTTCTAAGGCCCAAGAGTTCACGTGCAGTTATATGCACATTTCGACGAGCTAATCCTACTGAATAATGATCCTGTGGAGGAATTTGACGTTGACGACGTCCATGTCATTCAGAAACATTACCAAATTGCTGATATCCACGCCAGAATCGCAAAATCACGCTCTGAAACGTCGAAAAGACGTGCAAAATCAGTTTGTGAAAGACCAGCCTCAATCATATTCACAGACCTTACCATTTGAACATGTGTTAAATGCGTACGCTCCATGACTAACATTGCGTTTAATAATCTTTTTTTACTAAAATTTTAAAGTAAATACAGTTTTATTTTTAACATTTAAAGCATTTTTTCTTTATAATGTGAAGCTATTTAGTAGTATATAGTAATAGTACGAAATAGACGCGAGCGAGACGCTGCCTCTTTTGCCTTAAAATAAAACAGTGCAATTGACAGATTAATTTTAATGGCATATCTTCATTTGTAGAGAACAAGTTTTCAAATTGAATGGTATGTAAACATTAAAAAAACGTGTTTAAGTTTTTATTGAAAAAAGTGGAATAAGAATGGTCTCCCAAGACATTTTTGATAATCGTAGTAGGTACCTTGTATACAGGGTGAGGCAAATAAAGGGCCTATTAGAAATATCTCGAGAACTAAAGGCAACAGAATCATGAAAATTGGAATAAAGGGGTTTTGAAGGATGATCTATTAAACGAAAATATTTTCATCTCTTTGCAACTTCCGGTTATACCAGAAGTTGCTTATAACTTCGTTTTTTTAAATGGGACACCCTGTATATTTTTACATTTTTGAATTCTCTTCGATGTCTTCTTTCTTAAAATATGAGGTTTTGTAATATTATACAGGGTATTTTAAAAGATAATTACGTTTTTTTATTAATTTCGTAGCAAAATTAACACCCTGTAGAATTGTAGTAGTTTGACATCTAAAACTTTACTTACGTTCAAATGATTTTTAATATACTCTACTGTTGTTAAAAATTATTAGTGTAGCTAAATTTTTAATTTTAGTATACAGGGTTGGTCGAAACTCGGAATGAGTATTTTCTGAGTTTTCTTAAATGGAACACCCTGTATTTTAGTATTGTAATGAAATGATATTTTATGGTACTTTTTTATTTCTTAAGCATTCCCTATACCTAACTGATTTAATTTGTGCTTAATTGTTAATCGCACCAACAATCTTAACTATGTAGGTATTTTGATAGCTAAACCATTACTGGTAATTTTAAGGACCAGTCTGGATTAATATGTATTTATTTCTGAAAAATTATTTGGGATTGAGTATTTTCACGGCCAACCTAATAAAATTTTACGTATTTTTTGTTGCAATTAATGTTTAGCTTGAATCACCGATAACTTACAAATTAAAGCAGTTGGGTATAGGAAATGCTTAAGAAATAAAAAAGAACTATAAAATATCATTTCACTACAATACACAAATACAGGGTGTTCCATTTAAGAAAACTCAGAAAATACTCATTCCGAGTTTCGACCAACCCTGTATACTAAAATTAAAAATTTAGCTATACTAATGATTCTTAACAATAGTAGAGCATATTAGAAATCATTTGAAAGTAAGTAGAGTTTTAGATGTCAAACTACTACAATTTTACAGGGTGTGAATATTGCTACGAAATTAATAAAAAACGTAATTATCTTTTAAAAGACCCTGTATAATATTACAAAACCTCATATTTTAAGAAAGAAGACATCGAAGAGAATCCAAAAATGTAAAAATATACAGGGTATCCCATTTAAAAAACGAACTTATAAGCAACTTCCGGTATAACCGGAAGTTGCAAAGAGATGAAAATATTTTCATTTAATAGATCATCCTTCAAAACCCCTTTATTCTAATTTTCATTATTCTGTTGCCTTTAGTTCTAGAGATATTTCTAATAGGCCAGTTATCTGCCTCACCCTATATAATTTTTAAAGAAAAAAATCATTTCCGTTGCAAAGTCAAACATTTTATCGATATCATCTTAATAGAACATTATTCGTAACCACATGTTCAAGAATCAGCTTTACCTTTTATTTAACATTTTCCCAGTACTCTATCATTAAAAGCGAACAGTTCTTATAGTAGGCAGTTCCCAACAAAAGGTACATATGGTCAGATTTGTTTTGTCGATCTGCACAAGCGTAGAATTCACTTTGATGACTTCAACAGATGACGGCCAAGGGGATTGGCATCTCCACTATAATTATAGAGAAGGCATCAGGTGGGAAGTGGCCGGTTTGAAGTGGAATTAGACTCAGTAAATTGGATTTCCTTTGTTCTAAACACGGCCATGCTCATTTTTAAAAGTGTCAATTTCTTTGGCAGGCCTCTAACCGAAGTTACGGCCCAAAAGCGATTATTATCTACGGTATTGGAATGTTACGATTCATTAGATTTTGTTGCACACGTCACAATAATGTTTCAAGTTGACTTGACTTTATAAATGATGATTCATTTTAAAAAGGTAATACTTAGAAAAATATAAAAATACTGTATTATAAATTTTTACAAAAGTTTTGAAGTGACATATTTTAGACACAATTTTAATAATATTTTAGTGACACTAATTTATAAAGTTAGTGATATGGTTCATAAATTCAATTAACAATATACAGGGTGATTGATTAGTAGGGTAAAGCTCAACAGCTCCGCTATAGTAATAGATAGCAATAAAAGTTAATAACAAAAATTTTAGCCACCTTTGAGATTCACATTACAAAATTAGTTAGAATGTTACAGGGTGTTCGATAACACAGTGGCAGACCTAACTTATGTTTTTTTTAATGGAATACCCTATATTTTATTTTATATTCGAAATCCTGTTAACTTCTCCATCAAAAAATATTAAGGTTTGTAATGTTATACAGGGTATTTACAAAGTTATAACCAATTTTGTATGAAAATCGTAACAAGTTCAACTCCCTGTATAAATAAAAATAAGCACAACAGCAATGGTCTATTAATGCCATATTTTTTTATTTCTTGTTAAAATTTTTAAGAATTATTGATATTGCTAATTTTCTTTATATCAAATACAGGGTGAGTCAAAACGCAAGTACATTATTTTCTCAGTAATGTTAAATGGAACACCCTGTATTTTATATCATTATTGAAAAATAACATTAACGTACTTTAATTTTTATATAACATTCCCTATGCCCAAATTTATTAGTTTTCGAGATATTTTCATTTTTCCGAGCAAATTATTTTAGGTGTTTAAATTTATCTAAATTTTAAGTAAGCCATGACTGAATTGACAAATGAAGATTACCGATTATCAATCCGGTAATCAATGTAACACTGTAGTAAATAAATAAATAAAAATAATTTATTAGTAATACATTTTACAAACAAAAACACAACCACTACTTGCAACATTTTTGAAACAATTAAAAACTATCTTTTTATGTAAATGCAACAAATAAACAAAGAAAATTAGTAATAAATTTTACAAAAAAACACACAAACACAAAATACAATATTTTGTGAAGACAATTAAACACTACTTTTGTATGTAAATGTAACAATGTAACAAATAAAGAACGAAACATAATTTTTCAGTAATACATTTTGCAAAAAAACATGTTTGAAAAAATTAGAAGCTACTTTTAATATTTAATTACATAAGGTGTTCAAAATTATCTCCTAACACATTTATGTACGCCTAAAAACGATCATTGAATGAGCTACTTACTCTACGGAGCATTTGTAAATTAACACATCGAAATACACTTTGTATACTATTTTTCATCTCATCCCTTGTTGTTGGAGGTATTTTATAAACTTCATTATTAACGTAACCCCAAAAAAATCAGTCCAGTTTATTAATTTCTGGTGATTTGGGTGGCCACGCTACTGGTCCATTGAAAAATGAAAATATCTCGAAAACTAATAAATTTAGACATAAGGAATGTTATCTAAAAATTAAAGTACGGTAATGGTACTTTTCAATAGTGATATAAAATACAGGGTGTTCTATTTAAAATTACTGAGAAAATAATGTACTTGCGTTTTGACTCACCCTGTATTTGATATAAAGAAAATTAGCAATATCGACCATTTTTGAAAATTTTGACAATACGTTAAAAAATATGGCATTAATAAAGCATTGTTGTTTTGCTTATTTTTATTTCTACAGGGAGTTGAACTTGTTACGATTTTCATATAAAATTGGTTATAACTTTGTAAATACCCTGTATAACATAACAAACCATTATATTTTTGTGATGGAGAAGTTAACAGGATTTCGAATTTTAAAATAAAATATAGGGTGTTCCATTTAAAAAAAACATAAGTTTGGTCTGCCACTGTGTTATCGAACACCCTGTAACATTCTAACTAATTTTGTAATGTGAAGCTCAAAGGTGGCTAAAATTTTTGTTATTAACTTTTATTGCTATCTATTACTATAGCGGAGCTATTGAGCTTTACCCTACTAATCAATCACCCTGTAGAGTGGATGAAAAAAAAACAGTATGACACCATAGACAAGAAAAAGCAAATCCTAAGCAACAAATGGAATCAAAAAGTGAAACATTTAGTAATGATTGAAAATTTGGTAAATATTTAATCGTCCCGTGTAAAATTATTCGTTCTTTTGCTTGTATGTATTCTACTCATAGATCCGGTTACAACTATTCCTCGGCAACTTTCACAATTTTGTTCTTGTCACTCATTTTATGTATGGCACTGAGATATGTTTTCATCCCTTGATGAAGCTTGATTCTTGTCATTCCTTTTATGTATGGCACTGAGATATGTTTTCATTCCTTGTCCCTTGATGATTTCGTTTGTGGCATATATTACAAGAATTCGATTCATTAACATTCAATAATCTCTTTAATAATTAATATGCTCTACACTTACACCATCTTGAATACCTGCTTGGCAACCTCTTGGAATTTCGCCTTCTTTCTCTCTCTCTTAGCCGTAGCTGAACCAGAATTGGATGCAGACCATTTTTATTCCTCTGCCGTTCTTTGTAGTACTTTCTCTGGACTTTCCTTATCGAATTTAGTCTCGCAGCCTTTTTTAGCTCATCATACCATATAGTTCGTAATCCTCTTGATGTATTATTAAATTCTTCAGTTATATATTTAACAATCCTATATTTATTACCGTTAAATAAATATTTATGTGTACAGCTTCAATGTGGTCCAGTTCTTATGACACCCTGTACAATAAGCTGCATCGGTCAGTTACCAAGCCACTTTATTATCATTCCTTTTTGGTAACGACATCCTCATACTTTTAATACAAATATTTATACATCTCACAATTCATCAATAAAACTGACCAGTTATATACCAACAAAAGAAAATATCATCGAATAATTTTTTACGCCTCTGCGGAAGACACACATCTGCCTAAAATGGCAGCAGAACTTGTTCTTGTAGCAGCTAATAAATTATTTATAATTCGTATGGCCGTAGTAAAATGCACCTATCAAGGTTTTTCTATATACGGATGGCAGTTACGTATATTCTAATAGTAAACACGAGATCTTTGCGTAACTTTCGTAGATAGAGTTCTCTTGTAGGTGGACACATTTCAACAAGATAAGATTGTGTCTTGATTAATGAAGACATTAGTTTTCATATTTATCTACCGAGAAAATTGTGTAACAAAATAGATAGATATACAGTGTGATAGCTTATTAATGGAGTGAATAATGACTAGGTAGTACAAGCTTGAACTAACAATAAATACATACCAAACAAGAGAGATATGTTAAAGGTCTTATAATCAACTATTCTAAATGGGAAATAAGTCACAATTTAACTACAAAAATGATTTTATTACCGTTTCGACGGCCACATCGGATGTCGTTGTTAAAATACAAAATATTAATAAATTAAACAAAAATGTTGTTGCTTAGTAAAACAATTCTTCTCATAATTTAATTTAATCTGACTCATTTATATCGGCAATTCAGATATATATTATACATTTTAAAGTACAAGACTTTAAAATGATATTGCCAATATTTATGAGTTGCGTTCCTGGGACGACTTTACTGAAAGATAGTTCATTCGATTACATGAAATCAACCTCAAGTCAAGAATATCCGTCACAAAAAAATCATAGCATATGTTCTGTCTTTAAAAAGACAACCACATGCAACGGTGACAGTAAAATTCTCGTGCTAGAGACTAACACTTAAGTGGTGGTCTTTTTTGATATTCTGCTGTTTGGTTTCGCTTCTTATTTCGATTGATAATAATTGATGTTGACTGATTGTTATTTCGCATAAAATTGACAGTGTCTGACATGTCAAATTGACAATGTATTGAGTGACGTTGCAGCATTTTTAAAAAGTCTGAAAATCGCATAACTAGTAGTTGTATTGAAGTACAGTTGAGTGCCTGAATCTTTACCCGTGCGTAATCATTTAAAGCATACGAAATAAGTCGATGATAAGTCGGAAATTGAAATTTACTAAACGCAACAGCAAGTGACAGTAAGTGACTTGTTGTGGCGTTTAGTAAATTTCAATTTCCGACTTATCATCGACTTACTTCGTATGCTTTAAATGATGACGCACGGGTAAAGATTCAGGGACTCAACTGTACTTCTTGTAACACTTGTATAATAAGAAGGACTGCTTTTGTCCATTTTTTTACAATTTGTTAGTTTTTCGTAACAACAAGAATATTATTCTTATTTTCTGAAGAGTAGCTTATTTCCATATTTCACATGCTGGTAGATAAATATTGGCCGAATACATGATTTATAATTTATCTGTGTGTGTGTGTGGGGCGTGTAGGAACTTTGCGTTAGATTGCCTTAAGGCATTTCCCGGCTAATAACTCCACATTCTCGGAATATGTGCAACAATGAGTGCGAATTCTCCGGGCTTCAATACTCCCAGAAATATAACTACATTTACCGCGTAAGAACAATTCTCGGCAAGGATGTAGGTAATACGTCTGCTTGACACAGTTTCAAATTATGTCAATTTTAATGGCGAATAGGAACGGTAACAATGGCGGCTCATTTACAATGTACAATCTTAAGTCGATGTCGACATTGCCACTGTCTATTGTACTATGACTGATGTATATTTGATATGAGGCCTCAGCATGTAATAATTGTTAATTTAGGTACAGCTGTAATTACCAATTCAAGCTCTGCGACTCTATTCAAATATGTGATATATTCATATTTGCCTTGCTATTATTAATAACAAAGAGGATGGATTATTTTATAGGAACAGGTTCACTGCGGTTACTTCAAAGAGGATATTTTATCGAGAGATATTTAATATAACACTTCAATCAATAATTCTCAGTTCTAACTAGGAAATATCTACTTTTGAGCAAAGTTTGACGTTATTTATCAATATAATTTCCTTCTCGGGTGATTCCAATACATACTTGGAACTATTGGTCTTTTTATATAAAATATCTATTCCTGGATTCTTTTACAATTAGTAAAAGTAATAAATGCAGTCAATAGTTGCTCGCTCTGGTTCTCAATAATACAGTGAGTGGTGAAGTAACTTAAAATATTCCAATTTATGTCCTCTTGTTTTGGTGATTTTTCTTCTTCGTCCATTACCACTTATTTAGTAATTTCTTTCTTCAAAAATACCAATAAAGTCGAGGAAAGATTACGAAAGCGAATAAAAGGAGAGAATAGCGATAAAGTCAAGGAAAGCTGTGTCAGTCTCTTCAAAAGCGAAAAACTCCGTGGTATAATAAAGAGATCCCGCTAGATATTATAAAAACAATTGAAACCTTCTATCAAAATAATACAGTGGGAGTCAGAATATGAAATATGGACAACTTACGGAATGTATAGATAGATGCAGGTAATGGAATAAGACAATTTAAATATTAATTTAAAATCTTAATAATTATCTGATAGCAGCATACTGTAGTCCAAAGGACGATGATATTCTACAGGCAACACAAAATCATTATCCAAAGTTCTAAAGTAGCTAAAGTATTAGAGATCGGTATGTGACAAAAATAAATCAAGAATAACATCTACAATTCACTACGTTATTAACTTAATTTTTTTTAATTAAGGGGAAAGGCGCAAAATGTCGCCTGTCAAAATTTTCAGTTTAAATGTATTCATTTTTTTCTAATGCTGTGAAAACTAATAAATATTTTTGAAAAATAGAAACGAAGAATGAAAAATACATTATTACTGAGGGCAGAAAGTCCCTGAAAACTTCTATACTGTTAATTTTAATAAGTTACAGGGGTAAAAATAAAAGAGAAAATTTAGTGTGATTTTTAATTGCAAATATTTTATTCAATTGCAAATATTTTATCAAAAGAAACTTTTTATTTATTCTAAGGGACTTTCGACCCTCGGTAATAACGTAATCTTTCATAATGCGTTTAAATTTTTCAAAAATACTTATTAGTTTTCTCAGGAAAATTTTTCGAAAAAAATGAATACATTGAAAATTTTGACAGGCAACATTTTGCACTTTTCCCCTTAACACACCTGGGATACGACTTGGAAGCATCCATCTAAACTGGATTGCCATCCATCCAATCTGCCTTAGGCAAGTCAATGACAAAGTTAAAGATATTGGCCAATACTGGTACTCTTCAGGGGGAATATTAATTAAATCATGTGTCTGACATTATTATTGCAACACTTTTTCATGTTTATCATTTTCTTTTATATTTCCTGGGTATATCATTGTACGTCGATTTCTTACTGGGATTTCTCCATTGCCGTTTCAACGTGTTTCGCTTAAATCCATAATTTCTACGTTATATTTGTTCATTTCTTTCTTGGTAGACTTATTCCAGCTTACTTATTTAGTATGTTCTTACATTCCATGTACCAATAAGTGCGATACTTCTCGTGTCTATTTCTATATTATTTCCCTTTCTCTGTATTGATTTTCTTTTGTGCTTTGCACATTTTTGTTTCCTTTGCTTCTTTTTTATCAGTGTACATTTTATTACTTATCAGTTTTTTGAATTGTCAAGTAATAAGCTTTTTTTTAGTTTGTGTTGATTGGTATTCCTTGAATTATAACATTTTTTTCTTTATTCTCGCTTTCCAATCTCTCCAGTCTAGCTTTTGTATCATTCAACTCTTTTCTCATTTGTTCTTTCTCGATTTGCACTGCTTTATTCCCTTGTTTAATTTGCTGTATTCTATTTGTTCTTTCTTTACCTTCTTGACCTCTGTCGTTAAT
The DNA here is from genome assembly GCF_917563875.1 of Diabrotica virgifera virgifera. Classification (NCBI taxonomy): domain Eukaryota; kingdom Metazoa; phylum Arthropoda; class Insecta; order Coleoptera; family Chrysomelidae; genus Diabrotica; species Diabrotica virgifera. The sequence continues at coordinate 16,118,334 of NC_065449.1, forward strand.
TTTTGTGTTCCCCTCTTTAATTCCTGTATCATATCAGTTTATCTAGCTTGCTGTCTTGGCTATGGCTTTTGACTGGAGTTTTTACGGTTTTGTTATTTCTGTTCTTCATTCATCAGTAACAACATGTTGTGAGTGTTATCCATTTTTGCTTGAAAATGTATTTTTATCCGTTTGTTTGATTGGTTTGGCATTTTTTGGAAAACAAACATAAATTTCAAACGGCGCTTATTAGCAACAGTTGATTGACGTCAGTCTCTTTACAAAAATAATTTTTAAAACTTCCTCGTGAGATTACTTCGCAGTTATAAATAGGTATAATCAGTATATCCGCAATACGCGTCTCGACATCGATCAAAACGCCGACAAAGTTCGAATAACTTCACATCCCTCCGACAAAAAACCAACAGACGGCTCACGCAAACAACTTACGAGTCCGAAAAATAATCATTTCATCTCCGAAACGTATAATAACCCCATAATAATCAAAAACAATATAAAAATCCCGTTTATGAGTGTGTGCCCGTGCGCTAGCCATCTGATGCTCGTCTACCCCTAATTATGAAATATTTGCATCACAAAAAATCTCGAATCTGACTGACATATGTTTTGTGGGTATTAGTTTTTGTGTTTTTTACCTTTGTTGCGTCTGTACTTCGTTTTCAAAAGGAAACATTGGCGTCGGGAGTAGTTTTACTCAGAAGTTTTATTATTGTCTTGTTAAATGTTAAATACGAAAATTCTATTAAATTATCAGAAAAAGAGATCTCTTTGAGAACAATAATAGTAAATGACAGTCATCTACCATTACACAAACATTCTGTGACATAAGAAAGAGATAGATATTACTAACAACAGAGACATAATGATAATAATGGAGAGATTTTAATGCTAAACTGGGCAAAGGTACTAATATATAACACTAAAGAAACCAAATAGATCACATACTGATCAACTAAACAACAGGTGTAAAGCGTCGTTTTCACGCTACGTCTTATTGTACGTTTTGTGTGTCATGCAAAACGTACGACAAAACGTACTTTTTGTCCAGTGTATAACAAGAAATAAAATGAATCGAAATGAAATCCAAGGTGAGATCGAAGATATGATGGGAGACGCATAACCCGCCGGACTCCACTTGCGATTTGTAGTCGCGCGATTGTTTTGTCGCGAAGATTGAACACATTGTTTGAAAAACGTTAATATGTATCTATACACTTGACAAAACGTACGTTTTGTCGTACGTTTTGCATGACACACAAAACGTACACAATAATAAAGACGTAGCGTGAAAACGACCCTTAGTCAATAAAAATTCTGCAAAAGCGAAACCTAAGTCAAATAAAGAAATAATGTCTTCCAAATCTATACTATTCCAATGGTATACATTTTTATTCTATACTATTCCATTTATGAATAATTTCGCACCAAATAACATTCCATATAGGTAATAATTAATTGTTTTATTTTTCTTTAATAATACATTAACAAAATATTTTAAACTCAGTCTTCTTTAACTGCCTTTAATAAAAAGTGGTATTTTTTAGTCTACGAATATTTAACATTCCGCATATGAACTTCGCACCAAATAACATTCCAAATACTATATAATTGTTTTATTTTTATTTAATAATACATTAACAAGTACTTTAATCAATCTCCTTTCAATTGACTCTAATAAAAAGTTGTCTTTTTCGATCTACGAATATTTAACATTCCGTATATGAATTTCGCACCGAATAACATTCCGTATACGTGTTTGGCATCTCGCTGCCTATTGGTTGAAACATGGCCGCGTGCTGCAAAGAACCAATAGAAAAGTCCTAGGTGCCAAATACATATACAGAATGTTTAGATGCTCCCCGTTGTAACACAAATCCGGCTTAAATATTAGTTAGCACTCAGGTGCTTTTAAACAAAGTATATAAATTCTCTATTTATCATAACTGTTAATAGAACTTTCACGGAATATCAAGCCTTTCGGCGACCCGACTTTCAACACCCTATCTTTTCCAAATCGATGTCAACCCATTACTTCTGCTATCTCTTGTAACGCCCAGCGAGATAAATCTGAATTCTTTCGTAATTGCAGTTCTCACTAGATTCCCACAAACTAGCGAAAGACATTTAACCTCTTCAGATCTCTTCAATTTCGCGCTTGTCATACTTCTGTTATAAATTAAAACCTCTGTGTGTTTCTCGGAAGATGATTTTTGTTGTTGTTAGTGCACCGCCCGATCGGTATCTTAATAACTTGGAGCACATGTGCGAGATTGAAGACCGTGCATAGCCACGCCCTCTGCCGGTCATGGTTCAACACTCGTCGTTAATAATCATTACAAAAGAAAAACCAGAATTTTTAACAACAAACATGGGCGTATGAACGGCAGCTGGAAGGGCTGTGCTTCGTGTAATTACATCCAAAGGGCAGCAAGATCTTATCGCGATTGTAAAAGGGTTAAGTTACTACTTACCATATTGTATTCATGTACAAACTATATTAACATACATTTCTTGTTACCGAATGTACATAAAAACTACAAGGGTATATCATTACAAGACTTCTTCAGCCTTAAGTAATCCAACTTTGGACATTCCCAAGTAGCACAATAAAAACATTTTAGTTTTATTTAAGATTTATAAAGGTTTTATTGTGGTAAATGAGAAGATAATGCTTTTAAAGTTACCTTGTAGATATACTGCCAGAACTTTAAAACTGTTAAGCATTTGTCACGAGTTTTAAAGTATGTAATAAGAGTATAAAATAAGACTAATTAATCTTAATAGATAATTTGTCTTATTGCAGTTTTAAAATGGTTTATTCTCAGTCCACTTTAAAACTAATCAGTTTTATGAAGAACTTTCGGACTATTTGGTTTTATTAGATTCTACTTTGTGACCTTTTAGTTTTATTGCAGTTTTAAAGGTTCTCCTAATATGACTAATAAAACCTTTTATTAAAACTACTTGATCTCAAGACTATTATGTCAGTAAATCATATGCTTTAAAACTATTTTGTTAGTTTTCTTTAAAGTTGCTTTCTTAAAAGCAATTATTAGGCTATATTAAAACCAAACGCTCTTAACTGAATCAATTTGGTTTTCGTATAGACTAAACTATGCTTCTTGTTAGAAACAATAAAACTAAACTTATCCCCTCTTTTTTCATGTCCAAAATGGTCGCCCATTTGTTTTAGAGCGAAACAGTGGTGTAGTGTGTTGTAAAAAGTGGAAGTACAGTTAGTATGGAAGAAATAAGTCGCCAGTACTTAAAATATAAACGAACTGGTCATTACAGTTCGTTAGATTCACATTAAAACCGAGTGGCATTATTGACAGCACCATTAAAACTAAACGGTTTTAATTCCAAGGCAACCTTGCTTTTATGTAGGATATATGCTCTTGGAAAGGTATAAAATAAAAACATTTGATCTTAACAATTCTCTGTAGATAGACTAAATAGTTTTATTTGGATTTCGGCCATATTTCTTTCTGGACATGCTGAAAGCCATGATAGATTGCAATATAAGGCTTACATAAAAATTATAAATAAGCGACTTAAAGATATAAATTCGATTTATTTTAACATTAAAACATTAAAATTGTAGATAAAGTTATTTTTCTTTCAAATTAATATTTTGCGGATTTAAATTGTTTTATTATTATTATTTTTTATTCGCCAAAAATGAGAAATTTTAGGGCGCATGAGTTATTTAGACTTACTTTTGTTAACATTATCAATAAACTTGGGTGCGCAAGTGTTTTTCTACCTTGACAGTCCGAAATAACACAAGTACTTTTTATTATTTTATGGTTACAAATAGGTATCTAGCTATCACAACACATGTAAAAATTTGTTGGCCTATATGGAGAATATGAGTTTAAGAATCATTTAATATGGTAAATTGTCTTTAAAAGTCTCCATTTAAGAAACCTTCCTAAGTGTGCTATAAACTGCCTGCACTTAAAGGGTTTTTTAACATGGTTTTAAAAGCACCTTCACAGCAGCTTTAAAACCAGTTGCTTAAAAAACATAGTTTTAAGAAGGTTTTTATTTTTGGTTTTATTGACCTCTTTCAGTGTGGGCCCTTTTATGCTGAAAGCGGTTTCATTGCAACCTTAAGGTTTACTTAAAAACCAATTGGTTTTAATTTTAGTTTTATTCTACAGTTTTAAAGCATCCTTAAAAGAATAAAGACTTAATAAACCGGTTCGGTACTACTTGGGTAGGCCTCCCCCAATTTAATCCAATGTTTTCTATTTTGTGCCACTTGTTTTCAGTTGTCCTCCAATCTTCTTAATGTCATCAGCCCATCTCATTTGTGGCCTCCCTCTGCTTCTTCTTCCTAACCACGGTCTCCATTGTTGTATTTCGTGGTTCCATCTTTTATCCTTCAGTCGGGCATTGTGTCCTGCGAAGATCCATTTTAATTTGGCAGCATGTTCTCCTGCTTCTTTTACTTTGGGTTTTGCTTCTAATCCATTTATTTGTTTTTTTGAAGATATTCTTTTTTAGCGGCGAATCGATTGAGGGTAAAATTTGATTGATCCGCGCGCATGCGCACACCGACAGTATGGTATTAATCGTTATACGGGCTCTGATTGGGTGTTGAAATTTTGAAATGATCTGTCAATAATTGTTCAATATGGAGGTTATCGGTAAACAAAAATATTGTATAATATTAGTTTTTATTGATGTGTGGACAGAAATAAAATCCAATTTGTAATTATAGTGACTTTTTAAATATTTTTGAAAAGCCGCAGGTACGTAATTCTAAATGTTTCAGTTGGAAATACCTAATAGTTTCAATACCTATCTATTTGGAAAATGTAAACAAAATAATGTAGTTACCTATTAGTAGGCAATACTTTAATTTACATAATCTGATTACGAACAAGCTTTCTACAAATCTTCATCTCATATATCGTTTTCTTACTCTATATTTTGTTGTATTTTATTCCGACAAAAATCAAACTAATAATTTTATTAAATTCATATAAATTTATGGTGTAAACGTTTAGTTTGTGTATATTCCCACATGACGTATACGCGAATGTGGTGCAGTTTGAAATACCGTCAACTTTCGTACGGCGCGGTAGACGTGAAGTGGGTTCAAGCCCCAAGCAAGTTATTATTTTTTTAATTTTTTTTTATAGATTTTATGATTGTAAGTATATTATTATATAATTTTTGAAGATATTCTTTTTTTTTGAAAGTGGTAGATAAGAAAGTTAGTTTGATTTTTAAATAAAATAAGTACAAATAACCTTTTAAGTATATTTACTTCGTTTAAATTACCTATTATATAATAGAAGAATATCTTCTTACGTGCGTACAAAGTACACACACATTCTTTTTTTTTGTCTATAAGCCTCACCCCGAGCATTGATTTTTTCATCGCTCTTTGTGTCATTACAAGACACAACGTATAAAGTTCTAGCTAGGTATATCGAACAGAAAAAATATAATTAATGCCAAAATTGAAGATAACCTGGGTGAATGCCAAGCTGGTTTTAGAGCAAACAGATAGTAATAGACCAAATTTTTACAATTAAGCAGGTCCTGGCTTGCTCATACGAATTCAATCCCTCACTAAACATGTTGTTTACTGATTTTAAATAAGCATACGACACAATAAACAGACATAAATTTATCGACACAATAAAATATTTGGACTTATTGGATAAAATAACACTACAATTAACTAAATCTCTTCTGAATGAAACCAGAAGGTAATGTTATGATAAAAGGTCATGTCTCTAACAGCGTTAACATCACTAGAGGTCTACGACAAGGTGACCCCCTGTCGACCCTGTGTACAGTATTTTTCAATCTAATATTGGAGAGAATTTTAAGGAAAAGCAATATTCACACTAAAGACTCAGTCTATCACAACAGACATCAATACGTAGCATACGCGGACGATCTTGCCTTATTAATATCAAGAAAATTAACAGATTTAAGTTAAAAACTCTCGAGTAAGACTCGAGACAACAGGCAGAGAGTACGGGCTATAAGTAAATAAAGAGAAAACAAAGCATATGGAGTTGAGGTGAAATAATAATAACAGTTAGGCCAGTTTTGGGAAGTATCTGCCCCAGGCAAGGAATATAACTTTAAGGCCATCGGTACATAATTCGCAAATATTTTACGGGTATCCCTACTTTTTCTGTCTTTACACGGCAAATTACGTGTATTAAAATTCACACTGTTGTGGATATGTAAACATTGCTAGAATGTCATTCTACAACAACTCAAAATATTCTCGATGCCATGTCAAATATTTAAAATTGTCACTGATTGTCACTGTCTGACTGACAGTATGCTGACAATATTCTATTCTATTCGACTGAGTGCGTTGTATGACAAAGATAGATTTGGAAATATTACCACGGACATTGTGTCCATTTTTTTCGAATCCTGAAAAAACCAATAAATATTTTTGAATAATTTAAACGCAGAATGAAATACTATATTATAACCGAGGGCCGAAAGTCCCTTAGAATAAATAAAAAGTGTATTTTGAATGAGATATTTTAAATTAAATATCACACTAAATTTTCTATTAGTTTTTCACCCTTGTAACTTATTAAAATAAACATTATAGAAGTTCTCAGGGACTTTCGGCCATCGCCAATAACGTAATCTTTCATTCTGCATTTAAATTTTTCAAAAATACTTATTAGTTTTCTCAGGATTCGAAAAAAATGAATCCCCATTTGAATATCATTTCAGCCGAAAATACGTACCCATCCTCTTAAGATAGTTGGACAGTTCGATTATTTGGAGTAACGTTGACAAAGCAGAAATGTAGAGACCCAAAAAATCGAAAAAAGAATGGCTAAATGTATTAGAAGTACTGGAAGTCTAAATAAGATGCTGAGATCAAAGAAAATATCCAGGAGAAAAAAAAAATAGAATATCTACAACCCTTATCCGACCAATGGTACGTTATGCTAGCGAGTAAATTCTTCTATGCTTTTCGGTAAATAAATTCTTGTTTTATCAACTCAGTCTGTGAAATTGACAATATTTTTCAGCGCCAGTGTCAATAATTTGTATCTGCTGGCACCTGGCTTTACTTCTCTACTAATTCTAATTGATCGTGTTTGTAAATCTCGCTCGAGCTGAATTTGTATTGTTGAATTTTCGTATAAATTGCGAATTAAAATCATATACCTTCAGAATATACGATTACTATACCTGCATTCCTTCATCAATGGTTAAAAGTCCACAAAATAATATTAAGATTCGCGTGGGAAATTTTCAGTGTAAAAGAAATTAAATGCATGCCAGCGTAAAAACAATTTTTCTTAAATTGAAATTGTGTTTGAATGCCACAAAGTAAAAAACTAAAAGATAAACTTCGAAAACTGATAACAATTTGACAATGAAAAACGTAGGTTTTCCTTCTATTGAGAGTTCGAAGCCAATTTGTGTAACAAATTTTCAAATCGATTTTTCTAGAAAATGATGTACTAGAATACCTCAAATCATTAATCTAGTATCACAAATGCTTAAAAGTTAAAGACAAAGAAGATATGGGTTAAAATAACTGTTGACCTACACAAAATGGACGCCTATGACCGGTATTAGATATTCGCAATTGATGGAATCGGTCCATCTCTGGAGGATAAACATTTATACCAGTTTTCGTTTTTCAAAATACAAGCGTTCTGGAGATATTTACAAAAAACTAATTACAAGACGCCATCTTTAAAGAGCTCTAGTTCCCTTTAGGAAGCATTTTCATACCTAGTGAATTGGGGTAAATGTCTTAAAATCATATTAGGAATCTCCGGCCTTCGTTTGTCAGGAGAGTTTGTGCACACCCTGTACTTATATTTATCTAAATTTTAAAATAAACTCATTCTCACATATTCAAATCAAAAGTCCCACACTGATGTAAATTCTCTATATTTCCACAGCTTGCTTGTCACTGGTAAAGAATTAACTTTGTATCAATCGAGCGTATCTGTATCTCCGGAAGGAGGAGGTGTGATTTTTACACTAATAATAGCCTTTCCTGACTGATGGGTGATAGGATGGTTTTTATCACTTCAAATTATAGACTCGTGTATGTAGTAGGCTATATAGGGAAATTACATAAATGTTAATTATTCATTCAACAATTATTTACAGTAGATAATATCAGAAATAGAAACACATTATATAAAATGAGTTGATGTTACTCGATGCATGGAAAATTTCTTATTTTATAACCAAAAAGTCGAATAAATAAATAACATAGGAAAGTTCATTTTAAGTTTCTTAATCCCTAACCAATTGGTTTTCGATCTAATTATTCAACTACATAAAAAATACACAGAATTATCAACATTACATAATAAAATATATAAAGAAAGAATGTAAATCAACAACTACTAAAATCCAGAACAGAAGCAGAAAAGAAACGACAGAAGCAGTTAAAGTTATAGAGAAAAAAAGCAAAGAAAGACAAAAGGAAGTGGGCAAAAAATCTTGCCTAAGACACGCGGGTCGCTGATTAGAATCTAACTATGAGACAAAGACAATTATATAATATCAGCAAACAGCTAAGCAATAAAATATACGCCACCCACCATCCAATAGTAGAAATCAAAAGAGGTGAAGATATAATATCGCCACAGAAACTATTGAAAAGATGACATGAATATTTCAATAATGCATAATATCAAAAAAACTAACTAAGAATTAACACCAATAAACCAAAAACGCAAGAAATAGACATGGTCATAGAAAAACTGAAAGCGCACAAAGCAGTTGGTCCTGACAATATTTCACCAGAGTTGTTAAAAGCTTAAACAAGCACAACAACAGAGCTAATCACACCACTCTGTTAAAGGGTCGGGAGAGAGGAAAAGTTCTTCAAAAAAATGGAAAACGGGACTTATAATAAAGATACCAAAAAAGGATGACAAAAGACATTGCGAACACTGGAAAGGAATCACACCTCTGAATATCATAAATAAATTGACAGGAACAATTATAAACCACAGATTGACAAATAGTGTGGAACCAATGTTAATTAAGGAAGGAACAAATTGGTTTCAGACCAAACCGATCATGCATACATCAAACTAACACCCTTAAAGTAATTGTAGAATAGTCGCAGGAATTCAATTCTCCACTCTTCATATGTTTTGTGGATATCAAGAGAGCCTTTGATACGCTCATATATGTGGCCATATGGAAACACTACAGGAAATAGGAACACTAGAATATAATAAATTTCATCAAAGAACTCTATATAACTCTATTGAATATATGATCCGCTAGCCAATAGCTATGCTAAATGGAGTAAAAGAAGATGTGTTTTATCCTCATACTATTTAATATTGTACTTGTACGCGTACTAACAAAGGTAAACTCTAATAGAGGAATTTATTGGGATTAACAAACAGGTTGAAAGATCTAGACTAAGCTGATGATATATGCGTCTTAGTACATACAAAAAAACACCAAAAAAGAGATGGGAAGACGAAGTAGATGAGGATGCCAAAAACCTCCTACAAATGCGAAATTTAAAATAATGTACGGGGTGATTTAACATTTAATAAAATAGCGAAATTTGGATAGATGTAAGGTATCGTAATTATTTTTACACTTTACAGGATATAGGTTACTTACGGTTACAATGTCTCCAATTGCACAACAGAAAGTCGGTAAATAATGAAGTAACTAAATATATAACGTTAAAAAAGATATATGAACAAATATCGGGTATTACGTATATGTATATCTAATTGCAAGAAATGCATCAAATCAGATACTATTTCTGGCAAAGCAAATTGGAAAAAACCGCAACCATAATCGTATCTCGCGATGAAAAATCGCTGAAACAAAATGCATCTGCAATAAATTCTTACTTTGTGTTACAACTTATAAATTATTTGGCGAGTTCCAGGAAAGAACATAAACTTTTATCATCTTTTCCCCCGGAGATGATTAAAAAGTATTCCTAGTCAGTCCTAAAGTTCGAGATGTAGATCAATTCCACGATAACTTAATTTAGGGAAGTCGAACAAATAAAAAGTTGACAATGATTGTCGCAGTTTCTGTATGCGCGGTGTAAATGAAGCGATAAAATTATTTATGACAAGTCGTTTGATTGAGATGAGATAGATGTACAAAAGTTTGGAAAATAGAAAAAATGTTTTGATAGGGAATGTGAATATAGGAGAAGTTGTTACAGATGTGAATTTTAATTCTTTTTAATCTATTTTAGGATGCAATGTAATTATACCCCATTCCACGAATATACGACTCTCTTGGATTATCGCGACAACGAATATTTTACTGTGCAAAATATGAAGGACGAAAGAAAATTGCAAATTATATTGTTGTTTATTGGAGTAATTATTAGAGCAAAATACTTTCGTACTTCTTATGTTGCATATTAAAATATTCGTCGTCGCGATAATCCAAAACAGTCGTATTTTCGTGGAATACACCATAAAATGTCAAGAAAATTGGAAAAAAATATAATGAAAAGTAAAGCACTTGGAACAAATTCATATTTCTTGTGTTTGTAAAGTGTGTAAACTTGATATTGAGAAAAAGTAACTGTTAAGTTACGCATACGTATTATAGTCTTGAGATTACCAAGAGGAAAAGAGGACCACGAAGTGTCCCCAGAGAACTCTATTGTAACGTTGCAAACGTTACATCTTTGATATTTTATTTTTAAATAATTATTTTACTTTATTTTCTTTAATATTTCATTAATAATTATCTTCTGTATTTGTTTTACCAGTTTTCTTCTTTAAAAACTCGTTGACGCCCTCTTTTATTATATTATATGGTGGTGGAAAATTAATTTCGTTATTAAAGCCGAAGAAGCTTCAAAATTAAAACATTTTCCATCAACACTACATATTCTCTTGGGGTGAGTTTTTATTGTAAGCTTTTCATAGTCTACTTTTAATTTTTATAATCATTTTTACGTTTCTAACCTAACCTCCCATCTTGTAAAAGCATGGGTTCTGATATTTAAGTTTTAAATATATCTTTTTAATTTACGTATATGCACGTGTAAATCAAACTTTGACTAGTATCAATCTTAATTTCATTTAATTTACCCCTTGCCATCTGCTACTTTTTGAATACTTTTTGGCAAGGTACCTTTCTTCTTGATGTCAAAACTTATACACGTTTTGTATTCTAGTTTTTGGATAGAAATCACCTTTCTCCCTTCGGGAGCCACCTGCCTTCATCACCGGTGATGCTACTCCCAGACAGATAAGAACAGGATGCATCCAACAATCAACAGCAACTAACCTGTTGATTAACACGTTGATTAATCAAGTTGATTAGCAACCCAAGTTTATTAACTAGAACTGCAGTGATCTGAGATTGACCATCTAGCCCAGGTTGAAAAGACAACAGCTGTACCATTCGACATCAAGAAGATCTACATACCATAAAATACCAAAAGCTGTTTTTCTGTTTTTCCCAGTTTTGGTCGTAAGCACTTCATGTTCTTGTTTTGTTGAATAACTTTTTCAACTTGTTCTTCTTGTTTCTCTCTTTTCTCTTCTTTTATCTTTTTCTTAATGCTTTTGTTTATCTTCGAATACTCTGCTGTTGATCTCTTGTTTTGTTGAGCTAGTGCTCTCCGTTTTTCCATTAATGTTTTTATTTCATGTGAGATCCATTCTTGTCTTTTCTTTCTCATGGGTGCCACTTCTTTCCCGGCTTTCAGTAATGTTTGTGTTAGAATGTTATTGATTTCGTCGACTCCTTTATTTACGAGTTGATTTTTATCGGGCATGAAGTTTTTTATTTTCTCTTTATACTCTTGTTTATTTTCCCTTAATTTTTCCATATCTAAATTTTGTAAATTTTGTGTTCTCTTTTTCATTTCAAGTTGCCCATTAATGCTTAGGTTCGCTCTAACTAATCTATGGTCACTACCAGTTGTAAAATGGTTAAGAACGGTTACGTCTTGTACAACAGACTTTTCCGATGAGAGTATGTAGTCTATTTCATTTTTTACTTGACCATTAGGACTGATCCATGTCCATTTTCGTTGCGGTTTCTTATTGAAGACCGAGTTCATAGCATATAGTTTCCTCTCTTCCAGGTAGTTCATTAAGGTATCTCCTCTATTATTTCTCGACCCATATCCGAAGTTTCCTATCCTTGTTTCTTCTTCACCCTGCTTTATTCCTAATTTTGCATTAAAATCTCCGATAATTAGTGTTATTCTCGTTTTACGTTCTTCCATGGCCAATGTCACGTCTTCGTAAAATGCTTCAATATCTTCTTCTGGATAGGTTGAGGTAGGTGCATATATCTGTACTATCTTTAGTGACGTTCTTTTCATTTTCATTATCATGTATGTTACGCGGTCTGAAATTCCTCTAAATGTGCTTACATATTTGCCAATCCTTTTGTTCACCATGAAGCCAACTCCGTTGTTGTTGTTGTCTTCGTTACCTTTGTAATAGAGTATGTTTCCTGATTTCAGCTGTATTCTCTCTTCACCTTTTCTTCTTACTTCTGCAAGGCCCAGTATATCCCATTTTATTTTCGATAGTTCTTCTTGTAGCTAAAAAATTTTTTCGTCTTCATTTAGAGATCTTGCATTGTATGTGCAGACGTTTAGTTTTAGGGTTTTGTTTCGTTGAGTTTTCATAAGCGAGTTCTTGTCTCCCCCAGACTCCGTGAGACTGACCTTTTTACAAAAGCCATACATAAGTATAATCCAGAATAATTGTTAGTTTTTGGCAAGAATTTGAATATATTTGTTAAAACATTTAATAAGTCATATTTTTATTATACCTTTTTAAACAATAAACATGATTAGTTAAAAATATTGTTTTGTTTGCTTCCATTCTAAATTTTCAGAGTTCATATCTAAGATTAGGACAAGACAAACACACACCCTGAGTGACTGAGCTAGGCTAGGGTAAACGATAACTATCTTGGTTGGTTGAAATATGATTTTCGAATGGTATTTCAATTATCTGGGGTAGTCTATCGGCCTATTCGTTTCACTATTTCTCGCGAATGCTTTGAATCTTCCTCTTCGGTTCCTCTTCAGTTTTCGCAATATCTTTTGTTCCCCTTTTTGGGTACCTTGATTATAAGTTCTGTTTTCCATCCTTTGGGACTTCTTCCTCTTTCTACTTCTAGGCCCTTCGCAAGATTGGTTTGATTAGCTCCGTTGTAGTACTTGGCCACACTTTTAACAACTCCAGTGAAATTTTCTCAGGGTCAGAAGAAAACGAACACGGAAGTAATGCAAAAAAAAGGCAAATAATACGAAATAATAAACACAATAAAAATAAGAATGTTGCAATATCTGGGACGCGTAATGAGGGGACAGCGATATTAAGTACTAATATTGAGGATACAGAGAAAAATGAGAGGAGGAAGGAGGAGAGTGTCATGGTTGAAAAATTTAAGGGATTGATTTAAATGCAGTTCAGTAGAACTTTTCAGAGCAGAGTTAGACAGAGTAAATATTGTGATAATGATACCCAACCTCCGATTTGGAGACGGCAGTTAAAGAAAAATAATAAGTCTAAACCATGGGATGAATAAGATTAAGCTTCCAAGGAATATTACTAAAGCTATATTGCAAATTCCTCTATTGGTATTGTTTTAACATTATTTTAATATTATAAAATCAGGATATAGTCGGTTCGCTAAACTCAGACACAACTAGCTAGTGATTTTAGTAAGTAATTTTGCCAATTTCGTAAAATTGGCAAAAAAATAATTACTAAATGGTTAATAATTACTAAATAGTTGCTTACTATTTTGGCTAATTACTACAAAATTGTCCAAAACCCAAAAAAATTACCTACTAAAATCACTAGCCAGTTGTGTCTCAGTTTAATGAACCGACTATATAATGACACAGGAAAAAATGCAGACTGAATAAATCACCCAGACAAAAAAGATTAATATAAAAATTAATGTAAAGGGTTATTCACTATATTTTGACACCCCTGTAAACTGCTTTATTTACAGAATTAGAAAAAAATGTAAAATAGAAAAGTTATTCCATTTTTAATTTATGATTTTTTGACATATATATCGTACCTACCAGTGACATCATCCATTTGGGCGTGATGACGTAATCTACTATTTTTTTAAATGGGAATAGGGGTAGAGTGCTAGCTCATTTGAAAGGTTATTTCAGTAATATAAAGATTAACATAATTAATTATACAGGGTGTCCAAAAAAATTTTTAAATTAAATTAATTGACACAAAAAGAAGAAGGTATGTAATTTATTTAATTCAAAATACATTCTACTGCTTGCAGAAAACAGAAATAAATGTTTATTGAACAAATAAACATTACTTTTCACTTAAATTCAATGTTCAAGCTGCCACCCATTTGTCTCTTGGAAGTTTGAACATTGAATGCAAAAATCAATGTTTATTTGTGCAATAAACTTTTATTTCTGTTTTCTAACAGCAGTAAAATGTATTTTAAATTAAAATAAATTACATGCATTCTTCTTTTTGTGTCAATTACCCTGTGCCACCCTGTATAAAGAATTATCTTAATGTTTATATTACTAAATAGAGAATTGAATTACCTTTCAACTGAGCTAGCACACGACCCCTATTCTCATTAAAAAAAATAGTCCATCCATGCCCAGATGGATGACGTCACTTAGTATGCTATAAATGTCAAAAAATCATATTTTAAAAATCGAATAACTTTTGCATTTTACATTTTTTTCTAATTCTGTAAATAAAGCAGTTTACAGGGGGTCAAAATATAGTGAATAACCCTGTACATTCCCAAAAACGACTAAAATGTATAATATGTAATTCACACATATAGTCGGTTCGCTAAACTCACACACAACTGGCTAGTGATTTTAGTAAGTAATTTTGCCAATTTGGTAAAATTGGCAAAAAAAATAATTACTAAATAGTTAGTAATTTTGCCAATTTTAGCAAAATTGGCCAAAAACATATAAATTATCAACTAAAATCACTAGCCAGTTGTGGAGTTTAGCGAACCGACTATACCATACTCATATCCTTAGTATATAGTAAATATATGAAAATCTTTCATGTATTTCTAATTTCCAACCTCCTCTTTCTAATTCCAGTCCTTCATGTTTACTCAATATATCATAAATTATGTCTCGGACAGTATGTGCACTCGGTACATATTAATTTATAAGGCGGTCCATGACCATTATTACAAATTATTAATGCGTTATGAAATAACGGCTTTAACTGTAATTAGGTATTTATAGCGACGTTGAGAAATAACCGTTTGCGTTTTAAATTTTAAACTACAAAGTTATTATGAGTAGATAGAGGTGAGATTTAGAAACGGTTATTTTGGTTTAAAACATTTTTTACAGTATTTACTCTTGAAGTTTGACAAAGTTATCGTGGCCCTCTTCTTCGGCCAAAGGCAGACTATAATTGGTAAAACATTCGTACACGACAGATTACTAGTAGCGTAAATAAAAATGGACCGTTATCGGCCAAACTAATACAAGGAAAAGACGATTTTTTCGAAATACATATTATAGGAGAAGAAAATAAAATATTAATGGGAGATTCGAAAGACCTGGTTGAAAGAGATAATAAAGGAGTTGAAAGATATCCTGGGAGTTAAAATATTAGCAAAATGCACTATAATATATAATGTAACCGATATATTAACTGTGAGATGAAATAAAAAATACAGTGATGAGTGTCTAATAACCGTCAAAATAACGGAAAAGTCGGAAAACATAATATGTTGTGCAAAGGCGGATCCAGAACCGATTTTCGGGAGGGACCATGAACTTTTTTGGGGGGGGGGTAAAAGGGGGCTCTGGGGGCAATTTTTAAAAATTAGGGTTATAATGGTGAGTTTTAAGGCACTTTTCACACACTTTTGAATGCCATAAAGACATTCAAAACTTATCGGCGGTCGTTTCGTCAAATAAGGCAGAGTAATACTTTGCACTTTGAACTTGATTCATTATTTGTTCAATTATTTTTTCACCACTACATGTTATAAATCGATTTTAACTGGTGCTACTAAAGGTCCGTGAACTTAGCCCGAAAAAGTCGGGAAAAAAAATGCGATTGATGCCATTCGTTTGTCCATTGATTGTCCACGTTTGTCCACCATTTTATTTCGTTAGTCCACCCATCAATTCTTTTTTATAAACAAAAATTTTTTTTCGGGCTAACTTCACAAATCCACAAATTTTCGAAAATTTAAAAAAACTCTTGCTATATTGTTTGTCCATCGTTTGTCCATGTTTGTCCACCACATAATTTTTTTTGTCCACCCTCTGAAACAACCCCCTGTTAATTGTAATTATTTTTTTATTTCATAATTCGGGCTAACTTCACGTTCTCTTAAATGGGCATTTAAACGTTAATTCCGGTGCAGAATCACAACTAAGCGTTTGTCCACCCCTTTGCAGCGTTTGTCCCGCCCCTTAAAGTGCGAAACAACCCCCTCGTTAATTGTAATTATTTTTTTAATTCTTAATTCGGGCTAACTTCAAGTTCTCTTAAATAGGTATTTAAACGTTAATTCGGGTGCAGAATCACAACTACCCGTTTGTCCACTCCTTTGCAGCGTTTGTCCAACCCCTTAAAGTGCGAAACAACCCCCTCGTCAATTGTAATTATTTTTTTATTTCTTTATTCGGGCTAACTTCACGTTCTCTTAAATGGGCATTTAAACGTTAATTCGGGTGCAGAATCACAACTAAGCGTCTGTCCACCCCCCCCCTTTGCAGCGTTTGTCCAACCCCTTAAAGTGCGAAACAACCCCCCTGTTAATTGTAATTATTTTTTTTATTTCTTAATTCAGGCTAACTTCACGTTTATTTAAACGTGTATTTTAAAGTTAATTCGGGTGAAGAATCACAACTACCCGTTTGTCCACCCCTTCGCAGCGTTTGTCCAACACCTTAAAGTGCGAAACAACAACCCTGTTAATTGCAATTTTTTTTATTTCTTAATTCGGGCTAGCTTCACGTTCCCTTAAATGGGCATTTAAACGTTAATTCGGGTGCAGAATCACAACTACTCGTTTGTCCACCCCTTCGCAGCGTTGGTCCAACCCCTTAAAGTGCGAAACAACCCCCTCGTTAATTGTAATTATTTTTTTATTTCTTAATTCGGGCTAGCTTCGCGTTCTCTTAAATGGGCATTTAAACGTTAATTCGGGTGCAGAATCACAACTACCCGTTTGTCCAACCCTTCGCAGCGTTTGTCCAACCCCTTAAAGTGCGAAACAACAACCCTGTTAATTGCAATTTTTTTTATTTCTTAATTCGGGCTAGCTTCACGTTCCCTTAAATGGGCATTTAAACGTTAATTCGGGTGTCGAATCACAACTACCCGTTTGTCCACACCTTCGCAGCGTTTGTCCAACCCCTTAAAGTGTGAAACAACCCCCTCGTTAATTGTAATTATTTTTTTATTTCATTATTCGGGCTATCTTCACGTTCTCTTAAATGGGCATTTAAACGTTAATTCGGGTGCAGAATCACAACTACCCGTTTGTCCACCCCTTCGCAGCGTTTGTCCAACCCCTTAAAGTGCGAAACAACCCCCCTGTTAATTGCAATTATTTTTTTATTTCTTAATTCGGGCTAGCTTCACGTTCCCTTAAATGGGCATTTAAACGTTAATTCGGGTGCAAAATCACAACTACCTGTTTGTCCACCCCTTCGCAGCGTTAGTCCAACCCCTTAAAGTGCAAAACAACCCCCCTGTTAATTGTAATTATTTTTTTATTTCTTAATTCGGGCTAACTTCACGTCCGTTTAAACGCGTATTTTAAAGTTAATTCGGGTGAAGAATCACAACTACCCGTTTGTCTTCCCCTTCGCAGCGTTTGTCCAGCCCCTTAAAGTGAGAAACAACCCCCTAGTTAATTGTAATTATTTTTTTATTTCTTTATTCGGGCTAACTTCACGCTCTCTTAAATGGGCCTTTAAACGTTAATTCGGGTGCAGAATCACAACTGTCCGTTTGTCCACTCTTTCGCAGCGTTTGTCCAACCCCTTAAAGTGCGAAACAACCCCCTCGTTAATTGTAATTATTTTTTTATTTCTTTATTCGGGCTAACTTTACGTTCTCTTAAATGGACATTTAAACGTTAATTCGGATGCAGAATCACAACTACCTGTTTGTCCACCCCTTCGCAGCGTTTGTCCAACCCCTTAAAGTGCGAAAGAACCCCCCTGTTAATTGTAATTATTTTTTTATTTCTTAATTCGGGCTAGCTTTACGTTCCCTTAAATGGGCATTTAAACGTTAATTCGGGTGCAGAACCACAACTACCCGTTTGTCCACCCCTTCGCAGCGTTTGTCCAACCCCTTAAAGTGCGAAACAACCCCCCTGTTAATTGTAATTATTTTTTTATTTCTTAATTCGGGCTAGCTTTTAAATGCCCATTTAAGGGAACGTGAAGCTAGCCCGAATTAAGAAATAAAAAAATAATTACAATTAAAAGGGGGTTGTTTCAGAGGGTGGACAAAAAAAATTATGTGGTGGACAAACATGGACAAACGATGGACAAACAATATAGCAAGAGTTTTTTTAAATTTTCGAAAATTTGTGGATTTGTGAAGTTAGCCCGAAAAAAAATTTTTGTTTATAAAAAAGAATTGATGGGTGGACTAACGAAATAAAATGGTGGACAAACGTGGACAATCAATGGACAAACGAATGGCATCAATCGCATTTTTTTTCCCGACTTTTTCGGGCTAACTTCACGGAGCTTGCTACTAATGTATGTTGTTCGGGAAGATGCTGTGGATAGGTGTTGTTTAAGAGTCTTATCTCCTGATGCGATTTTAAACCTTAACAATTCCTCTCATTGCTAGGTCCAGCATCTTCGTCCAGAAGCAGAAGGCCATTATCACAGTGGCCTCTTAGAGGAATATTTTGTGGACCTAAGAACATTATAGACTCTACTATTGGTCGTAGTCTTTCTCTATTTTCTTGTATCTATTTAGACCTCTGCATGATTGTCTTTTAATGACTGACTTTTGAGGGTTGCAGAAAATCCAGCCCAACCTGAGCTCACTCCTTGTGGCATGATGTTTTCATGGGTTTGTATAGCTCCGTCTTTGCCCATGAGTTTGGCGAAAGATGTGCGAAAGTACCAACCAACTTCTTTGTTCTAAATGCTGGTGACCTCAAGTAACGCCTCATTTTTTTATTCTTTGTGTGTACAGAATATGGAAATTGATACGATTTTGATGGGTGCCAAGGTCGTTCTAACAATTGGCACTTTGTAAAATTATTATTATTATTTTGATTTACAAAACATCCTATACCATTCTTGAAGCTTCCGTTACTGCGTTTTGTCAATTCTAATCCAGAAGTCGTATGTATACTTACGTTTTGTACATCTTGTGTTTGAAACTACAAACATTTGAACGAAATATATTTAAATTTATATTTGTTTAAATTCTCGGGAGGGGCCATGGCCTCCTCCCTGGATCCGCCCTTGATGTTGTGATATAAAAAGAAATGAAACTAGTAGAGGTGGGAAATTATCAATAGAAACATATCGAATTTACATTATATTGATAGTTTCCCACTTTTGTGGGAAACAGTGTTACAGTGGCAGTTGTCAAACTTCTCCCATACGTCTAAAGGTGGGAAACTATCAATATAATGTAAATTTATAAGTTTTTATTGATAATTTCTTACCTCTATTATTTTTGTCTCTTTTTATTTCACAACATATTATGCTGTCGCGGTGGGGAGCGTTCAAGTATTACGTAACGCGATTTTTGAAGATTTTTGACCCCTCCCCCCCTACGTAACGCACTGTAATGGGCGTTTAACTATTGCGTAACGCAATTTTTGAAGATTTTTGACCCCCCTCCCCAACCTTACGTAATACTTGAACGGCCCCTGACGATATTAGAACAAAATGTAATCTACAGCGTATAAACGAGTGGACACTAAATAGAAAAAAAGAATGGAACATAGACATGAATAGAATGGCGGGAACAAGAGTCGTAAAATAGCGGAACAAATTACCAAATAGAAGAAGTATTGATCGACCGCGCAAAAAATGGCTTGACAATCTCCCATTGAAGCAAAAATCCGCCAATGAATGCAAACTTGCTTATGGAAAGAAAAAAGAAGAAAAATGTAAATCCCCAAATATATCAGAAAATATCCTTCAGAAATAAAAAATCCATTATAGACTATTTTATAACCAATGGAGAAAATTTGAAGACGATAAAAGAGGTAGAGATAAAAAAGGGAGGAAAATCTAGACAACTAGACAAGAAATAAAAATAAGACAACCAAAGAAAAAATAAAAAAGCAACAGATTAAGAGACAGATAAAACATTACCGACAAAAATTGAAAAAACAGTTTAAAATACATAAAACCAAGTTCCAGGAATAGAAAACAATGAAATCAATTATAAAAAAATACTCTAACTGCAACAAATGTTTGTGAAACGTCAAAACTTACAATCTTACCATCATTACAACACGTTTTATTCATAATATTTTCTAGCATGTTCTTGCCAACAGGATTTTCTCCATTATTATTCCTTAAATTGAATTCGATAGAAGTTCCTGGCAGTTATGTTCTAAAAAGGTGTGTAAAAGCTTACGAATTTGATCATCCCACTCTCTCAAAATCTTTTTTCTTAGGATCTGTATTCTACTATAGTGCTTTTTCATTTGTCCCGCATTAGTAATTTTATTGGACTCTTGTATAAATTTGTTATAAAGAACAGGAAATAAAACAAATATAAAATGTTTTACCAACATTAAAAATTGAAAAATTGGAAAAAACTATACTGACCAGAAGTAAGAATAATCGCGGAACAGACTAAAAACCCAAAGAGGTTGTCGAGCCACTGATAATGATAACGTTTTAAAGTGTATATGAAAAAAAAATTGTATTTCTAGAGGTATCAAATATTACATGACAGGGATTAATAACAAATAACAGATAACAGACAACACTTACAATCAAGTAAATCCACAGTTTGTGTATTCCATATTCTCATACATGCAACAGTGTACAAATAAAGAATGCCAAGATATTTCAGTTGCAACAACTATTGTCCCTATACCTACATTTCACATAAGAGAAAAAAAGAGCCACTAAAATTTAAATGGACTTAACAACAAAAACGAATTGACAGTTTTAAGAAAATATTAATCACAAAGAAACCAGGGATAAAACGACAACCTAATCCTAAACTGTTCCGCAAAGCCCTGTTAATAGCCAAATTGCGTTACAATCACACACAGTTACTTTAAAAAAAAATCGAAGCCTCTCCCATCTTTAACCATCATCTTTAACATTTAAAGTAGGAAATTACAAACCATAGTCCCATCGCCCGTGCTTTTAATTGTTGGTAATTTAATTAATTGGTATAAAGCCATATCTTAGGTTTTATGTTTCAAGGAAAACGTTATTAGAAACTATAACCGTGGCTCGGTTAGTTTCCTTTAATCAATCGCAGTAAAACTGTATTTATTATCATAAAAGCCAACAAATCGTAAAACAGATAGGTTTTAATTGGACGCAGTCTTCTTAATAAATTATTGTAAAGTGGACTTTCTAATTACTGCCCTTGGAATATTTCTTAATTGATAAGTGAAAAACGAACGCAACTGCAGATGCTTTTTTTGACATCGACTACCGCCACTCCTTCAATCACAATAATTTTATTATAAATTTAAAAGAAAAAAAAAAAGACAAAACAGTAAGAAATATAAACAAAAATAAATGTTTTCGTAATACATAGTGTTAACATATAACTGCTATAGTGTTAGAGTAGGAGTAAGACATGGACACTCGCTTACGACGTTAATTTATAAGTTTTTGAGTAGCGAAAAAACCCACAAACTGTGGTAAGTTTGAATTATTCCTATTAATTCATTTAAATATGATCCAAAAGAAAGATATTTCCTGCTTTATAAATATGGTTCTTTTCTACACCCGTTTAGATCCCTGGATCTAAATAGCTATTTCGTACCGTTCTCTGCATTCCATTTCGTTTTGTCGATAAAAAGATACCTGAGAGTATCTTCTAACACACCCTTGATTTTTTTAATAAACTATCGCCCTGATTTTTAGCAGTTATGACTTTTCTGCAATTCGATCGCTATACAGTTTGCGGGTAAATTCAGGCGGAGCAGTATGCCACTTCGCCAATAGATGGACATAGTTTTTCGGTACTTTTATGAGAACGTTCGTCTGACCGTTTATCCACTGGAAATCGTTTATTGGACAGAGTGAACTTATGGTTGATTAGCGTCCAGTAAAAACAAAATCACATACATTGTTTTTTGCTAGTAAAAGTTGTAAACCTTTTTCTTTAAGAATCCGTCCTTACTGTTCCAACATTTGCCTTGATTCCCCTTCAGCATTTCCTATAACAAAACTTCATCAGCACACATTAAAACAACGAAAAATGTCATGAATGTCAGACATTCATTCCATTACTGCACTATCAACTGAATAAAAGTAGCAAATAGCATGTCCAACCAGGTGGAGACTCAAATTGCACAGTCTAAATAAAATTCTACATTTACAAAAAGTGCTACGGTTGCATGAATTTCGTGTCCAGTTTATATACAGTTATGGACCAAATGATGCGCATTCACCATATATTAAAATCCATATTTGCATGTACTGAAAAGTTAAGTGTACTCCATGTCGCTACGCAGTTTTTTAACAATCATAACGGGGTACATCAGTGATACACTTTTAAATTATAACGTACACAAAAAAGCTGTATGTATGTACAAATGCGAACAAAAGTTGTAGGACAAAAGATAGAAAGAATAAAATTTGCAAATATGATTTGCGCAGTATAAAAGCTTCGTTTTTATTGCGTTAATTTTTAACCGATAATGTTTACTGTTGTTTTTTTATTTAAAATATCAATTGATTTAAAATTGAAATGTAGATACATATAATATATGCTTGCTGCTTAATATATCAATGAATATTGTTGCTTTTATTGTTGCCAAATCTGTAGGTTAATGCACAATCAATAAATATTAAAAATATAAGTATCTGCGGGCTCAGCCAATCAGCATTGTGTCCCAGGTGTGAGGAAACACTTTGTGGAAGACTGTCCAGCCTTTAAGAAAGCAAGCGAAAGAAGAATGGTTAAAAGAACAATGTGCAGAGCTAGAAGAATACCAGAAAAGACATGATACTTTTAACACACACACACACAAAAAATGAAACCATTAAGTCACAACAATAGAAAAAGAAAACCGGGAACACTCAAAAATCCAAATGGTATACCAGTGTTGAATACTAACGAACAATTAAGTAGATGGACAAAACATACATCAATGAGTTGTTTAAAGACAATAGAACAGAACAAATAGAAGTAGAAGATGATGTGGTTTTAAAGATAACATGGAAATTAAAATTGCATTAAAACATCAAAAATGGCAAAGCAATAGATTCAGTCCAAATCACAGTAGTAAAACGCATAAATGATGAAACCGAATACATTATAGTTTAACACAATATACAAAACAGAACATATGCCGAAACAATGGTTAGGTACTCTCAACTCTCAACCTTCAATAGTTACCAGTGAATACAGAAAAATATCATTACTACAATAATACATCATGTTCTCAAATTATTCTTCAAAATAAGACATGGCCGTATAAACTAAAAAGTAGAAGAAGAAAAAGTTGATAGTCAGTTTTGGTTCAGAAACGAACTAGGAACCAGAGAGGCGTTATTTTCTTTTAATGCCATAGCCCAAAGATGCATGGATATTAATGTGGATTTTGTTACGTTGATTTTGAAAAAGCATCTACCAAAGTAAGATATACAAAATTAGTCCTAATTATAAGGAAAAAACATAGACGAAAGGGACTTAAAAATAATAACAAACCTTTACTGGAATCAAAGAGCATAAATAATAATTAACGGAAAAACTATTAACAACATAAGATATGCAGATGACACCGTGATTATGGCAAGCTCTGTTGAATGACTCCAACTACTACTAAACAACAAAAGCAGTTTCTATGAAAAATATGGATTAAAAATGAATATGAAAAGACTAAATATATAATAATAACAAAGAAACCAAATATTCAAACAAACATACATTTGAGAGATGTACTGATAGAAAGGGTTCCTAAATACAAATATCTGGGAACCATAAATAAATACAAATAACAAATACCTGGAATTCAGAAAATAATGATAAAACAACAGAAATAAGGGCCAGGATAGAAATAGCAAGAAATATGTTTGTAAAAATGAAAACAATTCAATGCAATAAAGAACTTAGATTAGCTCTGAAATGTTACGTATTTTCACTACTACAATATGGACTTCAGTCATTTGAAATATGGAAGATGTAGCTATAGAAGGATGCTTAAAATAGCATGGACACTGAAGAAAACTAAAACGGAAGTATTGCGAGAAATGGACAAAGAATACGAAATAATAAACCCAATCAAAATAAGAAAGTTAGAATATCTGAGACGCGTAATGAGAGGACAGTTATATGAAATGTTAAGATTGATGATGAAGAGGGGGAAGGAGTATAGGAAAAAAGAGAGTTTCATGGTTGAAAAATTTAAGGGACTTGTTTAAATACAGTTCAATAAAACTTCAGAGCAACGGTAGATAGGGTAAAGATAGTGATGATGATATCGAACCTCCGATTAGCAAACAACTTTAGAGGTGATTTAATATTTTCCCACGAAGTTTTACCTTTTCTACCTTCTACCTTCTAAGCATCAAATAAAGCAAAGTCATTTGAAACCAAATTGATAAAAAATTGCATGGACTCTTTTCTCAATATGTAAATATTTTATTATTTTTTAAAAACCAGATTTATGTAACTACAGATTTTGTTAAAAATTGTTCAATTCGATTATTCACTTTTCTAAAAAAATTTTCAATATTCAAATTTGCTAAAATGTCATATGACAACTGTCACTTGTTGTGAGAAAAAGTGAAAGCACCTTAACGGGCACACCCTGTCTGTGTCGGCTGTCATTAAAATCATCCATGCCACCATTCTGCATGCTGACACCGTACACTTCAGATGGTAGGGTTTTTTAGACCTTACCATGATCAAATATTCGTTATCTGTAATATAATTTTTTGTGTGAAAGTCCTTTGTGCTCGTATTTGATGTTTTTAACTTTTCCGGCTACAAACCAACAACAACATTGAACAATTTTTTTCAACAGACAGACAAGGTTTTTTTCTGTCATTAAAAACTGCATAAGAAATAGAAGTCTTTTTATATCGTACATGGGATCCATCTCTCTTCATAGTGGTATTTTGAACTTTTTGACGTAAGTTAAATTTTTGAATTCTAAAATCAATTATTATTCATTAGATAACTTTTTATTGTAGCATAGCTCTGAAGATGGCTTTATAAGCCGAAAGCGCTCAGCTAGGAATTAAATATTTTACACACTTCAAAAGTACACCCTGTTTATCTGTAGTCATAAGTGTGTACAAAACTATTTCAGTCTTTACATTTGATAAAAATTTTTTAACGATTGCATCATTTCCCGTTTAGAAAGGACAGTAAATAGCACTTCTAAAACTAAACTAAAAGTAGAACCACAACGAATGGAAAAACAAAGTTAGAAATGTAAAAATCCCCACATTATCTAGGTCAAACACCACAGGACAAACTCAGGATAATAAAATCAATCCAAGAAAAAAGCGGCTGTGCAACCGGCATACGGGAAGTTAAAACAGGGAAATTCCATTAAAGGCGAATTAAAAATACACCGAGAGAAAAAGCTTTTGAAATCAATCCTAAAAAAAGTTAAAGCAAAATATGACATCGAAGTAGAAAATGTTTTATAAACTCGATGCTTTATAAAGACCAGTGATTTTACATTAGCGGTGAAAATACTGAAAAAATTGTATACGATAATAGCGAAAAATACGTAGTTTTGAAAGTTAACAGTATCGTTGAAGGCTTTTTTAGCTTTTATTAAATAGAAACCATGGTAAAGGTGTTGTTAAAAACCGGGGAAAATAACACTGGCCACTATGAACAAACCATGCCCGGAAATATGAGTGTAAATAAAAATGTACTTTGGAAAATCGAAAGAATGAATTCACCCAATTTTTGTACAAACTCATGATTGGCTACAAAACTACAAAATATTAGAAAAGGAGACAAGATGATGGAAGAACTACACTGTCAAATAAAATACTATATAGAATAGAATAGAATAGAACAGAATAGAATAGAATAGAATAAAATAGAATAGAATAAAATAGAATAGAGTAGAATAGAAAGAATAGAATACAATAGAATAAAATAGAATAGAATAGAATAGAATAGAATAGAATAGAATAGAATAGAATAGAATAGAATAGAATAGAATAGAGTAGAATAGAATAGAATAGAACAGAATAGAATAGAATAGAATAGAATAGAATAGATTGGAAGAGAATAGAAATATGATTTATTGTCGTTGAAAAAATTGTACAATTTTATAAACAAAGCTCAAAAACACTTACTAAAATTACATAAATCGTCAATATAAATGAAAAAAAAATAAGTAAAACAAAAACAATCTATTCCAAAATTTAAATAAATTACAAATAATCAACCTTAAGAACTAGTTAAGCTGCTACATAATGATACCCAAATATAGATAAAATATTACTTGTACCTAATGGTACTGTAATTTCTTAGTAGTTATTGATTAAGAAAGTATTCTTCTACTGAATAATATGGTCTTTCAGAAAGATAGGCTTTTGTCATTTTACGGAACTTGGGGAAATATGTTGCAGATTTAAGTTGCAGAGGGAGATTATTGAATAGTTTTTTTGCAGAATATAATATACATAGACTTCTTTACTAACTCGGTGGACGGGATCGGTAAATAGATGTCAAAGAAAGAATTTCTGTTCTGGTGGAATAGTCATGATTAGGTCTAGCTGGAAAGACATGTAGATGTCTACGAATTAAGCAAACAGTTTTTAAAATATATAAAGAAGGAAGTGTTAAAATCCCGTGATCTTTGAAGTAGCTTCTGCAATGTGTTGTTCTTCTGAGGCGAAACCGATATCTTATTGCTCTTTTTTGTAATTGAAAAATAACATCGGATTGGCAGCTGTACCAGAGCACCAAAAAGGAAGACCATATCGAAGATGCGACTCAAACAAAGAAAAATATGGTATGTATTTTGAAAGAGAATAAATTGATTTCCTTCGACACAGATCTTATTGCATAGCAAGCTGAGGCTAGTTTCTTACTTAACACATCGATATGAAGGGACCACTTAAGGTTGCTATCTAAAAAAATACCAAGAAACTTTACAGAATCAATGGTACTGATCTGACTGTTATTAAGAGGTAAGGGTTGAAGAGCTCCTTTATAGAATAATGCTACTGTTTTATCTACATTAAAAGAGAGTCAATTAAAATCGGACCAGGTTTTTATTGTGAGTAATCAGACGAAAAGATTATTTTTCAATAAAATTTTTTTAACAATCTTACAAATTTGGCCAAGAAACGCATAAGCGCCCAATACTCCACAACGAGGGATGGAACTAGAGAGAGGTTGGAACATTTAAAGGTTTTTCATCCAGATATTTTTGGCGGCTCAAAGCATGTATATCTGTAAGCAGCATTGATGATGGAATTGTTATTTAGAAAACATTCTGTGATGTAGACCGAAAGGTTCTTTTTAATATAAATATACCTTTTATAAAGAATTATGATTTTGTTGTGATATATGGTAGATATAGTCCAACCATTTTTAATTGAAGGCGACTCATCTACAAATTGAACTGAGAACTATCGGCAACAATGTTAAATTTTAGAACTAAATTTATACCGGGGGCATTTTATTGTGTATCCTTTGCCAATGTGGATAAGTGAAAAAATTAGATGATTTCCGAAAATTTGCCTCGGTAGCAATATACCTCCAGCCAATGGGTCAAATTTACAAGTGGCTAAGTTGAACAAATTCCTTGAATACTGTGAATCATTGGTAACCTTATCAATACTTCGCTGGTCCATATATTTATGTCCGTCGAAGGGTGAGAATTCTTAGAAATATTTTACTCGTCAACAAGTGTCCTTATCCGCATAGACGTCGACGTGGGGTGTTTTGTTTTTTGTGACATGGGAATAAGTCACAATTAAGTTTTAAATTAAATTTATTTGACGTTTCGATTTCCAACTTGGAAATTATTATCAAAATACACAACTTTAATAATTTAAACAAATTTTGTTTTTGTTGCTTGGTAAAAAAATCTTCTCTAATAATTTAATTTTATCTCACTCATTCATATTGACAATTCAGACATAATATATTTTTCGTACTTCCGGGCCTAAAGTGACAACTTCACTCCCTTGTGACAGGTACTAAAGTGTCACATTTAATCCCTCCGGGATTAAATATTGACGAAACTCCCGGAACGATTAAATCACAAACAAACGAATTTAAGGGATATTTTATTGAAAAATATAATTAATTAGAATGGTAATTAACGTTAATATTCAAATTAATATTGTGACAGTTCGTCATATTGACCAGTCTTTCCTGGGTTAATGCAGCAGGTAACTGACGAGTAACAGATAGGTCCTTTTCATATTGAACTGGTGTTTGTTTCGAAGATCCTGCGGAAACAGGAAGCGAGAATGAGGACTGTGGCATAACTATAGTGGACGAATCGGCGACTTGACCAAATATTTTATCTGAAATTTTTTGTTTATTTTTAATAGACGATTCAATATATCCCTCGGCCACGTTGGAGGATTTCCATCCTCCATGTCTCTTCAGCACGTCTATTGTTGCTCCCGAATCAGCTAACAAAGACGCAGATGTGCGTCTAAAACAATGTCCCGTATAAGACGTCGCATTTTCTAATTTCAAGAAAGCTGCTATTTGCCGTGGAATTGTACCAAACATGTTTTTTCCTACTACTCGCGTAGTACATTCTTTGTTGATGTATTGAACAAAAAATTTTGAATGAGTTGTCCCTGTCTTTCGCAATGCCACATATTTCCGAAATATCGCCACAAAACTGATGGCACTGTTTTCTGAATTTTTGATCACAAAATTTCGGTCAATTTTATTTTTGGTGTTTCTAATCGCAATTAGGAAGGAATCGCCCAAATCTCTCACATCGTCGATTTCTAAATCAACCAACTCTTTTCCACGACAAGCTCCCGCAACGCCCAAAATAAGTGCAACCTACAAAAAAATTGATTTCTTAAAATTTCTGAATATAAACAAATTTCCAAATTTACCTTAAGCATTAAATATTTATCATCCGGAGCCTCCCGTAAGAACTGATCTACCTGCTCAGACGTGAGAATTCTTGACTTCTTTGGCTTAAATCCCTCATTTCTTCTCTTCAAAAAAGCTAATAATTTTGGAAATTTACTTATATCAATATCTTCTCTAATGTTAATAACCGATTTCAGCATTGAGTAATGTGCCCAGAGAGTTGAGGCACAAACCGCTTTTGATTTATCATCGAAGTAGACTAACAGCGCATTTTCAGTAGGTTGTCTCACATTTTTTAAGCGGCACCACTTTTTAAAAGCATCGTACTGCTGCTCGTATAGTTTTCTAGATTTCGGTGGTAACAATTCTTCACCTACTTCGGCTGCTCTTTTATCAATATCAGATACACCTTCTTCACTCATGATACCAATAATTATCAATAACAATGTTTCTTTACAATGACACTAGTAATGACAATGTTTCTAAATTATAACTGTCACAACGCAATGTTACTATGGTAACTTATTTTAAAGACAGTTTATTAAATGAGTTGAAGAGAGAAAAAACTGATTGAAATTATTGAAATAATTAATAAAATCATACCGGAAGTACGAAAAGTATCGTATATACCTTGCGACTGAAGTACATTTAATCCTTCAGGTAAATTATGGCCCTCCCTGCGGTCGGGCCATAAACTTTACCTTCAGGATTAAATGTACTACTTCAGTCCCGCGGTATATAATGTACTAATACATTTTAAAGTAGATTTATCTATTAAATCTTAATCTTCGATTCATTGTCTTCACTCTTGTTCGTATTCTCACTGTCTTGTCTTTCGTTTACTTGATTAAAAGAAATGCTCCACCATCTTTCTATTTTTAGTAGGCGTGTAAATTGGAGATATAGTTCATTAAAATGAAACCAAACATTGCTTTTTGGTGGTGCCATTTGCCATTATTCTTTCACGTTTTAATATCTGTAAAATATTATTCATGCCGTTCCCAAAGATCAAGGATAGTAAATGAAACTCAATACTTATTATAAACACACATCATAATGACAATTTAAAGTGGAAATTGACCTTGAAATACTGTATAGGTACTCTTAATTAATAAAATTTTACTTTATTTATTATTTTACTTCGAAAATAAGCCCACTTTGAAAATTCAATTTATTTGACGTTTTGACTTCCACTTCAGAAATCGTTATCAAAATACAAAATATTAATAACACTTTCAGAAGTGGAAGTCGAAAATATGCCAAAATGCAAAATTATTTGATAAGTAAAATAATGTATTCGCTCTGAGCGTTAACAAAGTGTCAAAGCAAAATCGACCGACCTGCTCATGGTGGCGGTTTTTTGAAATTTTATCAGGACGCTTTGTGTATGTTTAAATGAGACATTTAAAAAAAAATGCCGTGTCACGGTAGTGATATTATGTATTAATATAAACAGAAAATAAAAACGCACTTAATCTGATATAAATTATTCTATTTCCAATATTGATTATCAGTTTGATTTTGTATACATAACCTCACTATCGCAGTTTATGTCAATAAATCTTTATTAACGAAAAAGAAAATATTTTTGTTGGACTATAAATTACAGTATAAATTAATAACGAATGAATTCTAACAATTGTATTCACTTTGCCTCAAGAATTTAAAAATAAAAAAATTTATTAAGATAAAGAAATCACTTTCTAGCTGGATAAAAAATATAAAAATAAATAACATATTCTAGTAATAATGTAAAACTTTATAGAACATAGACATAGTCTTTTGTAAATCTTTATTAGGTTAAGTGAATTTTCTCTTGTTTTCTTAATAATCAGTTACCTCCATTAGATTAATTTTATTGATTATAATAAATAGAATAAGTACACACACAAACAATATGTTCATCGTGTACTTAGCATCTAAGTTTTTTGCATGTAAACTGATTTTTTCTTGAAATAAAATTATTTTTTATTTTATTTTTTATTTTTTATCACTACAAAATAAAATATTCAAGTTTAACAAAATAATCCCATAAGACTCAATGTTAAAACGTCCTGACAAAATCTGACAGCGTGTCACGTGACTGTAAGTAGAGGGGAGACGCACGGAGCCAATATACAGGGTGGGGCATTAGTGTGACAAAGTCCAATTACTCGTTTGTCGTAAGAGATACAAAAAAAAGTTATTAAGGTAAAAGTTGAAGCACAGATACGACCATAATTTAAAAATATTTTCAGATATACAGGGTCACCTATATTGACAGGGTGACACAAACTTAGGTTTTTTTAAATGGAACACCCTGTATATTTTTATATTTTTGGATTCTCCTCGATGTCTTCTTTCACAAAATATAGGGTTTTGTAATATTATACGAGGTAGATTAAAAGATAATTACGTTTTATTGTTAATTTCGTAGCAAAATTCACACCCTGTAGAATTGTAGTGATTTGACATCAAAGTTTCTATTTAGGGTCAAACGATTTTCAATATAGTCTACTATTGTTAAACATTAATAATATAGCCAAAAGTTTAATATTAATATACAGGGTTGGTCAAAACTCGGAATGAGTATTTTCTGAGTTATCTTAAATGGAACACCCTGTATTTTAGTAATATAATGCAATTATATTTTAAGGTACTTTTTTATTTCTTAAGCATTCCCTATCTCTAAGTGCTTTAATTTTTGAGTTTTTCATGATTCTTTAATCCAAACATTAATTGCAAAAAAATTAAGTTAAATTTTATTAGGTGGCTGTGCAAATATTAAATCAAAAATAATTTTTCAAAAAAAAGTAGATATTAATCTAGACTGATCCCTAATTTATTAATATTCGATGAGATATCCAAATACCTACGTAGTTAAGATTGTTGGTGCGTAAAATATGAATAAAAACATACAAGATTCTACCTAGTTGGCTATGAAAATAAATTTGCTAAAACATTTGACATTATACTATTTTTATAGTTCCAGTTGCTTTGTTACCATTACTAATATTAATTTTTTTAATGCGTAACTGATGAGTAACTGATTAAAATGGTTTTTGTGCTAGGAGAGTATAACAAAACTGTGCTACTAGCAATAAGAATTTCTCATTAGCAATTTCCTGATAAACGAAAACCAAGAAGAGAAACTTTTGAAACTATGCTAAAACGGTTTCAATGGACTGGAGACTTAAATTACGAGATACCTGATCGAATAAAAACTATTTTAAATGAATAAAATGAATTAAATGTAATCCTTAGTGTAACTGAGGATCTGCATATTAGGAAGAACGTTCTTATAATCTTTCTATCTAGACCTAGACTGTTGAAATCGTTTTAGTGTACTTTTAAAAGTTTCTCTTCCTGGTTTTCGTCTATCAGGGAATTACTGATAAAAAATTCTTATTGCTAGTAGCACATTTTTGTTATCCTCTCCTAGCACAAAAACCATTTTAACCAGTTACTCATCGGTTACTTATTAAAAAAAATAATATTAGTATTGGTAACAAAGCAACTGGAACTATAAAAATAGTATTATGTCCAATGTTTTAGAAAAATTTATTGTCATAGCCAACTAGGTAGGATCTTGTATGTTTTTATTCCTATTTTACGCACCAACAATCTTAACTGCGTAGGTATTTGGATATCTCATTCAATATTACTAAATTAAGAATCAGTCTAGATTAATATCTACTTTTTTTTCGAAAAATTATTTTTGATTGAATATTTGCACAGCCATCTAATAAAATTTCACGTAATTTTTGTTGCAATTAATGTTTGGATTAAAGAATCACCAATAACTCAAAAACTAAAGCACTTAGGTATAGGGAATGCTTAAGAAATAAAATAGTATCATAAAATATCATTTTATTAGAATACTAAAATACAGGGTGTTCCATTTAAGAAAACTCAGAAAATACTCATTCCGTGTTTTGACCAACCTTGTATATTAATATTAAACTTTTCGCTATATTATTAATGTTTAACAATAGTAGACTATATTAAAAATCGTTTGACCGTAAATAGAAACTTTGGTGTCAAATCACTACAATTCTACAGGGTGTGAATATTGCTACGAAATTAACAATAAAACGTAATTTTCTTTTAAACTACCTCGTATAATATTACAAAACCCTATATTTTGAGAAATAAGACATCGGGAAGAATCCAATAATGTAAAAATTTACAGGGTGTTCCATTTAAAAAAACATAAGTTTGTATCACCCTGTCAATACGGGTGACCCTGTATATCTGAAAATATTTTTAAATTATGGTCCTATCCGTGCCCCAACTTTTATGTAAATAACTTTTTTTCGTATCTCTTACGAAAAACGAGTAATTGGACTTTGTCACACTAATGCCCCACCCTGTATAACTAATATTGGATATAAATGGAAAATAGAAAAATAGAAAATAGAAAAAAATGTTTAATTCAGAAATAAACATTGTTTTTCGCTTAAATTAAATAGTGTTCAAACTGTCAAGGGGCAGATGGGTGGCAGCTCGAATATTGAAATTAAGCGAAAAACAATGTTTATTTATCAAAAACCATTTTTTTTGTCTTCTGAAAGCAATAGAATGTATTCTAAATTAAATAAATTACATGCCTTCTTCTTTTTTTTTGTGTCAATTTAATTCAAAAAATTTTTTTTGCTTGTACAAACAGCTTGTATAAATAATTATGTTAATGTTTATATTGCTGAATAGAGAATTGAATAACCTTTTAAATAAGCTACCGCACGACCTCTATTGACATTTAAAAAAATCATCGATTACGTCATCACGTCCAGATGGATGACGTCACTAGTGGGATATATGTCTCAAAAAATCATAATTTAAAAGTAAAAATCGACCTGTTAAGATTTTTCCTTAAAGTCGGTGGCTTACGAAATAACCAATTTATTCCAAACATTTGCACCATACTGTATGTAATTGCATAAGATGCCACAAAGAAATAGATTCAGAAGAATATTTACTTTTTTTTGTTAGAACAACTAGAAAATATATGTCAAAACATACATGATAATTTAATAATTACATCGATCTTAGATTTAACTTTTACGTAATTACGTGTATACGCTGTGAGCTCGTACGTAGAAGGGATATTTATAAATTTGCGAGCGCCAGTAGTGACAAGTCTGTAAACGTTTACCGGAAATTTGACATAAATGTCAAAGTGATTAATTTAAAATTAAAATTAAAAACATTTATTATAAAAAATATTAGTTGGTCAAAGCTGTGGTATATATTTGTACCTTGAATATACTTACGTTTTAAATACTGAATTTACGTTTTTTTAATGTTCCCTAATATGTAATTATAAATTAATCTATCTAATCTTAGCGCCATCTACACGATAATTGTGAAAGTATTCGAAGTAAGAAATTAATATTTCATCAATAGAACGTCAAAATGATTAGCAAAATCTTAAAAAAATCTATTACAATTTAATTAATTTTTAGCGTTGTAAATATTAAGCGATAACAATTAAATAATAAATTTAAAAATTACCAGTGAAAGTTGAATAGTAATCTGCCAGGAGCGACACCAGCGAAGCTCAGAGCGTATAAATAAGTAATAAATAACTAAAATATTACTTTGGTACGCCACTGCAAATTTGACAAGAGAACTATCGGTGACTTGCTTTAAGTGCGATGTTGCCAATGAAACACCTTCAATTAAAAATTGTTGAAGTATAGGCGAGTTACAGGAAAGTTTTTTTGTGGATTTTGTAACACTCAGTTATTTGTAGCAACAAATTTATAAGCCCATCTGGCAAAACTTAAAATTTTAAGTTCCAATATATGCGAAGATTGTCAAAAAGAAGCAGATTTAAACCATATTTTCTTTGAATGTACAAAATATATACAACAAACTGATGACTTAATAAAAAATTTAATCAAACATAAAATCCTTCCTCCCTATAACATTTGCTACCTTTTGTCATTAAATAATAAAACCGTATATGACTATTTAACAGAATTTATTTCAAAAAGTAACCTTAACTTGTGAGCACAGTTAAACTAGTAACCTTTGTTTTACCCCATTTGTTTAAAACCTTCTTTCCGTGACCCAGTCTAGTTTGTGTATTAATTTAATGTCTTGATGGGTCCCTAGTCGAGAAGCGAGTAACCATGTGTATTCCTTACTGATAATCAAATAGGTATTGTGATAATTACTTTCTTTTCTTTGCTTTAGGAAGAACTTACAAAGTTGTGACTGGCTGAATCGCAAAAGCCTGTGCCAAGAAAAAACAAATTTATAAAATTCTAGATTAATTATGATTTTTATTCCCTTCTAAAATAATGACGAAAAAATTAACTTCTAAGCTACACTTATAAACGTGTTGGTAACATTACTCCGGATAGTGAAATTAGGGCATAAAACTCCTCTACATTGTAAATTTATTCGCGGTTGGTGGGCAAAAAGTCCCTCAGACGACGCAGAGACTAAAATAGCCCGTCCATTTCGAATGTCAGGGTCGCCGAACGATTTTTGGCGACGGCACATCCGGACTGAAAACACAACACACACAAAGCTAATTTTAATCGTGTGTATACTTTTTGACTCTTTCGTTTTTTCCAGCATTCGTTTCGTTACGCTCACAAGGGGAGAGACGAGAAGATTAAAAATGGGATTACAGAAAAAAAGGGTTCGTCCAATTGCTTGGTTACATAATAATTTAACGGACGTCGTCGGTTCAAAAGCCCATCGTTGAGCTAAATGTGAAGGCAAACTTTGTGCGCGCCGGTTGTAATTTTTGGCGAATGCGCGTCGTTTGGTTCATTAGTGTGCCAGACAGAACTTTTTTCAATTAAAATCCAGCTGTTCTATAATAAACCGTCTGTCCTTTTGGTCGGAGATCAATAAATAAGCTGCTTTAATAAAAGTCGGACGTAATTGAACTTAGCTAGTTAACTAATTCAAATCTCTTGTAAATATGAAATATATACTCGTAATATATGTAGATGGTTGAGAATAAGAAAACACTTGGCTACACTCATAAATTGTTAGCAATACTGTAACAGTACATTTAGAACTTCTACACAAAAGTGCCCTTTGAAATTTGATATTTTAAAAGCCTTTGTGCTTTATAAAAGACTAAGGACAATTGTAGTTCTTTGAAATTGACAAAAATGCCAATTCGTGAGAATCTAAAAATATGAAAGTATTTTTTAAATAGTTAATACATAATGAGACAAACACTGCATGCCAAACTAAAATATAAAAACTTGTGTGAATGACTTCAGTAATTCAGACAAGTTAGACTTATCCAGAAACGCACATATTTATTGAGTGACAAAAATTGTTTTGATATACATCTTCAATGTCACTTACTAATAAAATGATTACTTTTTCAGCTTGATTCGTCAACTTAGCGCAGATGCTGATTCAATAATGTGTTAAGCATCCACGATTTCTGATACACTCACTGACGCACCTGAACATCGTTGTGATGAGGTGGTCAATATACTGTTGGGGTATCTCACTCCAGGCTACTGTAACTTCGTGAGTAAGAGCTGCTAAAGTTTGTGAAGGGTGTTGCAAATTCAATAGCCGGCGACCTATAATGTTCTAGACAAGTTCAATTGGAGATAGATCAGACTATCGTGGTGGTGAAGATAACCGGTTAATGTAATGTTGATCCATGAAGGCTAAAATATTCTCTGACATCATTCGGTCTGGAATTATCTGCTGAAAAATCGGGATTTGGATGTGTTTACGTATGGAATAAAATAAGGCTTCACTGCTTCAGAATATGGCGTCGGGTTCTTATATTGCCTATGATGAAAATTAGTAGTGATCGTACTCATACGATAAATGTGACGATATGCAGTATCAGCAGTAAAAATTTAGAACAGAAAAGAAAATCATAGGAGGCGGTAATTTAGATAGCAGGAGAACTATATTTAACAGAGCAGTCCAAATTCTAGCATATGCTGATGACGTAGACATTATAACAAGAACCACACAAACCAATAATAACACATCAAGGGAAATAAAAAGAAGAATTATAATTGCAAATAGGTGTTATCATGGTCTATCAGAGTACATACATAACTAACTAACAATCTTCTGTCTCAAAACACTCGTGTAAGGCTGTATCGAATATTGATAGTCCCCTTTCTCACATACGGATCAGAAGCATGGTTCCTAAACAAAACATACGAATCATCTGTAATCTGTATCGATTCTTGAAAGAAAGATACTACGCAAGATATTTGGAGCGGTCTGTGACAACGGAATATGGAGGTGTAGATTACGGTAAAAACTACAGAATATTTACAAGCATTATGTTTGGTGGAAACGATATTACTACTATAATCAAGCGAAGTCGTCTGTAGTGAGCAGGACATTAGCCGGACCCTGAAATCGAAAATACTAAAAACTAAAATCCAAGGAAAGGACACGGCAGAAATGCGCAGAAAGGTTGAGATAGTCGAGGTCCTTTAAGAACTGTAGCACCGTGAAGATGATGATAAAAATTTTGACAATAATAGCAGTATAAAAGTAAATGACTAATTAGTCATTTTTAAGTTATTAAATTAAACACTTAAACAAAATGGAAAAGTAGATATTAGAAAAACGACAAACACGACCATCCCTGTAATAATTTTCGGTAGCTAAAACTTCGACCTACTACTTCCAATTGATTGAGTTTTTTTCTCGTTTTTATTACCCTAAATAACTCACGAAACATAAACCCGCCAACACCAATTTTATAGATATTTTATGATACTTCCATTTTTTTCACATTAATCGTGCGGTGTTGCTATTAAATCAATGTAATTACGCGTCTAATATGTTTATCTACCACTTTCAACATGTAAACATGATATTTGTCTTGGCTTGATTATAGCCCTAAAAAAATTAATGAGTAGCATCTACCGAAATGGACAATTAGTGTCCTCGGGATGTGTGATACATGGAGCGGTTTGAAAGGCGGTAATTTTCTTATATTTCGAATATTTATGGGACAGTGGCCGTTTAAAAATAAACGTTAAATAGAAGAGTTTAAAAAGAAATAAACGGGATTCAATTTGCTTTCTTATGATAGTCGTTACTCGTTACAGAGTATTATGTATTTGAAATTCATTTGGTTTATTTTATTGTATGGAGTTTTAAAGTTTGTAAGAAATGCTAGTACGACAAGCTGAGACAATACGACGAATATAGAAATATATAAAGTCATGGAACTTCCCAATACATAAGAAAAATATCTGAACAGATTCTTCTTTTTAACCACTTACTAGTTGTGCGTAGCCAATACATCTGTGTCCTCACAACATGTTTTTCCTTGAGTTTTCGCTATATAATACCTCTTAGCAATAATTGATATTATGGTCCTCTTCTTACCTTGTTAAGATGCTTGTGCGATGACTGATAGGATTTTCACTATTTAATTTTTTCTGTATTGGTATTGTAATGCTAGTCTTCCACTGGCCATATGTCTTTGTCTATTCTTTCATGAATTCATTCCCTTATGAGTCCAACGATCATTTTGCGTATAGGTGATCCAGGACTTGGCGTCGAAGTTTCTCCTTCCAATGTCGAAACAGTGGCCATGTACCGATG
Source organism: Diabrotica virgifera virgifera (assembly GCF_917563875.1). Taxonomy (NCBI): domain Eukaryota; kingdom Metazoa; phylum Arthropoda; class Insecta; order Coleoptera; family Chrysomelidae; genus Diabrotica; species Diabrotica virgifera. The sequence goes on from NC_065449.1 coordinate 16,157,099, forward strand.
ATAACAACTAATGATTCGAAGGTATTTAGTATTTCGGGGATGGATCCTTTACTCCATTTTTCATTTCATTTTGAGTTTCGATTCTCTATATTTTTTTGCGTGTTTCAGTAGATTTCTGTCTTAAAGGTAGGATCGCCATGTATCTTGGTGCTAGAATGATTCAGCTGTCGTGCAGCAGGTGAGACAAAAGATCTGCTTAACTTCGTCCTTGAAAATCCTTCTCCTCATTATATTGTTAGCTTGCTGTCCCCATTTGCTGCGATCCTACACTATATAGGCGGCTTCATTTAGAGATTTTCCCACCAGAGTCTTTATTTAGTCTGTCCATTGTGTTGGTGATCTTCCTCTTGGTGTTGGGCTTTCTACCTTCCCTTTTACTCTAATAGTTCCATGGTCCCCGTTCTTCTATGTGACCGAAGTAATTTAGGTATGATCGGTTTTCTTTTTTAATAGCCTAATATGAAGTTCTTCCAGGATTGACATGTTGTTCCTGTGTCCCGTCCAGGACACGCGTAAGAATTATTTTGTAGATCCACATGTCGAAGGCTTCGGTCTTAGTTCTATCGACTTTTTTGAGAGTCCATGTTTCAGCTGGGTATGTAGCAACAGGAAAAATAAGGGCATTGACGAACCTGAGTATTCAATAACAAGTATTCCTTTTTATTGTTGGATATTTCCATATTTAATTTAATTTTATTTTAATTTTCATATTAATTTGGCTGTTGGAGTTCGGCCCATTGCTAGTCTACACTTGATTTCTAAGGAACAACCTAATTATTATACTCACCCTGTATAACCTATATAGATTTCGAATTTTTTTTGATCAAGTAGACAGAAAGTTATAATGAAACATCTTTGATTTGCCATTAGAGGAAGAGAAAAATGGGAACAAGTTTTAGCGAAAATACCACCGAATGAATACATGTATTACACTACAAATAATGGAAAAGTTGACGAAATATAATAAAACTTAGAAAAATATGTAAATGTGTAGAACACGCTACATACTTTACTATTTTGTGAATGTAGACTGGTTCTTTCGAAATTCATCTTGATACTATAATAATCATAGAATTAACACCATGAAATTCTTTCGCTTTAGATTTGTCTTCGTTTAATTAACATTTTTCGAAATTTTCTCACCTAAACGCCGAGTTCACACATTCCTAGCGCACGCTGAGCTTCTATTGCCACCATAAATTCCTCCTGGCTTTTTCTTAATTTGAAAAAACACCATTATCATCAATCCAACTAATCTCCTAAGAGGTAATGCCTCAAACCGGTCCTGCTAGAACGAACTATTAGTCCAAGCTGTATCGCCGCCCCCGTTAGGTAAATTATTCCGATTCAATTTTTTTGCACAAACTTACTCAAAAATAGGTCCTTATAACACATCCACAGAGTGCGGGACGGTGTCGTGGTCGAAAAAAAAATTGTTTAAATAATTTTTTAAACAAATTCACAAAAACAATTTCACTTCGGACAATTTTTTTTTAGATTCTTTGGGTCATTCTGAGCAAAAAAGATCTCTTGTGATTTTTCTCTAAGCGCTAACACAGACGGGGCGGCGTTCGTCGACTGAACCCCCACCCCGCAGTGACACACACCAGGCGCTCTTAAAATTTTCGTTGCATCGACGTTCCCGCGACCCATCCTAGAATCCATATGTCGCCAGTCGGTTTTACGACTTCGACGGCATATCATATATTCGTGTATCGTGGTACAACACAGACGTTTGAGCTGTTTTCTAGCGAATTTTGTTGTAAGTGTTGCCAAATCTTGTTTAATGATGGAAATTACAGACTCGAACTATATTTTTACTTGAATTTTTTACTCCCATATCAAATTATTTTTATATGGGACTCATTGTATTTTTAATTTTTTTTATCTTATAGCTTAAAGGGTAACTTAATTAGGTACATTTCTATCTGGAAAAAAAGTAATCTACTAAATAAATTATTTTTCAAACTCTTTGAAACTAATTTCACAAACAGTCAAACATAATTTTCAAATCTATAACCATTGACCAGTTTGACTTGAGTTATTTGTCAGAAGGATTGACTTTAATAAAAATAAAATTATTGACTCCATAGAAATAAAGATAATAAACAGTTATGCTACCTTATTTATTATTTTATTTACTATGCTCTACAGGCCTTGTATTTACAATTTTACATAATGCAATTTATACTAATTAAGTATATATAATTTTATTTGATGTCTATGTAAACATTGCTGAACTATGGTTCTCCACTATATCCTATTTTTCGCCTTCTCTTTCCAGTGTATAATTTCCATCGATACTATACATTCCTGAAACTTTCTTGCAGTCATTTTCTTGGTCTACCTCGTCTCCTAGTCCCAACTGGTCTTCTTAGCAGTACCATCTTTCACATTCTTTCCTTATCCATCCCCTCGACATGACCTGACCACCTGATTATTTATGACTTTGTGTATCTTGTTATACTTGGTTCCTTGTAAAGCATCCTTAATTCTTGATTGGTGCTTCTATGCCAGCCGTCTTCTGTATCTGTATTCTTTACCCTGAAAATAGCTCTCAGTACGTTCCGTTCTCAACTCTATCATTCCCTCTTCTGTTTTATTTAGCACCCATGTCTCACATCCGTAGGTGACTGTTGCTCTTATTACGGTTTTGTATATACTGGTTTTCGTCTTTCTCGATACGTACTTTGACTTTAATTTGAATAATTTTTTTGTTAATTATAATTTGTGAAACATTACTATTTCCCAATTAATGGGGAATAATAGAGGGCATCAATTTAACACCTGTATTTGCTCAGTGGCGTACCATAGAATCGACAGCCTCTTAGCGTTATAAATAGTTTTTCTTAGGTGATATGCTTTCCCTCATAACGGTGTTATTTCTTGAACATGGCTCTTTAATACTTACTAATAACTCCTGAAAAGATTTTTTAGACATTCTTGTAAAATTAAAAAACTTCTCTGGGCCTTTATTATATGTATTAATTTCGTTATAAACTGTGTAAAAAAATCCTTATACTTTCGTTCCTTTATGATAGGTATCCAATATCTGCGTTTCTTTTTTTCTTTAATCTAAGATAAAGTAAACTTGCATTTATTACAAAAGACAAATCGTCATAACATTCAGACATCGTATCGTACAGCAGCCAACACGCAACTAAATTTGGCAACAACGAAATACAAATACTTTAAATCTAGCATAATTCCGCTGTTACACCGCGCCATGTGTTTTAATCTGCCTCGACGTCGACTCGACGCGCGCCGCCTGGTGTGTCCTTGCTCTAAAACTGATTGTTGTAGAGTTATACGCGATTTAAAATTTGAAAAATGCGAAAATGACCATTTTCAAGGCTTAATAACTCTATTAAAAATAATTATTATGAAAGTCAGAAACTGACCAAATCAAAGTTTAAAGCACCCGCTACAAGATATTGAAGAACATTTTTGTCATTATTTTATTACTAAGATTTTGTTTTTAATTATCAACAATGAGCGCTAATCGTTTATTGAGGCAGCCGGCTTTAAAATTTGGTCACTTTCTGACTTTCATAATAATTATTTTTAACCGAGTTATTAAGCCTTGAAAATGGCCATTTTCGCATTTTTCAAATTTTAAATCGCGGATAACTCGACAACAATCAATTTTAGAGAGAAATCACAAGAGACTTCTTTTGTTCACAACGACCCAAACGATCTAAAAAAATGTTCGAAGTAAAAAAATTATTTTTGTGAATTTGTTTAAAAAAAATTGTTTAAACAATTTTTCGACCACAGTACCGCCCTGTTGGCACCCTGTGGATTTGTTATAAGGACCTCTTTTTGAGTAAGTTTGTGCAAAAAAATCGAATCGGAATAATTTACCTAACGGGGTCGACGATACAGCCTGGACTATATGAGATCGACCCGGTAATCCGTCAAGCAAACGTTTGTCCTGCTAGTAAATGAGTACGAGTAAATGAAATTCAATTATTTCAACGTAGGCGACACAAAATTGGATGTTGTATTTTGTTTTCCGAACGAACGAATGAAGAAGAGGTGGGATTACAAGGTAGAGCGTAGAGCGTGAAGGTGAGCCTCGCCCGTAAAACGGGTGAAAGACGCATATGATTTGGTACAAATTCATCAAAGTTTCTAGACCAAAAAAAAAATCAAATATGGACCGTACCTACATTAAAAACAGAGATGCATGGATATACAAATATACAGACATATTTGGAACAACGAATATAATAATTAAATTTGTATTTCACTTAATTTCTGTTAATTGGCTGTTTTTAAAGATTCTTGTTATATGATTTCCTTTTCTAACTGCCCTGAATTTGATTTCTAAATATTTATAAACACAATTCGCTTAGACCAAATCCAACCAAAACTCAAGTCTGTGCTTTCCACCTTCAATCACGACTGGTCAAAAGGAAACTCAACATCACCTGGAATAACGCCTTACTAGAGCACACCAAAAAGCCAATATTCCTCGTAGTCCAGATTCCACTGTGAAAAAACCCGAAAGAAGGTGGATGCGCGTAACAATCCTTTAAGGAATCTTAGCAATAGTAAATGGGGCGCCAAACCCCTCTGGACAGACTATCCTGTGAAAAAAAGATGTGTGCTATGTCTGTGCCTGTGAAAAAAGGTGATACGAATACAGATTAATGAGTCGGATGAGCCATACATTGAAGGATGAGCTATAGGTACATGAAAGAATATAAAGTCATTGCGAAAGAAATCTAGATGAAACCAGTTTAGATTTAGAAATGCTCTGGGAATCCCTCAGACAATTTTTAGCTTATATGTACTTCCCCCAATATTTATGTGGCTTTAAACGATTATGAAAGGGCTTTCGATAGAGTGCATCATAGAACGCTTTTGAACATAAGAACCAAAGGCATCGATGGTAGAAATTTTTAGGTTATCTTTATTATTCGTTTGATGGCTTTTACCGAAACTATCGTTTTTGTTTTAAGCCGGCCTCAAACGACTCGTGTACTTCGCAAGTACAGGATTATTCGCCTACTTGGAAAGTATACGAGTTTACGATTGCAATGACAAACAGGTACAATTTACAAGTACGCGAGTGTAAACATTTGGGTTAACGACCTTGACAAATTAATCAGTGGTGTGATTACTAATAAATAGACCAGGACATTTAGGAAAAAATAAATCGATATTTAAATACAGCACGTAAAGTTACAACTTTTTTCATTGTGTTCAGGATGACACCAGTAAAAAAGTAAACAATAGAAAAATGGCTGGAAATGCATAGTTGCATTTTGAAGTGCGTGATATGCATCCAAAAGTGCATAAACATGTCAAAATAAGTGTATTAGGGCCAGATTTTGTTACTCGGGGGTTTTTGGGTAGCTGAGGACGAATACGCCATCAGAACTGACCATCGGGGCACCTGGTGTCTAGGTTCACTGCTAAGGCATGTCATCTAGAGTTTAGAGGGTTTTCGGCACTAAATTTATGCAAACAGATTACTCGGGAGTTTTTGGGATAGCTGAGCAAAAATACGCCATCAAAACCGACCCCCCGTTGCACCTGATGCCCAAAAACCCTCCAAACTCCTGAAAATAACATGCCTTAGCATTGTGTACCAGGTGGTCGGGGGGTCGGTTTTGATGGCGTATTCGTATTCAGCGACCCCAAAAACCGCCTACCTAATCTATTTGCATGCATTCAGTGCCGAAAACCTTAAAAACCCCAGAAGATGACGTGCCTTAGAAGCGACCACGGGCACAATAGGTGCGTCGGGGGTCGGTTCTGATGGAGTATTAGTGTTCAGCAGCACCCAAATCCCCGTATAATCCGTTTGCATTAATTTAGTACCAAAATTCCTCGACACTGCAGAAGATGACGTGCTACAGCAATGACACTGGGCACCAGGGGCTACGGGGGTCGGTTCTGATGGCATATTCGTATTCAGCGACTCCACAAACCTCCAAGTAAACTGATTGGCATCAATTTAGGGCCTTTAGCCCTCGAACCTCCAGATGACGTGCCCTAGCAGTGACCCTGTGCACCCGGTGCTCCGGGGGTATCTTCTGATAGCGTAGTCATGTTCAGCGACCTCAAAAACCTCGCGTGTAAGAAAACTTGGCCCTTAATATGCTTATTTTGACATGTTTATATACTTTTTAATGCATGTTAAGAACTTTAAAAAGCAATTATTAATTAGGCATTTCCACCCATTTTTCTATTGTAGACTTTTTTTCTGACATCATCCTGAACACAATGCAAAACTAGCAAGTCTCTAGGTGGTGTATTTAAAAATCGATTTATTTCGGTGTTTTTAGTGCTAAATGCACTGGTCTAAATGAATAGTCGCAGTAAATGCCAATTATTTATACATTTCGTTTGACCGCCTCTGCAAGTATAGACACGAATAATCGTGATCCCTTTGACTCGGGTCATTTTTAGCGACAACAGTTGGAAGACGAACGAGTGGCAACGAGTATGGCAGTATACGCAGAGTGACATGGCAAGTATACACAAGTGACGATTATTCGCCAAGTACACGAGTCGTTTGAGTCCGGCTTTAGATGCATTTTAAGAATCTCGTGGATGGATCGTGTGACTAATGTTGAGGTCCTACGTAGAATGGGAAAGGAATGCGAAATTATTAACACCATCAAAGAGCGCAAACTAGAATATCTTGGCCATGTTATTAGGAATGAACAAAGATATGGCTTGTTGCAACTTATTCTTCAGGGCAATGTATTTGAAAGGAGAAGATCAGGGAGAAGAATAATATCTTGGCTTCAAAACCTGAGAAAGTGGTTCAATACATCGACAACCGGACTATTCCGAATAGCAGCAAGCAAAGTTAGGGTAGCCATGCTGATCGCCAACATCCGGAACGGATAGGCACCATAAGAAGAAGTGGCACTTGCTCCGACTTAAGTTTCAGGTGGACAAGATTTTCTTCTTTAAGTACAGTGCCCAAATTTTTAGGCGTGGGTAGCTTCCATAACAATTTGCCGATATCGTTCTCGATCTTGTGCGGCATGTAACAATTGATCTGCTGATAAGCCAGTCCATTGACGAAGGTTTCGGAGTCATGAATATTTCTTTCCACCAATTCCTCTTTTTCCGTCGATCTTTCCATTGAGTATTAACTGCAGCATCCTGTATCTGCTACCTCTCATTATATGCCCCAGATATTCAAGTTTTCTCTTTTTTATCATCTTCATTAAGTCACCTTCGCCTTGACCTACTCTGTTTAAAGACTTCTCTGTTGAAATGCGTTGAACCCAAGATATTCTGAGCATTCTACGTGGGGAAGATACCGTCACTAAATTGTGATGGCAGGGCTGTAGACCAGGGGTTCCCAACCGGTGGTACGCGTACCACTGGTGGTACGCGGGAAGATTGCAGGTGGTACGCGTCGCGTGGGTGAAACAAGCCATTAAACTGGGCCTCTGTCTGCAGAAGTGCCAGTGTGGTCCACCGGGTCGGGTATTGCTCGCTGACTTAACTGTTCCTGCACTCCTCAAAATATCTTCAATGTTCAATACCAGATGTGGTTGCTGATATAATTCTTTACTTATAATCTCTCCAAAAAAGTTTTAATAAATATTTCTCTGAAGACTATTCCAAACTGGATCAAAAATTCTTTTGCGGGAACCTCGCCAAATGAGTTGTAATTAGGTGCAGGAAACATTCATTGATCTAACAAAAAACAGTTCTATGCGAGACGATTTTAAAGACAAATCCTGAATCGGGTGTAAATCCGAGTATCCAATGCTCTTCTGGCAAGCTATAATGTTTTTGATGTCATTTGTCACTAGTTATTTGTGTGAGACTGGTTTTTCTGAACTGTTGTATATATATAAAAAACAGACCAACCAAAATATTGAAGACGACTCAAGAAAATTTAGTTGAATTACTCCTGCAATTGACACTTTCACAGGCAAACTGCAGCAAGCTTTGCATTAATCTCAAAACACAATGACTAATGTTGATTTTTGTTGATTTGTATTTTTTTTTGGCTGATAGTTTGTACTAATTGTATAACACGAATATCTGTAAGGATAATAGACAAATAATTCTATGTAATGTTGTCTTGATAAAGGCTTGGAAAAGTAAATGAATAATTAAATATAAAGTTACATTAATTATTTTAATTATTTAATTAAAATACATCAAGCCAATGGATATGTTTCTGATAGTAAATATGTTTCTAAAAAAATAGGGTTGTGGGCTTCCTTCTATTCCATGCCCACCCCCCTGCCACGCCCCCCAACGGTGTTTGGCGGCACGCCAAAATCTTCAAAATATTTTAGATGGTACGCAGTTGCTAGATGGTTGGGAAACCCTGCTGTAGACAAAAGGTTAAACATGGAGTGGTGGAATGACAATCAATTCGATTTCTTAGTTGCGACCAAATAGTATATTGAACATATTTATTTGTCAACTATATGTTTGTTTCTAAAAATGAATTATTATTATTTACTTTTTGTAATGTATTGCTTATACACAAAACTCAACTGTGATGTAGCCATACGCTAAATAAATAAATTGTGCAAAAACAGATTCACAAAGTGTTCAATCGATGTAGGATATTACGAGCAGTTGTTTACTCACAAGAAACGATCTAATTTTAATCCTGTGGCAACATCCGCTGTTTAATATGAGGTTAACCCGAATGTACGAATGTAGTGACGACATAATTAAAATAACGTCAAGACATCTGCAACGTCTTGGAATACCACTTCGGTTCGGAGAGTGTAAATATGTATTTGATATGCACTAGTTACCTACTGCCTGCTAATATACGTCTTTTGTGTAATATGCTGAAGACATAATTAAATATTCGTTATAGAGACGTGCAAAATTACAACATTGGAAAAATATTAATATTCGGCAATGATGAGGAAGAGATTTTTGTATAAAATAGTTAATTATCGTCTTAATGTTTAATTATTGTATGTAGTATTTGTGGGATTTAAACTAAAAAACACAATGATTCCTACAATTCCATAAATTATAATGAAAAGGCAACAAAAATACGTTCAGCACCCTGTATGACCTTCTCTAGTGCTTATTAATGTTGTGCATCTACTTTATCGAAGAAGTCGAAGAACAAAAATGCCCGAAGACGGCCGAAGACCAAGAAGACATAATCAACAAAACATCTCCAAGCGAGTTTATCAGGAAAAGCTTGCCAAAAAAGCACCTGGACCCGACGAAATAACCAACAGGGCTCAAAAGTATCTCCTAATCAAAGCCATAGTTTATTTAACAAATATTATAAATGCAACGAAGAGGCAGGCCACCAAGAACATGGAACGCGGATATTGGAAAGGCTTGCGCAAAAGGCAGAGAAACTAGCTACTGACCGAAATGCATGGAGACATCTCATATCTCCACTTACCTCGACACCGTAAGGTATAAGAGGACGGTTTAAGCAAGTAAATAAGAATAAATACAATATTAAGATAAAGCCTCTTCCTAAATCAACGGAAATATGACTAAGTGATAATGAAACCAAAGAAGAGCAGCATTTCCCTGTCGAATCACAGGCCAATTAGCTTACTTCCAGCAGTCAGTAAAATGGTAAAAAAGGGCCATACAAACCAGACTCCAAAAGCCAGATTCACGAAGAGGTTCACATTCTCAAACCCAGAGGGCAGAAGAAATAAAGGACGACTGCGTAGAAAATGGATTCATGATATGGAAGAAGACCTTAAAATTTTAAGGGTCAGTAGATGGAGAGAAAGTGATAGGAATTGACGGGAGTGATGACTTTATGACTTTGATGACTTCTCAGGATTGTCTCTCTCTCTCTCTCTCTCTCTCTCTCTCTCTCTCTCTCTCTCTCTCTCTCTCTCTCTCTCTCTCTCTCTCGCTCTCTCTGAGGCAACACACCACGCGCAGCAGAGAGAAGAATGGATGGCAACCATACTTCGAATACCATATCGACTCCACATACTTACAGAGGAAGATTAAATTTAATTACAAAACCTGAAGAGAAACAATTATACTTACAATTATACATATAAAGAAGACCCCAACAATTATAGAGGTATAAATCTTTTGAACACCGCACTTAAGCTAACCACAAAAGTCCTAACCAACAAAATCAATAAACTACCTAACAACTTTATCAGATGAACAACAAGGATTCAGATCCGGAAGATCCTGCGTAGAGGCCGTATTTGTACTGAGACAAATCACAGAAAAGGCCATTGAGTACAATAAACCAGCATATCTATGTTTTTATGTTTTATAGACCTAACAAAGGCTTTCGATCGCATCTAAGTCGAAGACGTCTTACATTTACTGTATAGAAGAAACATACCAATCAATATTATACAAACCATAGAAAACATTTATTTCCATAATCGAATACAGGCAAAGATAAATGGAAAACTAACGCAGTTTATACCAGTACAAAGCGGAGTCAGATAAGGTGACTCATTAAGCCCACTGCTCTTTAATAATAATAATGGACGAAATAATAGAAGCAGTACGTAAATGTCATGGTTACAGAATGGGGAACAAAGAAATCCAAATATTATGTTATGCAGACGACGCCGCAATAATCGCCGAGACAGAAGACGATCTCCAAAGATTAACACACATCTTCAATACAACAGCCAAGAAATACAATATGATATCAGCAGAAAAAAACCAAATGTATGACAACATCTAATTACCCACTACGATGTAAAATCGAAATTGATGGGAAAATAATAAAGCAGGAAGCAAGGTTTAGATATCTGGGAATAGATATAACTAGTTACGGAGATGCTGAAGAGGAAGTACGACAACAAAGCATAAAAGCAAGTAAAGCGGAGGAAACTTTTAATGACACAATCTGGAAGAACAAACACCTAAGACAAGACACAAAAGCAAGAATCTATAAAGCAGCAATTAGACCTATATTGACATACACGGCGGAGACAAGACTGACACATCTAAAACGAGACGACTACTAGAAACAACAGAGATGAAAATACTCCGACGAATATCAGGGAAAAGTCTGTTGGATAGGGAGAGAAGCGAAAACATAAGATCATGCAATGTAGAAGACATAAATGGATGGGTGACAAAACGGAAACAGCAGTGGAACGAACACATTAGTAGAATGGCAGCGGATATGATAGTACGAATAGCACGAGATAAGTCACCAAATGGACGAAGAAGTATTGGCAGACCAAGAAAAATATGGTGCGATAACTTAAATAATTTAGGAGGCTAATATTGAAGAAGAAACAGGCTTTAAAGCCTACACACAAGAAGAAAGAAGAAGAAGAAGAAAAAGAGAAACGAGATTAGCTTCTACGCAGCTAGTGCAGTTGGTTCAGGCTCTCATCAAACTCTCACTCTCCTTGAGTCTGGGTGCACACTATATCAGGACTTTTAGTAATTAGACTAACTGCAATTCAAAAACTGTTTAGCAGTTGGGCATCTCTTTAATCTGGCTCGAAAAGTCATAAAGCGATCTTGGAATGGGGTTGTAAGTCATTTTCGGCCTAAATGTGTTCCCCGCATTATATTAGTCTCATGATATGCCTACCAAAGCCTGACATCGGATGACACTGCAGGTATGTTACACCTCCACCTCCAATGTTATCCAGTACAAAGCTGTGCCTAAAGTTTTAGGTATCTAGCTCATTGGGAACAGCTCCCTGCCTAACGAATATCAGTCTGTCGTCCGACGACCTACCATTCTCGAAGCATATGGAGCTCCTTCGAATAATCTAGATAGCGGCGCGCAGGTTGGCTCCGATGACTTACCATTCGAGAGAGCCGTAGAATAATTCGAACATTGAAGCGGACCATATAAATACGAAACGATTTGAACTTTAGGCAGTCTAAAATATTGTATTGTCAAGTAGTCAATAAATTATAAATTAATTATTTTAGTTGTGTTTTTAGTGTAAATAAATTAAAATAAGTGATGGAAGACTATCTACAGGTACATAAATTAAAGACTAAATAGAATATGTGTAAAATTAGAAGTAAAAACATTGCAGTATCAACGTTTTAAGTTAAATGGTATTTTGTACCATGATTAATGCTTTTCACAAGCTATCAATTAAGATAATATATGATTAAATGATTTATATGGGAAAACTGACAAACCAACGAAACTCCATCACCAAGATTTTTTATATAATCGAGTGTTTATCATCATAATCAATTCCTTTTACCCACAAAAACCTTCTTTAAAACCGTTTTATACCTCTTCGAAACGACTGAGTACCTTGTAAATATATTTTTTTCACCGAAGATTAGAAGATTAGAAAATAATCGCTCGAGAAAATTAAAAGCCGTTAAGAGAATGGAGATTCTAATTTAATGTTGGGCTGGGGCAAAATGTTTAGATAATTTTTCAAGTTCGCTTTCCCCATAATCTCCTCCACCTGCTCGAGGATTAATATTCTATTTTTGTGGGAAACGCGGTTCTATGGGATTGTGAAACTCGAAAGGAAATAATATATGAATGAGGTATTTTGAGGGGAATATAGATTCCATAGTGATGATTATTTGTCGTGTCATTAGTTATTATTTTAACTTCATTGTTAATTGACATCAAAATCGGACTAGCGTATAATGAAAGGTTCTACCCAAAACATTTAGTAGTCCTTATATATTTTTAAGATGCTACATCCGCTCGTCATCAATAATTTTTTTGGAAAGTTCTGCGAACTTTCAACAGTGCGTCAGCAGTTCGACAGTGACAGTGACCCTACAAAAAACTAAGGCACAATATTGAGATAACAATAATTAGCGCGCTTAATGTTGTCAAGTTAGTCAAGTTCGATTTCTTGTTATAGATAATCGATTTTTAGTAATTCCAATGTGACACAAAATCTAGGCATGGGATAAAAAACTTAATTTGAAGAAAGTGTATTTTTTGTTCTTCTTAATGGCGGTATATACTCGTTTTTTAAATATTTTATTTAATTATACAGTAATTTCCACATCACACATATTACGAATATGTGTGCCAAATATCTCAACAAAATATTCAAAATTAAAGCTGCAATCTTGGAACGCGTTTTCTGTGCACTGATGTTGCCTCTTAATAAAGGATCAGTTAAAGTATTTAGCACAGGGGTCGGCAACCTTTTTCGGATGGCGAGCCATGTTCAAAATAAAACCTTTTATGCGGGCCGCATATTCAAATATAACTTAAATAGTCTTCTTCTTCTTCAGTCTGTTTGCATCCACTCCTGGACAATGGCCTTCAATGAGTTCTTAACTTCTCTCTGTTTTGTATTATTTAGTGCCAGTTACTCCCCACTTGTGCTTTGATATCGTCTAGCCATCGTTGTTGTGGTCTTCCACTACTAAGGCTTGCTCGTCTGGTCTCCGTTGTATAATGTTTCTCGTCCACATTTCGTTGTTTTGTCATGTCACGTGTCCTACTTAGTTTCATTTCATTTGCGCAATTCTTCCAATTACATCCTCCACCTTCGTCCTGCTTCATATGTCCTTATTTTCGTATATGTTTTTTCAGAGATACTCGTAACATAGCTCATTCGATGGACCTGTGTTTTTCTTAATCTATACAGAGTGAGTTTTATGTATGTAACGCCTCAATTATCTCGGAAACGGCTTGCACGATTTTTATAAATTTTGATATGTAAGGGTCTTGTGATATGGCCGATATTATGGTGGTATTTACATTGTTTTCAGATCTTCCGTTCTTCTGAAAATCTAATGAACTTTTTTATTTGAAATGGGACACCCTGTATATTTTTTGCGTTTTGAAGTCCTTAAGAAATGTTGATTATTTTTTATGTAATATTCCCTATACCTAAATGCCATAATTTCGTCGTTATTGCTATATTTACTTAACAAAAAATTTAAAACAAGTTATAAAAATTAATTTTCTCCGCCCGACCATCTGGGTTCTTTGGATCATTTTAAATTAAAAAGCTCCCTTGTAATTTTTCGCTAAAGTCGATCGTTTTTGAATAGTTATAAACAATTTTATACTGAAAAAACGAAAAATGACGGTTATCAAGGCTCAAAATCCCAAGTAAAAAATATTACTTTTGTAATTACAACCTAAATTCAAGTTCAAACCTTATTATACTCAGTTTGGGCTTATTTCATTTTAAAAGATTGTTTTTTAATTGTTAATGCAGCATGATCGCCCGTTCTCGCAGAAGCGATTCATTTACTCTTCTTAAAAAATAATATTTTAGAATAAAACATGCCAAAAATTCTCATGGGGAGCTGATAGAAGACGGCTTCAAATTTAATTTAGGCTCTTCGTGATTTCAAAAAATAATGTTTTTTATTTATGTTTTCGAGCATTGAAAATCGTCAGTTTTCGTTGTTTTCAGTATTAAATTGTTTATTACTTAAAAACGTTCCTTGTTTTCAGAATTAAATTATTTATAACTTTAGAGAAGAATTTTAAAGAACATTTTTTGTTAAATAAATGTAGCAATATAGGGAATATTACATAAAATAATCAGTCTTTTTAAGGACTTCAAAACGCAAAACTATACAGGGTGTCTTATTTGAAATAAGAAAGTTCATTAGATTTTCAGAAAAACGGAAGATCTGACAACAATGTAAATACCACCGTAATATCGGCCGTATCACAAGACCTTTACACACCAAAATTTATAAAAATCGTGCAAGCTGTTTCTAAGATACTTGAGGCCTTCCATACATAAAACTCAATCTGTACAAACTCACTTTTGTATATTCATTTTTCATCTGTTTTAAAACAAATTTATAACTTCCTCGTTAGTAATTTTGGTAGTATGTATTTTAGATCCTACATTTAATATTTCCATACCGTGGTTTTCTGGTTTTGCTATGCTGAGTGAGTAGGTATAATTCTGTATAAATAGTAACCTTCAACAATATTTTTTATTATCTTATTTTTGTCGTTTTAGTGAAATTTTTATCTTTTATCTGGTGTATGTGTTGTCGGTGTTTACTACTTCTGTTTAGAGTTTTTAACACTTTGAAACTCTTGTTTTTCTCTATAATATTTTCGATTTGTTCGGTGTTGTTGTCCCTGATGTCTTATTCTTTTTCTCATTGCCTTATTAAGTTTCTTATATTCTGGTGAATTTCGGCACATGCAACTTCTGTCCTTAATCGTCTGTTGTGTTTCTGTGTTTAATTTTTTATTTTTCATAAATTTGTTGATTTGTGCGGCCTTTGGCAGGTCGCACAAAAAGTTACAAAGGTCCGCATGCGGCCCGCGGGCCGCAATTTGCCGACCCCTGATTTAGCAGACTCTGGCTTCAATACAAAGTTTATTTGAGTTGGGGTATGGTTTGAAATATTTAATTTTTTTATTACTTTAAATAAAAGTGCATAATTTCAAGAATACTCTCTGTAAATTTCAGATTGATCGGAGTAAAAGTACCAGAGATACAGCATGTTGAATATCCCTATCTTCGACTCGCTTTGCCGCGGTTTCGCGTCAGCACGCTTAAGCGTAGTGAGAAACGTTCAACAACTGTTCGCCTTCCCTCTTGTAGATTACTCCGCGATTTAAAAACATATTCCGATGTGCATCACTTTGAGATTTGACAGAAAAATAAGAAGATGAAGATGCAATTGTCAAAACTTTTAACGCGTTTTTCTCAAAACTGGTTTTTTAAATGCGGTGGACATTGTAAGTCAAAACTACTCGATCGATCCACCTGAAATTGTTCATAGATTTTCTTTAGACATTTTGTGAGGTAACGCTGTCGAGATATATTATGTTTTTATGCTTATTTTTTGTTTAGAAATAATAAATATGTTGGTTTTCACCCTTTTGTTAAAATAAGTTCGTTTTTTTTTAATTCCGTGGGATATCAAGCTCAAAAATCGCTAAAAATAAAAAGATTGACAGCGTTACCTCGAGAAACTCATAAGCTAATAAAATTATAAAAAAATTGAATTTTTCATGATCGTGTGGAAGTTGAGATCATCCTGCGTTTATCCTAAATCTTATCAACACCTTATCCGTGGTCCAGTATTATCTGACTACTAAAAATTTCTTGGTGGGAGAAGCAAGCATTTTCTTCTATTAATTCTACATTAATTTTGTACCAGGGATAGGATTGTACATTTGTCTGATTGAAGAATCTATTGCAACTGGTTAATGACTAATGTCTATCCAAATATATAGTGAGCACGTAAAGGTTGGAATAAATTCATTTTCTCGAGAATGGGCGATTTTGGAAAAAAATCCCGAAAGAGGTCAATTTTTATTTTTAAATTACGAATTTTTGGCATATATATCATACTAGTGACGTCACCTATCTGGGCGTGATGACGTCATCGATGATTTTTTTTAATGAGAATAGGGGTCGTATGATAGCTCATTTGAAAGGTAATTCAATTCTCTATTCAGTAATATAAACATTAACATAATTATTTATAGAGGTTGTCGAAAAAAAATTTTTTTTAATTAAATTTATTGACATAAAAAGAAGAATATTTGTAATTTATTTAATTCAAAATACATTTTACTGCGCTCAGAAAACAGAAAAAAAAATGTTTATTTGAAATATGGCATTGCTTTTCACTTATATTAAAAGCTCAAATTGTCAAGAGGCAAGTGGGTTGCTGTTTTAATATTAAATTTACAAAAAACAATATTTATGTGTCAAATAAACATTTTTTCGTCTTTTCTGATAGCAGTAAAATGTATTTTGAATTAAATACATTACACAGATTCTTCTATTTATGTCAATAAATTTAATCCAAAAATTTTTTTTGTACACTCTGTATAAATAATTATATTATTAAAAAAGATAAAAAAGATTATATTATTGTTATATTACTGAATAGAGAATTGAATTACCTTTCAAATGAGCTATGACACGACGCCTATTCCCATTTAAAAAAATCATCAATCACGTCATCACGCCCAAATGGGTGACGTCACTAGTATGACATATATGCCAAAAAGTCGTAATTTAAAAATAAAAATCGACCTGTTTCGGGATTTTTTTCCAAAATTGTCCATTCTCGAGAAAACGAATTTATTCTAACCTTTACGCGCTCACTGTATAAAAAATATATAAGCAGTAAACGATGTAAACAAATCATACATTAGAAATGAAGATACTTATTTACATATTCTATATGTAAAAAATGAATGAAATATTGAACATATCGCGCAACGAAAAAAAGAAACACCAAAAATGTAAATGATCGTTTTTATATCTGCGCAACAAATCCTGAAAATCTTTATACGAGCGAACATAAATCGGAAACTGATGCTTTTATGATTTTTTCCTTATCTCAATTTACCTCAGTAAACAAATAACCTTTTGAAAAGTTTTCAAAACCGCATTCAACGACAGCGCGACGTTTTATTTTAGAGATTTTTTTATGCACGCATATAAACCTAACCTAAAATATGCGAATTGGTAGAGGTGTGCGCTAGCGTGATTTTTAAATAGCAGTGATATTTGTTGGTATAAAATTACCTGGTATACAGTGATGAGTGCGCTAATAACCGCCAAAATAACGGGAAAGACGGAAAAACATAATACATTGTGAAGTAAAAAGAAATGAAACTAGTAGATGTGGAAAATTATCAATAAAAACCTATAAATTTACAATTATATTGATAGTTGGTCCTGCAGTACCAACAATTCGAAAATGGCGGTAACGTACCTAGTACTGTCCGCGAATATAAAAAATTTCGACTAAATCAATAATCGGAGTGATACAGAAATTGTCCAAAGTTGCTATTTTGGTGCATGGAAGAGTGCAGAGGTAACTGGGGCCCCAAATCCGAAGACGACAACAGCAAACGGAGAGTAGCCGGTTTTTTATCAGTTGTGTGTTTACCGGATCATCGTCATTATATTCTTATCAATTTATGTTAGTTCACGAAAATATAATTAGCAGACCTATAATATAGTTCACGAAGGAAACAGTCTAATCTAAACATCGTGCGCTAACTTAACTCCTCCGATAAACCGATAAATGTCTAAAGGTGGGAAACTACCAATATAATGTAAATTTATAGGTTTCAATTGATAATTTTCCACCTCTACTAGTTTCATCTCTTTTTACACAAAGTATACACTTTGTTCACTAAACCCAGTCCCAATATAGTTAATTTAGTAATTAATTTTTTGTTTCTCATCAAGGGCCCTAAATAGCGCCTGATATTTTTTTCTACTTTAAATAAGATACATAATAGATCATCAGATACACTTTGCTGGTTTAGACAAGGTCGTTTTGACCATTTTCTATTTCTCGGCCTTACTTAATTATTCTTTGAACTGATATTAAGCTCACGCCTGCAATTAAATGATAGTAGTTTTCACTGAACTTTCCATTTTAATTCCAACATGTACGATGTACCCGTGTCCCTTCAAGGAAATAGTTGACAACATTACGTGAGTTTAACGTTAGGAGCTCGATCCTCTCCGCTTGACGGTCAGATAAGAAATTAATTTATTTGACGGGGAACGAGAGAGTATCTTGTTAATACAAAGAAACAGGAATTTATAGGAATTTTTAATAAAATGATTTTATGATCGACTATTAAATCCTAGTAAAAAAAGAACACTAAAAAATACAAATGTGTCCCGAATTGTTTCTTTATAACCGTAAAAGGAATTTTTAATCTAGGTTACTTATGTATAAATTATTACTTTGAGCATTAGGTAAATAAAAGTTCTAATTTTTATGTAAATAATCCATTTTACTATTTTACTTCGGAAATTAGCCACTATTTAAGTTGGAAATTCAATTTATTTGACATTTCGACTTCGACTTCAGCAATCTTATGAATGATAAATTTTGCTGATTTATGACATAAAAAACTTTAACGGTAAGACATTTAACGGAAATGTCGTCACAACAAAAACTAGCTAACGAACTAAAATATAATAAATTACAAACCGAAAGTAAGAATAACTGTACGATGCCTCTTAAAAATACGGAATTTGACACCGCTAAATCTTGAGAATGAAGAAGTTTGATAATCCCTGCGTTTCGTGCCCTCTGCTCAATTGAGGTTGGCTACTACAATTATTGCAAACTCTTGTCTGTCTTCAGCTGTTCTAATTAGCTGTTCAAAATTTAGCTCTGTCCATTATAGTCTCTTTTTTCCTAGTCCATCCTTTCCCTCGATATTTTCTTTCACTGTTAGTGGGGCATATTGGTACTTGTTGAAAGGTTCTAGTTCTTCCAACACTTCTTCATTTGAGGTAGATCCACATTTCACAGATCTCCAATTTATTTACGGGTGATGTTTCAGGGTCCACGTTTCAACTGCATAGAGAACACTCGACCAGACGTAGCATTTTGACAAATATAGTCAAATTTCGAGCTTTATTTGAGAATATTATAGCAGTCTTTTGATGCTTTTGAAAGATTTTCTGGTTTGTTTTATTCTCAATCTTATTTTCAGCTCAGGATTTAGACTCAGATCGATCCAACATCTCAGGTACTTGAACTTGTTTACCTGTTCCAAAATATGCTCGTCTATTGTAGAAGCTTGCTGTACATTTAGGTTTTTTCGCATTGACATCACTTTGGTTTTATTAATGATTATTTTCATACTAAATTGCTCACAGATTAAATTGGTCCTGTCGATGAAACCCAAGTCGGAATACGCAATCCGCATCGTATCTTCGGCGTATCTTATATTGTTGATATTTACGCCATTCACCTTAATCATCCAATGGCTCTTTAAATCGAAACCCGAATAAAGAATGGTAGCAGAAGTGGCAAAACACATATTTGTCTAACTCCTCTCCTAATCTTTACTTCTGCTGACGTGGAACCTCCAATCCTGGCGTTTTGGCTTCAGTACAAGTTTTCAAGTACTAGTTTGAGGTCCTTTCCATATAAATCGACTTCTTGCAAACGTTCTAATAGTTCATGCACAATGCACAAAAAGTCTTACAAGCCACGAGAAGAAGAAGAAGAAGATATAGTCAACTTATTGTTGTATACAGATTATAGAAACATCGCTCATCTCTAAAAGTTAGGTTAGACTGTCTGTCGCGACCCTTACCATAACTTTCGACGTAACTCTGCGTTCGATAGTAAAAATGCCCATAAAATCTGCATAAACTTTATTACTTTTTGGTTAACACGTCCCACAGGAGTATATTGGATAATATCGGAAATAAAATTATTATGAACCGGCGTCCTTTAGATAATATTGAATTTTACTACGCGTAATTACGGGCGTTGTGTACACACAGGAGGTCTCGTCTACTGCCGATAAAACATTTATGACGGCTTCTTTCGCTCTGTTACATTGTTAAGTTGACGTAAAATAATTCCTTTATTATATTCTCTCCACATCTTTACATCTTCCAATTAAAGTGAGGTTAGGCTTTTATTGCTGCTTCCTGATCTGATAGTACTCGGCTGAACGCTTTTGTCGAAAGAAGGGAGAAAGCTTAAGCCCGCGAGATTAATTAAGATTTTAAGGTTAATCGCTTTCATTAAGTAATAAATAATAATAAGGAAATATATATTTTAAGCCTCGACATCAAATGAAACGTTTATAATTGGTTAGAAATGGTACTGTGTGGGTTATAAAATTCTTATTTTAATCAAACATGCATCTGATGTGCATTTTAATAATTCAAAATGCAGGATAAAGGTGATATAATACACGAATTATATTATGACTATAAAGTAAAAAAAAATGTTATATGTGAAATAATAGTGATCATGTTTTAGAAACAATTGAAATAAGTATTTCGATTGCTTAAATCACAGAAGATATAATATATCACAATAGACGATTTCAACGCACAAATGAACGAAGAAAATAAGAAACTAGTGTAACATACCTGATATCAATATAATAATAAGAGAAAAGTAGAAAAAGGATACACGCTGCATACTGTACGGCAGAAGAAGAAGTGAACGAGAAGAAGCAACTCAAGATGATATCCCAGGTAAATTTGGCGTAGGTTAAACAAATAAAGATTGGTTAACGTTTACGTTTGTTCCTATACCTAAATCAAACTACGCAAAAAAATGTAACGACTTTAGATTAATAAGTCTCATGCCCCATATTCTGAAGCTATTTCTAAAAATTATCCATAACAGAATTTACAAAAAATGCGAAGGAGATATGGGTCCGGAACAATTTGGCTTTCGAAACGGTATGGGCACTCGAGAAGCTTTGTTCAGATTCATTTTTCTCATGCAAAAGTGTCGGGATCAACAAAAAGATGTCTACTTAAGCTTTATAGACTATGAAAAGACTTTTGACAAAGTAAACATGATCTGCTAATAGGATGCTTGCAAAAAAAAGAACCTGATCCAAACGACATTAATACAATACGTGAACTCTACTGGAATCAAAACGCCTCTGTTATAACCAAAATGGGTGATACCTACTGAAACCATAAACATTCAAAGGGAAGTTAGACAAGGTTGTATATTATCACCATTATTATTCAACTTGTACTCAGAGGAAATCTTTGCACGAGCTCTAGATGAAGCACAAGAAGGAATAAAAGTCAATGGAAAAATCGTGAACAACATAAAGTACGCCGATGATACAGTTCTGATTGTTGGCAATGAAGAAGAAATACAAATTCTGTTAACCAAAGTAGTGCGAGAAGGATATATGGTCTTAAGGTGAATGTAAAAAAACTAAAACAATGGTAATTTCAAAAAAAGCACACACCAGTTATAAACATCTTAGTCAACAACAATCTCGTTGAACAAGTGAAAAAGTTTAAGTACCTAGGATGTTGGATACATGAAACCTTAGACCAAGAACAGGAGGTTAAATGTAGAATAGAACAGGTAAGAAACACCTTCTTAAAGATGCCACAGTTACTCACTGTCTGCAATCTTGATCTGTCCCTACGATACCGCATGATAAAATGTTGTACAGTGTACTATTACACGAAGTAGAAGCTTGGACGTTAACAGTCAGCTCGTTACGACGTTTAGAGAGCTTTGAGATGTGGGTATTTCGTCGTATGCTGAAAATTCCATGGACCGACCGCGTGAGAAATGAAGAAGTTATAAGGCGTATGAACAGAGAACGTGAACTCACAGAAATTGTCAAGAAACGTAAAACATCTTATCTTGGACACATATTTAGACACAACTTCCTTCACAACAACACAAGGTATAACTTCCTTCAACTTATTATAGAAGGGAAAATAGAAGGAAGACGCGACCCGGGTAGACGACAAATGACCTCGCTGCGCAACATCAAAGAATGGACAGGATTAGACTTTCAAAATCTCATAAGAAAAGCCCAAAGTAGAGAAGACTTTGCAGAAGTCATCGCCAATCTTCGCTAAGACGGCACCCAAAGAAGAAGAAACAAATAAACAGTAAGAAAGGTTTTGTATGGAAGATCTAACTATTAAAAATTGCGATTTGAACCCAAGACATGTAGATATTACCAAGATACACCCAACAGATAGTAAGAAATCAAATAGATTATTTTACAAGGAATATAGACGATTTTAAACATCGGCTCAGATAAAAAAAACCTCTAATTGGAAACAGAAAAAAAAGGGAACGCACTATCAAAATTTGGTGAACATATAGGTTGTGCCAAAAGATGTAGGACGGTCCTTGTACAACATACATAAGAACGGAGAATTGGAGTAGCAAGACCTGAATATCACCATCATCAGAAAAGTTTCATCAATAATTATAACTTTACTAAGTACTTCATAGACCAAGTCAGAGGGAAGATGATAATACTGGGGGGATTTTAACGCTCGAATAGGTAACAAGCAAAGCAAATCAAATAGGAATCAAGCAAAAATAGAACGATAATGTTCAAAACGTAAATGGAGAAAATCCATCAAAAATAATCAAAGTAAGATGCCTCAACTCAGCAGTAGGTAACCATAACCAAGTATTATGTAGAATAAGAAGCATCATGAAATACCCGAACAAACCCAAGAGAGCGGCACACGTAGCCAAGAAAAGGAATATCAGAGAAGATTTCTGAGAATGAAATAGCTATTAGGAATCGATAACATCAAGTGAAGACAAAATGTGAAGGCAAAGAGAAAGTATTATTACAACACAGAACGCAACAGGCATACAACTGCTATAAACGCATCAGAAATAAAACAAATAATTTAGTCAGAAAAATAATGAAACATCGGGAGAGCTTCTCAAAACAGATGGAATACGACTTCTACACGATGGAACACAAAGAGGTAGAGAATGATCAGAGGACAAAGAAAAGAGATAATGAAAATAAAAAAAATGTCCTCTTAGGTATCCCATCGGTGGACATACTGTATAATCACGCTGCGATTATACAGTATACAAGTTTATTCAGCGTTTTTCTTCTATTCGCAATATTAAGCAAATTCATATTTAAATAACGAATTTTTTGAAAAATAAACCACTCGAACCTATATGCATTTATTTATATTCACTTTAGGTATGCCATCACTGCGCGTGTAGCTATTATTAAAAACATTTTACTATACGGTTTTGAAATAATTGCAAATTGATCAGTCGGTTTTAATATATAAATTCAAAATGCAGCTATTTACATTATTTATAAAATTGGGTTTGCAGAAACCATTTTCAATTTCCATACAATTGGAATTGATTACGAATAAAAATTATTTTAGATGAATTCGATTAGTCTATTGAACAGTTATATTTAGGTTGCATTTTTCAGAGGATGCAATGTTATTTTTTATATGTAGGGCGGGTTAGTACAACCCTAAGTTCAAGTTTATGTATGGGGTCGCCACTCTTGTCCCCCGGCCGCCATATTGGAAAAGAGGTGAAAAGGATTATCTTGTATCTTGTAAACTAGGAACGATAAAAAGAATTTTATTAGGCATTATTTGTAGCACATTAAATTTTCTACAACTTTATATCTATTACTTTTTATTGTATGTAAAATGGATAATACAAGAATTATAAATAAATATCACTAACAATTTTTGAACAAATTTTGTTTGGGCGTTGTAGGTACCTTTTTTTTGGTCATTAATTGTTTTCTGTTTCTTGTTTATCTTGTTAATCTTGATTTCTTCTTTTTCTAAATTTGCCTATCTTCTAGCGAAGTTGGCGACAATACTGACGCATCTTATTCTATTCACAGAAGCTCGAAATAGATCAGTTGACGATAGACCAGTCCACTTCCTAAGATTGGCCAGCCAATATATACGTCTACGTCCAGGGCCTTTTTTCTTGCCTTGTAGAATTAACTGTAGAAGTCGGTATTTACTATTACGACGAATAATGTGTTAGATGAATTCAGTACCTACGTCTTCTCATAATACCGGATTTATACTCAGCCATTGCCACTGCTGTTGCCGCTGCCGGAAATATTGCCCAAAATACGATATCGACACGAGTGAGGTGTTCACATCAGTTCCTCGCCAATGTCCTCACAACTCCATTTACCGAACGACTCACAAGAATGGAATGTGACGACAGCATCGTCTTGCTCCCTTACTCACTTGCCGCTTTGCCGGAGGCAAGTGAGAGAGAGAGAGAGAGAGAGTAGTTGAATGTGAATACTTACTCGCGCTCGCGCTGCCAGTTCTTTAACTTCCATCTCGAAAACCGACTTTTGAGGGAGCGCCGTGCAATGGCAGTAGCATCAGTAGCAGCAGCGCGAGTGAGCTATTTACACATTAACGCTGCCCACTTCCCTGCCCAGCAGGACTGAGTGTAAATGCGGTATAAGCATCATAAAGTGGAGAAAAACAGAATACTTCGACCATATAATTCGAGCACCTAAATACCATCTGCTTCGCCTTATAATATAAATAAAATTGGAGGAAAGGAGATGGATTGGTCGAAAGAAACTTTCATGGCTGCGTAATATTAGACAATGGTGTGGCTCCACCGTAGAAAATTATTTCGCGCAGCAGCCGATAGAGAGTTTTCAGGAAATTCAAAGTCTTCTCAAAGTTTCTTCATTCCATTTTAAATAAATTAATTTATCATTTTCTTAACATTACTATGTTATTATTAATTTATTATCGACCCTTTCTCCCACGACAATTTAATTTGCTATAAATAATGTCTGATCAAATTGTCTATAGGGATGCTAGTTTACGAGATACAGAGAGAATTTTTGCACCTGTTTTTCTAAAATAGCAAATATTTAAAAATCCTGTCAAGTTTGGAGCGCTGTAAAACCCTTAAATTAAAAAAATTTGTAGTGGAAATTATTCGCCCAAAAGAAAATTTTTTCAAAAATTTTTAAATATTTTTGTTTATAACTTTTCTATATTTCATTTTTAGATAAAAAGTAATATGAATAAACTTGTAGGCAATTTAATTTGCTACAAATAATGTCTAATAGACGTTTCTGTAGGGTTGCTGGTTTACGAGATACAGCGCGAAAACCCTTTGCACCCGTTTTTCCAAAATGGCGAGCATTCAAGAACCCAGTCAACCTTGGAGCGCTATAAAACCAAAAGAAGTTAAACAAACTTGTGTAATACGACCCAAAAAAAATTGTTGAAACATTTTTAGTTATTTTTATTTATAAATGTTTTATTTGACAAACTTAAACTTAAGTTTATATGTAGATACCTATCGCCTCTAAAATGCAAGCTAGGGCCTAAAAAATGTAAATTTTCAATGGAATATTAGAATATTATACAAATAAATACAATTTTGTGTGGACGCAAAATGGAAATCTACCATGATGAGGTAAGCAACTACTTTGCATTCGATTATATTATAAACTTAATAAAAAATGCAGTAAGATACCTGCATAATAATAAATAATATTTTCAGGATGCACATTCTTTTACTTCTGAATAAATCATCCGTACAATAACCCAAAGTACCCCTATACACTACACATTAACTGCCGAAGCAAGAAACGATCATAAGAGCCGGTCTTAATGACCCTTAATCTGAATTTTAAGCTCACTTATGTTCACATTCTTACACCGCTTTCGTTGATCCCAACAACAGGTTTCCAAATATAATAAACAAAACATAACTCATATCACGAAAAAGCTTCTTCCACGTTACTAATTATGAGAAGCGTGGGCGGATCTTATTTTGGTGGACTTTGGTGTAGAGGTGGGTATGACAAACGAAATGAGCTTTAGGAACAGGTCTTTGATACGTATAAATCTGAGTACATAACCTAATAAACTAAAATGACATTGGTAGTTCAAGACTTTTCAACAATTTCCCTGCAGACTTCCAGACTTCCGTATCCATTGCATTCCTCCATCAATTGCATATTCTCATGTTTCTCATGTATTCTTAAATCTTATCGGGAAATATTGTTCTTGGTATTCTTCTTCAGTACTAGTTTCTGGACAGTATGTTAGGACTTGGTTTACCTTTGTATTTCATGATATCTTCTAATATACAGTGATGAGCGCGCTAATAACCGGCAAAATAGCGCAAAGGATGCAAAACATAATACATTGCGAAACAAAAGAGATGAAACTAGTGGAAATGGAAATGATCGTTATAAACGTGTAAATTAACATTACGTTACGTAATTTCCCACCTTTAGACGTTTGTGACAGGAGTATTTTATAAAATTCTACTGTCACAGTGACAGTTGTCATACTCTTCTGATAGGTCTAAAGGTAGGAAATTATGTAATGTAATGTTAATTTATACGTTTATAACTATCTTTTCCATCTCCACTAGTTTCATCTCTGTTTGTTTCGCAACGTATTATGTTTTGCATCCTTTCGCTATTTTGCCGGTTATTAGCGCGCTCATCACTGTATATCACATGTACACGTGGCATGGTAGTGTGGAAAATACATTATACTTTCCACGTAAAAGGTATTACTCTGTGACTAGATCATTCGAAATTATCCAGTGTCCAGTGAAGAGCCTTCGAATATTCCAATCATTAAGTGAGCTTTGCATCCATTTTTCTTTTATAAGTTGTACCGCCATTATTGTATAATTTCCCGTTTGAACTACCTACTCCGGTGTTTTGACTAAAGTCGGTTGTTGTTTTGTTTGCGCAAATATAGTAAATAATCCCTCAAAGAAAGTTCCGAAAATATGCCGTTAGTTGGATAAATTTCAGTTCCGTCACATCCTGTTTAAAAATATTCCAAAAAAATGCTCGGACCACTCACCAAATGAACGGTATCTCCTCGTCACCCCAAATATAGCGTGAAAAGCAACACGGTTATCAATAAAATAGTGGTAATTGGAAAATAGTGAAAACGCATTTAGTCCAGGAACTGAAGCTTTTCACCTCGCAATATTTACAGAATGGATCGATTTGCTTGAAAATTTGAGAATAAGTAGTGGATAGTCCAAGGATCAAAATCTATATGATGCCGAAAGGCGGTTTTACCATGGGGGTGGCTTCCACCCCATCTCGGGGGGTGGAATTTTTTTATTATATTTTGACCGCAAAAGTTGATTAAAACAATCATTCTCAGTAAAAAATGTTCTATATATTTTTTTGATAAAATTAATAGTTTTCGATTTATTCGCTATCGAAAGTGTTAGTTTTATATGAAAAAAATCAATGTTTCTCGATATATACTCATTTACGATTCACTCAATTTTTGCCGTAGAAAAAATTTTTTCAAACCAAGTTATTTGGAATTAAGTAACCTACAATTTCATAACAATAGCAATATTTTTTTCGTATCTCTGATGCTAAGCTTTCTATTCTGAGGAAAATGGCATTTTTTACCAAACTACAAAAATTCGTTATTCGCTTTTAACTCCAGTTTTTTAAAAACTAATCATTCTCAGCCAGTCAAACTTCTAGAATCTATTAATAATACATAAATAAAGACGAATGAATAAGGCCGATGACTAGAAACACCGCTAACTTACATTATTAGGCTTCCAATTGGATTTCTTTTTTTTTTTCAAAAAAATATATTGATTTTTTAACCGTAACTTTTTTATTTTTTATCTTAGAAACTTTGGTAAAAAGAATTTTGTAGGTTTTTATAAGATCTATAAGCCTATTAATATTAAATCTTTTTAAAATCCTCAGTCGCAAAAAGAGGTGACTTTGAAAGGGTTGGTAAAGGTGGTTATTACAAGTTTTAATTATCAATAGCTCACTCAATTTTTACAGCAGAAAAAATTCTTGCAAACCAGTTTTTTGGGAATTAAATGAGGTACAATTTCATATTTAAATATTTTTTCGTATCTCTGATGCTAATCATTATATTCTGAAGAAAAGTCTATTTTTTCCAAACTACAAAAATTCGGTATTCGCTTTTAACTCCATTTTTTTTAAACTAATCATTCTAAGCCAGTCAAACTTCCAGAACCTATTAATAATACATAAATAAAGAAGACCAAATAAGGTCATTGACTAGTTTTAATTAGGGTGGTGATTAGGGGGTTGCTTCCAATGATTTTTTCGCTGAAAAAAATGGGGACTGACATTCTTTTCATTATTAAGTCAGTTCATTTTTGAGCTAGAGACTTTTTTTTATTTCTGAAGATAGAAATTTTTAAATACTTTAAATTAGTTTAAACAAATTATCCTCGAAAAATGCATAGTTTTCCCGTCTTTTGATTTTGAAACTACAATATTTAGCATTTGACGAAGAAGAGCTAACATATAATAAATTATAGTTTGATTACTATTAATCTTAAAGAAAATTTAAAAAACGGTTTTGTTTATTTTTTCAAAAGGTACATTTTTGTTAAGTAAAGTTGTTTTGATAAAACGAAAACTTTTTGAGTTATTAGCAGAAAATTGATTAAAAACATTGATTTTTTTTTTATATAAAACTTACACTTTCGATAGCCAATAAATCGAAAACTATTAATTTTATCAAAAAAATGTATAGAACATTTTTTGCTTAGAATTAATGTTGTTAGCACCTTTTGCGGTCAAAATAAAATAAAAAATTTCCACCCCCGAAATGGGGTGGCAACCACCCCCATGGTAAAAGCACCTTTCGGCATGATATAGATTTTGATGCTTGGACTATCCACTACTTATTCTCAAATATTTTCAGGCAAATCGATCTATTCTGTAAAAATTGCGAGGTTTTGCCCTATTTCAAACTTCCTTACTTGGACTAATATTGTACTACATGAAAGATTAGAGTACATGGAAAATATTGTACCTACATGCCTTTTGCTGAGTTAGATTACTAAAGAACACAAACCAGTCCAATAGAATGGTAAATATAATTAAAGAAATAAACACTAACAACGAACTATCATCGGAAGTAGGTATCCGGAGAAGCAAATGGAGTTCTGACTGATCCGACTCACTGAATCGGATCACTACCATCTTTACTTCCAATTCCGTGGGTATACAAGGACTAAACACAAGATTATTACATACGTCCTTCACCTGACTTCCATTTTTGAATACAGCATTGAATTAATTTCGTCGAGAACACAACAGTGCGGCCCTTAAAAGTGAAAGTTGATTTAATTACACAACAAAAAGTTTGGCACAAAAAACTTTTTGTAATTTAATCATCTGTTATTAAAGCGGAGAATTTTTGAAAGTCATCTTGCGAGTGAAGTTTAATTTGTAGAAGTAGAAAAGTTCGTGAAGAACCATTATTGCTCGGACGCTTTTTACTTTAGGAAAAGTGTTTTGTAATTATACAAATTAGTTTGTTGAGGTTTGTTTTATGGTGATGCGGTAAAGAAATAACGAATTTTATTCAAATTGTTTATCAAAATTTGACTGCACTATTATGTGTACATGAACATCCCACATTTGGAAGACAAAAGCGTGAAAAGACAAGGTTGGACTGTTTACATGAGGAATGTGCACAAGCAACGCCAAGAGAAAATCAGTATACCTATACAAGAAGAACGAGACAAGTAGAGAAAGAGTATAGGCAGCTAAGACGAGACAAAAAATGAATACTGAAAAGAAAGAAGAAAAACAAATAGAAAGCCAACCGAAAGAACTAGAGAAATGTAACATACAAATAATTGAAAAGCGAATATACTACAAAAGGGTTAACCGGAACAGAAAAGGATTCAAACCTAGAGTCTCTCTCTCTCTTCAATCCTGACCCCCCGGAGGAAGTGTAGTGGTCGCGGCGCACATGGATTCGCTCCCAACCCCTATAAAACCACTTTTATTGTACACGAGTTGGCTCCGAAACTCATACCCGAAAGTTAAGTTATGACCGAAGGGTTAGGTTTTCCTACCTGAACCCGGGAGCGAATCCATGTGCAGCCAGTGGTCGACGTGATGTCGTGTATTGTCCGTCTTCAAAGATCTGGTCTCTGGTTATTTCTTTTAACTCATGCATATTATGTCTTTTGCATATTCCTGCAATTTGATAGATCCATCTTGTTGCACTCAACGAAAAAGGTACGTAATATCAATAAAAATGTTAATACAGACAACAAACGCAATTCTTAAAATTTTTCCAATTCTTGGTTTTATTGGAACAACAAAGCGATGTTCATCAATTCATTATTTTCGTTAGTTGAGCCAATGTATTACGTTTATTGAATGGACGAACATTCATTATGTATACCATAATATCACTTTATTGATATTACGAACTCAGTTCATTGAGTCAACGAACACTATTTATTGAAACAATGAACTTTCATTATGTATACCATAATCTCACTTTATTGATATTACGAACTGTGTTCATTGAGTCAACGAACACTATTTATAGAAACAACAACGTCGTTAATTGACCGACGAAGACCATTCGTTGTGCCAATAACAGTGTTATTTCTCCTAACGTATTTCGTTTATTTCTACAATTATTTCCGTTTATTGTTACAATTAATTCCGTTCATTGGCACAATAAATACGGTTATTCTTACAAGCAATGCTATTCATTCTTAAAATCAGTTTCGTTCATTCCTACTATGAACGTATTTTATATTAATAATTACTGAATGCATTAGCCCAATTATTAATTGATTAATAATAATTTTTTAAATCCCCTTTTTTGTCCTTAACCTTTAGGACTTTACACTGTGTGATTTCTCATAATTATTATATCGCTTATACAGTGCACTGGAATAAGTGTTACACTCCCCCCCCCCCTTATTAACTTATTTATTTTTAGCACATAAGCAAAACGCTCAGACAGGTCGATTTTTAATATTATCAAAGTATATTATAACATCAATGTTTCGAACTTTACACGATCCCTCTTCAGGTGACAGGCGTAACTTTGATTTTTTTAATGGGAAAGTACATCATGTGACAGCTCATTTAAAAGTGTTTGAAATGGTGATTTCAAAAAAATATAACATTTTAATTATTTTTGAGAGCGCAGGGGCAAAATTTCGATCGAATTATTTTTAAACGCATTAATTTTTTTGGAATCCTGAGAAAACTAATAAGTATTTTTGAAAAATTGAACCGCAGAATAAAAGACTACATTATTACTGAGGGCTAAAAGTCCCTTAAAATAAACAAAAAGTTTCTTTTGAATAGTATATTTGAAATAAAAAAATAATACTAAATTTTCTCTTTTTCACCCCTGAGACTTATTAAAATAATCATTATAGAAGTTCTCAGGGACGTCAGACCCTCGATAATACTGTAATTCAGGATTCGAAAATTCATTTTCAGTTCATTTTATAAATAACATCACAAGACAATATTTAAAGTAAACACTTACAAACATATGACACTGACAAGTTTATTTTTAATTAGAATGTTCTCCCGTATTTACCTTATCAGAAAAAACTTACTTTTATTCAAATATAAAAAATAAGTAATATCTTATCCTTATCTTCCTTCTACTACGGACTACACTTGGAAACAAAATGCAATTATTATTCGGCACTTTCAAGGAAAAGCCGTTACATTTCAAATGGTCAAGCAAAACATTTATTGTCTCAACAACCACGATTATTGTCACAATTAACGCATTGATTGTGGGAATTAAAGGCAGTAGTAGATTAATTAATGCATTCGTTGGCACAACAATCAGTGTACATCTATTCAATAATCATATATTACTCTATATTAACAACATTTGTACATTGTTTTAATGAAATCTGTACGTTGTCACGATAAACCAAAGTAATTGCTTGTCATCTACGAAATCAAGAACGTGAGTTGCTGCCAGAATTAACAGTATTTATTAAATATACGAAACTAAGTTATTGGCTGAATAAATTGAGTGTTATTGATTAATGTACTCTAGTTATTCTCACAATTATTATTCAATCATTGTGACAATAACCAAGTACATTCGTCAATGTCTAAAAGTTCGTTGAAACAACAAATTAAATTGTTGTGAGAACGAAATACTAATCAATAATCACTGTTAATCAATATTACGAACTAAATTTTTTTGAGTGTGGGGATCTTCTTCGTGATCTTCGGCCTTCCAAATTTCCTTGTATAATGAGTCCATGTTTTATGTGTTTGCTCTGATAATAATATCCAAAGTATTTTAATTGTTGGAGATGAACTTTACTGGAGAGTCGTTGGCTAACTTTTAGATCTCATAAAATTGAATTATTTTTGTCCTATGGTCGGTCCAACCACTATCATGATCTTTGTCTTTGATATGTTTAATTGCAGATAAAATATTTGACTTTCGTTTTCAACCAGTCGTATAAGATTAATCAACTCTGCTTCACTATTTGCAAGAAGGACTGTGTCATCTGCGAAACGTAGGTTGTTTATTTTATGACCATTTATTTAGATTCCTTTTTCCCATCCTTCAAGTGCTCTTCTCATAATATGTCCCTAGAGCATATCTAGATCTATCCAAAACCTATAGTTTTGAGTATCAATATGAGTATTATGAGTATATATGAGTATCAATAGTTAGAAACAGAAGAGATCATTTTTGATCAGGATCAGATACTAGAAAGATGGGCAGAACATATGGTATTAGGATGGAAGACGAAGGAGAGAAATATAACATCCCAACAGAGGGAGTAGTCATTAACGCAATACAAAAATTAAAAGAAAAAAGTTCCAAAGCTCCTGAAGCAGATGGCATTCATTCTTAAATTTTAAAACATGGCGCCAAAAATTTCTTTTATTGGCATGTATTATACAACCTATACTTCCTGTTGCTCTGTTTTTGTCATCAACTCCACTATATAACATTAAATGTCCATTTTCTAGTTCTATTTCTTCTTTGCCTTTATTTTCGTTTCGGCTAAATTTAGGAAACCTAAATTTGCCCTTTTTCGAACTCTATTTTCTAGTTTCTAACTTAGTAACAATTCTTGCTTTTTTATATTTCTCTCTATGTTTACTTTCATGTTAATCTTGTCTTTTGTTCATTCATGCTACCTCGTTTTTCTTGTTCTTGCCAAATCGTCATCTTCTGTTCGTCCAGTTTGTTATTAAGTTTTTTGAGTGTAAGATTATATGATTTCTTGAGAAGTTAGTTCGTAACTCCCTTTAGTCCATTTCCATTCCATATTTTCTATTATGAATTTCTAGAATTCTACTTTTACGTTCTTTCCATTTCTATTTCTACTTGGGTCTTCCTTCTTTCCCTCTTTCTTTTTTGGAGAAATCATCTTAGGAGATGTATATTTATATTTTATATGATTTTATTTCCTTTGAATTTGCTTTTTTTATTACATAATATTTTTCCGTTTCATTACTTAATTTTATCAGGCATGTTTTACTTCCTAATATCTTGGCGGCCAATCTTACATTCACCTGTAAATTTAGTTCTCTTTTTTTTTTCAAGGTTTTTATTTCCTCTCTTAGCATTTCAGTCCTCTCGATTTTCTGCTTTTTTAATACATATTTCACTTATTAATTTAATGTCATCCTTTAATATCTGGTTTCCTTTTCGAAGTATTTCATACTCTTTAACTATTTCTTTCATGTTATTCGTTATTCAGATATTCTTTATTGTTCGCTCTATTTTTTAGCCCTGAGAAGAATTCTTAAGATATTCTTGCCTTTAAGAAGAGACACATTGTATACAACTTTGCACAAATTAGACCTAGGTTGGGGTGTTTTTTAGGAATATAAAAATAGGGTTTTAATAATATTTTGTTTACTTCTTTATAGCACAGTAAACTCATATTCTCCGGCACTGATGCGGGCAATGCCGACAAAGAAACAACAATAATGTATCGATATTAGATAATTGACAATGTATCCGACAAGTGCAATATTATAAAACATCGACAATATCGCACTAGACACTACATGAACATTAAGATCTTCAATATATGTATATAGGAATACGGTTTGAAGAGGAAACAAATCATCCCCGATATGGTAATAAACCACATTCAACATGTCAACATTAAATCATCTAACAACTACTTACACAACATAATACATCAAATACATGAACTCCCGTTACGGGTTTGAACTCCTTAGCGAATATAACTGAAGTATTTCAAGAATACATATCAAGTAATAAATAAAACGAAACAGCAGTGGTCTGCAAGTAGACTCGGCATCTGCTCGCATAATAACTTCAACTGGACAGATGATATGCTTATTTGCAAAACATGTCACCTGGTTGGCCGTCGATTCTAAAATAGGAAGCAGTTGCGGATTCCAGCCTTCAAATTCAGATTATAATATGCGATCTAATTATCTCTGCATTATAGATTCCGAAACGGTATTGAGAAATAACTTGCAGTGGAATTAATGTGACGACTTTTTCGTAAAGAATGAAGGTAGGTATAATTGGTCAACAAACACGACTGATGTGAGCCAGTGAGGTTGTACGAGTTGTACGAGGGAGATTTTTGACATTATTGATGTTAGATGACACCTGACATTATCAGTGCCGTAGCTGAAGATTGAGGGGCCCTCCCGCGGCAATTTTTGTGGGTCCCCTTATTTTAAACATAACGACAACTAATAACAGTATAATAAAATATGTGTGTATGACAATTTTTCAATTCTTTAATAAGTTGCGATCAGTTAATGTTAATAGATTTTTTGGGAATAGACATGAAAACCTGTTGTACAAATTGTACATGTCTCTTAATCCGACAAACCTATTAGTAAGTTGTTGCAATATTATATCTAAATTTTCGGTGAAAACATTAACTTCAAAGCTGTTTTTTCTACAAGCTATTTTTTCGTCGCAGCTGAGCTCATCGTAAAATTTTTTATGCGTTTTATTCGTTCACTTCTAAATTCCGGTATAATACCCCACTATTCTGTTGTTCCTGCTGCTTCTACTTAAGTTTCGGAAAACAAATTTCTCATTTCTCGAAGATTATCACGAGTTTTTTCAAAAAGTTGAAAGGCGACCGTTAACGCTGCCGTTTCAGATTGCAAGAATTTTGATGTTGGATTAATAAAGTTAAGTATTTTAGATTTAATAGTTATGTTAACGGCAAATTCAAAATTATTCATATGCTCTAATAATGTATTATTATTAAAGCATTATGTAAATATTTCATTACTTGTCGGAAAGCTCGACGCAAAGCCATAACAGCATCATGTCTGGATGACCACCGGGTTTCACATAACCTTTTAAGTGTTGACAAAAGCGATGAATCTAAAGTCGTAATAATACATAGTAGATCCCATCTTTTAATACTTGCCCTAAAAAAATCATATAATCTCTTAATTATACCGTAAAAAATACCAACTCCTGTACACCAGCAACGGAATCATTCAACACTAGGTTCAGATTATGGGATGCGCAATGAAAATAGGAAGATATTTTTTCAATGTCAGTTATGCGCCTTTGTACGCCTGAGTATACATCACTCATAACGCTTGACCCATCATAACTCTTTCCTCTGCAGTTGTGTACGGAAAGGTGCTTTGATTGTATAAATTTTAAAATTTCATTTACAAGACCTTCTGCACTTTGGTCTTATATGCGAATAACTCCCAAAAAACTTTCAACAACTTCTGCTTTGGAAGGTAAATTATTTTCATATATTTTCAGTATAAATTATTTTCATTAATTATTTTACATACCGAAAAATAAACTAAGCTGATCGTGTTTTGAAATATCTTGAGCGGTATTAAAAATTATTGAATAAAAACAACTTTTTTAATTAAATTAATCAATTTATTTTCAGTTTCTTGAGCCAGCAAATTTATAACTTCCTTTTGTATTTGGGGGCCCAAGCAATTTGTTTTTAAGTTATTGCTTCTATCGATTAATTTAGCTAAAACACGATCATATTTAGCTAGTAAAAGAATTAACGACAAAAAACTACCTTTTTGGAATTCACTTTCATCTAAACTATCAACATGTGCACGAAACACTAAATTGCACCCGTAAAGAGTAAGAGTTACGTCAATTACCCGTTTCATTACTCCCTTCCAAATTCCCTATGTTGATGCTTATCAGGAAAATATGTTGTGGTCCCCAATTTAAAGAAAGTAAGTATTAGGCTTGGAGGCTTTAAGGGGCCCCTCGTAACGTCGGGGCCCCCCCGCCTTGCAGGCCCTGCGGGCCTGTCAGCTACGCCACTGGACATTATTGATGACATCTGTCATCTGACAGATGAAATTCAACAAAAGTTGAAAGGTTCTGAAACTGTTTTCTTGTGGTATGTCTAAGTTAAATCTTGTGCTTACATGGGATTGGCCACTTTCCACTTTGGAAATCGTTTTCAAAAAATATTAAAAAAATTGTGTTAAAAATAGTGTATGTTATGTCTTTTCAAAATTGAGTTTGACATACTTGACCGTGGTGTTGCTGGCAACAGCCATACTTTGTTGGAAAAGATTTGGGGGAGAGTATTTTATGCCATAGGTACATAAATAAAGAGGATTTGTACCAACTGGATTGCAGCAGCGCAGGATAGATCTGAATGGAAGTTTTTCGAGGAGGCCTATGTTCAGCAGTGGACGACTATGGGCTGATGATGATGACATCAAATTCTGATTATTCTGTGTGTTTCTGAATTCTGCATCATTTCCATGTGTTCATGCGATTGTATGTGTGTGTAAGTGTTCGTATTGCGTTTGTGTATCTATTGTGTGTTGCATATGCATTGTGTATGATTGAAGACGTGTGAAGTCGTTTGAATATGAGAACAGACAGTTCTTATATTGGAGATACGTGGATGACATTCTAGTATGCTTTACAAGCATTAACAGTTAACTTGACCAATTTTTATCATAC
Organism: Diabrotica virgifera virgifera; assembly: GCF_917563875.1. NCBI lineage: Eukaryota > Metazoa > Arthropoda > Insecta > Coleoptera > Chrysomelidae > Diabrotica > Diabrotica virgifera. The sequence continues at coordinate 16,194,019 of NC_065449.1, forward strand.
ATTAATTTACTCCAAAGTCCAAAGTAACTAATATTGAAATTACAATAGAATTATAATAGAATCAGTCCATAACATGATTTCTCCGTATTTCATAAACCTACCCATACTGACACAACCATAGACAATTCATCATCCTACCCTACACAACATAAATTAGCAGTCTACCATAGCATGTTATATAGATTGGAAAAAATTCCCATGTCCAAAAATAACTTCGGAATAGAACTGAACATCATTAAACAAATGACGCTATGAGATGCAAAGTGATATAACTCACAACCCAAAATTTTACCAAAACGCTTTTATTACATAAAAGTTATTCCTTATTTAAAGATGGAGTTACTACAAATAAAATGGTATCTTTGGATGGTGAAATGATTGTGAAAAGCTATAGTTTTAAGTACCTAGGATCGGTATTACAGAGTAATGGAGAAATAGATGGAGATGCATGCAGTAGAATTAGGGCTGGGTGGATGAAGTGGAAAGAAGCGAGTGGTGTGTTGTGTGACAGAAAAATTCCAATGAAGCTGAAGGGAAAATTCTATAAAACAGCCATAAGACCGGCTATGATGTACGGAACTGAATGTTGGGCAGTAAAAAAGAAAGAGGAACAACGAATAGATGTGGCGGAAATAAGAATGCTTAGATGGATGAGTGGAGTGACAAAGAAGGATAAAATTAGAAATGAGTATATTAGGGGAAGTCTAGGCGTGGCACCAATTGATGCCAAAATGAGAGAGCATAGGTTAAGATGGTTTGGTCATGTTCAACGTCGAGACGTTAATCACCCAATACGAAGAATAGCTGAAGTGCAGATTCCTGGAAGGAGTAGGAGAGGAAGACCAAAGAAGACCTGGGGAGAGACTGGACATGTTGGTAAAGGGGATTAACATTGATATGACCCAAGATAGAATTGTGTGGAGAAATGCAATTAGGGAAGCCGACCCCACATAGGGATAAGGCAAAGAGAAGGATGATGATGAAAGTTATTCCTTATTTAAGTATTTTCAGATGCAAGGTGAATTTATTGAATTTAATGCAAGTGAAAACTTAAAATCTTAAACCAAAAACTGCATAAGAAAGCCCTGAAATTAGTCTTCCCACTACCAAAAAAAACCCAGTACTTTCTGATCTATCACATATACAGGCAAGATATCAACAAAAATTGCCAAACACATAAAAAAGAAAGGAATGGATGAAAAAAAGGAACAATAGCTTTCTGAACTACCAACAACTTAGGCAAATACATTAAGAACAATAAAAACCAAAAGAAAAAGTGATTACAGAGTGGTATATAAAAACTGTATAAAACCTTAATTCGACCAATAGCTATGGCAGTGAAGCATGGATCCTGAAAGAAACATCCAAAAAGAAACTCGACACCTTCGAAAGGAAAATACTGAGGATAATACTAGGACCTGTGAGGGAAAACGGAATCTTCAGTCGATACAACAACGAACTTTATCAACTTTATAAGAAAACACCCCTGTCAGAATTCATTAGAACACAAAGATTGCAATGGGCCGGACATATGATAAGAATGGGAGAGGATTGCTCAAAAACTAATAATCTAAAATAATTTAGTGTAATAGCTTACACTAGCTTTTTACGGTTTTCTAAAAACTTATAAAATGTAACTTGTCTCCTTTCAACAATAAACGATTCAATTATTTATAGGCAATTTGCTTAATTAGTGAAAATATAGGTGTAATTTAAACGCAATAAAATAACGGCTCGCGGCTCAACGCAGTGATACACGTACTTACAGGCTACGAGTAAGATTTCAAACTTGTTGGATCGACGGCGTACTTACTCGGCGGACTTAAAGTACGCGTACTTGCTGTGACACACGCGTGAAAAAGGTCGTCGAACCATAAGTTCGCGTACTTACTCGCGTGTGTATCACCCCTTTAAGCGCGTGATACACACGCAAACTTTAAGTACGCGGGTTTAAAGATCGCGGACTTACTCGGCTCGCCGTCGGTGATACACGGCAGACTTAAAGTACGCGGTTTTAAAGATCGCGGTCGCCGTCGGTGGTTTGTGCTATTTAGGAATTTTATCGTATTATATACTTCGTATCGTATCCTATCGTGTTATATATTTTTAATACTAATAAAAAAAGACGAAATCGAAAAGTGTGGGTAACAAACAAAATATCATAGATAAGAGGGTAATATTTTCATCAGGAGGATAAAACAGTCTATAAATAATTAGGTTTACTCAAAAACAAATAATCAAAAATAATTTAGTATAGCTTAAAATAGTGTTTTACGGTTTTCTCAAAACTTATAAAATGTAACTTGTCTCCTTTCAACAATAAACGAGTGAATTATTTCTAGGCAATTTGCTTAATTAGTGAAAATATAAGTGTAACTTTAAACGCAATAACATGATGGCTCGAGGCTCGCGGCTCGTGGCAGTGATACACGTACAGGTTACGAGTAAGATTTCAAACTTGTTGGATCGACGGCGTACTTACTCGGCGGACTTAAAGTACGCGTACTTGCTGTGATACACGCGCGAAAAAGGTCGTCGAGCCATAAGTTCGCGTACTTACTCGCGTGTGTGTCACCCCTTTAGAGATTTTAAAGTGTAGACGTATAGTAAAAATACATCACTTGAAAGGTATTCTGTCGAAACAGCTGTAATGTCATAATTTTATACCTAATAAATTTTGTGGAAATATTGAATACAAAAGTTTTTAGTGTTTTATTGTTAAATAATTTCAAGTCTCGGAAATTAATGTTTAAGTCGTAGTTTAGGAAATTCTCTTAGGTGAAATAAAATCCATGTGGAAATTAAATCATTTGAAGGAGAACGCAATTATTTTCGTAATCTCAGACCTCTCTTCAGGTAAGATAGGCATTTTATGTAAATTTGTTGCGTTAAAGGCGTCGTTAACCTGGACCTTTTGGAAGAAGCTTTCAAAATCATAATTAAAACGTGGGATTTTGGGTAACGGCTATGGTAATAACATTAGTAATAACGTTAGTCTACTCGGAATCTTCAGAATTTGTTGAATAAAATGAAAATTGCTGCTCGCTTCTTTTCACGGCTTTTTAATTAATTAACAAGATGGAAGAAATGTTTATAATCTCGATGAGGCAACCACGAGTTTATGATTGGAATATTTTATTCTATTTTTAATATCAATAATTATATGTCAACATTTTACAAGAACTTTTACGTGAAATTGAATTTACTACATACCGTTATAAGAAGGGAATACTTACACAACATTCTACTCTGGAGAAAAGAAGCTAGGGAAAATGGGACAGCATTTATGATCAACAATAAGATAAGGACAACAGTCAGGACCAGCAATAACAAAAAACCAAGAATTCAAAACTATAAGTGGACGAATGTTAGGTATATATAAAAATAGAAAACAATATAAAAGCAAACGCAGCCACGGACCATCATCCAGCCTCAAAAGTCCACTGCTGAACATAGGCCTCCTCCCCTCGTTTCCAACCCCATCTATCCTGCGCCGCCCTCATCCAGTTTTTATTTACCTTTCTTAAGTCGTCAGTCCATCTTGTAGGCGGTCGACCGACGCTTCTCTTGTCTTCTCTTGGCCTCCATTCCAATAACCTCTTCGTCCATCGCCCATCTGTCATTCTGGCTACGTGTCCTGCCCATCTCCACTTCAACCTGGCTATCCTCTCGATGACGTCAGTCACCTTTGTTCTTCTCCTGATTTCTTCGTTTCTGATTTTGTCTCGCAGAGTTATTCCTAACATTGACCGCTCCATTCTTCTCTGCGTGACTCTTAGTTTGGTAGCCGAGGCTTTAGTTAAGGTAAGTGTTTCTGATCCGTACGTCAAGACTGGGAGGACACACTGATCGAATACCTTTCTCTTTAGACATGTGGGTAACTCACTTTTAAAAGTTTCTCTCAGTTTTCCAAATGCTGCCCACCCAAGACCGATTCTTCTCTTCAGCTCATGAGTCTGGTTATCCCTGCCAATCGTAATTTCATGTCCCAGGTATTTATATCTATCTACGAGTTCTATTTCCTTCCCACCAATACTGATGTTCTGGTTGGGTACCAAATTTGTCATTATTTTTGTTTTTGAGATGTTTATATTTAAACCAACATTTTCTGTAGCTACAACGAGTTCTTGTACCATCTCTCTTGCCATACCTAGATCCTCAGCTACTATGACTATATCATCGGCGAAACGTAAGTTGTTTAGGTATTCTCCATCTATTTTTATTCCCTTTGTCATCCAGCCACGGACCATTTTATAGTAATAGAAGAAATAAAAATTAAAGCAATTAAAATGCAGAGAAAAAGACAGAGGAAAAAAAGATGAACCTGGAGAAGTTATGAATCAGTAACTAAGGAAACAATATGAGACAACCCCAAAAGAAAATCTAACAGAAGCAAATAGCACAAAGGCAATATGGAACAAAAGAGTGGCGCAACAAATGAAGATAATGAAATAAGGATAGAAAATTATGATGAATATTTGCGTATCATTAAAAGATGAAACAGAAAAAACACATGACCCAGATAGGGAGGGGAAAAATCATTAACAAGAATCCACAACCTAGTAGTTAGAATATGGGAAGCAGAATAAATGCCCGAGCATTGGATAGGGTTATACCAATATTTAATAAAGGACTGTTTGTACCAAAAGACCAAAACTATAGAATAATGTCTGTACTAAGTACAACATACAAAATTTTAACAGCCCTTATCGGACAAAAACTCACTCAATTCACAGAGAAAAAATTGGGGACTGCCAGTAAGGATCAGGGAAAGCAGATCCACTACAGATGCAATCCACATAATTACACAAACAATCGAGAAATGCCACGAACACAACATAGAACTCCACATTCTCTTCTTAGACTTCAAACAAGCCTTTGACTGCATTGGAAGAAATAAATTATTTATTCAAATGAAAAATCAAGATATACCAGCAAAGTTAAGCAGATTAACAAAAATGACTATGAATGGATCTCGAGCTAAAGTAACAACAGAATAAGGTAGCACAGAATCAATTGCAATAGAAACGAGTGCGACAATGCGATTCCCTGTCAACCACATAATTCAACATAGCAGTAGAAGGAACAGTCAACGCCAGCGGGATTAAAGTACTATAGCCCACTCCTCAAGACGAATAGTAGCCAGTGACATAGTTCTTATGGAAAGATATAAGGAAATATTAAAACAAGCATGAACAATTTTGACAAATGAAGTACGGATAAGAGGTCTAAAAATAAACGAAGGAAAAACAAAATATCTAATCTACTTAGAAGAAAAGATAACCAGAGAAGAGAATTCAAAATAGGAAACTTCACTTTCGAACGGAGTTCAACAACTTAAAAATACTTAAGAGTAATTATTGTGAATGGCAAAAATAAGAGAAGATCGATAACTATAATGTATTCAATTTGGGCTCCGAATATTTTTAATATTAACAAAGTTTAATATAAGTTATAAATTGTGAATATCAGTGATATATTGAAATAAACTGTAAGTGTAAAAACTCTTTACATAATATTTAGTTAAATTAGCATTAAAGTCAGCAAATTGCAATTATTTGTTATTGTTGTCAATAAACAAATCCAGTTTTACCAGAAAAATAACCGCTTTTAGTAAAGACCGATATACCTGTTTTAGCAAGTGTACAGGGTCGGACTTACTTTTCACTGAACGTTTATCGAAATGAATTCAAACAAAGAATCACAAAACAGTTCTACAATACAAGACCATCAAAGTCAAATAAACGCATAACAGTCATACTCTTTGGCAGCGTCGAGAGTGCAATTTTCTTTAAAGTCCCAAGCAATTATCTTTAGTGCCTTAGAAAACACCAAACTTCAAGACTACCTTCTCCCACTTGGAAATATAATTCAACCGAAAAATATAATCTTCTCTTCTAGATTATCTAATAATCGCATATGTATGTATTTATCCAATAAACAAATAGTGGATGATTTTATGAATAATCACGGTCAAATAGAAATACAAGGTGAAATTAAAGAGCAAGAAGGTTAGTTACACCAGCGGAACGACTTGTGCTCTCCGGCGTATGTCCTTCAATACCGCACGACTTGCTAATCAACGAGTTACAAAAAATCGGCATAGTTCCTGTCTCCCCCATGACATTCCTCAAAATTAGTGCTTCTATGCCTGAGTACAATCACATCCTTAGTTTTCGAAGACAAATCTATATCAGTCCTCACAGTCTAACACTACCGGAGTCATTTACTCTTGTTTTTGACATCACGATATATAGAATATTCATTTCTCAAGACAGTTTAGTTTGCTTTAGATGCAAGAAGCCAGGTCACATTGCATCACAGTGCTCCGAACCAATAGCTCAACTAAACCCCAACCAAAACAATGAAGCATCGGTATCCAGCGCAACAAATATATCTTCGCAAGCACCCAATGCTACAAACCCTTCTCAGTGTGAACAAATGTCTATTTCTAATGTCCCGGAGATACCGAGCAAAGTAGATGCATCAAATAAGGACAGTCACATAATTAATCAACCAAAACGTAACTCTGATGAAATTATTTCACCTGAAGCAGATCCATCTTCAAAAGAAGGTAAGATTTTTCCACCACCTAAAGTCCAAGCAAAATCTAAAAAAGCTAAAATTAGTTCAGCAAGCACTTCTGAACGCTCATTTTCTCTCTTACTTTACCCTGCCAAAAACTTCATCGAAAATCACCCTCTACCTTTCCCTCTAAACTTTGATCAACTTAACATGCTCCTAACGAATATCACGGGATCAACAGATCCTATAGCCACGATTTAGGAATATACCACAGACCTATCAGCCTTGACAGATATGCTCTCTGAAGTTTACCCCCATTTAAAGGAAAGATCTATAAAACGCAAATTCACGTCCTTAAGGAAAAACATTTATAAACACCTTGGTAGTGAGGCATCGGACTGGGAAAGTGACACATCTTAATTAAGTCAACATTAAGATTCAAGTTTCTGCTTCAAAAGAATATTGATGGATTTTTCCATCGCCTTGCTATGCTCCAACGTCTTTCTCTAAATTCCAGCATCTATACTGCAGATCTCTTTGGTTTGTTTAAAACCATCAAACGTGTAAATATTAAAAACCTCCCTTGTTGTCTAGTCCTTCCCGACTCTCTTAGCATAGTCAAAGCTATGCAAAATATATACCATAAACACCCCATTGAGAAATGGATCAAGGCCGAACTAATGGAAGCTCAAGAAAGTTTCAGAGAATCCACTTCCTGTGAATACCATCCCACATAGGCATAGAAGGAAATATGAACAAGCAGAATACTAGTGCGCGTAACGCTATCACTAATGAGGTATCAGAAAGAGAGTGTCGGAGTGTCGCTGGCGATATGAAAGTTCGTTTTAAAAATAAAGTGTTAGTGCGTGGAATCCAATTATTGCTCCAAAGGTTTAATTGTTTACAAATTGTAATTAGTTTTTACCAATTTTTGATTTAATATTTTTACAAATGTCGCTAATAACCTTTAACCTTCGGGTGGATGCGACTTTGTCTTTTTTAAATAAAAAAAAATAAGAGAAGTGATTAATTCATAAATTTTGATAATCTGAATTGAACTAATTATTGGCCTACGACAGTGACCCTTCCACTGTACATAAATATAAACATAAGATGACATTGGGATGTCACGAGTATTTGAATATTAATACATATAAATACCAGTACCTAAATAGAAGGAGAATCATTATATTATTATTAATGTATAATATTTAAGTTAGCTATGAAACACGCTAGTCAATAGTTTGTTATTGTTTACATTTATGTTCCCTTAACTTTCGATATTATCCAGAAGTTAGTAAACTAATATAATGAAATAAAATACAGTTTTAAGATGTAATCAGTACCAGTACCTAATTGTAAGAATGCTTACCAACATCATTTATTATTACATCCCGTTATATCTTAAGAATTGTATTTCATTACCAAATATCGAGTGTTTTTATTTTGTCACCAGTAATACAGTCTTCTTAAAGAAACAAGTTGAATGACTTCACTATAATATAAGCCAATAAACGTTCAAATCCCAGTTAAAGAAGTTACAAGTCTATTTATTCAAATGTAAGTTTAGTGAACATTAAACCCACCGCCTACAGAGCTGAAATGGAAGCACTTATAAGTCTATTATCCCTAATAATAAGTCGACTAGGCTCGATATATTCCCGGCCAGCACCGCCATTAGCGATCGATGCGGTGCAGCTTTTTCCTTCGTGAAAAACGGCTCTAAATGCACGATAAATCCTGTTGGGTATGGTGACCGGCCGATAGAGGGCTCTGCGTTAGTCGTGGTAGAGTGCCGAATTTGTAAGTTGACTGTTTTTATGCGATAATTCAGTTTGGTGTTGCGAAACTAATAATCTTAACTATGGGGACCGATATATAATTTTCAAAATGTGTACAGAAATGTCAAATATTATGTCAGCACTGTAAACTAACTATTTAATGGTGAATGTACTCGAGGATGTCTTTTCATTAAAATTCTATTTATGTATAGAGAGAGGGGCAAAATTATGGAATAAATTAATTTTTCGTGAATGAGCGATTTTATGAATAAATCCCGAAAAAAGTCGATTTTTATTTTTAAATTACGATTTTTTGACATAATATATCATACTAGTTACGTCATCCATCTGGGCGTGATGACGTAATCGATAATTTTTTTTTAATGAGAATGAAGGTCATTTGCTCATTTGAAAGGTTATTCAATTCTCCATTCAGTAACATAAACATAAACATAATTATTCATACAGGGTGTCAAAAAAATTATTTCCAAAATCGTCCATTGTCAAAAAAAATGAAGTTATACCATAATTTTGGCTACTAAGTATATTTTTTAAAGGAAAAGATTCACAAACAAAAAGGATAAAGGATTTTAGATAACATCCGACCGAACTACAGAGGGTAGCATTAAGAATTAATTACTCACGATTGTCTAATATGTTTTGGCCTAGACACAAAAAAAGAAGAAGTAGAAGACTTTTCATGTAAAGTAATTAGAGAAGCTGAAACATCAACGGGCACCGTTGAGTTTACTCTCGTTTTGAGCAGGTAGTTATTTTATTAGTCGAGTTCACTCCCGACCCTATTCGAATTCACTCCCGAGCGATTTTACAATAAAGGATGATTAATGGGTATTATTTTTCTGAAATTTAAATATTGTTACCAAATAGTACTTTTATCCATAAGATGAAGATGTTCTTAACAGAGAAATTTTAAATACATAGTAATTTAGTTAAAATTAAAACAGTTGAAAATATCTCGGCAAAACCAAGTTGTTTGAGAATACCAAGTTATTACTTGCGAAAGCAAGTTGATAACGAATATCAGTTATCAGACTATATATCTTGCTTATACAGAGAGAGTCTGTAATTTGGAATAAATTCAATATCTCAAATACTAATGGTTTTTTTGGAAAATGCTCAGATCCGTCGATTAGTATTTCAAATTGTCCTTTTTGACATACAATGATAATGCATACAGAGTGTCCCAATTTAGAGATATGACGTCATCGTTGATTTTCTTAAATGGCAACACTGTCATTTTGATAGCTATGTTGATAGGGTGTGTAAAGTTATACGTAACTGCAAAATATCAAATTTTTATTCTCTGCCATTTACAAGATAATAAAAAATAACAAAGTTATGTCTGTAATTTGGAATAAATTCAATAATTCAAATACTAATTGTATTTTTGAAAAATGCTCAGACCCGTCGATTAGTATTTCAAATTGTCATTTTTGACATACAATACTAATGTATACAGGGTGTCCCAATTTAGAGTTAATGATGTCATCGTCCCAATGATGTCATCGTTCATTTTCTTAAATGGCAACACTATCATTTTGATAGCTATTTTAATAGGGTGTGTAAAGTTATACATAACTGCAAAATTTCAAATTTTTATTCCCTACCATTTACAAGATAATAAAAAATAACAAAGTTATGAAAAACAAGTAATCGAATAATAATTGAATTCAATTATTTCAATTAAGCAAATGCTCCTAATGTTGCCCATTGACTCTTTGACAATAATTAAGGACAACATTATGAGCCTTTGCTTAATTGAAATAATTAAATAATTCAATTATTATTTGATTACTTGTCTTTCATAACTTTGTTATTTTCTATTATCTTGTAAATTGTATGGAATAAAAATTTGAAATTTTGCAGTTATGTATAACTTTACACACCCTATCAAAATAGCTATCAAAATGAAAGTGTTGCCATCAAGGAAAATCAATGATGACGTCATATCTCTAAATTGGGACACCCTGTATATGACAATTTGAAATACTAATCGACGGGTCTGAGCATTTTTCAAAAAAACAATTAATATTTGAATTATTGAATTTATTCCAAATTACAGACATAACTTTGTTATTTTTTATTATCTTGTAAATGGTAGAAAATAAAAAATTTATATTTAGCAGTTATGTGTAACTTTACACACCCTATCAAAATAGCTATCAAAATTACAGTGTTGCCATTTAATAAAAATAACGATGACGTCATATCTCTAAATTGGGACAAACTGTATACATTATTATTGTATGTCAAAGAGGACAATTTGAAATACTAATCGACGGGTCTGAGCATTTTTCAAAAAAACAATTTGTATTTGAGATATTGAATTTATTCCAAATTACAAACTCTCTCTGTATATTTCGTTTACCATTTCTCAAAGCAGAGGACACTGGGGATTGCTTTGCCATAGATCTTGTTGCAATTCAACCAGAAGATGAAAGAGTGGTTAAGTTTAGTGACTATTTAGTTGAAACCTATATTGAAGAAACGTTAACATTTCCTCCTAACATTTGGGCTGAAAATTCTTTGTCTTTGCAAAGGACAACAAATACATGTCGAGTCTTTTCACTCTCGCTATAATGCTTCATTTTAAAACACACATCCAAATTTTAACCGGTTTATAGTTATGAAAGTGTACGATAGAAAAGTGATATTGAGAAAAACTTTATAGATAATAATTTGAAAGAACTACAAAATGTTCTTTGTGTAAATAAAAAGATAAAGATCTAGATAAAAATTTGAAAGAACTACAAGTTCATCTTTACTCTCACGTATTTGTATTCAATGAATCTTAGTGACCAAATATTAAAAAGAACATAACAATGAAACTTTGTTTTCTTGAATTATCACAAAGTTGCATTTTTTAAAATCATCCCAATTAGATGTAGATCTGCAAGAACGTTCAATAAGAAAAATATTTTTAAACGAATTATTTGTCAACTGTCCAGATTTTAAGGTATAATAATTACTTATACTAATGACGGCTTAAAATCGCCTGGGAGTGAATTCAAATATTACCTTTTACTGAGTCAGGTAATATTCATATTTTGGGAGTGAACTCAACTCGTCCCACATCAACAATTAAGTAACACAAAATATTATCTTTTTAATATCTCCCTTCCCTTCCAGGCAAATTATGTATATCTTTTATCAAATATATATTTTCTAATGAATTCCTATTAGTACCTGCACATGTTACAAACGTTAACAAAAGCGTATTCAAGGCAATTAGTCACATTTTTAAATTCTCATTCCACGCACAGCAGCAATGCCCATACCAATCAAATCTAGCAGTAAATTCACGCTATTTACTAATACGAGATGTTCACATTCAATGAACAGCTGACAAATTACGAAACCCTTTTTGGTACGCCGATCATTATGTTAGAATTACACTCCCGGTTTTATTATTGTTTTGTTTGAATGCCCTTGACTTGAAACAAACTTATTATTTTCAATTGATGCATGTGTAGCGACCTTGGTTTAGTGTGTTTTGTTAGACATAATGCTCTTCCGATAATCGGCCTTAACGAACTGAAGTTGGTTAATGTCTTTGTGAACACGCTAATAGGGGTTATTAAGGATGCACTCAGGAAGATGGTCGTTATATGTTTCATAATTTTTAGATTGACACAACAAAACACAACAAAATTGACCAGATTATATAAAATGTACCTAAATCAAATATTGATTTCAGATTTTGTATTCCCCATTTCATCCCACATTCCCCCCGTGCAAACGGGGGTATTCTTTGATCTTGAGGATCTACCATTTTTCAGTTTTTTTATAGTTTTTATTTCTGCAACTTCTATCGCAATTCCTTTGTTTTCATATGTTTACTTCCGTTGATGTCTGTGTTAAAAATTGATCCCAATTGTATATTAGTAATTCCCACACAACTTCTCCGTGTTTGGTGTTGTTAATAGTTGAATATTTGTGCTTTTTCCAGAGCACTCCTGAATTATTTTGAAATCTCAATTACGGCTTCCAGCGACATTATTTCCTAGAAGTATTTTTCTTTTCTTTTTCAGTAATTATGTATGTATAGCAGGGGACAATAATGGCCGGTTAATAAAGCAACTCGGACATTGCAACGACCCAGAAAGATCCAATCGATACCACTCAGGGCCTTTGTATTATTAAAATTCGTCGTTCGGCTGTTTAAGTTAAAGAACAAAAATCGTTGTAGGTCAGAATAGTTGTTGTAAATGGAACTATAATTAAATTTTACAGTAGCAAACATGTTTACTACGTTTAAAATTAGAGTACCTATTATCCTTTTGCAGGTTTAGCATTTGTGTTGTTGTAGTTATTTTCGTAGTTTATACATTAATAGTACAAGAGCTAGAATGTTCGTGTTCTATTCTATATATCTAATCATCATGACACTAAACCAGGAAAAATCTCCACAAGAAGCTTCTTCATATATTCATACTCAACGATAGATAAGGTGCATGGAATAACAGATATAGTAGAAAAAGCTCTAGAAGAAAAAAGGAAAAGTCTGTTCTGCAATTATTTTTCTCGATGTAGCGCAGTACAATAGTGTAGAAATATAGAAAATGTTAAAATACAATAATCTCACAAATAATATCTATAAAAATATACTAACTTTGTTTTTAACCCAAGAGAAGTAAACTCAAAAGACATATTCACACCCAAGAAACTCACTAGAACAATCACCAAATACATCTTCTTTCTTGGTTGATCATATAAGCCTTTGACGGAAATCCATAAGCATTACGGCGCGGGAAATTTGAATTACTCCTCCTGGTTTAGAAACAGACTATAGAAAGAATCAAAGACGAGAAAACAACTAAGGATGACCAACAAAATTCTTGAATTGATGGAGCAGAGAAGACAACAGATAAAGAACAGGGAAAATATAAGAAAAACAGAAATTAATAAAACAAAAGATAAAGATCGTGAAAGAAAATAGGATGGAGCATAAATGCATTAAAATCGAAGAGACAGAATGCAAATAAAACACATTCAATATGTTAAAAAAAAGCAAAGAAACTACGGGTTTCTATGATAAGAAACCTTCTCATATAATTGTAGAATCAAGGGGGGAAAATAATGATAAATCAAGAAAAATTTCAGATAACTTGGTATATGTACATAATTAACTGTTTAATGAAGTCAGAAGAACAATAGACATTAGGTAAAAACGAATGGCCAGAAATACTAAAGGTAGAAGAAGATAAGTTAAAACTAATAACGAACAAAATATTAAAATATTGATAAAGCTTTTCAATCAACTGTTGAAATGTCCGAGGACTGGTTGAGGTCTGAATTCATAATTTTACCAAAAAACAACAACCGAAACACTGTAGCTACTATACACTTATGATATTTTATAATTGTCACTATATACTTATAAGTGTTATGAGTTACACTTTGAAGTTGTTCCTACGTATCATCCACAGTAGTGTAAAAAATCAAGATTAAAGGCAGTTTGGATTTTGAGATGGACTGGAAACTAGAGAAGCACTTTTTGCATTAAATGTTCTGCTACAGAAATGACGAGATCAACGTACAGATGTCTTTGCCATTTTTATTGATTATGAAAAGTCATTTGACACACTACATCATGACAATTTAATTAAAATATTAAGAGAGGTATCTACCATGTGGAGTAGTTATACGGAGCACGAAGCACCAACATATGGATACGTGCTTTTAGATAAAAATATTTATCTAAATTGCATACAAATTCATTACCCCAGAAAGCTAGATATCTAACTTCTTTGATGTATCGTCAAGTTTAGTCACTACAGCCATTACTTCCCGTTAAACTATCGAAATACTTTAATTTAATTTTAAAAATAGTTTTATTGATCAAAAACCTTTTCCTTTGATAGTTTATGTTGTACTTTCGATTCAAAAATTCTTTTACAATTCTGAAACAACAAGGAGTAAGCTATTTTATACTCCATCAATAAATTCATAAATCAGTCGGTTCACAAACAAACGGAACAACGCCATTGTTCAATTCCAGAAGTTTTATCACCTATTTGATATCTACACAGTTATAAATAGATCAGAAATAAAACAAGAACCAATATCGTATAATAGTTCTGCTGCAAACACAGCTTCGGAAAATAAAACACAGGGATAAAAGAATCCAGCGGACTATTATTTCAGATCACTCTTCTCGAGTCTTCTAAGGCGATGTGAAGCCAGTAGGTTACCGGGATCGAGGAAGCGGGAGACTGGATGTTCGAAGCAATTTTAGTTCGCTATCGACCTAATACATGCCACTATAACTACTAAAATGAGTTTATATACTACTCAATTTGGTAGTTTGTTCGAGGAAGAGAAATCGAACGGTTAAATTTAGTAGGAACGACATAAATATTCTGCTAAACTAAAGTTTCTCTAAGATAGGGGAAAGGCGGGCAAAATGGGGTACTTAAGGTTGAAAGATCAGTACAAAAAAAATTTGTATATTTACAATAACATCATATGATTTTATTAATAAAAGCATATTTGGACATCCAAAAAAAAACATAAATTATTCCTAGCAAGAAACAAATACAACATGAAAACAATAAAACATTTAGAAAAGTCCTTTTACCCCGTTTTGCCCGTCAGGTAGGGTAAAATGGGGTAGGATCAAAATAAGGCATAATAACCCAATAAACACGTATACTACCTATTTGCAGAGTTCACAAACAAAAATCTCTTCGTCATCTTCTTCAATCCCAGCGCATGACATATGTGCCCAACGAATGCACCTGGAACATGAAGCCCATCCTTCAGAGGATGTAGAATAAAGATCTCCACAATAAAGTCACTCTGCATCACTAGCACAGGATTCACTATCACTTGAAGAATCACACTTTTTAGAAATTTTTACTTTTTTCGTGATAGTTTTCCCTTTAATACCCTCCGTTTGTTTGATGGTTCCTATTTTTCTTTTTACTACCCCAAGCATTGGCATTCTTTTCGGCTTATTTTTTTCTAAAGCGTCTTCCAGCTCTTTCTTGTAAGGAGTAGAAGTCAAAATAGCAGTTTTTCCCTTTCTGTGTGAACTCCGTTTAGTTGCAGCACTGGCTTGCGGAATAGGCATAAAAACGGTTGGTGATACTATCGGAAAAGCTGAATCATTGGAACTAAAGGTACCTGGCTTCGCATTGCTGATTGGTGTTGTATTCTTTTCAGGGGTTCTTTCGCCGAATGGAACAGTAGCTCTTGATGTGTCTGGTTATGGGCTAACGGTGGGTATCGTTTTCTTTCTTGGTGTTATTTCTTCGAATTGAGTAATAGCTTTTGAAGTTGATGGCACTGCATCAGAAAACGTCGGATTATTATTTGTTTGCTGGTTTGTCTTACTGCTAGTTCGATAGACCTCAAAATTTTGTTCAGGAGTTCAGATGGCAAAAAATCAGCGTCAGAAAAAACATTTAAGTCTACAGGCCACACCCCAGTTTTTTTAAACCCATTTATAGCAGTTGTCATTGTAGCCGCCCTTATAAAAGCAGCACTAAATAATGATGAGAGTTGGTGAAATGTCACTACTCTACCTGGATTGGTTCTCAGCCATTTTCTCACTTCGTTATCCTAATAAGTGCTTAGCGGCTTCATGAATGAGACGTCAAGAGCTTGCAGCCGATGAGTTGTGTGAGGAGGATAACATAAGAGAATTACACCAATATCTCTTGCATAATTTATTAATTCCAAATTCTTTGTATGTGTGATTTGTGGGACATTAAACTGAACCGATGCACGGTAATGTCCCATTTCGTCGTTGATTACAGCTCTGACCGCCCCTTCCATAGACTGTGTAGACCAGCTCTGCCTCTGGGTGACACGTTTGTATTTAAACACCATCTGAAACAAAGTACCTAATTAAGGAAGGGCAAAATGGGGTACCCCATTGTACCCTACCCTACTCTACCCCGTTTAGCCCGCTTTGCACTACTTTTAGGTTAAGTGTTAAAAAATTCTTAAAACATTGTTTATTTGAACAACCGCTACGACATATTACGCTCAAAATAGTACATGTTTAGCTGAAATGAAAAAAAATAATGTGCAAATAACCTAACACTACTTACCTTAGTTTAAATCGCTCTTAACAATTACAACTAGTACTCGTCCGTTAGTCACACAATACACTTCAGTCGCCTACAACGGTATTGTTTGCACTACCGGTTTAAAACTCGATACTCGATCAAATTACAGAGGCTCGTCTCCTGCAAGTACCTGTTACGGTACAAAGTAGATAAAGTTGGGGGTTTCGTTCTCAATCGCGGTACCCCGTCTTGCCCGTCCACCCCGTTGTGCCCGCCCTTCCCCTATGTGGAGGTTTTTTAGTAGTAAACAAATTATAGGGACACAAATCAGGTTTTAGCATGTATTTTAGAGTAAAAGTTATGAGTAAAAGGTACCCATCGTCATATCAGATAGAAATACAGACGTTCTTAGACATTGCAACTTGCAACGGACGATAGTGATCTCCTGACTGTTGACCGCCAGAGGCAACAAAAGTGCAAAGACAACTCTCTCCCTGGTTTTGACCCTCGAAGACAATACACTTGTTGTTCTTTACTCTCTCAGTAATAATCAATAGTACCGCGTGCTAAAATACCGCGAATCGCTCTGATACTGTCTCTCGTAATAAACAAACGTTTTATCCCCTTGTGAAATAGTGTAAAACGCAAAAAGTGACGTGTATACGTGTACTCGCGAAAGACAGGACAGACGAATCATCCCAGTTTTATCCGAGATAAATCACCGCTTGTGAAACCTGCCTATGTGATAACCGAAATCTACTTATCTGCATACCGAGAGCGAAATAACAGTGATATTAGTAAGCTTTTTTACAAACCTTTATCCCATAATTAACCTCTCTCAATTCCTTTAACCACGTCCTATAATACAGTCCACACACACTGTGAGATTATTTTCATAATTTCACATGTAACTGTACACGAGGTTTTTTTTATAGGTTATATAATTTGATGTCCCTGCTGAGTCATCTAGAATACATATTCAAAAATTGGGCGAAACAATTATGATTTTTCATGATTTTTTAGGGTTTTTGTGAGTTCTTGAGGAGTTATCACATTTTTTGAGATCGATAGAACCTGAATCAATGCGTATCCAATTCACATTCAAAAAATGTATGAAAGAGAATATTTTCTGGCCTCAAGGAAGCAAATACAACCATCTTTTATGCTAAAACCAGGTGTTCAAGGGTTATTGGAAGGTTTTTACTGGATTTACCCAACTTTTTTACCATTCTACATCAGTAAACAGCATGTTTTTAAAAAATCTATAAAATAACTTGAGACGATGAATTTTCCATATTAAAAAAACTAGAAATTTCTTGAAACATGCGAAAAACACGGTTTACAAGTCTTTTTGGGCATTTTCAAGTGAGAAATGCATTTTGCATATATGCCGGTCTTCACTCACATGATATTTCGACGAAATACTCAAAAACGTGGCAACACTGCCAGCTGTTTCAATACTATCCAGCAGAGGAGCAAAGATATAATTTGCATAAACAAGGCAAACTCAGCTACATGCAATACAAGTTGTTGCATTGTAAATATTAAAATGATAAGTATTAATACAAGGATAGAATATAACAATTATACACACAAAGGTATACATGACTGTTTTTTCTCATTAGCTATACATCTTTGATGAAAAATATCGTGTAATTACTTCTGTCTCTTCGTGTGAGAACATGGTTAGCGACATGCTAACCGCAATTGTTTCACAATTAATTGCCCATGACTGAATCAATTACATAAGAAGGTGTGGGCAACGGCCCATTTTGAAATTAACCGCAATATCCGTAACAATGCCATTACTAATCGATGATTTGGTTGGGTACTAGAATATGGTTCATAACTAAAATTAATTAAAAAATAACAAATGTTTGTTGGATTGCAATTTATTCTTAAAAAAATAAATTTTTAGTCATTCAAATGCATTTGACTCATATTCATACACTTTCGAGTTATTACGTTAAATCCCAATGGTAGGGGAGCAAAGTATGCTAAATGTGCAGTCACTCGAGCGCTTTGGGGACCTATTGGGTTGTGAAAAGTAGGTCTTAAAACCAAAAAAAGTTAAGTAAAGCTTTCCATTTTAGTGTGGACTCTCCATTTTTAATTAAATTTTCCATTTCCAACAATCGTTTTTTTAGATTATAGCGCCATCTATCCATAATTCGAAAAAATGTCTCGAATAAAAGTTACTTATTTTTACGTAAGGAATCCAAATCTGCATAAAAAAATGAGGGCTCCCATTTAAGATTTTAAAGTAATCCCCCACCCCACCTCAGTGGGGGGTCGTGTTTGGTGGCATTCGATAGATTTTTCAAAAATATTGAATACGTGTATTTTTCAGTTTTTCGATCTGATGGTCATTTCGCGAAATATCGCGGGATTCGTATTTAAAATATTAAATTTACCCCCCACCCCTCTCCGTGTTTGGTATCATTCGATAGATTTTTGAAAAATATTGAGTACGTTTTTAGTTTTTCGATCTGTCATTCATTTCGCGAAATTTTCGCTTTTTTCTTGTGAAACTTTGGAACTTACCCATTTCCTTACGTCCCTTAACCCTTAAACGCCCAACCTTTTTTAGGTTCCATGTACGCCCAAGGGTGGGTAAAAAATGTCCACCTCGAAAATAGCTAATATATTTATTGAGAGTTGTTGGAAATGGATTAAACTTAAGGATATTATGCTTAATAAACACAGCATCTTGTAAAATATTAATATAAACAATTTACAAACCTTACAACAAAATTACAATGTACATCAAAATTAACATACCAGTAAAAGCCAGTAATTCAAATTTGTCGATTTTCTCCATATTCTTCCTTTCAGCCTCCTCATTGGCGAATAATTATGTCGATTATGTAATTATACGTCGATAATTATATGGATTATGTTCCTACCAACGAGAAATTATAGAGAAACCTTTAGTAACAAGTTTTACCAAGGGTGTACTTTTTATGCCCACCCATATTTAACCCAAGCTATTACTTTTATTTTCAAAAATATCGGTAGATACAATTTAACATCCGATAAAAGTCTGTCTTTTTAACAATAAATAATTTTTGGAAAATTTTTAAACACGTAATAAGTATGTTACAAGGGAATACGCATTAGGTGGACATTTTTTACCCACCCTTGGGCGTTTAAGGGTTAACGAACTCCCCTCGATTAAGAGCCAATATATGGTAGACGTACATTTTCAGGGTACAAGGTTTCTTCCCCTGTAATAATCTGACGCGCTCGAGTAACTGCAAAAATCCCCGCTTGGGCTCCCCTACCATAATATTGCCTTTCGTATTCTCATAGAACGATGAATAGAACTATACAATAATTAAGTTATTTTATACAAATAAAGAATAAAATAAAAGACAGCTTTTTGCCCAAAAAAACAAATTTACGATGTGCGATAATGAAAGCACCAAGATTGTCATGAATGCGGTTAAAAAAAGATAAAACAAACAATTAATTATGTTTACATGTGTTGAAGTGACACCTTGTTCGGTAAACAGCTGTTGAATATGATAATCATGATGAATTAAATTCCTGCAAACGAGTTTTTCAGGTAAAATATAAAATATTCCGGCAGATTGAATGTTTTTAGCGTTTCGCTATGGTTAAAAACGGTGTAATTAGTGTGCTCAGGTCTTCGACTTTGGTCTTGCCGCTGGTTAGGTATTCATGTTTTGGATCTATCTGCGTTTTTAGTGTTTTGTTCAAGGAAAATTTATTGATTTCGATACACTAGATTTTTTTTAAATACTTCGTTGTAAATTAAATTAAGAGACGTTTTATATTTTTTCAGTTCATTCACAGAGCGCCATAAGCTCCCTTGCGTATGCAGTCCGATAAGTACTTAGCCTACAAAAGAAAAAGGAAAATTTTGGAAAAGTGGCGATTTATTTCTCTACATACTCTCCTTTTAGCTCTTGACCCAGCGATGCTTAAACTTCTTTAACCCGTCTGAAAAATACCTTTTCTCGAGGTCTGCAAAATAGGCTTCCGTGGAGGCGATGACCTCCTCATTCGACTTAAATTTCTGCCGAGCGAGTGTCTTTTTCAAGTTTGAAAACAAATAGTAGTCGCACGGGGCCAAATCTCGAGAATACTGTGGATGGGGCAACAGTTCGTAGCCCAATTCGATAAATTTGGCCATGGCGACGTCGGAGGTGTGAGCCGGTGCGTTCCTCATGGTGGAAGCGCACTTTTTTCTTTGCCAAATGGGGTCGATTTTTCTTCAATTCGGCGTCGAATCGGCCCAATAATTCGGCATAATAGGGCCTTGTGATCGTTTTGCCATTCTCCAAGTAGTCGATGAAGATCACACGTTGTGAATTCCAGAAAATGTTGGCCATCACCTTTCCGGCCGATTGGACAGTCTTCGCGTTCTTCGGAGCACATTCGCCGGGGGCTGTCCACTCTTTCGACTGTTTCTTGGTTTCTGGTGTATACCAGTGAATCCATGTTTCGTCGACGGTTATGAAACGACGTAAAACTCCTTTGAATCACACTTAAATAGAGTCAAACACTGCTCTGAAGTGGTCTCACGGTTGCGCTTATTGTCTAAAGTAAGCAAACGCGGCACCCATCGCGCCGACAGCTTTCTCATGCCCAAAATTTCATGCAGGATATGACCTACGCGGTTTTTTGAGATGACTACTGTGTCAGATATCTCGCCCCCACCTTCAGTCGGCGGTCTGCCAATACAAGATCGTGGATTTTTGTCACGTTATTCTCCGTCGTAGCCATTTTCAGGGCACCTGCGCGTGGCTCATCAAAAACCGACGTTTGCCCACGTTGAAACTTATTAAACCAATTCTTGACAGTTGCCATCGAAGCAGAAGAGTCACCGTACACAGCATCCAAGCGCTCTTTGATTTCGCTGCGTGATTTCCCTTCCAAAAACAAGAATCGAATCACCGACCGATATTGCTCTTTTTCCATTATTAAAATCCGCGGACACTGTACACTAAGGGAAAAACCCCTTACTGTATAATATAATATGTATCAAAAAATGTATATAATTTTAAGTAATTTAGCTTATTACAAAAAGATATTGTTTCTAAATATGCAAACAAAACGAAGGTTGATTAACGCAGTTTTGTTTATGTAACCTCGTAGAGGCTCACGTATAGTTTACTTTTCAAAGTCCAAATTATAAGGAGATATAAATAGCCCACAGAGGGATTATCATAAATGATTATAGTATTGTTATTATCAAGATCGTTACTATGCTAGTGAGCCGTCCTACGAGAAGGGTATCCTGAACCAACGTAACAACACGCTGACTTTCACACGCAATCACAACAATACTATAATTTCGATTTGGCTAAAATTTTGACATTAGCCGCTACGAGAATGCATTAAATGACAGTACACTTCATTTGTGATAGTGGCGCCATCGGGCGGAGAGGCTAAGTACTTATCGGACTGCCCTAGTACGTTTCACTCTCATTAGAGATCTTCAGATGGTGTAAATAATATGACAACCTCTGAACGAACTCAAACAAATCCAGTCCCCCAATACCGATTACAACAAAGAAGTCGATATGGATGCCGTAGCAACATCTGCTTCGGAGGTAGTCATATATACACCATCTGAAGATCTCTAATGAGAGTGAAACGTACGTAAGGGCGTTTATGGCGCTCTCTGAACAAACTGAAATAAGACGTCTCTTAATTACTTATATCATCATTCACACACATCCACATTCTATAAATTTTCATCTATTTCTACATATGACTGTTCTCACCCTGTCTATTCAATCTATCATTAGCAACATATAACAGTTATCTATAGTAAAACCAAATCAAAAGTCTAATTTTCTTTCTGGGTCCCGTTCATGTTCCATTCTCATTAATTTCCTCATAGACATTTCATACCCATTCCCTCTTCCCCCCACCCCTGCTTTGGTTTTTAGACCCTTAGGGATCAGGGCAGCCTGCGGGTTCTTTAGGAATTAGTCGCCTAAGTTTGTGCTTGTGGTTTCTTAATGATACATCCCCCTAGATTATTTAAGACATTTTTACATCTCAGGCACCCCCACTGTGACCTCTTTTTAAACTTACACAAATTCGAACAGCTACCAATAAGTTAAATAAATTCGATAACTTTAAATCAACACAAAATTGCTTTTTTAAATTTTAGGTCTTTTGACAATCAGATTTGATTACTGACTTTAGTTTTCGAATATAAACATTTGTGTAATGTGGTTTGCCTAACTACCTCCACTGAAAATATACGTAAATAGAGTTTTAACTACAACATCTAGTTTATTATATTTTAAATGATTGTTTTTCACAATGGAGTGAGTGTTGTTACATCATTTCTTATTTTAATTAGCTGTAGACCATAATCTTTAAATATGACAGGTTAATTTTTCAACTTCCTGTGGAACTGTCACTTCTGTCATGTCATCGTTCAGGAGTCTCCATCCATTTCATTGTCACTTGCTGCCATACTGTCACCATGTGAACAAGTAAAACCAAAGCTTAGATGTTAGCTGGGTCGTATTAATGAAATATTTTAAACATCCATGCTTAAGATAGCATTTTTAACCGATGTTTCCTTGACGGATCACTTGTAAAGGGCTTTGACCCACATATTTTTGTAAAACTATATCTTGGTGGTTAGCATGTAAACTTCACGTGAGTATAACCTACAACTTTTCTTAATCAAAGTCAAAATTTCAAAATCTTTGCATTATTTTACCAGGTTATATTCATTTTAGGTAAGCACTGATGATGATTGGCCAACCAATCGAAAACTAGTTCTGTGATGTAGCCCTTTTTAGGGATTTTAAATATATACCTTTTATAAAGGATTTTATTGTTATTTGTATTACATGGTATACAACCAACTACAGAAAAACTTGTTCCTTGTGGATCTCTTAATTTCGTTTTACAGCATATTATTTTGTATTCATTTTACTCTTGAGTATCGGGACCAAGTTTTCGTTGGAATTTGGCGATGATGGTTAGACAGGTAGTGAGGTTCAATTTTTAGACCTCCTCGTGTCTTTTTTTATTCATCATTCGCTTGGTTTGCAAGTAATATAGAAACCACGAATAGGCATAACAAGAAACCTGGTCCTGTTAGAGGTTTTATTTCTCCGGAAATTTTTCCGGATTTTTTTAGAGGTTTTTTTTTTCGTTTTCGTCTTGCCACCGTTTGTCACCGATTCTAAATATCAATTAACTCATGTTTTATTGCATTTGCTAAGTATTTTCTGAAGAGATTTGTGTAGGTCTATTGTTGATTGTTTTTTCCTTCCTCTGAAGCTTAAATATCAAGAATTGTAATAAGACCTCCACCAAATTTAAATTTTGTTTTTACTATCCGTTCATTTCATTCGGTATTCTAGTTCTGCCCTTTTATTATTAACATTAAAGCTTTGATTGATTTTATTGAATTTTTTGAATTAAATTTGTCATGGCATTGATGCATTAAAAGAATTTACTGTTAGGGTAATTTCAATGTGATCATGCTTAAAATTATGTATGTATATGCTATTTCAATTGATGCAATCTATTTTCCTGTATTTAAGAAGCAAGAGACAACACAATGATACATATCATTAAATGTATTGACACCATTTTTGTCGGACAATGGCCGAGTATGTAACTGTCCTTTATGTTAAAATGCCGCGAATGAACTCGTTAAAACAATTAGAGTATTATGTCAGCAGTTGTATTTTATGAATTTTAATTATTTGTGTTGTTTACAATTGCTAATTTTTATTTCCTGATGAAAAAGTCCAAAAATTACGCTTTCATTCGATAAACTGAGCATATCAAAACATTTTGAGACGTTATGTGTTCTCTACTCTTTTTAATGGGTCGAAGGTTGGACTTTAACGGATACACTTTTCAAGAAACTGAAAGCTTTTGAAATCTGGGTGTATCGGAGAATCCTACGAATAAGTTGGGTGGGTAGAAAGTTTTGCATCGGATGGGAAGTCATCAGAACAGTGAAAAATCGCAAACTTTAATATTTTGGCCATGTTATGTGACACCCAGGCTTAGAAACCTGAGAGAATGGTTTAACATATCCTCTGCATCGCTTTTCCGAACTGCCGTCGACAAAATTACTATAGGCAATTTGATAACACATGTAGAAGAAGATCAAAACATTTTACACTGCTTCTAGCTTAGACTCTTATATTATCTGTAATCTTGGCAAAATGAAATTTTGTTTATGCTTGTATTATACTTAGTTTAATTCATATGTTTCATTAATTAGGGTAAAGATAAGTTAACATGTAAATCAAAAATGAATAACCATTTTTAATTTCGTTGCAACACGAAACTACAGCCGCATCATTATTCCAGTTCAATCAGAGGGTGCAGCAAGCACCTCTACCGGATTCGAAACTTATTAGTGTCTCATGCCGCTAGGGCATCCCTGCCATTTCGTTCGTTGCAATCCGTGACTGCACGCCGGGGTTTGTCCTAGTTGGGTCAGAGAGAGCAGCATATGTGCCTCCTGATGAGAGACTAATAAGTTTCGAAACCGGTAGAGGTGCTTGCTGCACCCTCTGATTGAACTGGAATAATGATGCGGCTGTAGTTTTGTGTTGCAACGAAATTGAAAATGGTTATTCATTTTTGATTTACATGTTTACTCTGATTGGAGTACGAAGGGAACCATTCTCGTTGGAACTTTACCGCGCTGAGCAGATGGGACGTGAATCTTCCTTAGTCTCAGCATCCGTTATGGCTTGCAAATTGTAGAAGCCTCGGAGGTGTTACCAGAGAAGGTTCCCATTGTTTTCAATCTGGTAGGATGTAGAGTAACATTTTTGGAGGTTGTTTTATGTGCTGTTAGATTGAGAACTTAGTTTTTTTTTGTAAGTTAACATCTTATCATATATGTGTAATTTTTAGTCTCATAACTGTAAATATTAAGAATTTCTTACTAAATAAGAAAAAAATATTAATAATTAAGAATTATTTCTACAAGTTCAAATAAGCAACTGAACTATACCGGACATTACCCTCTAAAGACGTGCATGGTATACGATGTAGTGCGTTACTAAACGCGTTCTCACCATTGAAAAGCCGTAGATGGTAAACAATCAGCAATATGTATTCACGACAATATAAGATGCTCTGAAAAACAGTAAAAACTTGTACTACCTTACTCGCCGTATCCGCTCAACACTAACTCCTTTCCTATCACTGCACTTGTCACTACCTGAGCCACTATTTTCAAACTAATTAAGCCATCTAAGTGCGAAGTCACATTATGCGATTTTACCGGTGCGGCAAAAACGCTTCGGTTCGACGACAACGTAATTATGACATTTGTCACACTATGCGTTCTTGCCGCACTAGCGGTAGTGAAAATAAAGGTATTTTACTCTTGAGCGTAATTCATATTTTTTGGCATACCTCGTATAATATTGATAAAATTTGATATCTGATAGTTGAATCACCTGCTTTAGACCTTGCAGAACTTTATATGAGGAATGACTTTTTCGTAAAATTAATAATAAAAAAGTTTACCCTATTATGAACTTAAGTATAAGAGGTCAAAGAATGGAGGTAAAGGAACTAATAGAACCAAAACACATAGAAAAAGATGCATGGATTGACTATCTAAAAAAGCTCTATGCAGAGGAAGAACAAATGATGCTAGAACCGGAAACACCAGAAATTACCACAGATGAAGATGTTAATATAAGTGCACAGGAAGTACGAAAAACACTCGAAAAGCTGAAGAACAGAAAAGCTGCAGGTAAGGATGGAATACCAAACGAATTACTGAAATATTGTGGAGCAGCAATGACAGAACAATTAACAACATTAATTAACAAAATCATAAAACACAATAAAATACCGGAAGAATGGAGAACGAGCGAACTAATTCTACTATTCAAAAAAGGAGATAAAAAGCAGCCAGAAAACTACAGAGATATCAACTTGTTAAATACTACCCTAAAACTTACAACTAAAATCTTACAAGACGTAATGAATCAGAGGATAAGTTTAGCAGATGAACAACAGGGTTTTCGTACTGGAAGATCGTGTACAGATGCAATATTCGTCATAAAGCAAATTACTGAGAAATCACTAGAGTATAATATACCAGCATTTCTATGTCTGATTGACTTAAAGAAAGCATTTGACAGAGTAAGACTCAAAGATGTAATCCATCTTCTGTATAATAGAGAAGTCCCTCTAGATATCATAAAAACTATTGAGAACATCTACCAAAACAACAAAATGGAAGTCAGAATAGATGGACAACTTACAGAACCTATAGATATAGGCAGCGGAATAAGACAGGGAGACTCATTGAGTCCTATGTTTTTCAATTTAATCATGGATGAAATCATCAAAAACGTCAATACATGAAGAGGATATAGAATGGGAAACAAAGAAGTAAAAATACTCTGCTACGCAGACGACGCAATATTGATAACCCAAGATAAAGATAGTCTGCAAAGATTAGTCCACAGATTTAACATAAGAGCAAAAGAATTCAATATGACAATTTCATCTCAGAAAACCAAAACAATAGTAATCAGTAAAGAACCAATCAGATGCAAAATAGAAATTGATGGTATCAGTATTGAACAAGTAATGGAAGTAAAATACCTTGGAATTACATTGTCAAGTTACGGAGACCTAGACAAAGAAGTGAGAAATCATGTACAAAAAGCAAATAGATTGGCAGGATGCCTTAATAACACTATATGGCGAAACCGACATATTAACACTGAGATGAAGGCAAGAATTTATAAAGCCAGTGTAAGACCAATAATGACATATGCATCAGAAACAAGACCCGATACAGCCACAACACAAAGACTACTGGAAACGGCAGAGATGAGAGTACTGAGAAGAATTACAGGAAATACACTGAGAGATCGAAAGAGGAGCGAAGATATTAGAAGACAATGCCACATAACCAGAATGGGGGAGACACGTGTGGTCAAAATAGCACGAGATAAATCACCAATCGATAGAAGAAGTATCAGCCGACCGCGCAAAAGATACAGTGACAACCTTCCATAGAGGTATCAATCCGCCAATGAACAAGCAGAATTGCTTATAAAGAGGAAGAAGAAGATGAACTTAAGTAGACAGGCTGAATCTCGACTGATTTCTACGTACCTGAGTGGTACTGCCAATCTTTCCTCTGCACTTATGAAGTTTCTAAATTGCGTATTTTCTTTTGTTAGGTGAGGTCGTCAACTCGTTAAAAGATTTGATTGACATCCGGTAATAATGAAAGAAACTATCATCATGAAGACGAATCTTTTCGAAAAACCTCTGAAAGTTTTCCATTGAAATCGCTTTGGCAAAAAAACGGATGAACCCAATGTTGGCGATTCTCTGGTTCTCTCAATACAGAAATTGCTAACAATTTCTTTTTCAAAATTAATTAAGACATCATGACACGCTTACAGGTCGCAGTAAACTAACCGCATAGTGTGACAGATCGGTCCAGTACGGTCGAAACGGATGCGTTTTCACCGCACCGGTGCGATATCACATTATGCGGTTAGTTTGCTGCAAATTGTAAGCGCGATGCGATGTCTCAAAAAATTTTGAAAAAAACATTGTTAGCAATTTCTGTATTGGAAGCGGAGGGAATGTTAGGCAGCGTTTAGACGCCGCGATAAATGAGCAATTTTTCGTAATGATCGAGTGGTTTCAATTTATCGTTGTGTGTAAATGGTTCATCGCAGCGATTTATCGCTGGTTTAGTCGCTGCGATAAATGAGAGCAATTTATTGTAACGATCTAGTTGTTTCAATTTACAAAAAATCGTGACAGTATTTCGCTGCGTCTAAACAAGCTTTAAGCAGCGTTTAGACGCCGCGATAGAGCGGGCAATTTATTGTGACGATAAATTGCTACGATTTATTGATTTTTATAAAGCTTGTTTAGACGCTGCGATTGATTATAAACTGAAACAACTCGATCGTTACAATAATTTGATGCAATTCATGCAATCCAACTCCAATTCCGATAAATCGATGCGATATACCGTTTACATACGACGATTAATTGAAACAACTCGATCGATGGCGATAAATTGCTCGGATTTATCGCGGCGTCTAAACGCTGCCTTAAAAAAATCAATAAATCCTAGCAATTTATCGTCAAAATAAATTGCTCGCCATTATTGAATTAAAACCAATGAATCGTTAACATTGGGTTCATCTGTTTTCTCCCTACGCAATTCAGAGGTTTTTCGTCAGTTTTAGATTCTTCTTTATTATGATAATTTTTTTTTTCAACATTACCGGATGTTAATCAAATCTTTTGATGAGTTGGAGGAAATCTTACGACCTCACCAACAAAAAAATATACGCAATTTAGAAACTCCATACAGCGTGTCTACTTAAGTTGGATACATATGGGAAACTTTGTTATTACTAATTTTACGAAAAAAGGTTATTCTTCATACAAAGTTCTGCACGGTTTAAAACCAAAGATTTAACCTCCAGATAATAAATTTTATCAATATATGGTATGCCACTAGGTATGTCAAAAAATATGAATTTCGGAGTAAAAGAGTAAAATGCCTTTACTTTCACTACCGCTGGGTTTAAACCGCACTCTGACAGCATCCATAAGAATGCTTGGGCCGTCGATGTCAATGTAGATGCACCAAGAACGCATAGTGTGACAGATCGGTCCGGTACGGTCGAACCGTATGCGTTTTACCGCACCGGTTAAACCGCATAATGTGACATCGCACTAACGTGACATCACACTAATAATTAAGCCATCTAAAACTCACTAATCGTTCCACTGGGTATGTACACATTTCCTGAGGGTGTCTTTACGAGGCAAGAGGGTTCGAAATCTTGCGCGGAGTCTGCTGGAGGCGCGGAGGCTAGCCTCCCGTTCAAACGGCTCATTGTAGGGTTCCTGGGGGGAACATCAGGCGGGCGAGGTACTCCGTCTAGCAGGCAACCTGTAAATGAAAATGATTCCACTATTATTTTGTAATTAAAATTCAGTTCGGGTAAAAATGGTGGCGATAGAGTTAACATGGTCTTTCTGGTGGTATTTTTGCGGTACTAACAGTGGAGTTTATATCCGACAGTTCACAAATGTTCAAAGACTGTTGTATGGTATATACAGATGCATCAAAAAATATTGAAGGTGTGGGGTGTGCCTATTGGGATAGCAGTAATAAAATTAGCAAAATGTTCAAACTAAATTCTATTATGAGTATATACACAGCTGAGTTAATAGCGATAATGGAAGCACTAAAATATTTATCTAATATAAATCATTCAAAGTTTATAATTTACAGTGAGAAAAATAGTCCTGTCGCCAGGGGGGGTACAACGGCCTCCTGTATTCAGATGGACTTACCCAAGATTTTTTTATGTATTTTGACCTGTAGAACACGAATTTTTTGGGTAACAGTTGATCCGGATGTCGATAAGATTGTTATAAACCAAGAAGTTGAGGAATCACATAACAGCGATTTCTCGCAAAACAAAACATTTTTTTGTATTTTTTGGGCCATTCTAACCAAAAAATGTTCCTACAAATGTTTTCGTAGGATGCATAGTTTTCGAGATAAACGCGTTTGAACTTTCAAAAAATCGAAAAATTGCAATTTTTGAACCCGAATAACTTTTGATTAAAAAATAAAATAGCAATTCTGCTTACCGCATTTGAAAGTTTAAGTCAAATTTTATCGGTTTTAATTATTTGTATTGCTAAATATTTATTATTTTATTGTTAAACAAAGCTATAAACAGCTAGTGCTTGAGTGATGTTTTCAATGATTTCTCATTTAAAATCGAACGAGTAGGTAGCAGAGGTAGAAGTGCAAGCGGGGCTATTTCTATGTAGCATGCATTAAAACGCATGTATTAGGCACGGGAAACACTATGTGTTTATAGCATTTTTTAACAATCAAAAAATAAATTTTTATCAATGCAAATATTCAAAACAGATATAATTTGACTCAAACTTTTAAAGGCGGTAAGCAGAATTGCTATTTTATTTTTTATTCAAAGGTTATTCGGGTTCAAAAATTGCAATTTTTGGATTTTTTGAAAGTTCAACCGCGTTTATCTCGAAAACTATGCATCCTACGAAAAAACTTGAAGGAACATTTTTTGGTTAGAATGAACCAAAAAATCCAAAAAAATGTTTTGTTTTTCGAGAAATCGCTGTTATGTAATTCCTCAAGTTCTTTGTTTATAACAATCTTATCGACATCCGGATCAATTGTTACCCAAAAAATTCGTGTTCTACGGGCCAAAATACATAAAAAAAACTTGGGTAAGTCCATCTGAATTAAGAAGGCCGTTGTACCCCCCCTGGCGACAGGACTAAAAGTTCTCTAAGTAAAATTAGTGCTATAAATGCTAAATCAAAAGTGAACTACATTTAATTATATATAATAAATAAAATTAAAGAACTTCAGCAACAAGGAAAGTCTGTTAAGTTAGCATGGGTTAAAAGCCACTGCGGAATAACTGGAAATGAAATGGTAGATGAATTGGCTAAAAACGCGGTGACAAAAGGAGTATTAACACATTATCTTTGTACGTCTGGAGATATTGAATCAGATTTATTTAAGGAGCTTAAGAAAGAATGGAAAGAAAGGTATATTGATGAGAAAATAAATACAGGAAATCACTACAGATCAATCAGAAACTATATCACAGATAAACCTTGGTTTTCTAAAATGGAGTCGACAAAGGATATGACAAGAACCATATGCAGAATGAGATTTAACCACTGTCTTACACCATCATATATATTTAAACTTAATATAGCTGATAGCCCTCAATGTATTTGTGGTCAGTTTGGTAACCTACAACACAAAATTTTGACCTGTTCTCTTATTTCTAATAAAGTTAATATGTTTTTAAATTCACTGTATTCTTTGACTGATGTCCACCATCCCATTAATTTAAATTATTTATTAACATTAGAAAATAATGAGTTGGTATATCGATTATTGTATGAACATATTTTAGATATTAAACTTAAGTTGTAATTGAAAAATATAGTTTAAGTATTTCTTGTAAATTGTTATATATTAAAAGAAAAAAGAAAAGAAAAAAAATATAAATAAAAAAAGAAAAAAAAAATAAAAATAAAAGAAAAAAAAATAAAAAAAAAGAAAACAAATACAAAAAAATATAAAAAAAATTTAAAAAAAATATTAGAAAAAAATATATAATAAAAAAAATGAATGGCGAACTTGGACAGTCCATAGTAAAAAGCTTTCGAATGAAGTAGAGGGCTAAAGAAGAAAAGAAGAATGTTGCAGTTTTTACTGTGGAACTCTGAGAACATCATTTAGAAAAAAATAAATAAAAAAAATATAATATAAAAAATTATTAAAAAAAAATACAAAAATAATTATTTATTAGTAGAATTGTTTATTAGAGATTAATATTAGTATTAGTTTTAGGATAAGATACGAAAAAATGACTAATAAAATAAAAAATAGAAAAATTGGCGAATGGATTTAGTGTCCGCAGTCATATAAACCCAAATAAACAACAACAACAGTGGATGGAGTTTACACTTAAAATCTTAGTTTTTATTAAAAATCTTAATAGTTCAGTGTACCACGGTAAAAATAAAGTATAACCTCCGTCACTTTCCATCAATACGCATCGACTTTGATACAATTTTGGAATAAACCTCTAGTCTAGTAGATACCAAGGTCACAGATACACCCATACTTCGCTATATGACCGCTCTGTATACGGCATTTCGCTATAACGGCCCTGTCCAATTAAGGCACGGTTTCGATTTACGGCCTAAAATGTTTCGCTATAACGGCCCCATGTTGTCATTCTCGAGCAAACGCAATCTCGATGCACACTCTTTTCTAATTCCACTTGTTTATGCATAATTTGAAAATAAAATGAGATAAGGCCCATCTAAGGAATATCTTAACATTTTAAAGGGAATTATAGAAAAAGGTGGTTATAAACCTGAACAAGTGTTTAACGTAGACAAAACAGGACTTTGTTGTAAGCAAATGCCTGATCGCACGTACATTTCAAAAACTAAAAAATCTGCGCCTGGTTATAAATGGTCTAAAGATCGATTAACTTTGCTACTTGGTGCAAATGCCACTGGTGATTTTAAGCTAAAACCACCTAATTTGTCCAAAAGTCCAAGGCCTATTACAGGACTAAATAAAAATCATTTACCCGTTATATGGAGATACAACAAGAAAGCTTGAAGTTTGTAGATTATTTTTGGTTTTTAGTATCTATTATTATTTTATATACCAGTGTATGTGCTTTTTTTGTAGGTATTTTTGATTTAAATAAAATAAACAGATAAAATGCATTTTTAACGACAAACCATGTAACATATTTAACAAATTTGGAACCTATCCGATTCGTCGATGGATTCGTCATACGGAATTTCGCTTTACGGCCATGTTTCGTGGAACGTATCTAGGCCGTAAAGCGAGATATGGGTGTACAAGGAATGATCGACATCATTTAGTTATATGTTACCGGGACCTGATGATGCTGTGCTAATTATATATAGACAGCGAAATCGGTCGTCGGAATAATACAATAAATGATTGTGAGTATGTCTCTTTTTTATTTCCATTCATAATGAACTCACATATTATGCAACCCATTCAACAATAATTGTAGTTCTGTTTTTGAAGTTTATAGTTGTAATTGTGTTAAAAATATTGTAAAAAAATTGGTGACAGCGGTGGGTTACAAGAGCTATTTAGTGATTGTGAATGGTAAATACAAGATCCACTGAATTTGATGAAGAAATTGATCTTTCAATAAAAAGGTTCAAAGCCCCCAGATTTAGAGTAGATTTTACCTCCAAGATAAAAGTACACTTCGGCACAGGGTAGAAGAAATTTCAAGACAATCGATGCATATTGGTGGAATTCGGAGTTAACAACCTTCAGTATAACTTGTCACTTTATTATTAAATAAAATTCTCTATAAACACAGTCGCGAACGTTTTCTAGGACAAACTTTATTTCTGTACATTTTTTTCTATTTAAAAACCTCACATCACGTTTATTTATATTTACAATGCGACCGATATCGATGATTTAATTAATTTTTGGCGATCGTGTGGCAGACGAATTATCCCAACAGACAATTAAAGTTACAAATCCAACAAAATTGCGATTTTCAATTAAAACCGATTAATTTATTTATGCTACAACCTTCAGCGGCAGGTCGACGTTTTGTTTTTATTCGACCTCATCAATGTTAAACATTAATATCTAAAACGGAGCATGTATCCTTTCGGTAATGGTGGATTTGTAATTATATGTCGAAATTATAGTTGTTATCGTTTATTGTTAGTACAGTTAAAGGGGGATTTATAGTTGTGACCTTATTCGATGGTCATCCTGAATAGTGCTAACGTTTTGCCAAAATTTTAACAATTTTGTCATGTAGAATAGACAGAAATATAAATTCGAAGAATAATGCCTGTTAACGCAGTACTCCCAGCTTTGAGGGTTGCAGGCTCCGAAGGGAACCTCTCTAAATGGACTCCTGAAGTCCTGGAGGACTTCAAGAGATCCAAAAATGTTGCACGATGCTCTAGATTTTAGGAAACCTCAGATAATTTAGGCAGCACTAAATGTTTTAAATTTCTCCTACAATATTATTGCCGGTTCTGAATAGCCTTTTTAACTTCAAAATGTTTTAGAAGCATACAGAGGAGTTGAGGTCAGCATGAAAGGTTTTGAGAGGTTTCTGAAAGCATTGAAGGACCTTAAGATTCTAAGTAACGTTGCAAGGAGCTAGAAGTTTTTAGAAGATATAATGTAGCAGAAAATGTTTTGGAAGTCTTCTGAAATAGTATTTGGGGCCCTGGCTTACTTGATAGCTGGAAAAGTTTTAGCAAAACTTGAAAATGTTATGGGAATATCAACATATATGGCTTTAAGTCAACGTGAAATGTTATGGGACTGTCTTGTAATGTTTCTGAAAACACTACCAGTTTTAACGATAGCCCAAACATTTTAGATAGCTTTGAAATAATAAAAAAAAAATGTTTTGAAATATTTCATGCGTCTCTAAACAAATTTAAGACTACATGGAATATTTTGGAAATACTCAATGGCCTGAAATAATTTAAGAGACTATGAATCATTTGAGAAGCTTATGTAGAGCATCAACATATCCTATAATGTTATTAACCCTTAACTACAGAGATCCGGTATTTCTTACCGGTGGGCATTCCCAAAATGCGGATTTCGTGGTAACCTCACCACTTACAAGTTCATGTGTCTCTGTACCTCTCGGGTAGTTTGTATAATAGTGCTAGTCAAAGCGTGTAGTCTGTATTATCAATATTTTCTTTTGTAGCACACATCAAAAATTTTAACCGCTAAAAATTACCGGAGGTCTCTTTTACGTAAATATTTTTATATGGGTACTATATTTGTAAATGTGAAATGTTTATATTATTTTTTGTGTTTTTAGGGAAAAAGTAAAGAAATGGACTGTGGAAGTCATCCTGGACCTTCAATGAAGGTTAAGTTTGAAGATAAAAATTTTGAGTCAACTTTGCAAAAATGCAAAAATTTTGCATTTGCAACCCTTGCAGATTTTTCCTCATGAATGTAAAAATTTTCGTAAATGCTATTTTATGTTTCCTTTGCGATTCTATGTTACGTTTATTTGTTAAAAACAAGTCTAAATTTTTTTTCACAGCATTTATGGTCGTTTGTTTCAATATACCAACAATGTTACCAAAATTATCCTTTAATAGATCATTCTTTAAAATTCTTGTATTAGGTATATAGTCGGTTCGCTAAACTAGACACAATTGGCTAGTGATTTTAGTAAGTAATTTTGTCAATTTTGTAAAATTGGCAAAAAAATAATTACTAAATAGTTAATAATTACTAAATATGTAGTTAGTAATTTTGATAATTTTGGCAAAATTGGCCAAAAACAAAAAAATTACCTACTAAAATCACTAGCCAGTTGTGTGAGTGCCGAACCAACTATACTATTTGCCATTTTTTTCATATCTAGAGACTTCAGAAAAACACATGTTGCATAATTTTTTTATTTTTTATTATTAATATTTAACTTTATATTTTGACTCTATTTTATAATGACCGGTAAAAAATACCGGGAA
Organism: Diabrotica virgifera virgifera; assembly: GCF_917563875.1. Taxonomy (NCBI): domain Eukaryota; kingdom Metazoa; phylum Arthropoda; class Insecta; order Coleoptera; family Chrysomelidae; genus Diabrotica; species Diabrotica virgifera. The sequence goes on from NC_065449.1 coordinate 16,229,474, forward strand.
TCTGTTGTTACGTGGTAATAATAGGATGTCTGTAGTTAAGGGTTAAACTGTTTTGAAATGATTTTCGTTGTTCTTGATTTTTATTTATTCAGCTCTTTCTTGGCTAGATGCTGTTGCATATATATATATATGTATATATATATATATGTATATATATATATATATATATATATATATATATATATATATAAAAAAACAAAAGATGTAAATCTTTGAAACACACTCAGTGATCAAAAGATCTAAGTTATTGGTTTACCGACCAAACGTAACTAAATCAAACAAATGAAATAGAGAATGTGGAAAAATCCCCTTACGAACAATTCACACATCCACCATTTCAGGTTGGGAAAAATTTCTTGAATAGAATCAAAGATCCAAACACCTGTTCTTAAAAATGTGTTTCGCCCTCTTCAACCTCTCTGGGCTTATCAATAAAGATGAGAGGTTGAATATCTTTAGACACATTCCATCAAAAAACAACATTCGAGACCCAGACATAGCAGGAGCGTATATCTACGCCGCATAATCTGACCATGACAGCCTCACGTTTTAATTCCCTAATTACTATAAGTAAAATATATGTTTGAAAAACAAAAAAAACAAAAGATGTAAATCTTTGAAACACACTCAGTGATCAAAAGATCTAAGTTATTGGTTTACCGACCAAACGTAACTAAATCAAACAAATGAAATAGAGAATGTGGAAAAATTTTAAGAACAGGTGTTTGGATCTTTGATTCTATTCAAGAAATTTTTCCCAACCTGAAATGGTGGATGTGTGAATTGTTCGTAAGGGGATTTTTCCACATTCTCTATTTCATTTGTTTGATTTAGTTACGTTTGGTCGGTAAACCAATAACTTAGATCTTTTGATCACTGAGTGTGTTTCAAAGATTTACATCTTTTGTTTTTTTTGTTTTTCAAACATATATTTTACTTATAGTAATTAGGGAATTAAAACGTGAGGCTGTCATGGTCAGATTATGCGGCGTAGATATACGCTCCTGCTATGTCTGGGTCTCGAATGTTGTTTTTTGATGGAATGTGTCTAAAGATATTCAACCTCTCATCTTTATTGATAAGCCCAGAGAGGTTGAAGAGGGCGAAACACATTTTTAAGAACAGGTGTTTGGATCTTTGATTCTATTCAAGAAATTTTTCCCAACCTGAAATGGTGGATGTGTGAATTGTTCGTAAGGGGATTTTTCCACATTCTCTATTTCATTTGTTTGATATATATATATATATATATATATATATATATATATATATATATATATAGAGTGAAGCTATCATTCAAATATTTGTAGAGTTCAACTTTTTTTTACATTTTGGCACAGCTAATCCATGTGAATTGTTGTTTTTAAATATAATATGGTTTTTGGGTTTTTTAATGACGGTGTTTCTGTCCTTCCATTTATTTCTTTTCCTTGTAGTGAAAAATTTTGAATCGCATCACTGTCTTCTACGATAAGTTTTGATTTGTCCACATTTATTATTTTTCCATATTTGCTGTCTGGTTTGTCGATAGTATAAATAAATGAACAATAGCGAGTATTTGTATTTGAATGAAAATAAGCGATAACCAGATGGAATTGGAAACATTTTCGGAAATTTTAAATTAAATCGTAAAATTAAATCGGTAATCAACCACCTGTTTTGTGCATTTTATATTATAAACAGTTTTGGGGTATACTTCTGAATATGTTCGTTTTATAGTGCAGTGACTACTGAAAATTGCATTTGTTGAACGCAAGCTTAAACACTTCTACTTTATCAATGAATTTTAACACTTAGTTTATGTAGTTTTTATTTTAATTTTTCTAGATCTTTCGGCATCGCTATTGGAAATCAGTATCGAATTCTCTGGTAGATCGTTCTATACCAAACACGTGCTTCTAGAAAGGTCTGGTCGGTTTACCGCCGGGATGTGTGAGACGAGACTGCTAGAGAACCACAATACCTCTCGCAGTTGTTGTTCTCGAATGTTGTTTACTTGAGTCCCATTAATAGAATTTTTTAGTGGGTCATTGGCAGGAAGTTAACCTAACAATATTTCGTGAAAATTTGGAAAACGGCCGTTTTTGGTATGTTAAAACAACCAAAAAGTCATAATGATAATAATTCTCCCTACGTGGACAAAAGAACATTATGGTAGGGGAGCAAAGTATGCTAAATGTGCAGTCACTCGAGCGTTGTGGGGACCTATTGGGTTGTGAAGAGTAACTCCTAAAACCAAAAAAAGTTAAGTAAAGTTCTCCATTTTAGTGGGGACTTAACCTTTTTAAATTTAATTTTCCATTTCCAACAATCGTTTTTTTAGATTATAGCGCCATCTATCCATAATTCGAAAAACTGTCTCGAATAAAAGTAACTTATTTTTATGTAAGGAATCCAAATCTGCAATAAAAAATTGGGGCTCCTATTTAAGATTTTAAAGTAACCCCTCAACCCACATCCGTGGGGGGTCGTGTTTGGTGTCATTCGATAGATTTTTCAAAAATATTGAATAAGCGTATTTTTCAGTTTTTCGATCTGATGTTCATTTCGCGAAATATCGCGGGATTCGTATTTAAAATTTTAAATTTACCACCCACCTGTCTCCGTGGGAAGTCGTGTTTAGTATCATTCGATAGATTTTTAAAAAATATTGAGAACGTATTTTTTAGTTTTTCGATCTGTCATTCATTTCGCGAAATATTCGTTTTTTATCTTGTGCAACTTTGGGACTCACTCATTTCCTTACGCCCCCCGCTCAAATCGTCAGATTTTTGACTGTTTTGCATATACTTAACTTACCTTATCTTAATCTGACGATTTCGAGTTTTTCTAAGGATAGGTTTTTTTCCGCCCCCCCCCTTAACGAACTCCCCTGCAATAAGAGCCAATATATGGTAGAGGTACATTTTCAGGGTACAAGGATTCTCCCATGTAATAATCTGACGCGCTCGAGTAACTGCAAAAATCCCCGCTTGGACTCCCCTATTATTACGAATGCTTCGTTGCTCATTCTCGGGACACTCATTGGGGGGTGGGTATGAATACTGATAAAAGATTAATAGTAGTTTGACTCAGATTTGTCATACAACATCAAATCATTACATAAGCAGCCAATTATAGGGTATAGTTGCTAAAGAAATGCATGAGCTAAAAATGGAAGATATGCCGAAAAAACTTCTCAATAACTCAAATAAAAACAACTCAAGAGGACAAGCAACATGACATTCAACATTCGAGAAAAGATAATACTCATAAATCACATAGCCAATCAGCGACAACCAGTTCAAATAAAGCAGCGAGCAGTAAATCAATTAATAAAACAACCACTTAGCAAACTCTAGAGCTTATTCTTGATAAACTGTAAGAGACAATGAGAAAATACAAAATCCTTATTAAAAATTGAGTTTTGCACAAACTTGTCAACGTCGCGAATCGTCCCTATAGTAAAACCGTGTAAAACTATCTTGAGTAACTTGAGTTACCTAGAGTAACTATAATTTGAAATTTGCTATCGCGCAACGTCCATTCCTATTTCGGTTCACCTGCACTACTAGTAGTAGTCTAGTCCAGCGGTTCTCAACCTTTTTGAGTGATGTACCAGCTACAGTTATTTTTGTTATTTTTGGTACCACTTATATTTTTAAATTGTATTATCAATACTTAATAAGTATTACTATTTTAATTTTTTCTGTGTTTTGTGTACCACCGCCAATAATGATATGTACCACCAGTGGTACATGTACCACAGATTGAGAACCTCTGGTCTAGTCTATACTAGTAGTAGTCTAGTCTATACTAGTAGTAGTCTAGTCGCAACATAGGGGGTCCCGTGTACCTACACTTTTAGGTCGCCGCAATTTGATGGTGGTATTATAGGTTTTTTAGCACTAAGCACTATGGGCGTGGAGAATTGGATGGAGGTTGCTCAAGACCGAGAACAGTGGAGGCATGTTGACGAGTCGGCTAAAACCCACGAAGGGTTGTAACGCCACGGAGTAAGTAAGTATTATAGGTTTTTTGGGTCGCTGAATCCCATGGAAGTGGTCTGGAAGCCCAAATGTGGTGCGTTTAATTGTTATTAACAAATTATGGCAAAATTAGGTATTTTTCAGGAATTATTAGAAGCCCTGTAAATAAATTGATAAGTGTTAAGGTCTACTAATCGAATGCGTCTAGTCGCGATTACTCAAAATGTGTTCTTATTTTGTTAATAACAAAATAATTGTTTATTCGCCGAAAAGCTCGAAATGCGTTATCTACAGCAAGTTTGTAGTCTTTTTCATAGTATTTTTATAAGCTAAATCGATTGTCACTAGTCGTGATAGCTTAAACTACGTTCCGACTTTGTTATTAATAAATTATTGCAAAAATAACGGTTTATAGTACGTTTACTGACGGTTTTTGCTCTAAATTTTAAAAAACCACTTGGAATGACATGAAATTTGACATGCACGTAGCTTACATGCCAAACAAAATAAGTGATATTGTGCCGATGTGTGCTTTTACCCTGGGGGTGAGTTTCACCCCGTTTCGGGGGTGAAAAAAAGAAACCTTTAAAATTAAGTCCGGAATTGGATAAACTGATTAATTCTAAGCAACTTTTGTTACATACAGTTACTATACAGTTTTTTCACTAAGTCAATACTTTTTGAGTTATTTGCGAGTGAATATGTTCATTTTTCAACAAAAAAACCAAATAGCTCGAAAAATATTGACTTCGTGAAAAAACTGTGTAGAACAAGAGTTGCTTAGAATTAATCAGTTTATCCACTTTCGGACTTATGTTAAAGGTTTCTTTTTTCACCCCCGAAAAGGGGTGAAACTCACATCCAGGGTAAAAGCAGACATCGGTACAATATCACTTGTTTTGTTTGACATGTTAGCTACGTGTATGCCAAATTTCATGTCAATCCAAGTGATTTTTTAAAATTTAGAGCAAAAACCGTGAGTGAACGTACTATAAACCGTTATTTTTGCAATAATTTATTAATAACAAAGTCGGAACGTGGTTTAAGCTATCACGACTAGTGGCAATCGATTTAGCGTATAAAAATACTATGAAAAAGACTACAAACTTGCTGTAGAAAGCGAATTTAGAGCTTTTCGGCGAATAAACAATTATTTTATTATTAAAAAAATAAGAATATATTTTGAGTAATGGCGACTAGTCGCATTCGATTCAGCGACCAAAAATACACCAGAGAAAACCTTAACACTATCAATTTATTTACAGGGATTTTAATAATTCCTGAAAAATACCTAATATTACCATAATTTGTTAATAACAATTAAACTCACCACATTTGGACTTCCAGACCACTTCCATTGGATTCAGCGACCCAAAAAACCTATAATACCACCATCAAATCGCGGCGACCTAAAAGTGTACACGGGACCCCCTATGTTGCGACTAGACTATAGAGAATGAAACGCTACAATGTTATTCCTTCCCTTTTATTTCATTTTATCGAAAAAAATACACGCACAATTCCCAAGCGCGTACCAAATTACACGGTTCCGATCCATTTTTATACAGATCCTACTAACAACATACGACACGACTACTTTCCAATATAAATAACCAGCCGGATATCAAATCCCAAAAAGGTGTGAAATAGGTCACATCTTTTGGAACACGTACGCAATCCACTTTTTCAACTTAAAACTCGCTGGGGCCCATACATAAATCTTACTCCGAACAAACTCTCAATGTCTTCTACGAGGACTACTCGCTAAATTGTGAGAAGAATATAAATCGGAAAATGTGTGAGAAAAATAAATGAAGTTCATGAAAGGCGTCAAAGAAAACTCCTACGTCTAATAATGTTCCATTCCTCCACATATAATTTTCTTTATATGTTAACTAGTAATTAATATCTAAGTATTTTATTCTTATTTATTTTATATTTAGTTTAATTTTGTGTGTATGTCTTAATTTAAGATTTGCTGATGACACTACACTTATAGAAGCAAATGAGCAAGAAATGTTTGATCTTCTGCGAAGAGTTGAGTACGAAAGCAATAAAGTTTGTCTGAAAATCAATAAAGCTAAGACAAAAATAATGGTGGTCGACAGATTTGACACTATTCAACTGACTAACATATTACAGGAATACTAGATAGTAAACACCTTTGTCTATCTCGGGTCTAGTATAACTAACGATGGTAACTGTGAAGCCGAAGTTCGGAGACGTATTGGTATGGCAAAAAATGCGATGAGTCGCCTAACTAAAGTTTGGAAAGACAGATCTATCTCTCAAAATATCAAGATGAGACTGGTAAATGCCCTTTTATTCTCAATATTTCTATACGGAGCAGAGACTTGGGCTCTTCGCGCATGCGAGCCCCAAAAAATTGATGCCTTTGAGATGTGGTGCTGGAGAAGAATGCTGCACATACCTTGGACAGCTCATAGGACAAACGTTTTTTTGGTCACGTGGTTGGCAGAGGTGACGACAGTTTGGAGAGATTAATTGTTTCTGGAAACGTTCCGAGGAGACGATCAAGAGGACGATCACCAACTAGATGGTCAGACCAAATAAAGCATTCAGATGAAAACTCATTCTGCGAAGCTCTTAGAGCAGCTGAAGATAGAGACCAATGGAGAAACATTGTTAGGAATATTGGAAGAAATCACGATCCTCAGTAATGGGGAAACGACAAGAGAGAAGGAGAGAGATGTCTTAATTACGTTACTAATACGGTCTTGTAGGCACTACCCCCAAGCCCAAACCCTCTTAAAGTGGCTTAAGCAAACCAAGCACATACACGCATCTTTCCGTGAAAGAACACAGTTTTATGTAGAGTTTTAAACACATTTTTATATAATGATATCATCTCCCTCTTTCTCTTCTACTTTGCTTTAGCAAAGCTGTATAACTTTTCATTCCTTCAAGTGCTTCCAACTCTTCATACAGCAGATCTTTCCTTGCAGTAGCTACAGTGCGCTTTGCTTCCCTCTTTGTTAACTTGTATATCTCCTTACCTTCCTCTCTCTTAGACCTGCTATACCTTTTTCTAGCCTCTTCCTTCTCTCTAACCTTCTGTTGCACGTCATCATTTCACCACCAAGTTTCTTTGTCCTTAGGAGACCCTTTACCAGATGTTTTCCTTATGACTTTCTCTCCTACTCACACCACAACTTTTCTGTTGGATTCCAACCAGCTATTTACCGTATCTCTTTCCTCAAGCTCTTCCAGCATTCTACTCTTAAATACTCTTGGCAAATCCTTTCACTTTCACCAAAAACTAATACGTTAATAAAGGGTTTCTTAATATCAACAGTAATTATCTTTTTCTTCTTCTTCTTATACTTGTTGTAGATCTGTCGATCTGTTAATTCTGACGTTAAAGTATTTCTTGAGAGGTAGATTGCCAGCTATCTCTCCATCTTTTTGGTGGTCTCCTCGGTGGACGCTTGCCTGCTGGTTTTCCTTCTAGAGCAATTCTTGGTAGTCTGTGCTCCTCCATTCTTTTTACATGACTGAACCATTCTCTTCGTCTTTGCCTGCCCGATCTGACTACATCTTGCACGCCACATTGTTCCCTGATGATGTTGTTTCGTATTCTATCTCGTCTTGTCTTCCCTGCTGTTGCTCTTAGTGTCTTCATTTCGGCTGTTCGTAGCATGCTTTTAGTTTTATTGGTGTTTTCTCTTGATTTAATGCCATAGGTCATAACAGGTTTGATGCAAGTTTTATTAATTCTAACTTTGCTGTCCATTCTAATATATGTGGGTTATTCCAGACCACATCTCTCAAACATCCGGACAAGACAGTGGCCTTGTTAATTTGTCCTCTTAGGTCTCTGGCTGGGTCATGATAACTTGGTAACTCTACACCTAGATATTTGAACTGGTTTAGCTGTTCTATGGGTTTCCCATCTACCACGAGCTTGCATCTAATTGTTGTCTTTGTAGGTCATTCTCGTCCTCTGCAATCAGGGCTGCATCATCCGCATATACTGATTCTACTGTGGCCGAGTCTGTATCCTCGTTGTAGCGATTCCACATCTTCTATTATTTCATCCATTAGCATATTCAATAGAAATGGACTGAGGCTGTCTCCCTGCCTGATTCTTCCTGGTGCTGGTATGTTCAGTACATTGATATGTTCAGTACAGTAATTATCACACTGGATAAAAGCACTAATCGCAAAAATACATATTTTACAAACTTTATTTGCCAGTTTCTCAGTTTTTTCAAATTGTCAGACCAACATTTTCTCAATTAACATAATGACTTTGTTTTTGTTTTGAAGACAACGAATACCTTATTGTTAATAACGTTCTAAACCACCCTCGTATAAGGGACTAACGATTTTCCATCATTGCGCTTAAAAATAATGCTTTCGGAAACATTTAAATGGAAATTCGTGGACTAGAGACTGTTTTGTTTTCTGGAGCTGTCAAAAAGTTGTACGACTCCATCTCGGAAATGGACTTCTTCCTTTTGAACTGCTTTTCCGTATTGTTGAAATACCAGATCCGGCACAAAGCAGCGAAATAAGATTATGGGCACACTAATAAAAATAAAGTCTGGAATCGAATAAATTAAGCTCTATAAAGAAACTGATCTGGTGGGTCTCTATCTGCTATACTTACTAAGTGTGTCACAAAACAGCAACATTTTATTTTATTCAATAAAAACTGTAAAAATTATATTTTTCAAGTTATACTTTCTTAGGCGATGGGAGTGAAATTTAATATGCGCAAATTCATCAAAAACCTTGTTCCCCGGCGCGGACGCATTATACCTTTGCTCTGATTGGGTGTTCAAATGACATGACAATAATAATTGTTCAATATGGAGGTTATGATAAGCAAATATTGTATATTAGTTTTTATTGTTGTGAGGACACAGACAACAGTAAGTTTATAATTGTAGTAACTTTTTAAATAGTTTTTAAAAGCAACAGGTACCTACGTACTTAATTGTAAATGTTTCAGTATTGTAATAAAAAATTACATAGGTACCTACTTACCTATTTGGAAAATGTATGTACCTACTATTAGTAGGTAATGTTTTGATTTACATAATTTGATTATCAACAAAATTTCTACCACTCTTCATATAATATACCTATTGTTTTCTTTCTCTATGTTTTGTTGTATTTTAATATTTTAATTCCCTTTGTTAACATACACACACACACACACACAAAAATCAAACTAATTTGATTAAATTCAGATCTGTCAAACAGTAAAACGTTCAGTTAGCCTACCTTCCCACATGACAAGTACGTGTAAGTGGTCAAGCCGGATGACGGGTGTGTGTAAGTGGATTTTAAGTCTAAGTACGCGGATTCGAATCCCAATGCAAGTTTTTATTTTTTTATTTTTTTTATACATTTTATGATTGTGAATATACAGAGTGAGGCAAATAAAGGGCCTATTAGAAATATCTCGAGAACTAAAGGCAACAGAATCATGAAAATTGGAATAAAGGGGTTTTGAAGGACGATCTATTAAATGAAAATATTTTCATCTCTTTGCAACTTCTGGTTATACCGGAAGTTGCTTATAACTTCGTTTTTTTAAATAGGACAACCTGTATATTTTTACGTTTTTGGATTCTCTTCGATGTCTTCTTTCTTAAAATATGAAGTTTTGTAATATTATACAGGGTATTTTAAAAGATAATTCCATTTTTTTATTAATTTCGTAGCAAAATTAACACCCTGTAGAATTGTAGTAGTTTGACATCTAAAACTCTATTTACGTTCAAATGATTTTTAATATACTCTACTATTGTTAAGAATCATTAGTATAGCTAAATTTTTAATTTTAGTATACAGGGTTGGTCGAAACTCGGAATGAGTATTTTCTGAGTTTTCTTAAATGGAACACCCTGTATTTTATTATTGTAATGAAATGATATTTTATGGTACTTTTTTATTTCTTAAGAATTCCCTATACCTAACTGCTTTAATTTGTGCTTAATTGTTAATCGCACCAACAATCTTAACTACGTAGGTATTTTGATGTCTAAACCATTATTGGTAATTTTAAGGACCAGTCTGGATTAATATGTATTTATTTCTGAAAAATTATTTGGGATTGAGTATTTTCACGGCCAACCTAATAAAATTTTACGTATTTTTTGGTGCAATTAATGTTTAGCTTGAATCACCAATAACTCACAAATTAAAGTAGTTAGGTATAGGGAATGCTTAAGAAATAAAAAAGTACTATAAAATATCATTTCATTACAATACAAAAATACAGGGTGTTCCATTTAAGAAAACTCAGAAAATACTCATTCCTAGTTTCGACCAACCCTGTATACTAAAATTAAAAATTTAGCTATAATAATGATTCTTAACAATAGTAGAGTATATTAAAAATAAAGAGTTTTAGATGTCAAACTACTAAAATTCTACAGGGTGTGAATGTTGCTACAAAATTAATAAAAAAACGTAATTATCTTTTAAAATACCCTGTATAATATTACAAAACCTCATATTTTAAGAAAGAAGACATCAAAGAGAATCCAAAAATGTAAAAATATACAGGGTGTCCCATTTAAAAAAACTTGAAGTTGCAAAGAGATGAAAATATTTTCATTTAATAGATCATCCTTCAAAACCCCTTTATTCCAATTTTCATGATTCTGTTGCCTTTAGTTCTCGAGATATTTCTAATAGGCCAGTTATCTGCCTCACCCTATAGATTTGTTATATAATTTTTTTCAGAAAATGCGTATTTAGTTAAAGTTTTTGCCAACAATTATTGTTCAGAAATCATTTCTTTGGTGCATTTTTCAATATGTTTGTGTGTGTTTTATTCTTTTATTTTTTAATTTTTAATTTTTTTAATAAAAATGTTTGGAAAGTAGTAAGTATTAAAATTAGTTTAATATTTAAATAAAATATAAATAAACTGTTTAAAGTATATAATATATTAATTTCGTTGGAATCATATAATAGAAGTATAACTTCTTACGTGCGTACAAAGTACACACACATTCTTTTTTTAATAGAACATCTTTATTATCCAGCCTTCTTCGTCCAAAGTTGAACATAGGCCTCCCCTAAGTTCTTCCAGTTCTGTCGGTCTTTATTTTTTTGATAATTTTATTTTATAGGCCATATATTTGTTTTTGCATTACATATAGTTGAATCCGCGAATCTTTACCCGTGCGTCATCATTTAAAGCATACGAAATAAGTCGATGATAAGTCGGAAATTAAAATTTACTAAACGCAACAGCAAGTGACAGTAAGGGACTTGCTGTTGCGTTTAGTAAATTTAGATTTCCGACTTATCATCGACTTATTTCGTATGCTTTAAATGATGACGCACGGGTAAAGATTCGCGACTCAACTTATATGTATAAGTTTTCTGACGGATTTGAGTCCTTTATAATTCCCTGTTTAGCAACTCGTTCACTGCCAGAGTGTTTTGTATGGTTTTTTTACGTTCAGGCTAAGCGGTATTCCGGATGGGAAAAAATGGATGGACCAAGCTGCGCAGAGGTAGATTTACGTCACCCATATTAAGAAATTCGCGATAGTGTGTCTCTTGTGTGTTATGTGAAAGCTACTTTTTCGGTCTTATTGACCGAGGCGGCAGTGAACGAGTTGAAATTTATTGGCGCCCATTTTGCAGTTTCCTAGAATTCAGTATGTCTTGTTTTTTTTTTGTCAAACTGTTATCTATGTGTTATGATCGAAGCGAAGATCGGTGGGATATGCGCATTTTATCACTGAAATTCGATATTTTTAAGACACTCCAGAAGCCGCTACAGATAAAATGTTTTAACAACCCATTAATCATTCAGAATTAGTCGAGGGATATTAGAACATTTATAATAATTAAGACGATAATGACAAAAAGAGCAAGCTCATTAACAGAACCCAAATAAAAATTATTTTGCACATCATATCTGAAACATTATTTGGTTGAAAAATCTCATTTTTGTTCGCAAAAAAATATATTAATTTGTCTGGACTAAATTACAGTTCCGTTTATCCTTAAAGGGATTTGTTACTATTAGCATTCACACAGTGTTGCCAAACTGAATTTTGTTATTTTGAGTGTAAATTTTCCCTGCTATCTCCGAGGGTACAATACTCGTATTCATATCCATCCCCAATGACGCTTGCCCAATCATAGCCATTCATAGCCCAGTCATAGCCATCCCAACGCGTTCTTCATCTTCTTATCGTCTAATTATTTTACCTGTACTAACATCAGTCGACTAATTCAGAATGACTAATGGTATGTTAAAACATCTTATCGTTAGAGGCTTCTGGAATGTCTTAAATATATTGAATTTCATTGATAAAATGCATGTAAATCATAGGTACTATGATAGAGATGTTGAAAAAGTATCTATTCGTTACAAAGTATTCGTTACTTACGAATACCGAAACTAACGATTACTATAGAGAGAGTCAAATTGTTACTTTGATTACTCTGATTACTTCGTACCAATCGTATCAGAGCGAGTAACGACTATAGGGATTTCATTCACAGTATTTTGTTTCGGTCTCCTGTCATATGTTGTATAATCTGTGTATAATATTACTATACACGAATTTTACGACATATGACAGAAGCTCGAAACAAATGACTGTGGATGAAAAGCCCTATTGCATCTACTTTGATCAGCTGCTCTTAGAGCAGCTGAAGATAGATACTAATGGAATAAAATTGTTAGGAAGAATATTGGAAGAAATCACGATCCTCAGTAATGGGGAAACGACAAGAGAGAAAGAGAGATCTACTTTGATTACTCTGATTACGTCGTACCAATTGTATCAGAGCGAGTAACGACTATTGTACCTACAACCAGTACACTTGATTAATTTCTACCAATCGTATCCCAGCAAGTAACGGAAGGGACCGGTATTTTACGAGTGTTATCGAATATCGTTATCGGTATGAAGCGTTTTAAGGGTGTGAGAGTGAGGAGAAGGTAGAAGATGAAACAGAGGGAGGTTTAATGGTATACGTAAAATATGTACTGTATGTCATTAACAAAGATCGAATGCGAGACCCCTATATTTTTATCTAGATCTACGCCATTTGCCGATGTAGATTAGATAGTAGATCTTGTTATATCGGAATATTTATACAAAATACCTACCTACTGAGAAATACGATTCTCGATATGATTACCGGTACTCAAATACAAAAGTAATCATAGTAATCAAAGTAGCCAATACTGTAAATGATTACTTCATACAAAAGTAACGATTTGTAACGAATACTCGAAAGTAACTATAATCAACATCACTATACTATAGTTTACATTACAACATATTTGTTGTGTTCATTGTTTTTCAGAATATGTACCTATATTTAATGAACAATTATAAAAAATACGACTTAAAGATAAAACATCAAATCTAATATTTTAGTCATCTAATATTTTAAAATAGTCTACCCCTATACTAAATATTCCATCGACGTCCTTCGAAAGGTAGAAAGTCTGGTTTATATAGAAAAGTATGCACATAAAGCAGGGTTGTTAACAACGCAACTGAATATTTCCGTAGATGGCGCTTCAAAAATCCGTAGAAATCCGTAGTGCAGAAATCTGACAGAAAATGACACTTGGCAGACCAAAAAAAGAAGAAGAATGACACTTGACAGACAAAAAAGAAGAAGAATGATGCTTGACAGACCAAAAAAAGAAGAAGAATGACACTTGACAGACCAAAAAGAAGAATGGTGACACTTGATAGACCAAAAAAGAAGAAGAATGGCACTTGACAGACCAAAAAAGAAGAAGAATGTTACTTGATAGACCAAAAAAGAAGAAGAATGACACCTTAAGAGTAAAAAATCCTCATTTTAGCTTCTTGATGGCTGCAGCTGAAAAATCCGTAGAAATCCGGTCGATATCCGAAAATCCGAAATAATTTCGAAAATCCGTAGATCTACGGAAAAATCCGTAGAGTTAACAACCCTGACATAAAGATCGACTTGGCTCTCTTCGGCATCGACCCTTCAGCCCCTTTCAATTTAGTTACCAGCTGCACCGAAAGAGGGCGCTAAAAGTTACGTTCTCAATAAATACAACCCTTGGATCATTAATGTATGTACAAATTATAGTGAAATATGAAAAGTGCATAATAATCTTTTGTGATTTCTTGTTCGTTGCTAGGTTTGGCTTTAGATAAAATAGATCTCAATGTATTTGATATTTTGAATGTTGCTGAAATGTTGAATTTATTTTCTATCATTTTAAGTTTTTTATTTAAACGCTTTTAAGAAGACTAAGTTTTCACTCTAATGGCATATAAAACAACATAATGCTATTCTACATCCCACCAGAATGAAAACAATGGGAATATTCTCTGGTTACACCTCCGAGGCTTCTACAATTTGCAAGCCATACAGATGCTGAGACTAAGGAAGATGAGGGAATTCTACAATTTGCAATTCAGTCCCATCTGCTCAGCGCGGTAAAGTTCCAACGAGAATGGTTCCCTTCATACTCCACACAGAGTAAATGTAAATAAAAAATGAATAACCATTTTCAATTTCGTTGCAAAACGAAAATACAGCCGAACCATATTCTAGTCCAATCAGAGAGTGCTGCAAGCACCCCAACCGGTTTCGAAACTTATTAGTCTCTCATCAGGAGGCACATATGCTGCTCTCCCTGATCCAACCAAAACAAACCCCAGCGTGCAGTCCCGGATTGCAACGAACGAAATGGCATAGATGCCCTAGCGGCAACTGCTAGCAAAAAGACTAAGTTTTCACTCTAATGACATATAAAACAACATAATGCTATTCTACATCCCACCAGAATGAAAACAATGGGAACATTCTCTGCTTACACCTCTGAGGCTTCTACAATTTGCAAGCCATACGGATGCTGAGACTAAGGAAGATGAGGGAATTCTACAATTTGTAGAATTCCCTCATCTTCCTTAGTCTCAGCATCCGTATGGCTTGCAAATGGCTTCAGTTCAATCGTTTCTGTCAAATCTTTGGACGTTAATTTGACTGCCTTTTCTTTAATGCAAATGACTAAAAATTTGCAGACATATAGGTACATTCGCGGGAACAATACACGAATAGTCAATAAAAATTTTTTTTGTTTATTATAAATTATAAATTGTTTAAATAAAAAAAAACGATTTTTTTAACGGAAAATGCTTAAATTCTCTTGTTTTTTTACAATTTTACAATGAAGAAACTTGAAACTTTTACAGATTGTAGCTAATTATATGAACTATACATAATTTCACCTTTTACGTTAATTGTTTGCGTTATGCTTCATAAATAAACAAACAAGTTTCAAATTTTTTGCCGATTCCGACTACTTTTCATGTTTGTACATCATATATGTTTTATACATATTTTAATAAACATGACGACATATTTTAATGTTTGAAAAGTGTAAGACTAAAAAGTAAAAAATAAAAAATATGAAAAAAACATTTTTAAGAAACGCTTTTCTTTAGTTACGAGTGACTAAAATTAAACATATTATAAAAAAATCAACTAAAAAGCCAAAAATAAAAAAAAAATTGAAAAAATCTAACACATTCGTCAAAGAAAAGCGTGGCGCGTCTTCATCGAATAAACGGTTTTCGCACATTTTTTGCTTTTTAGTTGATTTTTTTATAATATGTTTAATTTTAGTCACTCGTAACTAAAGAAAAGCGTTTCTTAAATTTTTTTTTCATATTTTTTTAATTAATAATCCTGTATGGTATTATTGCAAACAAGCAAAATTATTTATATAAAAGAAGCAGAAGAGGAAGATATTAGTATACCGTAAAAAGTTCTGCGTGAACATTTTGTATTATGTATTTGCACAATTATTTCTTTTACAACAACATCAATGATGGACAATAATTATTACCATTTTACATAACATGAATAAAATCCTCCTATTAAATATGCATACTCGTCCCATGCTCTTGCTTCTTCTATTTACAATTTCCTTGTAGCAAGCAACTGCGTAGACCAACTGATGATCAACTCTTATTAAGTTTAACAAACCTTTTAGCATTTTAATAAAGCCTAATTAGTGACGTTTACTAATAAACATTTACTTCTCTTCATTAGAAAGTTTCTCTTGAACTTTCCAACCTCTGTTATGTGTTGTTCAACTTTAAATTAGTTTTTTATTTATATAAATCACGCATATTTTATGAAAAACTTGTTGATTTATTGGTATTGCTGTTGTAGTTGAATTAATATGTGATTACTATCACGATTCTCTATCTTTTATGAGTTTCAGTATAAAATACTAACTATAATGTGTAATTCTGAGACAACATAGAAACATAATAGTCAAGAGAAATAAGATTTTTCTTTTCTTGTGACACGACTCGGCCAGCCAAACGACCTGGAATTGTTGTGAATGGTATGGACCTCAATAACATGAACATGAACCTATATGAATGTGTGCTGCAGTTTATTTTTTGTACTTACATAGTTATTAACAAATTTAAAGTCAAAAAACGGGAAATTTTCGCTTTTTTCATTGAATGAAGAGACCATCCGAAATATGATTTCTGGGCTTTAGCCTTTTACTTAATCAAAATAAAAACCAATTTATATATAAATATTCTCATATATACAAAATTTAGGAAAAATCAAATTATATTTTAAAAAATAAAAATGTATTAGAGACAAAAAAATCGAGTAATGAAATTTTCCATTCCATTTTGATTTAGCTCTTTCGCAAATTCATTTAGTTTGAAAAAACTGATTCGATGTTCGGCTTCGTGTTTAATAGCTAAATCAAAAATTTACTTGCCTGCAAACATTTATGTATATTTTTTTGTGAAATGCGAAGGTTTATCGAAAACATCGAATTGCAGGTTATTAGTGATTATTGCCGGAGTGCGATCAGAAAAATATGTGAAAGGATCTGATAGAACCTAAACAATTTGGTTATATAGAATGGAAAATGGAGCTTGTCGTGTTTTTCTGATGAAAATACGCAAAAATGTTCAAAATATAATTTTTATAGTAACTTACAAACAATAATTCTATATAACAATAAAACATTGAAAAACGTTTGTTTTCTATACTTCCACAATTTATTATAACTACGTGACTACAGCTGTTTCGGCAGAGTGCCTTTCTCAATTGATTTAGTTTACTATGTATTTGCCTTTTTAAAGTCTTTAACTGAAGAGGTTGAGGAGTGGGGAGCTGTTTGTCTTGAGTTGGTCATTCAGAATTATATCTATATTTTTTTTTTTATTAATTTCCATAGATTCTAATAAAGATAGCTTAATGCCTTTATTTTGATTTGAATATGCAGAATTTGAAACTCTTCACTAAAAGAATGATTATGATCTAGAATCTAGAAGGTGAAGTGCGTATGTAGAAGTGTGTGTTTTTCTATTGTTGAAAGCCCGTTTGTGTTCTGCTATCCGTTTGTCAAAGGTTCTGCCAGTTTGAACGATGTAAGTTTTCGGACAGTCACCACAAGTTAGTTTGTAGACACCACTCTGTAGTTGTTTTCTGTGGTGACTGTCCGAACTGCGAGAACTGCGAAAACTTGTGGTGACTGTTCGAAAACTTACATCGGTCAAACTGCAGAACCTTTGACAAACGGATAGCAGAACACAAAAAGGGTTTTCAACAATAGAAAACACACTTCTACATACGCACTTTACCTTCTAGATCATAATCATTATTTTAATGAGTTTCAAATTCTGCATATTCAAAATAAAGACCTTAAGCTATCTTTATTAGAATCTATGGAAATTAATAAATAAAAAAATACACATTCTGAATGACCAACTCGAGACAAACAGCTCCCCACTCCTCAACCTCTTCAGTTAGACTTTAAAAAGGCAAACACGTAGTAAACTAAATCACTTGAGAAAGGCACTCTGCCGACACAGCTGTAGTTACATACATAGTTATAATAAATTTTGTGGAAGTATAGGAAGCAAACGTTTTTAGTGTTTTATTGTTAGATAAAATGAACTTTCATCAAGTAAAAGTCGAATCCATCAATAATTCTATACATTAATACCGCTATAAACCTTACAGTTTTGATTGGAGACGATGGTCAAGTTACCCCCAGTCTGAAAGGGCAGAAACTGGTTTGACCGTAATATTCAGTTTACAAAGAAAGTTGTCACAATTATCGAGGTGTGACACTATTAAATGTGGTATATAAAATAGCAATCCACATCAAAAACAAGTTAGCAAGAGACCAAAACAAGCTATTTGGCGCTCAACGTGGGGCTTCTGAGGCTTACTCAGGCCTACTGGCTCATCAAACAGTACTGCCACGGTTCGATACCGGCACGGATTTAAGACATTCAAATTCTAATTTAACTGAGCCTCCACCGTGTTTCGTGGGGCATGACAAGCCTTTGGTGTCGGCTACGTAAGTAGTCGTTAAGATTAAAACCTGAGCCAGAATGGTATACAAATGGAAGATGTACAATAAGTCAATTGGCTGCAGTATAAAAGGTTATGAAGGCCGTGGAACCACAAACGAAAAAGAAGAAGGGCACCGCACCACACATGCGATGGTCAGATGACCTGAAGAAACACACTGTGTCAAAATGGATGCCAATTGTCCAAGATAGAGGCATGGAAGAAGGAAGAGGAGGCCTATATCCAAGGATGAATGTTTAAGGCTGATTAGATAGATAGATAATATAACAACAAACGGCTTCCAATAAAAACCTGTCTTTAGATACCTATACCTCATAAACTATAAAAACAATACAATATTTAGAACATAGTATGTAAAATTCTCATTGAAAACTCTGTCTTAAATCCAACAGAACACAGAAAAGGCACCCTACTATTTATTTTTATACCACTAATAACCGTTTAATTAACGACGTCCATTACAACTGTAAATACCACTGTTCCCTTGCCAACAATCACAAAAATTACACATCCACAAATAAACATTCAAAACGCAATCTTGGGCTTTGTGATTCTTTTTTGGTAGTTAGATACCTAATTATTTCTAAAGTTCCACCATTATAGTTTTCGTGCGTGACAAAGAGGTGCAATTAGTTTTTTTGTGGGCTCTTTACGTTCAACTCGCTAACGTGGGAGCTGAATTTCGAAGCTTTCGGCTGAATTTTATACGATTCTCACATGCTTTGAAGTAATGAAAGATTAGAAAATAATGCTTAAGTTGCGTTGGTGTTTATTTTTAATATTAATATGGACATGATTGTTTGAGATTGCTGACATTGTAAGGAATGTTTGAAAGCTAATATGGTTTTGTAGATTTGATTAAGTAATTTGCTTTTTTGAATTAATTAACGGAGTAACTGGGAAAGTATCTTCTTCTTCCTAATCGGTCGTTCGATTCGGATATAGTGGCACCTTGAATTGTCAATGATTTCTCTTCAACTGTATTCATCTTTCTTTATCCTCCGCAACTTTGAAAGAAAGGTTTAGTAGAGCTCCGATCTCTTTTGTAATGTGGTCCACATACCTTGTTGGTGATTTTTCCCGGGCTCTCGCTCCTTGCACCATCCCCTACAATGTCAGAGGTACAGGTATATCTGGATTTATAACCGGTTGTACTCCAGCCGATTGGCTTATTGAACATTTTCCATTCGTATAACATTATGGCTTAGGTTTCAGAGCAAACCACTATTTACGTAGCCGCGACCAAAATGTTTTCGAAACATGGTGGAGGCTCAGATAAATTATATTTTGAAAAATTTCTGATATCTTTGCCGTGATTGAACCCGGACAGTACTGTTTGGTAAGCCAGTAAGCCTCAGTAAGCCCCACGTTGGGGCCAAATTTTCTGTCTTAAATACGTCGGATGACAATGACAAACACAGACCCAGACGCATAACTATAAATGGCAACGAGACTGGATTTAGAAAACTCAGTTGGATACTAAAGAACCACAAAATATCTCAATACTTAAGGAGCAAATGGTTCAACCATGCATCCTTCCTATCGTCAAACATGTACCCCATCCAAGGCAAATATGAATATAATAATAATAGTCTCCCGTTTTATACCGCTGACGCGGCTTTAGGATTATAGCAGGGTAATCTGCTATATCTAGGGCCTACGGTATACAAGGAAGGTAACAGGGCCAGGGCTACGCTTCAACCGCCTATTATTACCCCTGGTTTTACCCAAGGTACTCATTTTATTCAGGCTGAGTCGACCTGGGACCTATAGACATTTTAAAAATGTCTAGTTGTTCTTGCCGGCGGCGGTGGGATTTGAACCCCGGCCTACCAGCATGCGAGGCAAGCATACTACCGCCTGCGCTACGCCGGCCCTACAAATATGAATATACTAACCACAAAATAGTCAAATACTAACCACAAAAATCAACGTCATTATTTAATTTCGCAATAGAAGGAACAATAAAAGCTACAGAAATAAAAGGTACAATTATAACATCGACGTCGCAACTTGTGGCGTATGCTGACGACACAGCATTAATTAGCAGAAATCTGAACAGTTTAAAGGAAGAATTTACGAAGTTATGCAAGGAAGCATCCAAAAATGGTTTAGAAATAAATCAAAACAAAACAAAATACCTAATATGCTCAAGAAAAAATCCAGTTAATGTGACAAGTTTAAATATTGGTGAATATGAGTTTGAAAAGGTAGAATACTTTAAATATCTTGGAGTCTCAGTTAATGGAACTAATGATAGAAGCATCGTAATCAGTGAAAGAATCCAGGCAGGAAATAGAGCCTATTGGAAATACAATAACTTCCTCAAAGAAGCTTACTCAGAATACTAAACTGAAAATTTACAAAGCAGCAATTAGACCAGTAATCACATATGGTGCTGAAGTAATGTGTCTGACCCAGAAAGAGGAAGAAAGATTGAGTATCCTAAAGAGGAAAATAATTCGGATAGCAGGTCCACTAAACTTAGGTAATAATTAGAAAACTCATGAACCACGAAGTAAGAGGACTTCTGAAAGAAGAAAACATCGTCAGATTTATCAAGGCACAGAGACTCTGATGGATGGGACATATAGAAAGAAGAAATCCAGAAGCCGTCATCAAGAAAATTTCCACATGGAGACCTGTATCAGGCAGACCACGAGGTAGACCCAAGACTAGATGGGAGAACCAGATAGTCGAGGACCTTAAGAAGATGGGAGTCAGGGAATGGGTAACCATAAGCAAAAACAGTAACGAATGGAGAAAAATTGTAGATGTTAAGTCACACAACCAATTGTAAAACCAAAATGCTAATGCGGATTGATTCACCGCGACAAACGAATCGGAAGAGCCCAAAGAGGGCGGCAATCACTCCGTTAGGAGTGTGTATGCCATGGTGATGAACCACAAAATAGA
Source organism: Diabrotica virgifera virgifera (assembly GCF_917563875.1). Taxonomy (NCBI): domain Eukaryota; kingdom Metazoa; phylum Arthropoda; class Insecta; order Coleoptera; family Chrysomelidae; genus Diabrotica; species Diabrotica virgifera. Next base: position 16,250,731 of record NC_065449.1, read on the forward strand.
GAGGGAAATAAAAAGAGTAATCTAAAGACTGTCAGATAAAAAGTCAAAAACAAAAGTCGAAAATATCACAACAAAAATTACTAAACTCAAATGGTAATTCGCAGGACATTCTACTAGACAGAAATGCAATACGCAGATGAAATTAAAAAAATAACCGGAAAAAATTGAAAGTGTGTTGCTCGGGATAGAGATCGGTGAAAGCAGCAGCGGAGAGGCATATGTCCAACAATGAACGATACAAGGCTAAGAAAAAGAAGAAGAGATTTCCAAGTAGTGCACAATAAAAAGAACATAGTGAAGATCAAAGCATGACGAGAAACAACAAAGGCAGATCAGCTATTGACAATTCTTGTGTAAGGTAAAAGACAACCAGAAGAAAAACAAAGAGACATTTTTTGTACATCAACATAGTTAAAAGCATTTTCTTGTATATATTGGAGGAGTTTAAAGTTACTAGATGTATTTAGTATACAAGTGCTATTTCAACGATGTAGAGACGTAAATTGCGATATTTATGCATGTTTCATTGATTACCATAAAGCGTTCGATACTGTAAAGCACGACAAGCTGATGGAGATATTAACCAATATTGGAATTAACACCTGTGATTTAAGGATTATCAGCAATCTGTACTGGAATCAAACATCCTCTATCCGGACAGAGGCAGGAGAATCCGACGATATCAAAATCAAACGTGGGGTCCGTCAGGGATGTATACTATCCCCACTGCTGTTTAACATCTACTCTGAGGAAATCTTTCAAGAAGCAGTGGATGATGTTGAGGCCGGAATTCGAATTAACAGAGAATGTATCAATAACATAAGATACGCAGATGACACTGGTATTCGCTGACAGTTCTGAAGCCCTGCAGGAGTTAATGAACAGAATCGCGGAGGTCAGTCAGAGATACGGACTTTCACTAAACACTAAGAAAACAAAATGTATGATTATCTCTAAGAACAAACAGCAATTTGGACGAATCAGTGTGAATGGTCAACAAATAGAAAGAGTAAAAACATATACCTACCTTGGTACGAACGACAATGAAAATTGGGACCATTCTATAGAAATCAAATGTAGGATAGAGAAAGCAAGATCTGCATTTCAAAAAATGTCAAAGTTGTTCAAATGTCATGATTTGTCGATACCCATAAAAGTCAGATTACTACGATGTTATATCTTTCCTATACTGTTGTACGGAGTTGAGTCGTGGACTCTCACAGACGACACCTGCAAGAAAATAGACGCTTTTGAGATGTGGCTTTTTCGTCGAATCCTGAAGATATCTTATACCGACCACATTACTAATGAGGGTGTTTTGCTGAGAATGCAAAAAGAAAAAGAGCTGTTAATCAGAATAAAAACAGCCAAAATTGAATACCTCGGTCATATCATGAGGAACAGTGAAAGATATGGACTGCTGCAACTGGTCTTACAGGGAAAAGTAGAGGGAAAGCGAGGACCAGGAAGGCGAAGGATTTCGTGGCTGAAAAATCTACGTACGTGGTTCAACACAACCACTACAAATCTTTTCAGAGCAGCAGTGTGCAAAGTACAGATTGCCATGATGGTCGCCAACATCCGAAACGGATAGGCACTAAAAGAAGAAGAAGAAGATGTAACAGAAACCACGCCATCGAGACAGAGATACAATGTATATGTCATATAGCAGAAAATCGTCTATACATTGTACGATTTACAGCATTTAAATGTACGAAAATTAGCTATGAATGTAGACCTAATCGGTTCTTAAATGCTCTTGAGAAAATAGTGGAAAGAATACTGTATTCATTACGCATGAAAAAGAATGTCCAATTTTCCAATCTAACAAAAACAAATTTTGAATTTTCGAATTGGCCCTTTTGTCGTATATTACATCGCATGTCCCACAAATCACTAACCAGCACACAAGTGTCGCAGCAAATACCTGTCTCATTCCATTCGTCTATCCTATCGAGATCAATCGAGTCTTAGAGCAGCTGATGTTACGTAATAATTACATGACGAAATTCACTTATACGAGATCTGTATACACCAAATCAACCTTAATGAACTTTGGACTGTGAGTAATCAGCGTTAGCATCCACTCTATTCGATTGTTACAGCCGTTCTGCTATGAAACCCTGCAACTTAACCGGTTTGCTGAACTTAATTCAGTTTGGATATAAACAATTCCGGCCTTAGTGAAGTCGACGTCGTGCCTTTGTTAAGCTTTGTTTGCTGGTTAAAAAGTTTTGGATGCATATAAATTCTCCTGGAGGAACTTATCTATTGTAAAATACGACTCTATTGGCCCTGCAACCATAAATTCGTTGCAAGTCGTCTAATTTCCAGCTGTCATTTTCGGACAGCGTTGCCAGAATTGTAGAGGATCCAGAGAGTTATTCAATAATGAAAATGCAAGGTTATTATTATTAATTCAGAGATAAATGATGTCAGATTAGTTCTCCAGATTTTGTTTTAGTAATCAGTATTATATTATTTTTATCAATTATAATCCTGGTGTACGCTGAAAATAACTCTTCTAGCTAGAATATTTGTATTCTATTTTTTTTAAGTGAGAATAAATAAATTGTGATTCGTAATGGTTTTGTGTTATTTTTTTTTAGTTAGGAAATAAAATACCTATTTAACGTCTTAACTTCTCTGTAAAAGTAGCATTCGACACACAACACGATAAAATTGTGTAAAAACAAAAAACATTGTGGCGCCCAACGTGGGGCCTACTTATGCCTACTCGCTTACCAAACAGTAGGGACTGGGTTCCCAGTACAAACATCAGAAATTTTTCAAATTCTAACTTAATTGAGCCTAAACCGTGTTTAGGGTGGCACGTAAAGCCGTCGCCCGGCTAAGTAGGTAGTGGTTAACACTAAAACCTGAGCCAGCATGTTATATGAATGAAAAATGCACAATAAGCCAATTTAGTACACAACCCACACTACCAACGAAAATGTTCTGAGGAGAATAGGCACAGATAGGGAACTGCTAAACATCATTAAAGCCAGAAAAGTTAGCTACCTGGAACACATAATGAGAAACGAAAAGTACCGCCTCGCACAACTGATCATCCAGGTTACGATTGAAGAAAAACGGGGTCTAGGTAGGCGCTAGATTTCATGCCTTAGAAATATCAGAGACTGGACCGGTCTTGATTCAACATCTTTGTTTAGTGCCGCATTGGACAGAGGCACATTTGCCAGTGTAGTCGCTCACATCCACTAAAGCCGAAAACACCACAAGCAGAAGAATGCAGTACAACCGATTATAACAACAAACGACATAGCGTCGCCAAAACATTAGAATAGGACTTTTCATCATGGCCATGTTCCTCGTGGTGATAGATTTTAGAGCAGCTGATGTTTTGCTATAAAACCCTGCAACTTAACCGGTTTGCTGAACTTAAGTCAGTTTGGGGTTTGGATATAAACAATTCCGGCCTTAGTGAAATCGACGTCATGACTTTGTTAAGCGTTGTTGGCTGAAAAAATTGCTGGTAAAAAGTTTTAGATGTATATAAATTCTCCTGGAAGAGCTTATCTATTGTGAAATACGACACTATCAGCCTGTTTTCCATAAATTCGTAGCACGTCATCCCAATTTGAAGGTGTTATTTTCGGACAGCGTTGCCAGGATACTAGAGAATCCAGAAAATTATGAAAGAACGAAAATGTAACGTTATAATTATTGAACTAGGTGTAAGAAATAAAAATAGACTTATTCACAATCAGTTTAATAAAACCTAGGAGACCGGTTTTGCAAGCCACAATTTGCTTCAGGTTTCTGGTAAAGCAACTAAGCGCTAAAAATACAAAATTGCCAGAATTAGGCTACGAACAGGTGAAAATTATTATAAATTATGCTAATATATCGCCACAGTTATTCCTCCTCCTAAGTGCCTTCTCTATTGAGGTTGGCGATCAATATGGCAAATTTATATACCCTTTTTACCTTCGATTTGGCCTTCTAATATTACCTGGAGCTGCTGAAATTCCCTATGGCACATAATGTGTCCTAGATATGACGTCTTTCTAATTTTGATTGTGTTGACCAGATGAGGACGTGTGTTCATTATTTGCACAGTTATTCTTCTTCTTCTTCTTTAAGTGCCGTGTCTGTATTCAGACGTTGGCCGCCATCATGTTTACAATTTCTTGAAATCTCTCTCTATCGGCTGCTGCGCGAAATAATTCTTCTACTGTGCAGCCACACCATTGTCTAATATTACGCAGCCATGAAAGTTTCTTTCGACCAACCCATCTCTTTCCCTCCACTTTTCCTTGTATTATAAGGCGAAGCAGATGGTATTTAGGTCCTCTAATTATATGACCGAAGTATTCTGTTTTTCTCCTCTTTATGATGCTTATGAGCAGACGTTCTGAATTCAGCATTTGAAGAACATCTTCATTGGAAGTGTGCGAAACCCACGATATCTTTAGGATTCGTCGATAGCACCACAATTCGAATGCTTCTATTTTGTTTAGCATTGTGGTTTTTAACGTCCATGTCTCACAACCATACAATAGGATAGACCACACATAACATTTCAGCACCTTCTTTCGAATATTCATCGACAGGTTTCTGTTACATAAAACTGGTTTCCAGGTCATAAAAGCCTTCCGTGATATTTCGATCCTAATTATTATCTCTTCATCAGAGTCACAATTTACATTTAACCAGCTGCCAAGGTACTTGAAATGATTTACCCGTTCTAACTCCTCTCCATCAAGAGAAAGCTGACCTTGATCTATATTAATCTTTCCAACTGCCATCCACTTTGTCTTTGAAATTTTGATTTTAAGGCCTCTCCGATAACTTGCTTCACTGACTAGATTTAGTAGTGTCTGAAGATCTTGTAAATTTTCAGCAAGAATGGCTGTATCGTCAGCGTATCTAATATTGTTAATTACTTCTCCGCCTAGCCTTACTCCCTCTTGTCTGTCATCCAAAGCCTCCCTAAAGATTTCTTCAGAGTACAGATTAAAAAGGGTGGGTGATAAAACACAACCTTGTCGTACTCCACGTTTTATCGGCAGTTTTTCAGTACGACTGTCTCCCATTTGGATAGAGGCTACTTGATTGTAATATAAGTATTTCAGCAGTCTTATATCGTAGTGGTCAAGTCCTGCTGTCTGCAGGCAATCGAAAAGTGTATTATGTTGTACTCTGTCGAATGCCTTCTCGAAGTCGATGAAACAAACATAAACGTTCTTTCGGAATTCACAACTTTTTTGTAATAGAACGCGCATACAAAATAGTGCTTCTCTAGTTCCTAGACCATTTCTAAATCCAAATTGCTTATTACTCATTCTAGTTTCGCACAGAAGGAATACTCGGTTTTGTATAATACGTAAAAGTATCTTAAGTGTGTGAGTTATCAAACTGATTAGTCTAAAATCGCTACATTTGGTGGGCCTGCTTTTCTTTGGTAATGTTATAAACAGTGACTCCAACCAATCATCTGGTATTTTTCCTTCGTTGTAAATTATTAGGGGCACTGCACAGTTATTAGGGGCACTAAAATAAAAATAAAATACTATAAATGTTACTTACATGCCGCTACAAGAAATAATGTTTTTATATATCCGCGGAAACATACTCAAAACTCCGTTATGGTTGGCAGGTGTTTGATAGTCGTCAGCTTTACTGCATTTAGACAAATGGAGTGTCAAATATAAAAACATTCCTTGTATCGTCATGCAAGTAACATTATTTATAGTATTTGATTTTTAATTTAGTGTCCCTATTAACTATCCACACATAACATTGGCATATTTATAATAATTTGCACGTAACAGTTTTAACGTAAACGTTTTAATATCTGATAGAGTTGATAAAGCTACAAAAATGCTGCACACGCTCTATAAAGTGTCAAAAACAATTGGTCTTAAAATTAACACCTCAAAGACAAAATTTATGACCAACCTTGTAGTCAGCGATAAAATTCAGATTGAGAGTCATAGCATCGACCAAGTAATAGCTTACAAATATCTAGGGCATGAGATTCGCTTAGGCCGAGATAACCAGACAACTGAAATACAAAGAAGGATAGGTCTCACATGGGCTGCCTTCGGTAGATTAAATAACATTTTCAAGTCTAATATTCCAGTTTGTTTAAAAAGAAAGGTTTTTTACCAGTGTGTATTGCCGGTTCTTACATATGGTGCAGAAACACTAACTCTGACAAAAAGAACAATAAATAAAATAAGAGTTACACAACGCGCTATGGAAAGATCAATGTTAGGTATTACCATCAGAGATAAAGTACCGAACCTAGAAATAAGAAGAAGAACAGGAGTCACGGAGGCAGTTGAAAGAATAGCCATGGCTAAATGGGCTTGGGCAGGACATGTTGCCAGACTGACGGATGACAGATGGACCAAAAAGATTCTGGAATGGCGACCAAGGCAGGAGGCATATCGAAGCAGAGGACGACCACCGACTAGATGGACGGATGATATCAAGCGCATCACCACAAATTGGATGCAAGAAGCTCAATATAGAAATAGGTGGAAATTTTTACGGGAGGCCTACGTTCAGCAGTGGACAAATATAGGCTAGTTGATGAACAGTACAAACAATAATTCTGGAAATTTTGTATTTGTAGCGTCTAGTTGCCTTACCGAAGACCTGAAGATGTATAACAAATTGTGTGCGAAACCGGTTGTCCTTGGTAATATTAATCTGATTCTGAGTCGTTGGAAAGAGGACGTAATATCGCCCTAAGATTATTTTTTCTTATATTATCAACGTGTTTTGTAGATACAGTCCTTCCTCATAGAGTTATTTATAGAGAAGATTTTAGCTCTAGATTAAAAAAATGTAAACATCACTTTTAACATAATAATCGATTATCCTACTAACTTCGCCAATATAAGCATTATAAAAACCTATAATTATAGTTTGATTAGTTGGCTATAACGTTGTCTATTTTTTTCCATCGATGTAATCGGTTGCTCTTTATCACAGACTAAAAATATTGAATCAAATTGTTTCGTGTTTGAAAGATTAATGTCTGTTGACTACAATAATAATCGATAGACGATACAAACACCAGGAATAAAAATAATACGATATATGTATAATTAAATTTATAAATCATTCTAAAAATAGCGAAAATTTTTCAATAAGCGAAAATACTCGGTCATGAAAAACAAAGAAAAAATGTAGTGTAGCTAAAGAGCACAATAAAGTTCACTAAAATCTTAAGTAAAAAATTTATGACATAAGAGACTTTTTTCTTCGAGATTTTCCCATAGCTCAACATAGGTAGAAGAAAAATGTCCTGGCTGAGAAATCTCAGAGAATGGTTTGGATGCAGCTCAACTGAACTCTTTCGGGCTGTAGTGTCAAAAGTTAGAATAGCAATGATGATTGCCAACCTTCGTCGCGGATATGGCACGTAAATAAGAAGTTGTGCCCAACCCTCCCTACAGTCCGGACTTAGCACCAAGTGATCATCACTTATTCCAAAAATTAAATGAACACTTGGGTGGCTTACCCTTCAGTACCGATGATGAAGTCAAGGAAGTGGTTACTCGATTCCTCAAAGGATTGGAAGTAGAAATATGGGGATAGAAAAGTTGGAGCATCCTCAGCAAAAGTGTTTGAACAGAAATGGCGATTATGTAGAAAAATACTGTAAGTTTTGTTTTAAAATTATGTAGAACAAAAATAAAGCTGCTCCCGGTGTCGGAAAGTTGGTCGAGAACACTTCGTCGACGGAAAATTAGTCGACAACATTTGGTCGACAAACAGTTGGTCGAATGCACAATTCATCGAATGTACAAATCGTCGACGAACATTTGATCGAATGGATTTTTCGTCGACAAAGACCCAAAGGGAATAATGGTGACAAATGAAGGATTATTGATTTTTATTTTTTTTTTCAAGATTTTGTTTAAATTTTCTGCTGTGGTCTAAATTGTTGATAAGTATCAATTGTCCGGAAATGCTCCGTTCGCAAGTGCGCCGACACCAAAAAGAAGAACGGTACAACATCACTAATAATTAAAATATCTGTTTATATTTGCTGCCTACTCTCCCACCGCAGCTAATTTTTTCATTAAAGGACATCGGACACATCTTATGGAAAATATAATGTCACTCAAATTCAATAAAATTTATACCAATAGATTCGTTTTAAATTAACGATCAAATCTTATCATTGCGCCAACTCTCTATTTTCAAAAATTAGAGCAGAAATTGATATAAATAAATCTGAAATCAAATGGGTAGGTACATAAGAGAGAGAAAAAATATTTTAAAATACCCAGATTTTCGGTACTCAATAAATCAGCGGATTAGTTTCACTAATCCGCTTAGGCCCAGCGGGATTTAAGCTGTTATGAATAGCACTTAGAGCAATAATGATTGTAAACTAACTTTAATTGCAATTTGCGCCGTAATTAATCATAATTAAGAGTTTGCGCAATGATAAGAATTGATCGTTATATTAAAACGAATCTAATCGTATAAATCTTATTGAATTTGAGTGACATTATATTTTCCATAAGATGTGTGCGATGTCTTTTAAAAATAATTAAAATTTAGAAAAAAAATTAACAAATCACCAAAAATAAATAAATTCGGATATGTATAATACAATATTCCAGTTGACAAAATAAAAACCAATATTCCGTCGTTTGTCACCATTAATCCCTTTATCCTAAAGATAAATAACAGTTTGTCGACGAAAGATCCATTCGAACAAATGCTTGTCGACGAATTGTACATTCGATGAATTGTGCATTCGACCAAGTGTTTGTCGACCAAATGTTGTCGACTAATTTTCCGTCGACGAAGTGTTGTCGACCAACTTTCCTAGACCCAGCTGCTCCATATAAAATATGCTCCAATTATATGTATTATTTTCCTGTATATAAATAAAAAATGGTTTAAATGAGAACAAAACAAACCGCTATTAATAAAACACATATAGATAGGTGTATGTGGGATATACATAATATATTAGCGTCTCGCTTTCGCGGTTTTAAATTACAAAATCCTTGTGAACTAATTCTAGAGCTTTCATTTTTATACTCACGATGCCCAACAAATGCACCAACATCCAATTAACACGTTCCGTACACATTTAAAATGATTTATTGCGGTTCTCATAAACTTAGAAGAGAGAAACTGATCCGAAAATAATTTTATATTTTAAAATTTTTTCATATTACGAGAGCGTTTATGGCAGGCACATCCACGAGATATCATTTATGTTTCACAACTAACACAGTTGAATAAAACAGTAGAATGGCTTGTTTTTGCTGGTTAGACGGCTCTCGCAACCTCAGACTACATAATGTGTTTTGTGAAGTGGAAGGATTTTTAGTATGTTATGGAAATGGTCCAAAAAATTTTATACAGATAGCGAAGAGGACAAAATTTCACGACGAATATTAAAAAAATAAGCCAAGGCCCTTTGCTATCACCATCACAGATAAACTATAGGCAATAAGCGTACAGAAGGCATCTATTGTAACGATGCAAGAATCCTGTAAGTTTTAATTCGCGTATTTCAATTCCAATTCTGCATATAAGGTTTTAATATGCGCCTTACAATAACAAATATTAGATCGGTAGTTTGTTATAAACATTCCAATCCATCTTAAACTTCGACGAAAAACACTTAGTGTCTCCTCGATTAAACTAATCAAAATCAGAATGTCTCTTTTACTCAATTGTCTGGAGCAAATCACCTATAGTTAAGCACCGATTAAGCTATTTAGCGTTGTGTCTTAGCCAGTGAGGAAATTTTTATCGGTGAAAATATTATCGATACGTGAGATTTCCCGGTTTAGAGTTTGAATTCATTCCCTTTTTAGAGTTTGAAGAAACCATTTCACAACTAATGCAGTTGAATAAAATGGTAGAATGACTTGTTTTTGCTGGGTAGACGGCTTTCGCAACCTCAGACTACTTAATGTGTTTTGTGAAGTGGAAGGATTTTTAGTATGTTATGGAAATGGTCCAAGAAATTTTTATATAGATAGCGAAGAGGACGAAATTTCACAAAAACAGTTTTTTAATAATAATAAGCCAATGCTCTTTACTATCACTTACTGTTTATAGTAGTTAAAAACTAGACAATGAATGTATAGCAGGCATACAGTGTAACGGTCCAAATATCCTATATAATAGTTTCAATTCGCGTATTTCAACTCCCATTCTGTAAAAGGTTTTAATATGGAACGGAATGTATGGAACGGTTTGTTATAAATATTCCAATCTATCTTACAACTCCGGCGAAAAACATGTAGTGTCTATTGGATTAAAATAAACAAAATTTTAGTTTTTCCTGAGCAATTTGATGTCGCGAAACATTCCTGTTCCTCCCAACCACGTATACTCCATTTTCGATCTGTCAACCTTAAGTCCTCCGTCTTTAATAGCTTTTCTCAAACCCTTCAACTTCTCCTGCAACATTTCTTTAATTAAAAATGTAAAGACTGAAATAGTTTTGTACACACTTATGACAACAGGTGAACAGGGAAAAGTGTACTTTTGAAGTGTGTAAAACAAATAATTCCTAGCTGAGCGCTTTCGGCTTATAAAGCCATCTTCGGAGCTATGCTACAATAGAAAGGTCTCTAATGAATAATTGATCTTAGAATTCAAAAGTTTAACTTACGTCAAAAGGTTCAAAATACCACTATGAAGAGAGATGGATCCCATGTACGATATACAAAAAATACTTCTATTACTTGTGCAGATTTTTAAATGATGGAAAAAATATAGAAAAAAACCTTGTCTATCTGTTGAAAAAAGGTGGTCAATTCTGTTCTTAGTCGGAAAAGTTGAAAAAACATATATATTACAAGCACAAAGGACTTTCACGAAAAACTACATTACAATTACAACAAAAATTTGATCATGGTAAGGTCAAGAGACCTTACCATCTGATGTGTGCTGTGTCAGTATGAGGAATGGCGGCATGTAGTCTGGTGGATTTTAATGACAGCTGACATAGATAGTGTGTGCTGGTAAAGGTACTTTCATCTTTTCTCATAATAAGTGACAGTTGATTTATGACATTTTAGCAATCGAATTGAACAACTTTTCAACATGGTCTGTAGTTACATAAATCTAGTTTTTTTAAATTATAGTGAAATACATAATATTATTGAAAAAAGAAGACTTAAGGTCCAAGATAAATCAGATGACAAGTTATCCTTCAAAAAACTGAACTCGGATCTTTTTTAAAAAAATTAATATAGGATGTAAAGAAGCTTGATGGTGAAGTTTTCCATATTATTGGATAAGTCACAAATTTCATTAGGTGCACTTGAGTGTATCGAGGATGGAAAATAAAATTAATTAAAAAGGAATTTTTTGAGAATATGATTTTTCTAAAGAATAAGCTGCCAAATGATTGATTACAATTATTGATTTATAATGATAATATTTAGTAAAGAATTAAAAAGTTTTATAAAAAATGTTTGATTTTCTTTGCATGAGAGGTCAAACTTCTTTCTCTAGCTCTAGAGTCTCCCACAAGAGTCTGAATAGAGGTTTATAGTTGTAATTAAGATTGATTTGTGTATTTAAGCAAAAATCAGGATTAAGTTGCATTTCTTTAGTTATCTCTAGATCTTCTAAAAGGTTCGTTTGTCTATAGTTTTTGGTTGGTATGTTACGTAAAATTGCACTGTTTTTGGAAGGAGAGAAGGAATGGTTGCTAAATATAACGTGATAACCAAAGTTGGATTTTTCTGGATTGTTGAGATGTTCCTTGATCCTCTGAGAAAGAGTCCTCATAGTTCTGCCCACATAAGTCATGTTACAATCCCCACAAGACAGCTTATAAATACCACTTTTATTTAATTTGTCGATTTTATCTTTGGTGTGGCTGAAGATGTTATTTTTGGTTTTGAAGATGTTTAGGTTACTGACTTTATTACAAAGTAATCTTGATACTTTTCTGAAATTGGCCCTAAGTAGGATAAGGATCTATAAATAGATGTAGTGTTGGGTTCGTTTTCTATGTTAAAAGCTTGGTTTAGTCTCTTTTTGAGTATTGACTTTCTAATGACCTTATCTACGGTAGAAGAGGGGAAGCCATTGTTGTTTGCTATTTGTTTAATGATTGAAATTTCGTTGTTGTAATTGTCTTGGGACATGCACTCAAAAAAATTTAGTTCGTAATATTGATTAACAGTGATTATTGAATAGTATTTCGTTCTCACAACAATTTAATTTGTTGTTTCAACGAACTTTTAGACATTGACGAATGTACTTGGTTATTGTCACAATGATTGAATAATAATTGTGAGAATAACTAGAGTACATTAATCAATAACACTCAATTTATTCAGCCAATAACTTAGTTTCGTATATTCAATAAATACTGTTAATTGTGGCAGCAACTCACGTTCTTGATTTCGTAGATGACAAGCAATTACCTTGGTTTATCGTGACAACGTACAGATTTCATTAAAACAATGTACAAATGTTGTTAATATAGAGTAATATATGATTATTGAATAGATGTACACTGATTGTTGTGCCAACGAATGCATTAATTAATCTACTACTGCCTTTAATTCCCACAATCAATGCGTTAATTGTGACAATAATCGTGGTTGTTGAGACAATAAATGTTTTGCTTGACCATTTGAAATGTAACGGCTTTTCCTTGAAAGTGCCGAATAATAATTGCATTTTGTCTCCAAGTGTAGTCCGTAGATAGTAGAAGGAAGATAAGGATAAGATATTACTTATTTTTTATATTTGAATAAAAGTAAGTTTTTTCTGATAAGGTAAATACGGGAGAACATTCTAATTAAAAATAAACTTGTCAGTGTCTTATGTTTGTAAGTGTTTACTTTTAATATTGTCTTGTGATGTTATTTATAAGATGAACTGAAAATGAATTTTCGAATCCTGAAAGGGAAAAAATTATTAGTATTTTTGAAAATTTAAACGCAGAATAAAATATGACAGTATTATAGAGGGTCTGACGTCCCTGAGAACTTCTATAATGATTATTTTAATAAGTCACAGGGGTGAAAAATAGAAAATTTAGTATGATTTTTTTATTTCAAATATAATATTCAAAAGAAACTTTTTGTTTATTCTAAGGGACTTTCAGCCCTCAGTAATAATGTAGTCTTTTATTCTGAAGTTAAATTTTTCAAAAATACTTATTAGTTTTCTCAGGATTCCAAAAAAATGAATGCGTTTAAAAATAATTCGATCGAAATTTTGCCCCTGCGCTCTCAAAAATGATTAAAGTGTTATACATTTTTGAAATCACCATTTCAAACAGTTTTAAATGAGCTGTCATATGATGTACTTTCCCATTAAAAAAATCAAAGTTACGCCTGTCACCTGAAGAGGGATCGTGTAAAGTTCGAAACATTGATGTTATAATATACTTTGATAATTTTAAAAATCGACCTGTCTGAGCGTTTTGCTTATGTACTAAAAATAAATAAGTTGATAAGGGGGGGGAGTGTAACACTTATTCCAGTGCACTGTATAAGCGATATAATAATTATGAGAAATCACACAGTGTAAAGTCCTAAAGGTTAAGGACAAAAAAGGGGATTTAAAAAATTATTATTAATCAATTAATATGATACATTGGGCTAATGCATTCAGTAATTATTAATATAAAATACGTTCATAGTAGGAATGAACGAAACTGATTGTAAGAATGAATAGAATTGCTTGTCAGAATAACCGTATTTATTGTGCCAATGAACGGAATTAATTGTAAAAATAAACGGAAATAATTGTAGAAATAAACGAAATACGTTAGGAGAAAAAACACTGTTATTGGCACAACGAATGGTCTTCGTCGGTCAATTAACGACGTTGTTGTTTCAATAAATAGTGTTCGTTGACTCAACGAACTGAGTTCGTAATATCAATAAAATGATATTATGGTATACATAATGAATGTTCGTCCATTCAATAAACGTTACATTGGCTCAACTAACGAAAATAATGAATTGATGAACATCGCTTTGTTGTTCCAATAAAACCAAGAATTGGACAAATTTTAAGAATTGCGTTTGTTGTCTGAATTAACATTTTTATTGATATTACGTACCTTTTTCGTTGAGTGTGGGGATGTTTACAAGTCTGTGAACATAACATTGAATAGCTGCCATCTTATGTTGAAAGGGACGGTTAGATGATATGGGTATCATAAATATGGTCAGTTTGAGTGGGTTTTCTAAGTACTGAGTATTCCAGAGTAGTAGAAGGTGTAGAAGCAGAATATGTATTCTTTTTGATGGTTAGGTCTAGAAAATTGATCATGTTGTTGGTTTCTAACTCCAATGTGAACTTAATTGCTGGATGAAGGTTATTAATTATTGAAATAATGTTGTCAGGTTCTGAAGGAGGACCTTCTATAAATGCTAAAATATCATCCACATATCTGTACCATAGGATTATTTGTGGATGTGATTGGACAAAAGTATTTTCAAGAGAATCTAGAAAAATATCTGCCAGTAGTGGAGATAAAGGATTTACCATTGCTAGACCTTCTGGTTGTCTGTAAATTTTGTTGTTGAAGATGAAGAAATCTTGAGAAGGTCTATATTCTTTGAAATTAGAAGATTGTTTACAATAGGAATAGTTTCTAGTCTAGGAACATTAGTGAAAAGATTAGTCACGTCAAAAGAGACCACAGTAAAATTGTTTGGAAGGTTAGTCGAAGAAAGTTTTTTACCACCTTTTTACTAACATAACTAATAGTCTAAAGTTGATTCTCCTGTGCAATGGCTCGCAACTTGTCAATTATTTTTCCCACATTTTTTAGCAATTATGCAGATATGCCACCGCGTAGCTTGTGCGGGAAATGTAGAAAATTACATTAAAAATTACGTATGCTACCAAATATGTTCAAAGCAGTTCAAATGTTCCCTCACAGATGTCAGTAACATGCAAATTAGACACAACAAAACCATAATCACAGTCAGGGCCGCGTTTAGGTCAATTGACGCCCTAGGCAATCCTCTAGTAGCCGCCCTTCAAACAAAAAAAATTGTAGAAATTTTTATCTAAATAAGAATACACTAAAAATGGATTTAAACTACGATGTTTATATACCGTTAACAGAAAAAATTGTCATTTCAGTTCGATCACATCAGAGACTTCTTTTCAAAAAAAAAATTGCTTGACAAAATCGATAAATTATTAACACGTCCTTGCGTCATACTTGATGGGAAATTATTTTTAATTCTTGACATTTTCGAAAATGACCTTTCAGCGGACTGGGTTAGCAATAGCAATGGCAACTGGGATGCACAAATAAATGTACAAAGCAATGTCAAAATTAGGGAAGATATCTTTCAATCCACTTAGTGCAGTCACTGAAGGTTTTCATCAATCGATTTTTATGAAAATTGGTGAGTAGTTAGAGAATACCTCAATAAACAAAGGTGACATGATGCCAACTTGCGCTTTTACCGTGGTGGTGGATGCCACCCCTTCTCGGTGGTGAAAATTATATTTTTTTAAATAATACCATAAATCTATAGAGAGACAAGTTCTAAGCAAAATTTGTTATACAAAGTTATTAATATAAATCAAAACTTTTTGAGTTATTAAAGATAAAATTTTATTTTTTCGTAAAAAAATGCATGTTTTAAAGCTGTTTTTCACGTATAACTTAAAAACTATAAGTTTTTACAAAAAAGTTATTATTACCAAAATTGAAGATAATAAAAAGCTGAATACACTCCTCACTTAAAGAACTAAACTAATGTTAATTCGAAGTGTGTTATTGGTAATTGAATGTATATTTTTTTTCAACGTTTACTCAAATCTAAGTATTCAAGCTGAAATAAGGGAAACGATACATTTTATAAAATATATCTGTCAAGCACTGTCAAAGTACTTCGGAGTACCGGAGTACCTATCAAATGAGCTCCAGTAGAAGTTAATAGCATCACAATTAAGCAAGTTATGATGAAAATAAGAGAACCCTTTAGAACTATTTAGGAAAAAGTGAAAAATAAAACATAAGTACACCATTTCCACACAAATTAAAATTTTTAGTAATCCTTAGAAGAATTTCTTTATATTAGCAAAAGTAATGATTTCAATAATTTTGAAGGTTTAGAATGCATATTTTTGAAAAACAGTTATAATTTAAAAAATCAGAAATTCTAAAATTTTTATTTTCTTTTGATACTCCAAAAATACTCAGTATACGTAAAAAGTGATATATGTATAACAAAATTTTAGTTTTTTCTGTATCAAATATTTTACCTTTTTACTATTTCTTTATGGCAAAAAATAACCGAGATAGAAACGTGTAAATCTTAAATTTTGCTGCGAGAACCATGTAACCGGGGCCATTTAACCTTTTATTTAAAAAAAAGTAAGGGGTTTAAAAGATTAGGTGGTTTAATAACCATTAAAATTAACTTTCAAATGTTTTTAGACAAACCTGATATCGTAAAAATTAACGTAAGTAATTAAAAAAAAAAACAATAACTTTTTTGTAAAAATTTTTAAAAGATAAATTCTGAAAAATATTTTCTGTATAAATTTTAATGCTATCAGCTTGTCCGGAGGCTCATTTAATAGATATTTCTAAGTACTTTGACAAATGTTTAAGAAGTTTATGTAATAAAATGCATAATTTTCCCGTTATTTAAGCTTGAATACTTAGATTTGGGTACTCACTGAAAAAAATATACATACATTCAATTACCTATAACTCAGTTTTAGTTAACATTAAAAGGTTTTTCCACTAAGGAGTTTATTTCGTTTTTTTATTAGCTTCAATTTTGGTAATAATAATTTTTTTGCAAAATCTTATAGTTTTTGAGTAATTTATGAAAAATCGGTTAAAAACATGCATTTTTCTCACGAAAAATGAAAATCTTTGATCTTGAATCACTCAAAAAGTTTTAAATTATTTCAATAACTTTATGAATGATGTATCTTAGTCGTCTTTATTTTGTATCAGATTTTCAGCTTGTTTAATAATTTCTTCATTGCTTAATTTTGGGAAATATGTTAATAACACGAAAACGTTGATAAATAAGTCGATAAGATTCCAGACGTCTATTCAGGTCTCTTATCAGAGTGTCGATTTTAATATAGAATGTGTGGATCTTCATCGGATCACTAGTCGAAAAGTTTGGTTCACCATCGGCCCCCTCGTCAAATTGAATTTTTCTTTTTCGCTTTCTTATTTCTTTATATGTTTTATTTGAGCACAATTTTTTTGGCTTCCTTGAGGTAAAGTAATTTGAAAGAGCTTCATACTGTTTAATGACAGAACCCAGATCCATAATTTTTATATAAAAATATTTTTTTGTACAGTATTTTTGCCGCCCTCTCATAATGTGCCGCCCTAGGCAACTGCCTATATTGCCTAATGGATAAAGCAGCCCTGATCACAGTGGAAGTTAAGAAGTATGAGAACCATCACAATTCGCTGTAAATCATACAGAAGGAATGTTTATCTAATGTTCCTTTTAATTGTTGTTCCTAATTTTAATATCTTTCCCGGTCTTAACACTTCCACGAAATAACTCACAGACAACATACAAACTTTAATTTTCTCTGTTTATTTATTAGAAATACCCACATATCCTCTCAGCATATTCTCAGATTGGTCGCCATTGAACAAGTCGTATATGTATATTTATGTTGGTAAAGAAGATGAATTGACATCGGCCGCACACATGTTACATTTATACAAGTGGTTCAATTATAGTCAAGTGCTTTGATATTCAAGACAACCGTTAGAAAAACATTTGAGTATAAAGTGGTGTATGAGTTTTTTTATTAGCTTTTAGTTTGATGGAAATGAGTATTAAAATAACATGTAATGTAATTATAAAGTTGTCGTTCTGAAGAGTTACTAGGTTATAAAAAATTTTGTCGTTCGATACGAGATGGCTCTACAGTTCTACAGGGTTCGTAGATATATTTCTCTAAAAAATAAGGTATGTAATTAGTTCAGAAAGCCACTGCGCATCCGCTAGGAAAAATATTCTAATTCGGATTTTTTGCAAAATATTACTCAAAAAGGACTCCTTTTAACAAATTTGCATGTTGCCAGGACCAAAAGGTGGTCAAAAATTTTTGAAACTTTTTTTTTTGTTTTTTTTTCCTAAAATTATTACTTTTGCATGGAAAAACGTTTTTTTAGGTTTTTTGGATCATTCCAAACAGAAAAGGTCTTTAGTGACTTTTCTCTAAAAATGATAGTTTTTGACATATAAGCGATTAAAAATTGAAAAATTGCGAAATCGGCCATTTTTAACCCTCAAAAACTATGTGAAAAACTTAAAATTTGAATGTTGCCAAGGTAGATAGATATACTTTAAACATCGATTGATGAAATCCCAAAGAGTTTTTTGCAATACAATATTCAAAACTCCTTTATTTTTTAATTGCTAATAAAGCGTGCGCTTTCCACCGACAGTATGGTGCAAATGAAAGGAATAAATTCGTTATTTCGTAAACTGACGACTTTAAGGAAAAATCCCGAAACAGGTCGATTTTTATTTTTAAGATATGATATTGTGGCATAAATGGTATACTAGTGACGTCATCCGTCTGGGCGTGATGACGTAATCGATGATATTTTTTAAATGAGAATAGGGGTCGTGTGGCAGCTCATTTGAAAGGTTCTTCAATTCTCTATTCAGTAATGTAAACATTTACATAATTATTTATACAGGGTGTCCTTCTACTTCTTTTTTTGTCAAATAATTTAATTCAATAAAAATTTTTTGGACACCCTGTATAAATAATTATGTAAATGTTTATATTACTGAATAGAGAATTGAAGAACCTTTCAAATGAACTAGCACATGACCCCTATTCTCATTTAAAAAAATCATCGATTACATCATCACGTCCAGATGGATGACGTCACAAGTATACCATATATGCCACAATATCATAATTTAAAAATAAAAATCGACCTGTTTCGGGATTTTTTCTTAGAGTCGCCAGTTTACGAAATAACGAATTTATTCCTTTCATTTGCACCATACTGTCGGTGGAAAATAGTGTCGCGCACACTTGATTAGCAATTAAAAAACAAAGGAGTTTTGAATATTGTATTGCAAAAAACTCTTCGGGATTTCATCAATCGATGTTTAAAGAATATCTACCTATCTTGGGAATATTCAAATTTTCAGTTTTTCACATAGTTTTTGAGGGTTAAAAATGGCCGATTTCGCAATTTTTCAATTTTTAATCGCTTATATGTCAAAAACCATCATTTTTAGAGAAAAGTCACTAAAGACCTTTTCTGTTTGGAATGATCCAAAAAACCTAAAAAAACTTTTTGCCCATGTAAAAAAAAATTTTAGGATAAAAACAAAAAAAAACGTTTAAAAAATTTTTTACCACCTTTTGGTCTTGGCAACATGAAAATTTGTTAAAAGGAGTCCTTTTTGAATAAGATTGTGCAAAAAATCCGAATTACAATATTTTTCCTAGCGGATGCGCAGTGGCTTTCTGGACTAAATGTACCGTTTGACAAGCATCTGTAAAGTTTTATGTAGATTTGTCATCTCATCCATATAATTATTTACAGGTTAGTGCGATGCCACATTATGCGTTTTGACCGGATGCGTTTCCACCGCAGTCAGTCAAAACGCATAGTGTGACAGGTCGGCCCGGTTGCGTTGGAAACGGATGCGTTTTGAGACATCGTTACTTGCTTACAAACTGCACCAGACTAAACGCATAGTGTGACAGGTCGGTCGGACAAAAACGGATGCGTTTCCACCGCATCCGGTCAAAACGCATAATGTGACATCGCACTAACGTTGATCAAATTTGAGTGTCATAGTATGTTTTTACAATAGAGGAAATTGAATATCGAGCAGCATAAGATGTTTTTATTTTTGTTAAGTTGTAGCAGTAAAACATGAAGCGTGAAGAGGAAAGTACTGGGAAACTGGACGAGCATGAAAGATATATTAAAGAATCTTCAAGAAAAAAAATTGAGTGCACTAAAAACAAGAAGTCGATGGACATTAAATGAACAGTTTAGTAACAATTGAACTGTTAATTAAAAATTTACGGTCGCTATAATAACCACAATAATTACGATACATAAGAATAACTATGATTTTTGTATAATAAGACACTTTACCTATCTAATTTACTTTACAGAATTGAAATCGGACTATTTAAGCGGCCTCAGAAATATTTTAACATTATAAACAATTTTTTGGCTTATAATAAAATAAAATATCTCGGGAAATATTAAATTAAATTAAATCATGAAAACGGTATTGAAAAAAAGCGGCAGGACGCTTCTTTTAAAAGACAAAACGTTTAGTTGTGATGAGTGGTTCCTGAGATACAACCGGTCAAAGTTGACCGGCATTTACGGCAGATATAAACAACAGGATCATAATTTTTGAACCATCACCTTTTTATTTCAGTCCTCTTTCTGCACACCAATTTTCATATCTTTAAAATACTCATAACATATATTATTATAATAAAAACTATCGATATTACGAGTGAAAATTGCCCAAAATAGCAAAATTCCAATCAAAAATTAGGTTGGAGAAAATGTAATCTCAAAGTTCAAAATCGGTATACGTTAAAAAAATGCATTTTCTCGGCTTCCCATGGAGCAAATTTCTTCATTCTTTTTTTGTTCCCAAGTAACTCGAGTAGAGCCATCTAACGCATTATTAAATGTCAAAGTTGCTTTTGTTTTGTTATAATAAATTAATTTATTTATTATAACAAAAATGTTTAATTTGTTTAAATAAAGATTGTTTAAATAATTATACAGCTTTCAAATGAGAATATTTGTGTTTTTAACGTTAAAAGGTACACTTGTAGTAAGTTTATCTAAAAAAAGTCTACAACTGGAAAAAATATGTAGTTTTCTTTTCTTATAAATAAATTAATCTATTATAACAAAACAAAAACTAGTTTGACATTTAATAATGCGTTAGTTAGATGGCTTTACTCGAGTTATTTGGGAACAAAAAAAGAATGAAGAAAATTGCTCCATGGGAAGCCGAGAAAATGCATTTTTTTTAACGTATACCAATTTTGAACTTTAAGATTACATTTTCTCCAACCTAATTTTTGATTGGAATTTTGCTATTTTTGGCAATTTTCACTCGTAATATCGATATTTTTTATTATATTATATGTTATGAGTATTTTAAAAATATGAAAATTGGTGTGGAGAAAGAGGACCCAAATAAAAAGGTGATGGTTCGAAAATTATAATCCTATTGTTTACATCTTTGCCGTAAATGCCGGTCAACTTTAACCGGTTGTATCTAAGGAACCACTCATCACAATTAAACGTTTTTTCTTTTAAAAGAAGCGACCTGCCGCTTTTTTTCCAATACCGTTTTCATGATTTAATTTAATGTAATATTTCCCGAGATATTCCATTTGTTTATAAGCCAAAAAATTGTTTATAATTTTAAAATATTCCTGACCCCGCCTAAATAGTCCAATTTCAATTCTGTAAAGTAAATTAGATAGGTAAAGTGTCTTATTATATAAAAATCCTAGTTGTTCTTATGTATCATAATTATTGTGGTTATTATAGCGACCGTAAATTTTTAATTAACAATTCAATTGTTGCTAAACTGTTCATTTAATTTCCATCGGCTTATGGAATTATAATCTATACGACAATAGCCTTTATATTACCAAGTTATTTAATTATTGATAAACACTTATTGATCAAAACTAAACCACTCCTAGAATACATCGAAGAAAAACAGCTGAGTTGGTGGGGCCACATGAAAAGAATGAGAAGAAACATACCAGTAAGGAAAGTATGGGAAGCAAGAATTCAGAAAAAAAGAAACAGAGGAACACCATCAGAAAACTGGGATACAACCATTGCGAAGATTATCCAAAAGAAAGGGAAAACCGTAGCAGAAGCAAGCAGACTGGCGCAGGATAGAAAACAATGGTCAAAGTTTGTGCACACGTGAATAGACATTAGTCCCGACACTGAAAAGTAAAAGGGACTTAAAAGACTATATATATATATATATATATATATATATATATATATATATATATAACAATTACTTATCTAAAATTTTAGTTGAAAATTAAAGATTTTGTTGGAAAACCCGCATTTTCCGGGGAAAATTTTCGTCGAAGTAAATCAGGAAAAACACATTTCTGTGCATAATTTAATTATGGTGAATTTTTATTTGGGTGTTTTTGGTGTAAAGTTAAAATCTTTGGAGTTATAGAGCAAAAATTGAAAAAAACACAATTTTCGGGTGCCATTTTGTTTATAAAAAAAGTAGCACACTATCTGAGGACTTTGCATACCTATATTATTAATATATACAGTCATAAGATTCGATTCCAGCAATAAAATTGCTGGTAAATAACTTTTCCTTGTATTTTGCTAATTAGCCCAGAGTAAAAGTGATTAAACAAATCAATCGGTGCTTTTGGAACATTGGAAACAATTTCTCCGATAAACATATAATTCTAGATAAACATATTTTCAAAGTCTTTCCAAATTAATCTTTTGTTGTTTTACTGTCAGTAATTTCACAGATAGTCAATTAGTGTTTTCGTAAATATTTATGAACATGACGAATCACACAGGAAGCTAATATTTAGTCTGCAGAATAATAAATTGGAAGTGGTATCTTTTGAGAAATATGTTCGTTTTTAATCGCATCAACCCCTAGGGGTACAAGCGGGGTTGTTAATTTTTAATTTAGGAAGTTTTTTACACATAGCAGTTTTGAAAAATACAAACATATTGATTGTGGAATTTTATACTTTGTTTATAGTTAACAATTTTTGAGAAAGTTTATTGTGTTACTTGAAGAAAAAAAAGAATAAAAATTTAATAATTTTAAGTACTTGGGTGACAATTGTAGATCAATAACTAATGATAGAATAAACAGAAAATACTCTAATTATCAGCCACGGAAAATGAATAGATCTGATATACAAACACGCATGAAACATTTTACAAACGTTATAAAATTTGTCAAATTACTTCATTTTACGATAATAAAGAGCCACATCCAAAAATATTAATCCCCATTTGAAAACTAGGGATAGCACAGTTTTCATTACCCAGCTCATTTATGTTTTAGGTTGATTTCATTCATTTTTTTTTGGGATGGTCCTATTTAATATAAAATCTTGTACAATGTTAAATCTACTTAATTTATATTATTGGTGATCCTAAAATTATGATTTACATAATACCATAGAAAAATAGGATAAAATCACAATTCTATATCCTCAAAATTTGTAATATTGAAAATTTTCACTGTAAATATCAGAGCACTCAACTCTTCAAAACTATAATAGTGTACCATTTACATATTGTAATAAGTGTGAAGTATATGGGAGTTCAAGAACTTTTTCAATATAAGTCTATAAAATTTTTGTAATGGTAATATAAATACATGTAAAAATGGTTAAAAAGTTAAAAATAAAATACATACGAAAGCTGTGACCATCATTTTTGTAAATAGTATACAATGAAAGACTAAAAAGAGATTAAAATCACTAATATACAAAGTTGAAAAAATATTGTAATGATATAAAATGAAAAATGAAAAGAAAATATATGGAAGATTTTGACAATTGAAATCGAATAATTTTAAAATATATACTAACTTAAAGCTTTCAGTAATTATCCAAAAAATTTGAGGACAAGTGATGAAAAAGCAACCTTTTAGATCCTAGAAAAGAAATAAGAAACAGCAAACGATTATGACACCAAATGAAAAATGCAATAAAGATACGGACATATTACAAATACTTGCAGAATAAGACAGATGAAAATAAAGAAATATCTACAAGTATACAAGGAAGAGTGTAACTTGGTGTAACAAAGCAAAAAGGATTTTAAGACAAAATCGCAAAAACTACAAGTCTGAACACAGTAAAATCTTGGAATCTTATTCTTGCTCGCATTATTTGTCTTTGAAGTGTTTCCAGAATTTCCCTTCATTATATCTTTCAAAGATGGTGAAAGACCTCTCGAAGAAAAATTCAGAAACAACGACAGCTAAAGCCATTGTTGATGTTCTTTTAAAAATACAAATTGTAAAACTTGCTAGAAAGACCCATTTTTGTAGACACGCGCCAACTCGTAACTTTTAATGACAAAAATTTTCAAATCAAAATGTACACCGGCCAATTCGTTACTTTTCTATTACCTGACCTGCCAACTCGAAACTTTCTTCAGGTGAATTCGAAAAAATTGATTAAAAATCTAATATGTACCTTAAATCTAAACCGAATGTTTCTTGGTTTGCTTAAAACGTTATATTTGTATTACATGTACCTATAAAAAATATCAAAAATTGAAATATCTTAATAAAATAATTGAAACAATATTATAGTGTTTCATTAACACGTGTTATAAATATTATTTCCATCAAGTATAGCTCTACACGAACTTGGTTTTTATCAAGTACCTAATTGTAAATTCAATATTTAGATGCTTAGCAATGATAAATTATTTAAATATATCTGATAATTTAAAAGCAAAGAGATTTTCCATATTATGTTTATTTCAAGTCTAAAAGATTATACCTTTATTTAGTTACGAATACACCGGTAGTTGATTGGTTACCGAAAAATTATCTGAGGGCCAGAGTTACCAATTGGCCTGTAATTAGGATGGGGGATTAAAATAGTTACGAATTCACCGGGACCCATTTTTGTAACCTTATATGGACATATAGGAATATTTTAATGAATTTTGTCGTTTTGTGTTTAATAACTGGAATGTTTACCTTAGGCATTTGAAAGAAAATAAAACATTTATCATTATTATTAATTAATGCAAACATTCCTAGATTAAATGGCTTCTGTAAAATTATCCAAATGATACAAAATATTCCATGCTTTTATCTTTTTAAAAAGTATAAACATTGTTTATGATTTGACATCAAATATAAATTTTAGAGGAGAAAAATCTCAAAAAATAC
Organism: Diabrotica virgifera virgifera; assembly: GCF_917563875.1. Taxonomy (NCBI): domain Eukaryota; kingdom Metazoa; phylum Arthropoda; class Insecta; order Coleoptera; family Chrysomelidae; genus Diabrotica; species Diabrotica virgifera. The sequence continues at coordinate 16,275,654 of NC_065449.1, forward strand.
TAAAAACACTGTTTAGCGTTTCATGCAATTTTTAATATCTGGGAACTAAATTCTTCTTTTAAAGTAGTATACGTAATTCATTTAATTATAACATTTAATGACCTAGAGGTTAAAAATTCAGAAGGCTTACGTCCTCAACATGAAGAATTCATTAAGACAATAATGTTTCACGACAAATATGCTAAATCAAAGAGAATTCTTTTTAACTAGATCCAATGGCATTCAAAGAACAAGTGAGTTAACATATCAAATAAAACAAAAAATAAATAAAATATTTTCCAATTACAAAAATTGTTGAGTTAGCTCAACAATAGCCCCTACCTCCTGATTAAAAATATTATTTGATTAACAAAGAGAATTTATAGATACGATCATGCGTTTCTGAACATTTTTATATTTGAAAGCAGGAAATTGTATTTTAGGTGAAAGAATATTCAAACGACACATCCAAAATAGATATTTCCAAAAAAAAACACTGTTCACGAAGTCCTTTTATACATATAGACAAGTTACTAAAAATGTGGTCTATGGTTAGAAATAATGTCCACAAAGTATTTTTAGGAAATTTTACTGAATTTGGCGACAAAGAAAACATAAAATAATTTATTACAATCCCCGGAAAAAATATGTTTAAAAACTAATCAATTTAGTAAATATTATCGTTTTCGTCGATTAAAATGCAAATATTTCTAAATATATGTCAGAAGTTTAGTGATTTTCATCATCTTATAATCTAAAAATAAAATGTTTGTTTAAAAAATTATCTATTTTCATAATATTTGCAAAATGAAAGATTTTCCAATATTTTTAATATAAATTTGCTAGTGAGGCAAAACCTTTTAGTTTAGAAGTCTAGATCAAAGATAAATAGGTAATATTTAAACGGTAATTGGGTAAAAACATTAACAAAAAAACGATTATTCGTAATAAATTTTCAAATAGCAAGCATTATATATACAGTATGTCCCTGTAAGTTGTATCCATATGGAAAACCTTTTTATTAATAGTACGAAAAAAAGTTATTCTTTATAAAAAGTTCTGCATGGTCCAAAACCCAAGATTCAACCATCAGATACCAAATTTTATGAATGTTATACGAGGTATGTCAAAAAGTTTAAATTTCACTCAAGAGTAATTATTTCTCACAATATTGAAAATTGCTATTATGAAAAGTTGTTTGGAACTAAAAACTATATTTTAATATGCAATTTTCCGAACAATGAGAAATCGTGCTTTTTGTACTAAAAATCAATCAAAAAATTAAATGTTTTAGAATTAATTAGGTAAAGAACGAAATCTCAAATTTCTAAAATATCGATATATTACCTGAAAAATGCGAGAATACGCTATAAGGAGAACTTGGTTTTCAGTATCTAAACTTAGCTTTGCGTCTTTGATGTGGGAAAAACAAACTTTTACTAAGAAATTTGCATTTTACTATTCATACTATCTAATGAAATTCAAAAAATGTCAAAATTTTACAAAAAATTTACCAATTAGAGCATAATCCTTTCTTGATTTATAATAACCAGAAGCAACCATTTACAGTGATTCTAGTGTTTTATTTCTCATTAAATGTAAAATACTTCAAATTGAGTACCTAATAGTTCAAATGAAATCATTAATATTCATTCATGAATCAAATATTTCATTACTATCCACTATATCTAATTATATAATAACTAATTATTAAAATTATAATATCAACCAATTTTTATTTAGTTCGTGAAACATTTAGATATAAATAAACACATTTGAGGGTAAATAAGCGAATGAAAATAACACCCCTTTCCCTAATATTTTTGGAATTATCAGATGTAAAGAAGTAAATCCTTAGATAAAAAACAGTTTAAATGGATGAAATGGTAAATGGATTTCAATATTTTGATTTTTTTACGTTGATATCAAAATATCGAATTGTCACTAATATCATCTTGTTGCTGTTAGATTCGAAAACTCAAGTTGATATTGTGAAGTTTTCAAAATTTGTTGTTAATTACTAGTATTTTAATAGAATGTTTTTAATGATAGAAACATTTTAAAACACAGACCAACTGTTCATTTCTTTCGATCTAATCTTGGTGAAATTTAAAACCTGGTTTGAATTTTCATCTAGGATACTCATTTTAACGAGCACATAACTTTAACCAAGCAGTTAATATCATATTAGTGTATTCGAAATACTTGAGCTTTAGCCAACTGTTTTCCAAAACAAACCGAAACTTAATCTTACGGCATTTAAAGAATCTTTAACGTTTTCCGCATCTAAGAAAAAGATGAAATAAAAAAAAAATCATTCCATATGAAGAAATATTTAAGACACCCAAAATAGATGTTTACAATCAGAAACACTGTTCATAAAGTCAGTTTCTGCTGAAAAACTACAGAAAAAATAAAATTTGCAGTTAGAAACAGTGTATGGTCGAAGCGAAGATCAGTGGGATATGTGCATTTTATCAATGAAATTCGATATTTTTAAGATATTCCAGAAGCCGCTACAGATAAAATGTTTTAACAACCTATTAATCATTCAGAATTACTCGACGGATATTAGTACAGTTAAAATAATTAAGACGATAACCGGACAATTATGATTTAATGAGTGAAATTTGAAGTTTTTTTTACTTTAATGACAAAAAGAGCAAGCCCATGAGCAGAACCCAATTAAAAATTATTTTGCACATCATATTTGAAACATTATTTGGTTGAAGAATTTCATTTTTGTTGGCAAAAAAATATATTAATTTGTTTGGACTAAATTACAGTTGTGTTTATCTTAAAAAGGATATGTTACTATCAACATTCACACAGTGTTGCCAAACTGAATTTTGTTATTTTGGGTGTAAATTTTTTCCACGGATCTCCGGGGGTACTATACCTGCTCACATTATTTTCAACACAACTTACTTCATTTAATGTTAAAGGAAAAATAAAGATTATAAACTACACAAGTATTGTAAATAAAAAAACATTATATTCCACAGTCTTCAAAAAGTCACACAAAACTTCAAAAATATACTGTCTTTGGTCAGAAAAAATCTACACCAATTATTTTTAAGGAGAATTAAGTATTCTATTTTATGACAAAACTAAAGACGAAAAACAACACTTTCAAAAAGTAAACAAAAGATTTTCAAAGGTATTTTCAAAAAATATTACAACCAAGAAACTTATTTTCAGAAAAATTAGAAATCGTGGTATATACTTAAACAAAATCTAGAAACGTATGCTTTAGAATTAATTAGGTAAAAAATGCAATGTCAAATTTCCAAAATATCGATATATTGCTGAAACATACGAGAGTACGCTGTAAGGGAAAGAAACATTATGTTTCTTAAAACCAATTATTAATTGGTTTTCAGTAAACTCATCTTAGTGTCTTTGATGGGAAAAAACAAACTTCTCCTAAAAAATATGCTATTTACATGCTCCATAGTGTTTAGTTTAATGAAAATCAAAAAAAGACCAAAGGACACCGCACACATCTTATGGAAAATATAATTTCACTCAAATAAAATTTACATGAATAGATGCGTCCTGAAATTTCAATAATTTGATACCATTGCGCCAACTCTGTATTTTAATTAACAAGAGCGTAAATTGATAAAAATAAATATAAAATCAAATAGGAATGTACTTGTGTCAAAGAGAGAAAAAATATCTTGTGATCCGCTTACTCAATAAATCTTTCTGAGAGATTAAGGCAATGGCTTAACTTTTATCTTTTCCTATTATTATTGATAATAAAGTAGGTATAATTTGTTTAGTTGTACCGCCTCTAATCGGCTTAAGCTAGTGGTGAATAGACTGTTTTAAATAGCCTCTAGACTTCTAGACTAATATTATTTATGAATGCCAGTTTTATGGACTTCAAAATGCGATTTCGATAAACTTTAATTACAATTAACGCCCTAATTAAGCAAAATTCAGAGTTGGCGCAATGGTATCAAATTATTGAAATTTCAGGAGGCATCTGTTTATGTAAATTTTATTTCATTTGAGTGACATTATATTTTCCATAAGATGTGTGCGGTGTCCTTTACAACAAATTTACTAATTAGAGTTAGAGCATAATAAATCTTTTTGTCTAATTACAAGAAAATACTCGTCAAATGATCATTAGATGAAAACATTTTTAAAAACCTACAAGATCTATTTTTCCAGTAAGAAACATTGCTTTCTAGGGTCAATTTGAAAAAAAAATCATCCTAAGTTTATTCAATTTAGTGAGCTCTAAGCTGTTCCGTATCCCAAAAATTCGTATTTTCAATATTAGTTTCAAAATTACTGTAAAACAAAAAACAAATCATAAAAGCACATACCTTCATTCCAAAACCGAAGAAAACTACTGTTTCCTTTTGCAAATTTTTGAAAAATAGCATTTCCAGAAACAATTCTAATATTCTGTAGAATGAAACTATCTAATCTTGATTATAATAGCCAAAAGCAACCATACAGTGATATAGTGTTTTATTTCTCATTAAATGTAAAATACTCCAAATTGAGTAATGTAATAGTTTAAATGAAACCATTAATATTCATTCATGAATCAAACATTTCATTAGTATCCACAAATTTCTATTTACACATAATTGATTATTCAAATTATCATATCAACCGATTTTTATCTAATTTCGTGAATCATTTATATACAAATAAAAACACTTTGAGCGCAAAAAAAACGAATGAAAACATAAACCTTTCCCATAATGTTTTAAAAAGGAATTTTCAGAAGTTAAGAACTAAATCCTTAGATAAAAACAGCTTTCAGTGGATGAAATGGTAAATTTCTTCAAATATCTTGAATTTTTACGTTGATATTAAAATATCTAATTGTTACTTGTCTTATTTCTAATCTTTTTGTTGCTAAATTCGAAAACTCAAGTTGATATTGTGAAGTTTCGATACTTTTTTGTCAATTACTAGTATTTTAATCAAATGTTTGTATTTAATGATAGAAACATTTCAAAACACAGACCAACTGTTCATTTCTTTCGATCTAATCTTTGTGAAATATAAAACGCTAGTTTAACTTTTCATCTAGGATACTAATTTTAACGAGTACATAACTTTAGCGAAGCAGTTGTTAATATCATATCATATTAGTGTTATTTCGAGCTTGAGCTTTATCCAACTGTTTTCCAAAACAAACCTAAACATAATCCGGAAATTTCAAGTGGGCATTTAAAGAATCTTCCGTTTTCCGCATTGCTAAGAAAAAGCAGAAGGAATCAAAAAAATCATTCCATATTATGAAGAAATATTTATACCGGCATATCCAAAAATAGATGTTTACAATCAGAAACACTGTTCATAAAATAAGTTCTTGCTGAAAAACTACAGAAAGTATGATATTTGCAGTCAGAACCAGTGTACTCAGGGACCGCAGACGTTCGGATACAATTAGCGTCTCTTTGCAAAGACAATGACGTGGACTTTGTAAAGTAACAAGACACTTACTCAACACACACACTACACATTACTCCCCTGACTTAGTGATAAGTTATACAATTACGTGGCTAAAGGTTCTAGTTCTAAACCAAAGCCAGAATCAGAGAAAAAAAAACCAGTGTACTCAAAAAAATTTACTTCATTTAATGATAAAAGAGAGACGATGACCACAAAGCCATAAACTACAAAAGGAAACAAAATATTACAATCAAACAATACATCCAAACTAGAAAAGCTGTTCACAAAGTCCGTAAACGCAGAAAAATTACAAATGACAAACATCGACAAATGACATAGAAAAAAATCTACACCAATTATATTTAAGGAATATTATTCTATTTTATGGTGAAAATAAAGACAAGGAACATAAATTACAAAAAGTAAACAAAAAGATTCTCAAAGGACGTAGGTACCTATCATTCGCAAGAAACTTATTTTCAGAACAATCAGAAATCATATTTTATACACAAAATCAAGAAAACTATGTTTTAGAATTAATTAGGTAAATAATGCAATCTCAAATTTCCAAAATATCGATATATTGCTGAAACATAAGAGAATACGTTATAAGGGAAAGAAACAGAATTGGTTTGCAGTAAACTCATCTTGGTGTCTTTGATGGGGTAAAACTTTTCCTTAAAAAATATGCAATTTACATGCTGTCCAGTGTCCATACTAGGTATTTAGTTTAATGAAAGTGAAGAAAAATCTAAATTTTTCAACAAATTCCCTAATTAGAGCATAACCTTTTTGTCTAATTAGAAGAAGAGAACTCGTCAAATGATTATTAGATGAAAACCTTCTAGGAAACCAACAAAATTATATTTCCAATAAGAAACATTGCTTTCTAGGGTCAATTTGAAAACAATAATCCAACTTAGTGAGCTTTAAACTGTACCTTACTCAAAAACTCGTATTTTCAATATTTTTTTACAAAATTCTTGTAAAACAAATCAAAAAGTACATACCTTGATTCCAAACCAGAAGAAAACTACCGTCTCCCTCTGAAAAGTGTTTATACATGCAATTTTAATAATCTATCTATTTTGATTTATAATAGCCAAATATACTATCTAGTTAACACGATTCTAGTGTTTTATTTCTCATTAAAAGCAGAAAAATCGACAAATTCAACTCACGATTTAAATAATAGTTTAAATGAAACCATTAATATTCATTAATGAATGAAACATTTCATTAGTATCCACAAATTTCTATTTACAGATAAAGATAATTAATTATTAAAATTATCATATCAGCCGATTTTTATTTAGTTCCGTGAAACATTTAGATATAAATAAAATCCTTTTGAGGGTAAAAAAATGCGAATATTTTCATTCGCCCTACAACTCTTTCCCCAATGTTCTAAATTGAAATTATCAGATGTAGGTAAGTTAATCCTTAGATAAAAAATAATTAAATGGATGAAATATTTTGAATTTTTTACGTTGATATCAAAATATCGAATTGTCACTAATCTCATATCTCAGCTTTTTGCTCTTAGATTGGAACACTCAAGTTTATATAGTGAAGTTTTCAAAATTTGCTGTTACTTACTAGTATTTTAATCGAATGTTTCTAATGATAGCAACATTTCAAAACAGTGACCAACTGTTCATTTCTTTCGATCTAATCTTTGTGAAATTTAAAAAGCTAGTTTAAATTTTCGTCTAGGGTACTCATTTTTAACGAGCACATAATTTTAACTTCTAAAACCGAGCAGTTAATATCATATTAGTGTTATTCTGAAATAGTTGAGCTTTAGCCAAATGTTTTCCAAAACAAACCGAAACTCAATCCTTAAGGCATTTAAAGAATCCCTAACTTTTTCCGCATCTCTAAGAAAAAGAAGGAAAAAGACGTTTTTCTCCCGCGAAAACCATTCTACTTTCATTCCCGAAACTTGAAGGGAACAATCAATATATTGGCGAAAGGGATTCGCAGATGTTGTCAACCACCGAGATTTCTCCACTGTACCACACTTTTTAAATAAAATAGAAGGTGTAAGCACTGTAATCCACCAGAAAGGGAACATGTTAAACCTTTGCACCACCAAAACAAAACACATACATTGCGAATACCGAGTCGAGTACTGATCATCGTCTTCGTCCTTTTCAGTTCTGTGTAACGGTCCGCACGCATACGGCGATATCATCGTACTGAATTCAGATTTGACGGCGCGCTCACAAGAGCTCGGCAGCGTTCAGTGAGTCGATCGTGTCGAGCCGAGCGCCGAACAGGCCTTCGTCGGGTTTCAGAGCCTACTGAAAGGGCATATACACCAGACTGGGGTAATGGGACGGTAGCCAGGTCAAAATAGCATCTTTAAGCTGCAGGGTGGGCTCTTTCAGTGGCGGGGAAGGAAATACAAGAAACACATGTTTCTTCTGTGCGTGTTATATCGATGATTTTGGCGGTGGTGATGGAATTTCTTGCGGGAGTGGATTGCTGGTTGCGTGAGGAAGTGATTTTGTGAAAAAATCGTTTGATTATTCCGAGGGAATCAATTTCATTTCGTAGATTTCATTAACCCAACCCCTGCTATTTACGATATTGCATATAGAGCGTATTAAGCCATTTGCTCTTTGGGGAAGTTTAATCAATACTGCCAGATAACTTAAATTGCTTCCAGAACTATTTTGTTCCAGAACTTTATGTTGTTTTTAAAAGAATTTATAAAAATACAATGGCCATTTCGACATTTCGAATAAAATACAATAGTCTAAAATCTGGGCTGTTTCGTGGCCTATCAAAGTCCACAGAGTATTAAGGCAAGCGTCCACAGACCTGCATCGGACGCATCGTACGCAACGGATTTTAGTTTGCCTAGTACAAAAACTTATGTAACTGCGTCCACTGATCCGCATCGTACGGATCGCATCATCGGGAATGCCGAGGGGTTGCTTCGAGAGGCAACTTTTGCGATGCGTGCCGATGAATCATTCGGAATGCCGATCAGTGGACGCACCCCACGCGCTCTGTTGGGAGCTAATCTACGGCTACTTGCATTTGACGATCGTCTTGTCCGTAATGAAACAAGTAAACTCATTTATTAATTATTTTTTCAATTTAATTGTGGCTTATTTCCCATCTAAACAGATAATCATAAAAATCCCACAAGGAAATAGCTTCAGAACAACATTAAGTAAACTCAGTTTTAACTTTTATTTTATATATAATAATATTCAGAAAAAAAATATTACAGGTCATCATAAGTTGATTATGGGGATTAAAATATCATAAATATTACTCATTTTTCATGTTTATTGGTATTTTTCAAGATATCTTGAGTACCTACCATGAAAATTATTCTCGTTAAATAAAAAAACAACACATTTTAAAGCAACACATAAAAATCTTAAAGCAATGAACTTTTTAAATAATATTAGACTTGTTAATTATCTTACTGACAGAAGTGTAAAATTGATGCAAGACAATTCATTGTCCCTCACAAAAGATGAAAAAGCAAGCAAAGTGTGTTTTACAAGTAAGTAGTTGAAAACCACAGAAAGTATTTTACCGATTTCAGAAAGGCAACTTTAATTATTAATCTTTAAATAGTCTGGGCTGATTATCGGAGAATAGGCCATTTTTGGGAAAAATTATTTACCAGCAATTTTATTGCTGGAATCGAATTATAAGATCCTATATATTAATAATATAGGTATGCAAAGTCCTCAGATAGTGTGCTACTTTTTTTATAAACAAAATGGCGCCCGAAAATCGTGTTTTTTTCAATTTTATTGCTCTAGAACTCCGAAGATTTTAACTTTACAACAAATACACTCCAATAAAAATTCACCGTGATTAAATTCTGCATAGAGACGTGTTTTTTCCGATCTACTCCGACGAAAATGTTCCTCGGAAAATGCGGGTTTTCCCAACAAAATCTTTAATTTTCAAATAAAGTTTTAGATAAGTAATTATTTACCAATAATTAAATAATTTGGTGACTTTAAAAAGCTTTTTAGTTTAGATTATAGTTCCAGAAGCTGGTGAAAATTAAACGAATATTTTAGCAACAATTCAATTGTTAATTAATAATTTACGGTCGCAATAATAACCAAAATAATTATGATGCACTGATCAAACTTTGAAATCTTATAAAGATGAGATGCGTATTTAACATTTTGTCGACAAAATATAAATTTTTTATTTTTTGCATAATCTTTAAATGTTAAAAAAAATAGTTATAAATAAATTAACGTTTCTCAGAAAGTTTTTATTATATTATAATTTTAAAAAATAGCTAAAATGCGCATTTCAAATATCTTGAAAATGAATGCTTTAAAACTTTTTTGCAGCCATTTGCAAAAAAGTTATGAAACAGCAAAGTAAACATACGATTACTACGGTGTTAATAATTTTTTTTAATTCTTTCAAAGCGTAGAAGTGAGTTTAAAGTACAAGCTAATTATTTATAAAACAATATCGATTATCAACTTAATGGTTATATTTTAGTTAAATATTATAAATATATTTTTTTGTAATTTACACGCGCGAAAGTAGAATAATACAGTACCGTAGCTACCCGCCCACATACATAACTCGCGTGAGTTTAAGTGTGTCAGTCGCTTCGAGTGAACATTTTATCTCCGGCTCTGTATCAATCCTACTTTCTCGCTAAAAATTACAAAAAAAAGTATTTTTAATCTTTGACTAAAATATAACCATTGCACTAATTTTTGACATTCTTTGTGAGTAATTAGATTGTACCATAGACTCACTTTTAAGCTTTGAAACAATTAAAACAAATTATAAACAATGGAGATATCGCATATTTATTTTGCAGTTTCCTAACTATTTTGCAAATGGTTGGAACATTTTTTTAAAGCATTCATTTTCAAGACCTATGAAATACGCATTTTAAGTATTTTTAAAATTAGAATATAATAAACAATTTCTAAGAAATGTTAATCTGTTTATAACAATTTTTTTTAAACATTTAAAGATTATGCAAAAAAATAAAAAATTTATATTTTGTCGACAAAATATTAAATAGGCATCACACCTTTATAATCTTTCTAAGTTTGATCAATGTCTCATCATTATTTTGGTTGTTATTGCGACTGTAAATTGTTAATTAACAATTGAATTGTTGCTAAAATATTCGTTTCATTTTAACCGGCTTCTGAATTTATAATCTATACCAAGAAAGCTTTTATTTCACCAAGCTATATAATTATTGATAAATAATTACTGGCCCAAAAAATTTATTTGAAAATTCGAGATTTTGTTGGGAAAACCCACATTTTCCGAGGAAAATTTTCGTCGGAGCAAATAGGGAAAAACATGCCTCTATGTAGAATTAAATTGGGGTGAATTTTTATTTGAGTATTTTTGGTGTAAAGTTAAAATCTTCGGCGTTATAGAGCAATAATTGAAAAAAATACGATTTGTCGGCGCCATTTTGTTTATAAAAAAAGTAGCACACTATCTGTGGACTTTGCATACCTATATTAATAATATATAAGATCTTATAATTCGATTAAAGCAATAAAATCGCTGGTAAATAACCTTTCTTTGTACTTTACTAATTAGACCAACGTATTATAACTTTTTTTTCAAAATTTAAAGATTATGCAAAAAAAAAGAAAAATTTACATTTTGTCGATAAAATATTAAACAACCATCTCATATTTATAATCTTTATAAGTTTGATCAATGTATCATGATTATTTTGGTTATTATTGCGATCGTAAATTGTTAATTAACAATTGAATTGTTGCTAAAATATTCGTTTAATTTTCACCGGCTTCTGGAATTACAATCTATACCAAGAAATCTTTGATGTCACTAAGTTATTTAATTATTGATTAATAATTACTTACCTAAAACTTTATTTGAAAATTATAGTTTTTGTTAGGAAAACCCGCATTTTCCGAGGAAAATTTTCGTCGGAGCAAATCGTGAAAAACATATCTCTATGCAGAATTTAATTGCGGTGAATTTTTATTTGGGTGTTTTTGTTGTAAAGTTAAAATCTTCGGAGTTATAGAGCAATAATTGAAAAAAATACGATTTGTCGGCGCCATTTTGTTTATAAAAGAGTAGCACAATATCTGCGGACTTTGCATACCTATATTATTAATATATAGGATCTTATAATTCGATTCCAGCAATACAATTGCTGGTAAATAACTTTTCCATGAATTTTGCTAATTAGCCCAGAGTAAAAGAAACTTTTACCGCTGTAGTTACTATTTTCCATTTAAATCAAATTGTAACAGCTTTGTGTATTCCTTTATATTCAAATGTATAATTATTTAGAAAAATGGGTGCTACCATGCGGTCTACCGTCGTGTTTCTGCTATAGCTTGCGATCTACCGAGAGAATTGGTGTATAAGCTGTAATAAAATGTTTACAAATCATTTTTGAATGTATTTTTTTAAAAACATGTAGAGTTTTGTGTAAGGTTTGATAGGTCTAAAGTTAATAATTTTTAAAATATTTAAAATTACATATGAGACTTTTACCAGTACAGTGTTATTTTTAAATAACTTAATATCTTTGACACAGGCATATCAATATAATATACAATGTGATCCCTATATATTTTTTAAATGGTACACCTGTATATTAGTCTTGCATTCTGTAGTAAATATTACAGGCTTTCTTTTGATATCAGGTTGTATGTACCTAAATAGCATGTTTTGTTTTGTAAATATTTAAAAAAGAACTATATATTTTACGTTTTTGAGGATTTTTATTACTATTTAAACAGGTACATTAAAATATCATATTTTACCATACTAATAAATGTAGTTAATATGAATAAATTAATTATTAAATTAAATAAACAACCAATTTTAAAGTCTACCTTAGTAATTTTTCTACCCTAGCAGGTAGTGGCATCGGCAATCCGATCGCTGCCGGTTCTGCCGATACAGTGGACGCAGTGTGAAAAATTAATCCGATGCGTACGATGCGGGCCTGTGGACGCTTGCCTTTAGAGTGTATTCACAACAGACATGTATTTTGACCCGCTGAATTCGAATTTCAAATTTGCTTCTGCGTTTAACCGTTGATTGAGGTATTGGATATTTCATCTCAATATTTCAATCAACGGTTTAACGGAAATTTATTATAAACAATTTAATTGTCTAAATGTTTGTAATTCGTAAAGTAACAAAATATAAAGCATTTTTCAAAGTGCAATTTTTGTTACTTAAAAAAAAATCAAATTTACAAATTGATGTATTAGTGGTAGGTACACCTTGATCCAGTAATTAGAACAGGAGATATTGCAAAATTAGTGCCAAATCATTGCAAAAGTTAAAAAAATGGTTTGTTGGGAGTTAAATAGCAAAGTTGTAGGCAGGCGCGGATCTAGAAATTCATAATAGGGGGTCAGACTTACCTCAAATATTATATTTTCCAGATTTAGCCATACCTACGACTCACACTTACTCTAATGATAAAATACACTATATTTATAATCCCAGATACCTACAGTATCAAAGAGATTGAGCTCTGATGGGACTCTTTCCGTATTATCAAGCCGTAGTTGCAAGTAAAATAAAACGGAATTATCATAAATACATTTAATATTAAATCATTATTAATAGACACAATTTTAAATATGAAGTGATAAATATGACAAAAATCTATATCTAAGGTCGGGAATAATATAACAATAAAGACAAATATATTAATATAATGGTTTCTACAAGTTGTGAATAAAGTAACTATAAACCAGATTTACGGAAAGCAATACATACGCTACTAAACACAATTTGTGATACTGGGAAAAGTTTGGTTTAACAATACACATAAAGAAAACAAAACTAAGTTATCCTAGTTTATCTAAGAAAACTTACGGTTATCAGTAAGAAATGTAAAGTCATAACAAGAATCCAGATAAAAAATGGAGATATTGAACAAATGGACAAAAAAATCCACAAGAAAAAAGTTTTCCTATAGTTGGCTGTATACCATATAATACAAAAAACAGTAAAATCCTGTATAAAATGGACAAAATGAAATACTTAGGAGTCTGGATTAAGGAAAATCTAAATATGCAATAAAAAATTTAATCAAGAATAGACCAATCAAAAGCAGACTTTTTGAAGATAAGAAAATTACTAAGTATGAGTAACCAAAGACTCAAAATGTAACTCCTATATCGAGTGGTAAAATGTCCACTCTATTCTTCTTTTAAGGTAATGAAGCTTGGACTGCTAATGTTGACATAATTAGAAAGTTGGAGACTTTTGAGATGTGCCTTCTTAGAAAAATTTTGAAAATACCATGGGTTATCATATTACGAATGAAATGGTGTTGCAAAAACCGGAGGAAACAGAGAACCTTTGACCACCATTAAAAGGAGGAAAACTTACTTGAGAAAGTGCATGGCTTCTTTATGAACTGCATTATGTCGGTTTGAATCTTTCGTTTGGACATATTCACTATTAATAATTAATGAATAATTATTAGTCAACGCTAGCAAACACAATTCACGACTATTAATCTCACTGGTCACTTTTTTCCAACTGGAGGTGTGAAGATTAACGTTTCTACCATCAATGAGTAGGTACGCGCCCCTGGATTATCTAGTAAAATTCAAATTTTTATATCTTTATTATACCCACCGCAAATTTGAAACGTGACTTTTCATGATGTAAGGTTTATACCGAGTGTAATGTATTTGCATTTTAAGATATCATTTGTTATTCTTTGAATGGAGAAAAATATTTCAGTTGTTTATGGCTCCATCGGTACCCAAACAAATGCGGCTTCAATTTATTTTTCAGAAAAGGCTGGTTTTATTAGATTTTATTGCTTCTTTCAATAATTCTTTGGAAGCGGTTATCGTTTAATTTAGTGTTCTACTGATGGCTTAAAGTTTAGAGTTGACAGAAAAAAATAATAAATAATAAAAAAATACTTATAGACTAAATACAATAGGGGGGTCTATAGACCCTTTGACCCCCCCTGTATCCGCGCTTGGTTGTAGGTAATAAAAAGGTCTACAATTTTAATATTTACACTTTTTTCACCGAACGTCAAAATTTATGCGAAAAATTCAAAAAATCGAGTTTTTGGTTTTTTTATTTTTATCGTACACACAGAAATTTTTTTTCATGACAGCGATAACTTATCCTTTTATCTTCCTTATAAACTGTAAAGTTTTTGATTTACTGTTTATTTTTTCCCCTTAATTTGATTTAAAATCTAAATAAAACTCTGATTTTCAATCGAAAATTCTCACGTCAAAATATCTGTTTTTTTTAATATCGTGCGCTTTTTGTTCATCAAAGACTCTACTTTCTGATGGTGTAAAAAAATAAACATTACTCTAGTGAACTTTTTTAAAAACTCAAAAAATACGAAAAAATACTCGAATTCGATATTTTCTTTTATCATTGGGTAACATTTTGAGCTATTTAAAAAAAATTTCAATTTATTTACTCGAAAACTGTAAGATTCCATGTTAAATTTATTGATGAACTAAAAAATTGTAAATCGAAAAATACTACTATGATTAACAACCAAATAAGTTAATAATCTTAAGACTTTATAAAACATGTCTTTTTTAAATTGTGTAGAGGGCTATTTATCGCTATTTTAACTTATCTATCTGAATTGCCTACAGATAATTTTCAGGTATGTAGTAGCGAAGTGAAGAAGGGATTAGGGGGGTCTGGGCCTTACTACCTGTTGATTACTTCACTAATAATGAGAAAATAATAATACTGGTTCTCTATTTTTCAGGTTTTCGTTCTAATCTTATGTCGACCATATTTTAATAGGTCGTTTCCTCTTCCATCTTTCCTCGGAGTTTTCTATTTTTAAGTTTCCTTAGAGCTATTTTCACTTCGAATTCTATTAATTGAGTTAATTCGTTTGATATTCATACTTTTTGTGGTTTTCTATAGTTTTCATTGTTTAATTCAGTTACTTAAGGTATGTTATCTACCCTTCTTTGATAATACCTATGGTTCACGTTTATGATGTCTTTTATTTTCGTTATTATCACGCTCAATTTAGACGAAAAATTTTTCCCATTGTTCTGTTTTCCTCTTTCTTATTTGTGCATTTGTCTTTTTGCGAACCCTCTTATATTTTTATAAGATTCTTCCCATTAAAAAGAGCGTGATCAGGGCCACCGCTACCATGTGTGCAAAGTGTGCAACGCCCACGGGCGGCCGATTATAGGGGCGGCCAAAAGCAGACCACTGATGATAATATTTTTCTAAAACAAAAATAAATTCAAAAAATTAAATACATAGTAATGATTCAGATATTTCTATAAACTCGTAATATTTCAAAAAATTTAAACAAAAATGCCAGAAAATGGCATAAAGTAGTTCCAGGAATGCTTTTTAATTCAAATAAATGACTGGCGGCTTTCGAACTGACTGTGGCTAAGGCTAAGGCTACGCGGGCGATAATTTACGGCGCCGTAAGAGCAGTAAACCTGACGAGGCATTGGTTGACTAACTCCTATTTCATCTACAATTGGTGGAGGAGTTAGTCAACCAATGGGTTTACTGCTCTTGCGGCGCTGTAAATTATCGCCTGTGTGGCATACGGGTCCATATGCGATTTTTTCAAATTCTGAACATTTATGATTTGTTAAGAGAGTACGATACGACAATAGGAAACTTTCCGATAATTTAGATAAGTGCTTGTTAAGTTGCTCTCATTGAGTAATAAAAAAGTATTTTTTATTACTCGATGGTTTAAAAAATATTTTTTATTACTCGATAGTTGCTCTGTTATAATATTGTTCCTTTATGCTAATGTATGGCTATAGATGGGTTATAGTTCAGTCAAGTTGAGAATTTGATGATTTTAGACACGCTTTTGACAAACGATTTTGATTGTAATATATAGTAGTGTGCCCGTTTGTTTTGCACACTACTTTATTTCAAATAGGCCTGGATCCCGCGTACCAAAAAAAAAGTTGTTTAGTAGCAAGCTGAAAATTTGTTAATAGCTTAACGGTGTCTAGTCGGACAAACTTTGATGTACGGGAACACTGGAACAGAGGAAGTTTTACTTGTGGAACAGTTTAAAAATTTGAAACGTTAGATTATGAAAACGTACCATGTATTTTGTCGGACAGAACATCCAATTGATTTGTTATCCTTTCATTAAACTCTCATACAAAAATCAGACTGCTATTACTAACCAACATGATTCCTGTCATTTGACATGTTCTTGGTGTTCCACTCATTAAAATGTCAAGTTGGTGATAAACACCAGTCTGATTTTTGCATGAGAGTTTAATGAAATGAAACGTTTTCGTAGTCTGACGTTCCAAATTTTTAATCTGTTACACAATTAAAACTTTCCCTGTTTCAGTGTTCCCATACAAAGTTTTGTCAGACTAGACACCGTTAAGCTATTAACAAATTTTCAGCTTGCTATTAATCTACTTTTTTTTGGTACGCGGGATCCAGGTCTAAAAGTAACGTCGAGATCAGAGCAATTTTTATTCATATACGCGTTACGGTTACAATGTATCTCCTGCACATTTCTTTAAATACTAGTACCTATGTTGAAACAACTAAAGTGTTAAAAGGGGGCGGCAAATATTAAGTTGCACACGGGCGGCCAACACTTTAGCGGCGGCCCTGAGCGTGATTAACAATTAATAGAGCCAAGAAAAATTGTCAGTTACCCACAGAATAAGACACAGTTTTCAAAGAAGTTAACACCTACTACAGTTACAACAGCATTTCTCTTCTTATATGAGAGGATATTTAACCTTTGGCCGTTGTTTGACTATATCACCCACGTCATCGATCTGTAGAGAATAATGGTCTAGAAAACTCAGAAACAAAGGAAAGTAAAATGCAATCACCAATCGAATGTACTGAAACAGTTGGGAAACTACTTGATACAAATTTACACTTGAGTTGATATTTTATAAATATATAATGTAATGTAGCAAGACATAACTATCAAAACTATAATATTAATGCAGTAATTAAAAGCTGTAATAATATTTTGTTAAAGCAAAATAAAAAAATTAAATGTTCTATTATAAAATAATTCCATATACCTAACGATACAGCATCTATTTTTAGTGATATAAATAATGACCGTTAGCAAATGTAATTTAATTAATAATTCAAACTAAATTAGTTCGTTAATTCGATATCTATTAGTCCTATATATAGGATGATTGATTGAAAAATAGTATTATAATTTATAATGTTATTATATAACGGTAAAAACCTTCATAAAAACGTGAATTACCGCAGCAGTTAAAAAAGTAAATTTTGTGCAAAAATGACCCATTTTTCATTATTTAAACAATGATCCCGTTAAAAAAATCATATAATTTCTTAAAAATATCATTTTTCTATGGATGCTATACAATATGCAAATTCTCTCACTACTTACATACACTCAAAACGAACTATTCCTCACGCAGTGAGAAAAGTCGGCCATTGCAATGAGAAATATTTTTTCTAACGGGTTCTCCTACGGTCTTCCATACTATGATCGCCGTTGTTGTCAAATAAATGTTAAAGCAAAACCTACCAGGAATTGCCTTTCAAAACTGTTCAAAAATAACTGTTAATTAGAATTTAAAAAAATAAGGTATATAAATTTTAAGAATATTAAATACCTACATCAGTGCTGTTTTTGTAATAATATAGGTTCCGGTACGCAATGTTCCGGGGGGCCTGGGGAGTGTTAATAAGGGGGGTTCGCCCCCGAGAAAGCTTTTTCAATTTAGCCTCAATAAAGGCGATTTAAAGCTATTTGGGAGCAAGGCAAAAATTCAGGAATTTCTCTATAACTCTGTTGTGTTTTTAATTTTTTGTTCCAAGAGGTACCGGTACGGCGTACTGGCGCGTACCGTCGCAAAAACAGCACTCTACATGTATATGTATTTTATTTCAATTTATGCATGTAATATACCTAAAAGCACCAAAATTATTTAATTTTGAAGTTTGAACTCTTGACAAAACCTCATCCACAGAAAAAGTACAGTGTACAACACATGCGAAAATGACATATTTCTCCCTCGCTTGATTTGTGGCCCTCGCTTCGTGCCTCGGCTCGTGCCAACAAACTTCTGCGCTCGTGAGAAATATGTCTTTTTTCTCACTTGTTGTACAATATACTATTTTCTATGGATGCTATACAATGTGCAACTTCTCTCACTACTTACATACATTCAAAACGAACAATTCCTCACACAGTGAGAAAAGTCGGCCATTGCAGTGAGAAATATTTTTTCTCACGGGTTCCCCTACGGTCCTCCATACTATGATCACCGTTTCCATGGTAACATGCACAATACAAACACAATTAATGTTGTCAAATAAATGTTGTACAATAAATATATTATACACGGCTCACTAAAATAATTAGTTACGCCCCTGTACTACTGATTACTTAAAATTCAAGTAGTATTTATGTAACCTTTCTGGAAACTCCAGGTTATTGTTGAGACTCGCATTTGAACCCCTCGCCGGGGCAGATCGTCAAAAGCTTCCTAACGAGAATCATCTCTAATCTATCGACGCTCCCGCTATTCGTAAAAAGGCCGCATTTTACCGGCTTTTTTTTGCTATCGTTTTATACCGCTCAGATAATTCAATCTGCTCAGTATTATCGACGATGATTTATTTAGCGTATTAGTGAGTGCCTTACAAATGAACCAAATGGATTATGGAATTCAATCAGAGCTCTGATGTGACACGTCATCAAGGAATAAAACTGTAAGTACTCTACATGTATGTGAACATAACTTATTAGTCG
Source organism: Diabrotica virgifera virgifera (assembly GCF_917563875.1). Classification (NCBI taxonomy): domain Eukaryota; kingdom Metazoa; phylum Arthropoda; class Insecta; order Coleoptera; family Chrysomelidae; genus Diabrotica; species Diabrotica virgifera. The sequence continues at coordinate 16,294,834 of NC_065449.1, forward strand.
TGATACTGTATGCATTTTGAACCATATACCTCTCGTAGCAAATATTCTTTGTGCCATTTATGCAGATAATACTTTAAATTACATATGAAAAATCGTTATCTACTCTTAACCAGCTTACCTATGGGAATATACTCTATAACCGTACAATAAGTATAGGTTACTATTGTTAAGGATACTTTACGTATTGCCTAAACATTTCTGTTCCATCGAGCCGTATCATATTAATTATTTATTAATTAAATCCTCAAGGTCCTTCGTATTTGCATATTTTGATAATCTCTATTCTGAGAATAACGGTTTTTCATTTATAGTGTCTTTCTGTTGCATTTGGAAATTTCCAAGCCACGCCGCCCCGGCACAAAAATAAAATATTCCTCTCTTTCTGCACTCAAATTCTCAGTATTTAACCCAGCACGTCTCTACAATAGCTGGTAGGTTGTTAAGCCCGGTCTACACGTGCAATTTCAGAAACTACTTGCTTTGTTCAAATAAAGGAGTCGTTTTGTTTGTATGAAAAAATATTTGCATATATTACATTATTTTATTTTCGTAAATATATTTTTCTGTTTATAGTATACAAAAAGTGTACTCATTTCTTGGCTGATAGTACGGGTGTTATAATTTTAACATTGTTTGTTCAACCTTTTGATTTAAATTAAATTTATAATTTTGAATCCGATTAAGCCTGGTTCACAGGTTACAAAAATTATTAAAAATAATTTTGTTTTCTTGCATAAATTGTAAGTTTTTGCTACATTTAGCTTCGCTTAAGCTCATTTTACACTTCTAGAAAACTATAGAAAATAAATAATTGTTTTTCCTTCAATTTAATTAATTTAAATACTTGTTAAGGGTGTCTCACACTTGCTGAAAAATACCCATTTTGGAAAATTGCATATATTTTGAAATTTTATAGTTTTGCATTTCATATACTAATCTGCGCTCATACAGGGTGATACTATTAAGCCAATCTCACACTATTAAACGTGTAATATATAATATATTGTACATATTCTCTCATTTTCGCATCGATTTATAGGTTTAGACATTTGCAAATAATCTATCTAATCTCACATTCTCGCAACATGGCTGACCGATCAAAATATAACCGACAGAGGCTCACCGCAAAACTTGATATAACCAAGTTGGCTGATTCGGTTCCCACAACTCTTAATTCTCTAAACAAATATAAAATTCGTGAAATAATTTCACAACTCAAACATTCTTACGGACTTTTCCGCGATGCTCAAAATGTGCTGGAGACGATCCCCGAGGAACCTACCCCCTCTACTGATTCCTCTGTGGTTTTTGATAAATATTTGGATACAATTTCTCTATTGGAAGAAAGGTTAGAGGTCATTGAAAGTTCTAATGTGACTGCTACCCCCTCCCTCCAATTTGACCCTAATTCTTCTCTAACCTCACAGTCTATGGCTAGGCAACGAACAGTAAACCTCCCTCGTATTCAGTTAAAACCATTTAGTGGCTTAGTTACTGAATACAATTCATTCATTGAGACCTTTGATACAATAATAGGATCTGATACTACATTAAGTGATCTGGAAAAACTCATTTACCTCAAAAGTTTTCTAACTTCCGAGCCTTTGACGCTTCTCGAGCATATCCCACTCACAGGTGACAATTACAAAATAGCCCGGGATAACCTGACACAAAGGTACGCCAACTCTAAATCGCTTATCAAAACTCTCATCTCTCAAATTCTTGATGCGCCTCCTATTTCTGGAAACGCAAATCACTCACAATTAAGAAATTTTCATACGGTCATGTCAAATAATTTCAAGGCCCTATTGAACTTGAATAGGCCCCCTTCAGATCTCTTGCATTTACTTCTCATACATATCGCTACTCAGAAACTCGACGCACCTACCATTAGGGCTCTTGAGTTCCAATCCGGTGGTAGCCAAGCTACCCCTGATTTTGTCCATTTTCTAGGGGAAATCGAGACACGCGTTGTTCATCTTGAGAATATTCAATCTCAATCAAAACCAAAATCGACTACTACTTCCAGACACTCTTTACACCTAGCCTCAGACACTTCTACCAGTAACCTTTCGCCTCGCTTAGGTCCTAAGAAATGTTCCTATTGCAACGACTCTCACTCGATCTACTCTTGTCCTCAGTTCAAGCAGTTGAATTCTAAAGAACGTTTTAGTTTTGTCAAACAAAATAAATTTTGTATTAATTGTCTTGGGTCTCACATGCTCGATCAGTGTAAATCCAAATTCTCTTGCATAGTTTGTAAATCTCGTCATCACACGTTGCTCCATTTCGACAAAACGGGTCATAGTAACCCTTCCGCGGCTGTTGGCCAACACAACTCAAATAATCATAATAAAACCGCTATCTCAAATAACTCCCATACACAGGGTAATTCACAACAGGGGCCCTCACATGTTAGAGCTCCTGAAACGGAAGTTAATCTTCAAAATTCGACTCCACATTCAATGGCTCTATCTGCAGCCTCGCTTGATAATCATTTGGTGTTATTAAGCACACTCCAGGTCTATCTTGTCGCTCCTAGCGGCAAGAGGGTCTTCGCAAAGGCACTTTTAGACTCGGCCTCACAGGTTTCATTTATTAGTGCTGACCTCGTAAAGGAACTGTCACTCACCACTAGAGATGGAAAATTACGGATCAATGGAATTAACTCCACCTCATCCTCGTCTCAATCTATTGTAGATACAACAATTTTCGCTGTCGCTAACGACGTTCCTTTTGACATCTCGTGCTCTGTACTCCCAAAGATAACAAATCCGCTTCCTCAAATTTCTATTTCGGCGAGCAAACTAAACATACCCTCAGAGATACCATTAGGTGATCCGATGTTCCATGTAACATCCCCAATTGGTATCCTGCTCGGTGCAGACCTGTATAACGATATCATTCAACCTGAAATAATTCGTTTGGGAAAAGGTCTTCCCGTTCTTCAACGCACTCTACTCGGGTACACGATATCAGGGTCAGTTCCAGACTTTGCTCTTAAGTCGAAAAATACTAAAAAGGCTTTGGAATTTTATTCAAACTCTCTCGTTACTTGTTGTTCTCATAACACTCCTTCCGCCGTAAATGAGCCGGTAGTGTCCAACGAGGAACTATCCGATCATTTACAAAAATTCTGGGAGCTGGAAGAAGCCGCTCCTCAGAACACCGATCTCATTAATGATCACCCCGCTGAAATTAATTTTGTAAAACATGTTAATGTTCTCCCCAATGGACGATATGAGTCCACACTCAATCTCAAACTCCCTATCGAAGATATAGACATGGGAAATTCGTTTCTCTCGGCAAAAAGACGTTTTCTCAGTCTCGAGAAACGTTTTCAACTCAACCCTGATTTATTGGAAAAATATCAGGACATTATATCGGAATATCTCAATAACGGACAAATAATTCAAGTGCCGTTAAAAATGCTAAATGACTCAGGTAAACCTAATTACTTTCTCCCTCACTTTCCCGTTTTCAAATCCAACTCTACTACTTCCACTCGTATAGTTTTCGATCCAAACAATAAATCGTCTACGGGAATCTCCCTCAGTGACGTCATAGACAAAGGTTATGTCGTCCAACATGAACTTTTTGACATTCTCGCTAAGTTTCGTCAGTTTAAATTCGCACTAGTAGGCGACATCAAGGCTATGTTCCTACAAATCGCCATTTGTCCCACTGAAACATTTCTGTTAAATTTTCTCTTTAGGGACAATATTCAGCAGCCTTTACGGTGCTATCAATTTCAAAGATTACCCTTCGGGCTCCCAAGTAGCCCATTTATCGCTCAAAGAGTTATCAAGCACATCGCTGACAACAACAAACATACCCACGAACTTGCTACTAGTGTTCTGCAAGAATCTATCTATATGGATGACCTGATCAGCGGTGCTAACAGTCTTCATGAATTAAATTGTCTTTTCGAACAATTAACTTCTTTGCTAGAAACCCATGGTTTCCTCCTCCACAAGTGGAACTGCAGTTCTTCAGAATTTCTGTCTCAACACAATTTAAATCCCGTCTCTGAAGTCAGTCTTAACTTCACGGGATCTGATAAAGTCTTAGGCATATTCTGGGATTCAGAACACGACCACTTTTCGTTTAAAACTCCTATCTTCAAATTGGCTAATGTTGTTACTAAACGTACTATTCTCTCCTACATTGCTACTTTGTATGACCCGCTAGGATGGTTATCCCCTGTCCTTGTGAACGCTAAGCTCTTGATACAGGAAATATGGTCCCAGAAATTGGACTGGGATCAACCCATTGACTCACCCATCATTATGAAAAATTGGCAAAACCTCTTATCGACATTCAAAACTATAGAAGAGGTCAAGGTACCTCGATGCTTACTCTTACAAAAGAAAGTTGTTGATGTTCAATTAATTATTTTCACCGACGCATCGGAAAAAATATACAGCACTTGTGTATATCTCAGAGCGACATACTCAGACTTCTCTGTATCGTCGCGGCTTATTGCTTCTAAAAACAAAATTTCTCCGCTAAAAAATAAACTCACTATTCCCAAATTGGAACTTTGTGGAATAGTGTTGGGAGTCACTCTGGCTCATAGACTTTTTCACATCTTCAAGAAAAATTTGAGTATATCCTCATCTCATCTCTTTGCTGACTCTACAATTGCCTTGTCTTGGATACTTTCTAAAAGACACATTTGGAACGTTTTTGTACAAAACAGAATTCAAAAGGTCAATTCCTTGTTGGAAACTTTTCCTTGTGATTTCTATTTCGTCAGAAGTCACGAAAACATCGCTGACCCCGCTTCCAGAGGGATAAATGTCTTTGATAATCCCCAGACCACCGAAGACTGGTTATGCGGACCTAGCTTTATTAGAGACAATCCCATCGATTTTTCTCTTCATCAAATTCCTCATCTTGAGGATGATCTTCCTGAATTAAGGAAGTCAGTTGTCTCAAACATAGCAACAAATCACGAACTCAACGACACCTTTGAAAATATATTCGCTAAATCTTCTTCTTTTCGTAAAATTCAAAGAATTGTCGCTTATCTTTTTAGATTCATCAGTAATATTAAAAAGAAAATAAATAACTCTCCACGAGATACGGATATATTGACGCCACCCGAAATGGAGATCGCTGATCACGCGATCATCAGGTATATCCAAAGTATCTACTTTAAAAAAGAGATTCTTGAATTGAAAAATGCTAAACTCGTGACCAATAAAGCCATTCGTAAACTCAACCCCTTCCTACAACATAATGATGGGCTGATTCGTGTGGGAGGACGTCTCCGACACGCCCCCATATCGTATAATCAAAAACACCCCATTCTACTTCCTTCTAAATGTCGAGTTGTAGAACTAATCTTGACTCAAGCTCATCATAAGTTATTACATTCAGGCGCGCAAACAGTACTTTCGTATGTCAAAATGAAGTACTGGCCAATTGACGGATTAAGACAGATTAAACGCTTAATTCGTAAGTGTGTAAACTGTTTCCGATTCATGACACCCAATTCTGTTCAACAGATGGCAGATATGCATCCCGATCGTGTACTCCCCACTAGACCCTTCCAAGTCGTCTCAGTGGACTATGGGGGGTTCTTCTTAATTAAGTCCTCACATTTGAGGAAGGCACCGCTTTACAAAGCATACGTAGCCTATTTCATTTGCATGAGCACTAAATGTGTTCATATCGAACTCGTCACAGGATTAAGCGCAGAAGCCTATATTCTTACTCTGAAAAGGTTTATTGCCAGAAGATCCACGCCCAGTATTATTTGGAGCGACAATGCCACAAATTTCCATGGGGCAAAAAATGAAATGCGCGAATTCTATGATTTTTTCTTAAATCAAAATAATTCGGAACAGATTAAGGAATTCTGTACTCAAAACTCCATAACTTTCAAGATGGTTGTTCCCCGCAACCCCCATCAATTCGGCCTCCATGAGGTAGGAATAAAGAGTGTGAAGTATCACCTCTATCGAATTATAGGAAATTCCCACTTCACCTTTGAAGTGTTTAACACAGTATTATGCCAAATCGAGGCTATTCTAAATTCGAGACCCATCACTAGGATGTCGTCTGACGCCAATGACTTCGCTTTCCTATCTCCAGCTCACTTCTTAGTTCAAAGAAGTTTAACCGCGCCCCCTGAACCAAGTGTTTCAGAGATACCTGAAAATAGGTTGAATCTTTTTCAGCGTATTAGTAAAATTCAACAGCAATTTTGGAAATTGTGGAAAAAAGACTATCTTTGCCTCCTGCAGCAAAGAAATAAATGGACCGACCCTACTGACCCTGTCAAGATCGGGGATTTGGTTCTGTTGAAGGAGGATGGTACTCCTCCACTCTTATGGCCAACTGCCAGGGTAATAGATGTATTGCCTGGTAAGGATGGTCTAGTTCGTACTGTCAAGATTCACACTACTCACGGTGATTTTCTTCGTGGTATTACGAAAATCGCTGTGATTCCCCTGGAAGATTAAAATCTATCCCTAGGGGGAAAACTTATCGTTTTCCTCCATTTTATCGTTGTTACCCCTTGTGTATATAAACTCTAATTTCTTCAAACATTTCTTATCGTTGTGCACATCTTTGCCAATCCCCTCTCTTCGAGGTGATATAGGCCATCTCTCTCGCCTGTCGCCCCCGGCAATATGTACAATAAATATATTATACACGGCTCACTAAAATAATTAGTTACGCCCCTGTACTACTGATTACTTAAAATTCAAGTAGTATTTATGTAACCTTTCTGGAAACTCCAGGTTATTGTTGAGACTCGCATTTGAACCCCTCGCCGGGGCAGATCGTCAAAAGCTTCCTAACGAGAATCATCTCTAATCTATCGACGCTCCCGCTATTCGTAAAAAGGCCGCATTTTACCGGCTTTTTTTTGCTATCGTTTTATACCGCTCAGATAATTCAATCTGCTCAGTATTATCGACGATGATTTATTTAGCGTATTAGTGAGTGCCTTACAAATGAACCAAATGGATTATGGAATTCAATCAGAGCTCTGATGTGACACGTCATCAAGGAATAAAACTGTAAGTACTCTACATGTATGTGAACATAACTTATTAGTCGTGATACTGTATGCATTTTGAACCATATACCTCTCGTAGCAAATATTCTTTGTGCCATTTATGCAGATAATACTTTAAATTACATATGAAAAATCGTTATCTACTCTTAACCAGCTTACCTATGGGAATATACTCTATAACCGTACAATAAGTATAGGTTACTATTGTTAAGGATACTTTACGTATTGCCTAAACAAATGTGTTAAAGCAAAACCTACCAGGAATTACCTTTCAAAATTGTTCAAAAATACCTGTTAATTAGAATTTTAAAAAATAAGGTATATAAATTTTAAGAATATTAAATACTCTACATATATGTATATGTATTTTATTTCAATTTAAGCATATAACATATAATATACCTAAAAGCATCTAAATTATTTAATTTTTAAGTTTGAACTCGACAAAACCGCATCCATAGAAAAAGTACAGTGTACAACACATGAGAAAATGACATATTTCTCCCTCGCCTCGTGCCTAGGCTCGTGCCAACAAACTTCTGTGCTCGTGAGAAATATATCTTTTTTCTCACTTGTTGTACAATATACTATTTTCTATGGATGCTATACAATGTGCAACTTCTCTCACTAGGTACTTACATACATTCAAAACGAAAAATTTCTCACGCAGTGAAAAAAGTGGGCCTTTGCAGTGAGAAATATGATCGCGGTTTCCATGGTACATGCACAATACAAACACAATTATTTTTGTCAAAAAAAAATGTGTTGAAGCAAAACTTACCAGGAATTACCTTTCAAAACTGTTCAAATATAACTGTTAATTATAATTTTAAATAAATAAAGTATATAAATTTTAAAAACATTAAATACCTACATGTATATGTATTTTATTTCAATTTATGCATATAATATACCTAAAAGTACCTAAATTATTTATTTCGAAGTTTGAACTCTTGACAAAACCGCATCCATACAAAAAGTACAGTGTACAACACATGAGAAAATGACATTATTTCTCCCTCGCTTGATTTGTGGCCCTCGCCTAGTACCTCGGCTCGTGCCAACAAACTTATTGTACAGTATACTATTGTTTTCACCTAAACTTTGATATAAAATTTGTTCCAGGCTGTATCTACCGACTTATATTTTGATTGTAACTTTATTTGATCAGATTAGTTATTCGATGTTATCCCTCATTCATAACTGGTCTAAGATTAAATCATGGCAACTTTCCTGCACATTTTATCTAAAATCAGAGTGTAGCAACTTTCTCTGTTCGTGTGATAACAAACAACTCTATCACAGTATAAGTAAGTTTTCCGTTAAATATTTCACACGTACACGAAAACTCTTAATGGTATCATTAATAATTAATTAATCGTTCCTTAAAGACTCCAGAATAAATATTTAATATTTAATTTTTAATACTATTTGTGACAAAAGGGTTACCTAATGCCACCTCCTCCTTTAAATATACACACATATACAAAAAAAGCTATACAGCATGTAAAGAAGATCCAGGAAAAGAAGATAGAGATAGCTGAAATCAAAATGTTACTGGGTAAAAGTAGAAGGGACAGGACTTGATTAGAGAAAGATTCGGGGTGACTAAAGTCTCAACAAAGATTCAAGAACATAGACTGCAATGGTTTGGTCACGTTAGACGTAGAAATAAAAATTATGTCGGACGAAGGATAGCGCTGTTAAAAGTTGATAGAGAAGTAGAGGGAAACCCAGGAGAAGATGGAAGGATTGTGTGGCAGGCGACATGAGAGAGAAAGGTTTATACAGGGTGAGTCATGAGGAACTGTACATACTCCTACCCCGTATAGAGGCCCCTATGGGGAATAACAAATGACCATTAAAAAGTATCTGCTCCCTTTGTTTAATAATATACAGGGCGAATTTCGCATTTTGACAGAAATTTATATTCGTCATAATTTTTGAACGGTTAGATCGATGTGTCTCTTATTTTGGTCAATCGTTACTTTATTACCACCTAATCAACTGATTTATTCAAACTAGAAAAAATCAGGTCCGGCTTTAAAAAATTAGTTCGTTTGGGCCTTAGAAAAAATTTCACCCTGTATACGCTTTTTAAAAACTCTAATATTAATTTTACAAATTAGACAAATAGGCAATTAAAATGACATATTTATTTATTTCCCCACACGATTACTTAATTTTTTATAAAAAAATCAAATTTGATTATGAATTAAAAATTTGGGAAAGTGAACCATATATTAAAAAAAAATTAACTTTTATTACAAAAATTAATTTTTTTAAACAAATATTTGATTTATGTTACTACCCCATAAACTGATTTATTCAACCTAGAAAAAAATCAAGTCCGGCTTTAAAAAATTAGTTCGTTTGGGTCTTTGAAAAAATTTCACCCTGTATACGCTTTTTGAAAACTCTAATATGAATTTAACAAATTAGACAAATAGGCAATTAAAATGGCATATTTATTTTTTTCCCCACACGATGACTTAATTTTTTATTAAAAAATCAACTTTGTCAAAATCGCAATTTTACCATAAAAATAAAAAAAAAATAAAAACAACGTTTTTCTTAAAATTAAAAGTTTCACCATTTTTTTTTTTCTATAACACGTCTAGATCTAAAACTCCCCATAACACTTCTCTTTGTACTCTGTAGTTTAACATAGACGTGATCAAAAAAAAAATTTCCATTTTTTCACTTAATTTTTGCGATTTAACTTTGCAATTCTTTGCAATTTTTTAAAATTCATAACTTTTCCGAGAAGAAGACTAAGAGTCTACAAAAATTGTAATAGTCTTCACAATGGTAAGAGATATGTGCTGTAAACATTTCAGAAAAAAAATTAAAATGGAACGTTGTAGCGAGTTAAACCTTGATTTCATCTTTTTTTTTTCATTTTTAGGTTAAAATTCCGATTTTGGCAAATTTGATTTTTTAATAAAAAATTAAGTAATCGTGTGGGGAAAAAAATTTGCCATTTTAATTGCCTATTTGTCTAATTTGTAAAATTCATATTAGAGTTTTCAAAAAGCGTATAGAGGGTGAAATTTTTTCTAATACCAAAACGAAATAATTTTTTAAATCCGGGCCTGATTTTTTTCTAGTTTGAATAAATCAGTTGATTGGGTGGTAACATAAATTAAATATTGGTTCAAAAAAATTAATTTTTTTAATAAAAGAAATTTTTTAAATCTATGGTTCACTTTACCAAACTTTTAATTATTATTCATAGTCAAATTTGATTTTTTTATAAAAAATTAAGTAATCATGTGGGAAAAAATAAATATGCCATTTTAATTGCTTATTTGTCTAATTTGTAAAATTCATATTAAAGTTTTCAAAAAGCGTATATAGGGTGAAATTTTTTCTAAGACCCAAACGAACTAATTTTTTAAAGCCGGACCTGATTTTTTTCTAGTTTGAATAAATCAGTTAATTAAGTCGTAACATGAATCAAATATTTGTTAAAAAAATAAATTTTTGTAATAAAAGTTAGTTTTTCTAAATATATGGTTTACTTTACCAAACTTTTAATTATTATTCATAGTCAAATTTTATTTTTTTATAAAAAATTAAGTAAACGTGTGGGGAAAAAATAAATATGCCATTTTAATTGCCTATTTGTCTTATTTGTAAAATTCATATTAGAGTTTTCAAAAAACGTATACGAGGTGAAATTTTTTCTAAGACCCAAAAAAACTAATTTTTTAAAGCCGGACCTGATTTTTTTCTAGTTTGAATAAATCAGTTGATTAGGTGGTAATAGTGTAACGATTGACCAAAATAAGAGACACATCGATCTAACCGTTCAAAAATTATGACGAATATAAATGTCTGTCAAAATGCAAAACTCGCCCTGTATATTATTAAACAATGGGAGGAGACACTTTTGAATGGTCATTTGTTATTCCCCATAGGGGCCTCTATACGAGGTAGGAGTATGTACAGTTCCTCATGACTCACCCTGTATGAAGAAGACACGATGGACAGACATAAGGGGCGAAGAAAAGTAAGGAACAACAACTCTTGAAAACGGAAAAGCCGAAGAAAAAAAGTTATATAATCTACAGATAAACTATAAACATTTTTAAGACTCACCTTGTATATCCCATATTATATCATATCTACAATAGATTGCTTCAGTTTTATGTACCGTTAATTAAAAATATCTAGTAAACCATTTAAAAAACAACAAATTATAATTGATTATTGTTCGGTGTTCTACTTCATGTTACGTCGAAAACAACTGGGAAATCAGGTAACTGGCTGCTGGTTGCTGGTTGCCCCGCAAACAAACATTACAATGTTGAATTATGAACTTGCTGCGGATCTAAATATACATAAACTGTATTGTACAGTGGAAAATTTAACACAAATAAATGTAATAATGAAAATTTGTGTTTTGTGAATTTTTATAAAAACTAGCAGACACAATTAGAGCATAATTATTGATAAATAAAGAAAAACTTTCGTATGTCAGATGTCAATATTTTACCATTGTTTCACCCCTTAAGGTGATATGTACCCCTAAAATATGTAGTTACAAACGAAATCAAGGTAGTCATTTCGTCAGAGATTTGTTCTCTAAAAATGAGACAAACCTGCTGAATTTTGATGAGAATGTCAATTTTTTTCAATTTGTCACTCCCATTACCCTAACCCTCTTGTGAAAATTTTAATTGCGCAGTATTGTGAAATTTTACTCTCCATCGCGCCTAAAGAAGTATAAATGTATAACTTCAAAAAATGTTTCAAACAAGAAATGTAGCTGAGCTAAATTTCGAACAAATTGAAACAACGCTTAAAGCGACCGGAGATTTTGAATTTCAGTTACGCTTTTTAAATTCAATTGTTATTACCCAACATGGTAACGGTATGGTAAAATTTTTATATCTTTTGATCAGAGTATCCTATAAACAAAATTCAAAATGCCTGTTAAAGGTGAAGAGTGTTGCTTTCGTATGCAATTTTTGTATTTGGCCGCAAATGAAGTCAGTTTTTATGAAACTGTTAATTCCATTTAACGGTCGCTATGGAAGTTACAATATCTGGGACATGTAATGAGGGGACATCTATATGCAATGCTAATACTGATAATACAGAAAAAAATAAGAGGAGGAAGGGGTAGAGGAAGAAGGAGAATTATCATGGTTGAAAAATTTAAGATACCTACTGGTTTAAATGAATATGGAATGCAAATGCGATTCATAGAAGTCTTCAGAGCAGCAGTAGAGAGAGTAAAGATAGTGATGATGATATCCAACCCCCGATTGGGAGATGGTTTTTTAAAAAAGAAGATGAAATTTTCATTGTTAGAGAATGATCTTCAAATAGATGATATTTCGATTTTTAATTTCGGTATCAAATATGAGGCATTTGCAATATTCCTAAAAAATGCTGACCAAACTTTCACATTACAAATGATCTCACGTCACGGAAAATGCTTCCACAAAGATGGCATAGGGTGGAATTTGTAACTGAAGTTTGGTAGTTTTGAAAAAAGTATTTATAGTACATACATTTTTTCACGGTTTTTGCCGTAAATTTTAAAGAACCGCTTGGGTTGCATACGCATAGCTAACGTGTCAAAGAAAAAAAGTGATATTGTGCCGATGTGCGCTTTTGCCCTGGGGGTGACTTTCACCCCCTCTTGGGGGTGAAAAAATATATGTCCAAAATAAGACCGGAAATGGATAAACTGACTTTTAAGTAACTTTTGTTCTATAGAGTTTTTCGCCAAGTCAACACTTTTCGAGTTATTTGCGTGTGAATATGTTCATTTTTCAACAAAATAACCACGTTTTAGACGGTTTTTCGCAAATAACTCAAAAAGTTAGTATTATTTCGAAAAAAATATTGTTAGCAAAAATATAGTCTATAAAGAAGTAAAAAAATGGTGTACGCTTGAGGTCTCTGGACCTCGTAGAACCAGAGTTATCCAAGTTATAGCCAATGAAAAATATTTTCATATTGGCCAAATTTCAAATGGAATATTTCAACTTGAAATATCCAAAAAATGAAGCACTTTTTGGGGAAAACCCGTTATAACTTTTTTAAAGTGTTTAAAATAGGCTTTTTCTGTTTTTATAACAAGTTTCTAGCAACAAATGTAAGCAAGTTACGCTCAAAATAAAGTTGGTCCCTTTTGTTTTGGCAAAAAAAAATCAGGAAGATCACCCCCTAATTAGCAACTTAAATGAAATTAATCGTTACCGCTTCACAAATTATTTTACTTGTGTTGTGTTTATATGATCTGTAAGTTTCATCGGTTTAAAGTGCTTATTTTTGAAAAAATTTGGTTTTAAAGTAAAATTTTTAAAATTTTATATTTAAAAAAAAATGTTTTTTTCAAAATAACTTAAAAAGTCTTAGAGATACCAAAAATCTCAAAAAACAAGAAAGTCAGCATTGCTTTCCTGAATATCTTGCATTTTTTTGTTTTGATGTAAGACAACAATTGATTAAGATTTGGTGTTTCTAAATTTGCATACACTCCTGATCAGTGACTTGTTTAAGCCCTTTTAACTACAGCCCTTTCAAAAATAAAGACTTTGAACCGATGAAACTTACAGATCATAATATAAACAATACATACACGAGTAAAGAAACTTGTGAAGTGGGAGGTGATTTTCCCGATTTTTTTACCAAAAAAAAAAAGGAATTATTTTGAGCATAACTTGTTTACTTTTGATGCTAGAAATTTTTTTTACAAAACAAAAATAAAGTTTTTTAAACAGTTTAAATAAGTTGTAATACGTTTTTTCCAAAAAGTGCTTTATTTTTTGGTTATTTCACGTTAATGTATTCCATTTGGAATTTGACGAATATGAACCTATTTTTTCATTAGCTATAACTCTGCTTCTACTAGGTATAGAGACCTAATTTATACACCATTTTTTTTTCAATTTTTTACAGGCTATATTTTTGCTAAGAATGTTTTTTTCGACAAAATACCTACTTTTTGAGTTATTTGCGAAAAACCGTCTAAAAGCGTGGTTATTTTGTTGAAAAATGAGCATATTCACTCGCAAATAACTCGAAAAGTATTAACTTAATGAAAGACTCTATAGAACAAAAGTTACTTAAAATTAGTCAATTTATCCATTGTCGGACTTACTTTGTACGTATAGTTTTTCACCCCCGAGAAGGAGTGAAACTCACCCCCAGGACAAAAGCACACCTCGGCACAATATCACTTTTTTTCTTTGACTTGTTAGCCATATGTATGCTAAATTTCATTTCAATCTAAGCGATTCTTTAACATTTAGAGGTTTTGCAATATTTTACCGTTAAAGAACGTACTATTGAGTAATCCAAGAGAAGCACTTTTAAATGTTTTAGATCGATTGAAATATATAAAATTCAAAGTTTTTTAGGCGTATTTCAAATGCCTCATATATTTGTTGTCATAACTGAAAATCAAAATTTCGTATAGGTTTGAAGTTTAGGCTCTAACAATGGCAATTCCACTTATTTCTGCGGCTTACACATTCTTGGTAAATCGATGTTTTCCGTCCTCCTCCCTACGAGGGGAGTTTATGGGGAAGCTCGGGGACAGGAGTAACAAACCTTTAAACGTTTTTACATATTTCTTCTTCTTATTTTTCTTCTTCTTCTTCTTCTTCTTCTTCTTCTTTTTCTTCTTCTTGTTCCTTCTTGTATGTAGGCTTTAAAGCCTGTTTCTTCTTCAATACTAACCTTCTAAATCTAAATTGTTTGAGTTATCGCACCATCTTTTTCTTGGACTGCCAATACTTCTTCGTCCATTTGGTGACTTATCTCGTGCTATTCGTACTATCCTATCCTCTGCCATTCTATTAATGTGTTCGTTCCACTCCTGTTTCCGTTTTGTCACCCATCCATTTATGTCTTCTACATTGTATGATCTTCTTTTGTTTTCGCTTTTCTCCCTATCCAACAGACTCTTCCCTGATATTCGTCGGAGTATTTTCATCTCTGTTGTTTCTAGTAGTCGTCTCGTTTTAGATGTGTCAGGTCTTGTCTCCGCCGTGTATGTCAATATAGGTCTAATTTTTGCTTTATAGAATCTTGCTTTTGTATCTTGTTTTACATGTTTGTTCTTACAGATTGTGTCATTAAGAGATCCCGCCGCTTTACTTGCTTTTGAGCTTTGTTGTCGTACTTCCTCTTCATATTTGTTTAATCCAAAAATTGATATTCTTCTTCTTCTTCTTCTTCTTCTTATAATAGGCCTCTTGGCCTGTTCCTTACCGATTTTGATCTTGTATTCGTAGCTGTGATGTTGGCTGCCAGCTATCTCTCAGTCAATATCAATCTCAAAATTGATATTCTCAGCAAAATTCAGCTTGTTTGTATGATTTTTAGAGGTTTACTGGCAGTACTTAGAGTTATTTAGTCCTTATTTAAAGTTAGCAGTCCATATCCCTAATATTGTTTCTACTGGCAAAACAAGGCACCAGTTAATAAACAATCTATACAATCTACAGGTTATAGTTATAAATAACAACTCCTTATTTAAAAATTGTTTCTAAAGTACTATTCCATTGGCAGTTAATGCAATATACAATTTAAAATAGTTAATGTAATAATATTTTTTTTTACTTTGTATACTAGAAAACTACATGAAGACTATTTCTGTACTGTACTACTAAGTAAAAAGGTCTTAAGTCAAAAATTATCAACAATAATCGACTTAATACTTAATACCTTTTTATTTATCTGTAGAGATTTATACAATTGCAGTAAAATTAACTTGGTTTTGTTATCTCCTGCTGAGACCTATAATAGTCGTTGATGACTTAAGTCAGTCAAATTTCCACGGCCTCGACCTAAAATCCATTAATCAGGATTATCTATTTCTTGTTGGACCACACGATTGATCTACATACACACAGCGCACATGTGGTATACTTACTAAAACAAAATATTTGTATTAACGCTTCTTAGAATATGAGTTCATTTCTGAATGTGAAATTAGTGGCGTAAACCGCAGTTGGTTTGCTCAGGCTAGGAGAATTTTAATATATGTGAGAAAATGGTAACAGTTTTAATAGGTCTGGATCCCGCGTATGAAAAAAAAGTTGATTAATAGCAAGCTGAAAATTTGTTAATAGCTTAAGGGTGTCTAGTTGGATAAACTTTGATATATGGAAACACTGGAACAGGGGCAGTTTTAATTGTGGAACAGGTTAAAAATTTGGAATGGTCAGACCTCGAAAACGGCACATTTATTTTGTCCGACAGAATAGACTTAAACTCTCCGAACAGAGATCAAACTCTCATGCAAAAATCAGACTGTTATTTATCACCTGTCATAATTCCTGTCATTTGACATATTCTACATGTTCCACTCATTAAAACGCCCGTTTGGTGATAAATAGCAGTCTGATTTTTGCATGAGAGTTTAATCTCTGTTAGGAGAGTTTAAGTCTATTCTGTCGGACAAAATAAATGTGCCGTTTTCGTGGTCTGACCGTTCCAAATTTTTAACCTGTTCCACAATTAAAACTGCCCCTGTTCCAGTGTTCCCATATATCAAAGTTTGTCCGAGTAGACACCCTTAAGCTATTAACAAATTTTCAGCTTGCTATTAATCAACTTTTTTCTCATACGCGGGATCCAGACCTATAATGAAAAACGCGATTACAATCAACCACATAACCAAAGCGTTTATATGAATTGCATATATTACTTAATAAAGAGTACCAGGTACTATCATACACCGTCAAACAATAAGAGCGGTATTGAAGAGTGACTCACTGATGGACTCTATTGGAAATAATTTTAACTATCAAAAGACGAAAACTTAAGTACTTAGAACATGTGATGAGAGTACTGATTCGGAGAAACGCGAAATGTGGGAAGACGAAGAATGTCCTGGCTTAAGAACTTGAGGGAATTATTTGAAAGGGTAGGGGACGATTGCGCCTATGGTACCTGCTATAATCCAGTCTCGATAGACACGAGAGTCTTTTAAGATATGGGCACGATTGCTCCGACAGTAGATTTAATCCTTACAGCACGATAATTATTAGGTACCTATCCTGACTTACAGATTTAAATTAATTAGGTGTAAGTGTACCGGGTGTCCCAATAAGAATGGCTCTCGGCTATATCTCAGGAACCGTTTATAGTAGAGCTTTGAAATAAAAAATTTTATAACAAAAGTTGCCTCAGGAAAAGCCTGGAAATTATTTTCATAATTGTGGGTCCACCGCTAGAGGGCGTAATTGAATATCAAAAATAAAAAAATCAAAATTTTACAAAATTTTCCTAATGAAGGGGCACTGGAAATCCGATGATTGTATTCTTCATCAAATTCTGCGCATATTTAATTTAACAAGTTTAACTCTACCTTTGCAAATAAGAGGTGGGGGTGAGTGGGAACCTTGTTATGAAAAAATGGCTGTAAGTCCGGTTCTGCTAAATCAAATTTTGAAAACTGGGTCTTGTTGAAGACAGATCTTTTTCTTCAATGTAAGCGTGATAATTTTGAACCATCCTAATAAGTAGTAAGCCAGCTGGGAGGCGTTATTTAATTTTTTTCAGAAATCTAGTTTTCTTTGGAAAATATTAAATGCAAGTATGCATTTTTAATCATACTTTATAAAATTAGATTAAATTAGCAATAGAATAGCGAAAACCGCATGTCGATACCTTTTTTCTATCTCAAGATATCTCGAGAAACGTGTAAATTTTATACATAACTGTTACTATCACCGGTAAGCTAAGTTAATGAAAAGTAGTGTGCTGTGGAAAAAAAAAACAAAATAGCATTTTCCAGATGTCAACGTATAAAAATATAATTAATTAAAACAACAATATAAAGAGAGACAATACTATTAAAATTAAATATAACACAGAACAAAAAGAACTACTTAGTGACGACCTAAATATTCAAATTGTTGCCCATCATACACTACTCTAGGATACATTATCCAGAGAATACTAAACGCCATTCAAAGCATATCGAAAGCAGAAATTGAGACTGCTGTTCAATCTACTCTTGAAAGAGTAAATGTTTGCAACGAAAATGATGGGCAAAAATTTGAACGTTTGTCATCACTAAATAGTTGTTTTTATTTCTTTGTAATAGGGCTTTTCAACGCTTCTCGTTTGTTTCGAGCCTCTGTCATATGCCGTATAATCCGTGTATAATATTAATATACGAGATATGAACGAGGCTCGAAACAAATGAGAAGCGTTGAAAAGACCTAATATACGTTGACAGCTGGAAAATGTTCCTTTGTTGTTTCCATAGCACACTACTTTTAATTAATTTCGTTTACCGGTGACAGTAACAGTTATGTTTTTAAATTTACACGTTTTGTAAGATATCTCGAGATAGAAAAAAGGTATTAACATGCGGTTTTCGCTATTCTGTTGCTAATTTTGTCTAATTTTGTAATATGGTATTAAAAATGCATGTTTGTATTTAATATTTTCCAAGGAACACTAGATTTCTGAAAAAAATTAAATAACGCCTTCTAGCTGGCATATTACTCAGTAAGTTGGTTGGAAATCATAACTTTTACATTGACGAAAAAGATCTGTCTTCAACAAGACCAAGTTTACAAAATTTGATTAAGCAGAACCGGACTCACAGCCAGTCTTTCATAACAAGGTTCCCACTCACCCCCACCTCTTATTTCCAAAGGTAGACCTAAACTTGTCAAATCAAATATGCGTAGAATTTTATGAAGAATACGACGATCGGATTTCCAGTGTCCCTTCATTAGGAAAATTTTGTAAAATTTAGATTTTTTAATTTTTGATATTCAATTACGCCCTCTAGCGGTGGTCCCACAATTATGAAAATAATTTCCAGGCTTTTCCTGAGGCAACTTTTGTTAAAAAATGTTTTATTTCAAAGCTCTACTATAAACGGTTCCTGAGATATGGCCGAGAGCCATTCTTATTGGGACACCCGGTACATATCTCAAAGAATAGTAAAAAATGTTTTAGACTTGGTAAGCATAAATCCGTAACTGTACAGCACGACCAGTTTCACGTTTGAGATTTGGATGCGAACTGGTGTTCACGTTCGGTTTTTCCAAATTTTTTAAATCTTATTTTGGTAACGTCTCGCCAAGTAAAATACCTGCACGGTACCAAAAATAAAATTTAGAAAATATGGAAAAGCCAAACGTCAACAACAGTACGCATCCAAATCTCAAATATAAAGTGAACCTGGTTGTTCCGTTGGTGGTTTACGGAAACAATTAAATGAAATTAAAATAAGTGTAAGACAACGAACAATAATATATTTATTTATTTTTGGTTAAAAAGACGTGCTTATATCTCGTAAGAGGGTTTGTTATTCTTTGCGGGACGAGGGTTTGTGTCAGACTGCCTGTGGATGAACTAAAAACATTAGTTTTACATTTCTGTGTTTTTTAAAGAAGTTGAAGACTGATTTATTGACATATGGAGGCTGGCCCTTTATCGTCCCGTAATCTATTATGAAATTTGCGTTTCCCATACATAAACTAAACAGGCCATCAATATCTGGTGTTTTAAAAGCTGAGAAAGGCATTTTATCTGAATACAGATTTCGTTTCTTAAAATTTAACAGGCCCTTTATGCATATGGTTTGTGAATTTTAAAATGGGACGTATTATTTCATTTTGAAAAATTTATTAAAAATTAAAATTAGCAAAATAGTAATTGAAGCGTGTTGCCACACTGGTCATGGTGTAAGTGTTCTTGAAATAAGTTCTTACATTTTATTTCCGTTTTATTTGTATAACCTAACCTATTTCATCTATTAATGCGTTACGGTGCGGTGGTAGAGTTGCAAAAGGAAGACATTAAGATATTGCTTCACTACGGGAGACGGCGCAACCATACCCTGGGATTAGGGACCATCTGAGTTAGCTTGGCGTAATCGTGCCCTTAGCTAAACATACCCCGGGTAACATTGGCGCAATCGTCTCATACCGATTTGAAGGGGTCCGGACAAATAATCCCTGACAAAAAATCCCGACAAATTATCCCTGGACAAAAAATTTCCGGACCAAAAAATCCCAGGACAAATAATCCTCTGACAAAACATCCTCACAAAAAATCCCGGAAAAATAATCCCCACAAATTTTTTTGGACAAAATATCCCCACAAAAAAACCCGGACAAAAAATCCCCAAGAAATATTTGCTGCCGAATAGTTATCTAAAAGTTTTCCCGAAATTCTAACAAATTTCGAATTCCAATTCCATGCTGAAAACTTCAAATTTTACGTGACAAAAGGGTGTGAGTTTTTTTAAAAATCGTGGAAAATATGGGGAATGAGCTAAGGTCCCGTTCAGGCGCTTAACGCGCATTTTGATAACGCGCGATTACAACTACATACATTTTACTGAAGACGTTTCACATGCTAACGCGCATTTTAAGTCATTAAGACGCGCGTTGGCATGTGAACGGTCTCAAGTAAAATGTATGTACAGTCGGAAAAATGAAAGATTACTCATCAACGATCACATCAATCACATATTTTGTATTTGCTGATGTTTTTCCATAGATAACAAACGAGAGAGATAGATTATTAATAATCTGAATAATATGTGATTGATATGATCGTTCATGGGTATTCTTCTATTTTTCCGACTGTAGTTGTAATTGCGCGTTATCAAAATGCGCGTTAAGCGCCTGTCATGAAAAGGGGGCCTTAGCTCATTCCCCATATTTTCCACGATTTTTGAAAAAACTCACACTTTTTTGTCATGTATGAACAAATAAAGTTAACAAAAATATAACACAAATAAAGTTTTCAGCATAGAATTGGAATTCGAAATTTGTTAAAATTTCAGGAAAACTTTTAGCCTCTTCAGCCCCAAGAAAAAAGTTTTTATTATTTTAACAATATTTTCTATTTTCTCTCCTCATTTGTGAAAACAATAAACGATAATCTATAAAAACTATAATAAAATTATTTGACAAACATAATATGACATGTCCAGCATAATGGACATCAGGACTTAGCTTTCATATAATTTAAGTATGAAACCGAAAAAAACATTCTGGTTCAGGAGAAACACACATATACATTTTGCATTCTGTAACAAAGAATCTCGTCTTCTTAGTTCATCGAAGAGGTTTATGCAACGCGATAAGAATTTCTATTGCTGACACAGCATATTGGCAAATGGTCATGGCATCTATAGTCGGTAACTGGAAAACTGTAGATCTTTTTACAGGAATTATGGGCACCTCATCTTCAGATGTCTCCGGTTTTCTTGAAATAGACGCACTAGCTTGTCTCCCACTTGCAGGCTTACCACCTAGAGCTAGTGACCTTCCAACATACAGCTTAAATTCCTGAAAATCCATTTCCTTTGATCATTATCGCTATCTTCACTGACGAAAAAATCGTTATCTGTCGAAATAGCCTCCAATGCACTTTCCATCAATATCCTTTTACTATCTGTAACTAAACTTAAAAAATGTGAGTATGGTAACATATTTGGCTAAGTCCCAATGTCCAAAATGCTGGACAAAAAGTTTAGAGGACCGCTAACGTGTCCAGTTGTAATTATTTTCAAATATACAGGGTGTAACAAAAATACAAGTCATAAATTAAACCACACATTCTGGGACCAAAAATGGTTCGATTGAACCTAACTTACCTTAGTACAAATGTGCCTACAAAAAAGGTTATAGCCCTTTGAAGTTACAAAATGAAAATTGATTTTTTCCAATATATCGAAAACTATTATAGATTTTTTATCGAAAATGACCATGTGGCATTTTTATGGCAGGAACATCTTAAAAAGAAATTATAGTAAAATTTGTGCACCCCATAAAAAATTTATGGGGGTTTTGTTCCCTTAAACCCCCCAAACTTTTATGTACGCTCCAATTAAATTATTGTTGTGGTACCATTAGTTAAACACAGTGTTTTTAAAACTTTTTTGCCTCTTAGTATTTTTTTGATAAACCAGTTTTAATCGAGTTGCGGCTTCTTTTTTAATATATTTACATAAAAATTTTATGGGGGCTTTGTGCCTTTAAGTCCCCCAAATGTTTGTGTACGTTCCAATTAAACTATTATTGCGGTACCATTAGTTAAACACAATGTTTTTAAAACTTTTTTGCCTCTTAGTCTTTTTTCGATAAGACACCTCTTATCGAGATATGGCTTCTTTTCTAATATAGTTCAAAATATATCTCAAACTGTAATTTATAAATAAATTTTCATATTACTACCAGGTCTCTTGTCAGTATACAAATATGTGGTGGATTTGAAAAATATTCAAAATATCTCGATAAAAACCAGCTTTTCGAAAAAGTACTAAGAGGAAAAAAAGTTTTAAAAATATTGTGTTTAGCTAATGGTGCCACAATAATAATTTAATTGGAACGTACGCAAAAGTTTGGGGGGGTTCAAGAGAACAAAACCCCCATAAAATTTTTATGGGGTTCACAAATTTCACTATAATTTCTTTTTAAGATGTTCCTGCCATAAGAATACCACATGTCCATTTTCATTAAAAAATCTGTAATAGTTTTCGATATATCGGAAAAAATCGATTTTCATTTTGTAAGTTCAAAGGGCTAAAACTTTTTTTGTATGCATATTTGTACTAAGGTAAGTTGTTCAATCAAACTATTTTTGGTCCCAGAATATGTGATTTAATTTATGACCTGTATTTTTGTTACACCCTGTATATTTACCACAAATGCGTTTAATCATCAAGTAACATACAGTAAAAACAAACAATACTTTAAAGTACAGAAAAACATTACAACTTACGGTATTTTTGTGGAGCCGCCATCATAACTTAAAAAGTTTCACCACATGTAACAACAAACTACCGAGGTAGGCGCTGTTGTCGAATTTTTCAAATGAGTAAATTTGACTGATAAATAGGTCTAAATAAATAAGTCCAATATGCTGCAATATAGGACGCAACGATGCCTAACCCGAATAGTAACCGTGTAATAAATTAGTAAACATTGTCTAGCCGGCTGGACCTATGGACTGAGGAGGTTAGAGAACTATTCGACAGCAAATATCTCTTGGGGATTTTTTGTCCGGGGAATATTTGTCCGGGGATTATTTGTCCAGGGATAATTTGTGGAGATGTTTTGTCCGGGATTATTTTTCCGGGGATTATTTGTCCTAGCTTCGATTTGAATGCAGTAGTGCAGAACTATTTAGAGCGGCAGTTAAAATTCAGAATCTCATACAAAAAAATCTCAAGGGGAGACAGCAATCTGCCAAAGATGAGCAGACAAATCACATTTAGGGCCGGTACTTTCTGCCGGTACTTTGCATGAAAAATTCCTCTAACCGGGGTTTAATCGGGACAGAAAGTACCGGCCCTTAATGTACTTAAAAAAAGTACTAGCAGCAGTTGTAGTAGAAGAAGAAGAGGAAGAATAATTTTTTAGAGTTTAGGCCATGGTATATTTTTGGTCAGTATTTATATATTTACTTAATTTTTTAACTTGGCCTCGTGCTAGTGATGTTGTTTATGGAAATCAAATACACTGAAACTGTAGAAAATAACTTATACTTTATAATGTCGTTAAAAGTTTACAGCGTTGGTTCTAATCGTTACCAAAGCAAAGCGAGCTTTTATAATAATGTGTTATAAATTCTGTGAGAGGAATGCTGCCCGAAACTTTACCCGTAAAATTTTATGGCAGATAATAATAGGTATTATATGAATTCGACACTACGCCCACCTCTTCTTTCGTTTTATTTTTCTATTAAATCCTTTTTTTCCTACCCTCGGAATATTTTTATGCACCATGTCCCAATATCTTGTCAAATAGTGTTAGCTGAAGTATTTATATTTGATCAACTATCTACATTGGTTTATTAAGTTTAATATAAATGTTTAAAAAAATACAAAACTGTAAAACTGTAAAATATAGCTGGTCTTATAACAGTTTAATATAATTTTTCTTTATTTAACTGGGATTAATTTATCTCATTCTACATGCCTCTCCATTATTTGCATATTTCTCTATAATACCAATATTAGATACTTAAAACGATTACTTTCCACAATCAATTATTTATTCATCATCCAAAGTTACAATTTTATTTGTAGAGGGAATTAACATTCTATCTTCAAATTAACATTCCAAATACATATTATGTTTTTGTCCTACGCATTTTTTTCCAGGGCTTGTCTAAACTGTTCCAGTTTTGGTTCTACTTCCCGTTTAGTATTTTCTGCTAATATTACATCATCAGCGTATATTAAACATCAGGAAAGATACCCTATAGTTTTCCTGTTTTCTGATCCAAAACTAATGATAATAAATAAGGACTAATACAGGCTTAATGCAATCCATACTTTATCTCTCTCTCCCACACCCGTCCTAACACTAGTTGTTACTACCTCAGCGTTTCTCAACCTTTTACCATTTGCGACCCAATTTTCCATAATTATTTTCACCGCGCCCCCCTCATAGAATAACAATATATCTGTGCAATAATAATGTGTAATTTTGTAATTTTGACAAAAAACAGTCAAATCTTACTTTAATTACCAAATTACCGAGAATAAGTTTTATTGATATGTATAGAAATATGTAGACTGTTTGTATAGAAACAGACTCAGAAATTGATATGTGGAAACAGCGATTCGGAACCAATCGTCCCTCTTTCTATTAACTTCTCAGTTCCGACTTGTCTTAGTTGAGTCAGTTCAGTCAGTCCTTCTGTAACTGTTAAATTAATTTATTGTGGACGTGTGTGTTCTAATTGTACGTTAAAAGCTTTACTTGCCTCTTATAAAGTCTCATATCAAATAGTAAGATCTAAAAAGCCTCACACTATTGGTGGAGAGCTTATTTTGCCAGCTGCAATTCAAATTGTAGAAACTATGTTTGGAGATAATTTTCCCAAAAAATTGAAGTCTATACCTCTATCGAATTGGTTGACTTTTGCATCGCCATCCATCCTTGTTGTGTTTGAGGCGTTTCCACATTGATCCTGCGACTCTTTTGACGTCTTTTTACGCTCCAGCGCATGAGGTCTTCCGCTTGGTCTCTTCGCTTTGTACAGTCGTCAGTTTCCAACTTCTTTGCTCCATCTACACCATTTTCGGGACGTTCGTTGTGTCCAGCCCATTTCCATTTTAATATAGCCGCTTGTTCCACTGCATCCCTTACTTTTGTTTTGTTTCGGGTTGCTTCGTTTGTTTGCCGATCTATGAGTGAGATACCAAGCATCTGTCGTTCCATGGCTCTTTGAGTTTTTTTAATCTTCATCCCTCATGCATATATCCCACAATATTCACTTACTCATAGAATACTTCTTCCTTATTGAGAGCCCACCACAGAACTTTTTGGAAGAAATTTTGTCATGTGGTTTCTCAAGATCAACGAACATCATATAAGCGTTGATTTCCTTATTCCTATAGTTTTCCTTTACTATTTTACACTGATTACAAGATTTGACATTTGACATTGGCCCTCAGACTAAGACTAATTAAATGTTATATAAACAGTGTGCTTTACTATGGAGCAGAATCATGGACATTAAATCGAAATGCAATAAATCGACTTAACGCGTTTGAAATGTGGACATTTAGAAGAGTGATAAGGATTTCATGGGTAGATAGAGTCACAAATATAGAAGTGTTAATGAGAATAGGCAGATATAGGGAAACTGAAAACACAATAAAATAATGAAATTGCAATATCTCGGACATGTGATGAGAGGCGGAAGATATAACAACAAGTACTGTTGATATAAGAACGATTTTAGACCCTCTACTTTTTGACGTACGTTAAACGTAAAACGTTATACTTGTTATGCGCATTGAGTAGTAAATAAGGGATAACGTGTTTACCTAAAATAGTGTTTGAATCCTTTCAGAAACTACGCACACAGATTAAACGTTAATTGACATTTGGCAAACGTAACCTATAAAACGGCAGTTGTGTGCTATGACCTATTTTATTGAATTATTTGCCATAATGGAAGAAAGTATTAAAAATATGTTAAGACGTTCACCAAAGACAATTTACTACTTAGAGCACAAAACATCCATACCAAGTTTAACAAGACAATTCAGTCAAGTATCAGATTTCTCAAATTCTAACAGGGTTGCCAAGCAGGTTATGTTATGTAGTGATAGTTTTAAAGAAAAGCAAATTTTGATTACAATTTTATACATCTTTACTGCATCATTACTATATTTTTTATTCTAGTTGTCCTTGGCTCAGCTCATATGACTTTTTTTTTCGTTTTTTATTATTTAGATATATGGCATTTTGGCAATCTTACAAATACGTAATCCCTTAATAACGTGAACCTTATTTCTACCTAAATAAGGGGATACCTTATTCGCTAATAAAGTAATACGTTATTTTTCTGTTACTGCGCATGAGCAGAATAACGTATAACGTTTAACGTTCCTGAAATAAGGGGCTTAAAAACTCTGTATTGTCCTCTTGTCCTTAAAACGCGTTGTGTTCTATGGGACAAAAGAACAAGTTACGAAAGAGATTTTCCACTCATTCTAGACACTGGTTGTATAAATTTCGCCATAACAAATGTATGATGCCATTTAGAACAAAACAAAAACAGTACATTTCAGTTTAGACAAATCTATACAAATTATACACAAATCTAATAATCCAGCGACTATTTAAAGTAACAATCCAAACACAAATGGTACTGTCTATAGATACTCAAGTGCAATGACCGCATCGGGCGCCACATCAGTTGGCGAAGGACGAAAAAAGAAAACTTCATAATTTATTTCTATATAGTCATATGATTGCAATCTATCAATGTAACTCGGAAACAACAATAATAGCTGTGCACTGGTGTGATATTTAGCATTGTGCGGGTTTAATACTCATTAATAAATACACTGGTAGACGAAAGTCTTGGAGACTTGTAGGGATTGTATCATGAGTTCTTTTACTGGTTTTCTCCAAGATTTACCATGAAATTACTAATGAGAGAACTTCACCACATCCCGACATGATTGGGTGTCGTTGTCTACTCAACAGTAAACGTACCCTCAGTAAATATAGACTATACCCCATTCCACGAACATACGACCCTCTTGGATTATCGCGACAACGAATATTTTACTGTACAAAATATAAAGAACGAAAGTAAATTGCAAATTATATTGTTGTTTATTGGAGTAATTATTAGAGCAAAACACTTTCGTACTTCTTATGTTGCACACTAAAATATTCGTTGTCGCGATAATCCAAAACAGTCGTATATTCGTGGAATACACCATAGTATATTTTTAGTGTACACATTTTCATTGTGGTTAACAATTATCTTTTCTTCTCTATTCAACGTAGATTTTTAATTGTTTATATTCCTTTGGATTTTTTTTCTCAATCCCCATTCAAAAACGGAAATCAATATTAATGCTACGAAAGATTTTATTTTACATCTTCTTGTTAGGCTACTCATAGCAAGTGTCTACTGGCGTCATGCGTCATGCCCAGGTTCTTGTGATTGTATGAAATCACTGTCTTGGGAGAACAGAAGCTTCAACAATATGGCTCCACGAAGTGTGGTCTTGATCACACGAGTGAAACCCGGATACCTGGGACTTGCTGGAGATAGATGACCAACCTCAAGGTAAAACGACTATGTTACAGAACCAAAAGATGAGCCTCGAAGTATAGAACGGATTGACCCGCGACGACTTAGGCTACGAAATGTGCCCTAGATACAAAATATATAAAGACAAGAACATACACTATTCTACAAAGTGGCAAACCAACTGGCAGTAAAGAGTGCAAGAAAATAAAGTGCAATATACCAGCCAACTTACGAATTAAATCAAAGTTGATCAATTGAATATCACAATTATCAACATTCACTACCTTACTGAAGAGAAGGATTTAGAAGAAAAAGAAAAGGTCTATAGACACATAAAATCAGGCACCAAAAAATGACATAAAAATAATAATCGGGAACATGACTGCTAAGATTGGAAAATAAATGGGAAAGTAAGCGTAGCCTCCATGATACAACTAATGAAAATGGATGCCTACTAATAGACTTCGCTTCTAGCAAGAGAATGATCATAAACTCATCCTTTTTCCCTAAATCAAACATTCATACGGCCAGATGGCTATCACGGAATAGTCGAACAACCAAGCAGACAGATCATTATGTTAATAGACAGAAGAGCGGCAATCAACGTAATAGATACGACAGCTAGGAGGGGAGGAGTGTGCGGATCGGATGACTTTCTATTACAAATAAAATTTAGATACCATATAAACAGACAGAAGAAGAACAAACACACAGTCACAAAGACCGAAAAATTAAACCTGGACAACCCAAAAAATCCAGAAACACAAAAACAATTGCGAGAAGAGAGAACTTATAATAATAGAGAACTCTCAGTATGGAATAATAAGAGAACACCTAGTAGAACGCTTATTGGAACGCTTATTGGTGGGACGTTGGCCAGTAGCAAGACCAACGTAGAACTAGATAGACGAAGTGAGAACCGATGCTAAAGATATATTGAGGGTGGATAACTGGAGCAGTGGCGTAGCGTGAGTGTCGGCTGCCCGGGGTGAAAGACAATTTTGCCGCCCTCTAATTTAGGTATTTTAATTTAATGTATACTATACATTACATACATTAATTATAGAGAACTTTTCGGTGAGAACAGTCATCATTATTTTGCATTATACTGGTTAGATTTTAAATAAAAAAGTTTATCTAAGTTTTACAATCACGTTTATTAATTCTCTGTCAATATTATCTGCAAAGCATTTACTTTCTATGCGCACAACCTTATGTCAAGTCCCCTTGTTTGTAAATATTTTTGTGCATCATTCACTTCATGCAGCACCGGTCAGGCCCGGCCCCAGGGGTGGGCGAACTGGGCGGCTGCCCAGGGCGGCAATTTTAGGGGCGGCAAATTTTGGATTACATCAATTTAATATCAAAAATAATAAATTATTTTTTGTATTATAAAAAATCAATATTATGAACAAGAGCGGCAAGAACGCAACTGTAAAAGAGAGAATTAACAACAACAGGAAATCAACAACACTGCTTTCTTCTTCATCGCATAAGAATAGTGGGATCAGAACTACCCCTCACCATACCTCCCTCCCAGGATTGTTTTTATGGTTCTGGTAGCACCGACTGATAACTGATATCTGTTGATTCACGCTTTTGGTATAGCTTGTTACCAAGTTTCCATAGATCATAGATGTGCTGTTAACAATTTTATTGTGTTTTTGGATTTCGTTTAATTGTACATGCTTGTAGGTATTTTACTTTGTTTAGTTTTTAAATCAGTTTAGATCAATTGTTGTACAGTGTAATTTCCGTACTGTTGTGTGCCAGTATACTATTAAGTGTTTAGTGTTATCAAAAATAATTCTGTGAGTGCAATAATGGATGATAGAAAACGTTTTTATGGTTGTCGCTATAGGAAAAACGAGCAGAGAAGGAGATTGAAATAAAAAGACTTAAAATTTCTCTAGGTAAATTTTTAAAATCGTTACACACTGATGCTGACAATATTGCTCAACCTAGAGAACATACAGCTGCTACCGCTCCCTTTGAGTCTGACAACATTCACCCAGACCTAGGCGTATCATCAGCATCCACGTCAGCTGCCGCCCCCCTATCATTCCATCGACAGTCATCTAGGACAATCATCAGCGTCTACGTCAGCTACTGATGCCACTACTACCGACACAGGAAACAATGTTATTACTGATTATGATCCAGCAAGGTGGCCCAATAAAATTATTGATTTTGTTAGAGCAACTTTGGTAACAAGAGGCCTCCGCCGAAATTATCCGTTGCAGAGGCTCAGTTGTGCCCGAAATATAATTCAGATCGTAGATTTACAACGAACTACTACAGTTACAAAATGTGCAATGGTCAAACTGTTGAGAGAAAATGGTTAATTTATTCTAAGACAAATAATTCTGTGTATTGGTATTTCTGTAAAATATTTTCCAATGTCAAAATTAAATTTACTGAAAATGGACATAATAATTGAAAACATAACATAACGTTATGACCGAAGCTTTGTCCAGTCACGCTAAGTCTCCAGCCCATCTACAATCACAGCGACAGTGGGTAGTGTAGAACTAGCAATTTGACACGAATCGGACAAAACCATAGATGAAGAAACACAAAAAGTTCTAAATTCAGAAACTCGTTATTAGAAAAATGTACTAAAACGACTTATATCAATAATACAGTTTTTAGCACAACAGTGTCTTCCATTGAGGAGCGATTCTGATAAACTTTTTCATCACATTTTTGTCCTATATTTTAGCCATTCACTCAACTTAGTCGTAAACAATGCTGCTAAAGCCTCACGGTTTGCAGATTCTTTCTTTTTCTTAGTGGCAGAAATTTACAACTTTTTCTGAGCATCTATTTATCGTTGGGCTATACAGAAAAATCATATTTCTAGCCTAACATTGAAACTTTTGTCCGAGACTAAATGGGAAATTAGAATTGATGCAATTACTACCATCAGACACCAAATTGAAGAAATTTACGATGCTCTTGTAGAAATCACTGTGATTTATACAAGGAAATTGAAAAGACAATTTGGTCATGAGGTTGAAGATGAAAGTATGGACCTAGATCCAGAGACACGATATTAAGTTGACTTCTATTTAAAAAAGGGATGGGGGGGGGCGGCGGTCGCCATCTTGCCCAGGGCGGCAAAATCCCTAGGACCGGGCCTGGCACCGGTTGCCACAGGCCCAAAGAACAAAGAAAGGAAAATGACTGCATCAAAACTAGTAAAGCACCTGCATCTGTCCTAATGTTTAAGCTTTCACCTGCCTCTGTCGTGTGTTTCTAATGTGACGAGAATGTCTTTGTAATGATGCTATGTCACATTTACGGCATCGCCTCTTGCACTCCACCGCGTGTCTTGAATCCTTTTTGCTTTTGCCTGTAGCTGCTATCAGAACTTTCAAACGATGTGTCGATGAGCAAAAAAAGGGTAGCAACGTTCTAAAGTGTCGAAAAAAGTTACTGAATCCACTTCAACTTAGGCAGCGTGTAAACAAACTAGGTTTAACGAATGATTTGAGCAAGAGCAAGGTACGAATTCAGCTTTAGGGTTTATTTCTTGAATTTTTTGCTGAACTCCTGAATACTTTCCAGCCATTACCATCCAGACAGCAGCATTATCATATGCTTGGCCTCTACAGTTGCTTATATTTAGGCCATCAGCTTGAATCTTGTCCAAAATTATCTTTGAAATTCCTTCAGCAGTTTTGTCTTTAGTTTCAATGAAATCTATAAAAGATTCCATTACTTTTACTTCCTGATTTTCAATTACTACGTATCTTAATACCTGACTTGTTTGATCTTTATGAGAAAGATCTGGAGTGCTGTCGAATATAATAATTGAATAATACTTAGCCTTTTTTATTTGTCCGATGATATGTTGGAGAACATTACTTCGTAAAATGGCAATAAATTCGCTTTGTATTTGTGGTGACATATAAGTGATTGAAATTTTGCCACACATTTTAGAACTTACATGATGTTCACGAAGTACAGAATCGTATTTTGCAATTAAATTAACCAATTCTAAAAAGTTTCCTCTCTTGGTACTGGTGTCGTTTTCTATATGTCCATGTAAAGCTAAATTTTGTTTGGCAAGGAATCTTAAAATATCAAACATTCTGATAAGAATTTCCTGCAATTTCTTTATTTTTTTGCCACTATGTCTTACTCTTTTTTGTCAATAGTCTGTCCTTTTTGAAGCCAGCTCTCCAACTTGAAGTCTTCGGTGTATTTACGTTCTTAAATAAACGACAATAAAAGCAAAATAATGATGCTTTAGATGGAGAATAAGCCATCAAAGTACATTAAACTTTTTCGCCGTTAGTCAATGTACGGTTACAAAATATTTTTATTATTTATTGTTAAATTTTGCCGCCCCCTAAAAAGTGCCGCCCGAGGCAGGCCGCCCCTGCCGCCCCTACTACACTACGCCACTAAACTGGAGGAGAGCTGACATGGAAATAGATGCTTGAATTCGGATGCTGGGGAAGGCCAGCACCTGGTTTGGGCTGTTACGCCATTGGAGATAAAGTACGACATATAGAGCTGAGACATTAACATCAACATAACATTAATAAAAAAGAAAATTTAAGAATAGTCCAGAGAGCCATGGAAAGAATCGTGCTTAGAATGAGACAGAATACAATACCATCAGATAAATAACTAAGGTCAGAGACTGCGAAATATGTAACAATAATGAAATGAAGAAGGGGAGGTCGTGTGGCGAGAACATCTAACAACAGATGGACAAAAAATATATTAGAATGGTAACCACGAGCAGGCAAACTTAGCAGAGGTGGACCACTAACGCGTTGAAGTGAGGACGTAAAGATAATTGTTGGGAACTGGGTGAAGACAGCCCAGAATCAAGAGACATGGAGGAACTTGTAAGAGACCTATTGTCAACAGTGGACAGTAACTGCTACAAGACATGATGATGATTAGAGGATATTTTATTTTGATTACATAAAACCAACTTTCAGAATACTTGTCAGAAAGATGTTCTATATAAAAAAATATCTGGAGATATCCGGACTTTTTTCATCGAGCAGTGTATTTTACAAAACCGTAGCAGCGATGTAACCTTTTGCATCGTCTACCGCGAAGCAATGAAGGAGAGGTCAAATGTATTTCTTTGATGATCCTTGAACTTCTGGCGATCCATTTATGATATAATCTATTTTGAGACTAATTGACGATTGCTAATCCAGTTCAATTCAGCAGAAAAGTTGAAAAGTTGAATGTCCTTGGGCTAAAATAGAACAATTGAGGATTAGCTAATTTCGTTTTGTAGCAATTTGCGAGTGCACAAAGAACAACGTTAATGGAGAATGGAGTCTTGTTTGCAGAAAAGTTTGCTTTAATTTTATTTACATTATAGTTAGCGGTATTTGTTTTAATTGGTGTTTTAAGTGGAAAATACTAAAAATAAGGTGGGAACGAACATGAAAATGTTTGCTTTTATTATGTAAACCATTAGTGAAGCTTACAGCTACCATTAATTTTCTAAAAATGGAAAATACTTTTTTAATACTTTTCATAATCCAGATTTCATAAAAATGGCATAAACGAACAATTCTTCTTGCATTGTTTCTTTTCTTATCATTTGGATTGGAATATTTAGTAATAATAAATGTCCTTATTTTTCGAAAGTTAAGTCAGGAAATAAAATTCGAAATTATTTATCCTCTGAGCTTTTTAAGTTGGAAAAAATAAAGCATAACAGAGTGACGAAATACTCGACAAGAGAAATCTAAAAATGCATTTCACGTCCTGTCATTCACCGTGATAATAATTTTAGCGAATTATTTCCCTATATATCCACAAAAGTGAATAAAGTCTAAACTAAAAGAAAAGAAAGGATGGTTTAGATTTGATTACAGTACAGCACCTCTACTATGTGCTTATACTATACGTATTTCGGAATAGCCGTTTCCTCATCGGAGCACCTGGGTAGAGGCACTATTTCCTGACTCAACTTTCGATTCATAGATGGTGCTAGTAGCATCTTTGGTAATTATTTTGATAATTACCCGGAAAGGATGAAAGGATTTCATTTCAGTTCAGGAGACATTTTTTCGAATTATTGATGGATGGCGGCGTAATCTGAAAAATACGATTTATACTGATAACACAGGAAAATTTTGGAAACACGGTTACAAATAAAAATAACTAAAAACACATGTTTAATATTTTACAAAAACTATCGAATAAAACAAATTACGACCACCTACCCCACCACTTGGTGATGGGGTAAGGAGTAACTTTGAAATCTTATATGGAAACCCCCATTTAACTGCAGATTTGAACTCTGTATTCAGTAGCATAAAAATTTCCATCCCCCAGGGATGAAAAAAAAAATAAAATTTGTGAAATAAAAATCTACCAAAAAAAGAACTTATTTTTCAAAATGAAAATATCATCGTTTAAATTAAAATAATAAAATCCTTCAAATTACTTATTTTTTCTGCTTGTAAGCAAGTTATTTTCTTACTATATTTCTGTCGTTCAATCATTGAATTGGACGAAGTGATCCGATCGAATGGCCTGTTAGGTAGTGATAATGAAAAAGTAACTATTCGTTACAAAGTACTCGTTACTTACGAATACCGAAAGCATATCAGAGCTAGTAACGACTATTGTATCTACTTTGATTACTCTGATTACTTCGTTACTTCGTACCATCTTCGTACCAATCGTACCAGAGCGAGTAACCACCAATGAACTGTCAACACTGATGGAATGGCCCCGTCCCATTCCAACAGTGAAGCGAGATAGGCGCCAACATACAAGAGAGAGGTTCTAGCACTTCTAGAGAGACATGAGAGAGACAGAGAATTTTCAGGTAAAATTTTGTTACAACTACAACGTACCTGACTAGCACTGTCCGATTATCTTCCCTCCTTTACCTGATTATCTTCTATCTCATCCTGGCGCCATTAACTTCGTTTTATGGCGATTCCATCAGTGTTGACAGTTCGTTGGTAACCACTATTGCATCTACTTTGATTACTTACAATCGTATCAGAGCGAGTAACGACTATTGTATCGAGTTTGATTAGTCTGATTACTTCGTACTTCGTGAAGGTCGTTATTATATCGGAATACCTATACAAAATACCTACCTACTGAGTAATACGATTCTCGATATGATTACCGGTACTCGAATACAAAAGCAACAAAAGTAATCATAGTAATCAAAGCATTTTTATCCCTTAAACAGATTGGTGAAGGTCGTTGTTATATCGGAATACCCATACAAACCTACCTACTGAGAAATACGATTCTCGATATGATTACCGGTACTCAAATACAAAAGTAATCATAGTAATCAAAGTAACGAATACTGTAAATGATTACTTTATACAAAATACCTACCTACTGAGAAATACGATTCTCGATATGATTACCGGTACTCAAATACAAAAGTAATTATAGTAATCAAAGTAACGAATACTGTAAATGATTACTTTATACAAAATACCTACCTACTGAGAAATACGATTCTCGATATGATTACCGGTACTCAAATACAAAAGTAAACATAGTAATCAAAGTAACGAATACTGTAAGTAAATGACTACTTTATGCAAAAGTAACGATTTGTAACGATTTGTAACGAATACTCGAAAGTAACTATAATCAACATCACTAAACTTTTAGGTGCACGTTGCTCTTCTTCCAACCGAGCTAGAGCACGGTACTGCTGAAGTTTTATTAATCTGATGCATATGAGCATATGCATATTTAAATAAAAATCTGGAACGAAAACATCAGTGAAGTTTTTCACACCATCATCATTGCGTAGCTCGTTACATACAGTTTACTCTTGAAACAATCCTACAGAAAAAAATATAAAATGGCGAGGCCTGGGGATTTAGGCGGCCATTTAACGATATTCATCAACATATCGATAATTTTTTTATCGTCTGGCTTTGAAATAATTCCTTTTAGCAACATTTTTGTTCTATATTCACATTCATGTTTCTTCTTGTTTTGTGGTATATTTAAGTACCTAGTTATTTTTTTTAATTAACCAATTTTTTTATAATTTCTTTATTTCGTCAACTGTTTAAAATTTAATCGTAATAAAACTTAATTTTTAGATAAACAACTGGCCAACTCGGACAAACAACTGAAAATATCAGTAAATAAAAATTTAAATATTGTAACAGGAATATGGTTATCTTTTAGTTCAGATAAAGTAATTTCCTATTGCATTCTAATGCAAATAATCAAGAGAAAACTAAACATTAACTTGACCAAGTTTGATAATGTTTTATAAACTTATCAACAGATTCACTGTAAAAATAAGTAATGATATAAACAATTTTGTTGGTAAAAGAAAGAATGTTTGTCAATAACTTTAGTTGATTATGAATTTCGATAAAAAGTTTTAAGAGCATCGTTTGATAGAAGTGAATTAAAAACGATAAAGTACATACCTATGTAACGAGAGAGTAGCCTAAATTTGAATAGAAAAAAAATCACTTAAATTTTTTTTATTTACAAAGCTTAACGGGCGTTTAAGGCCCATGGCTAAAATAAAATAATTAAATTTATTATATAGAGTGTTTCAACGAAAATATGACCCCCACCCCAGTAACGCAGAAACCAAGAGTTTTTTCAGAATTAAACAAAAACATGTGAATTTGTACCGAGGTGGGGACGAATTTTCATGCAAAATTCGTCCCTCGTTCTCTGCCCCGCATCAGCCACCCATTTTTTTTTAAATAGCAAGTGTAGTCGAATGGCACATCATTTGAAAGGTATTTGTTTTCTCTACAGGACCCTCTATTTTTATTTAATTTGCGGAATAACCTTAAAGACAATTTTGGATTTAACTAATTTATAATAAGTGAAATTTAATAAAAAATTTTCTTCTTGGTAAAAGGTATATTAGTTTAAAAAGCCCTAAAGGGCTACAAACATATGAACAAAACGTGTTCGCTCTGTAACAAGAGCATCATCAGTGTTACAAGAACATGGTGAGCCAACCAAAAAATACAAAGGTCAAAGCCTTTCAAAAAACAGACAAAAGTCTTACAAATGTCTTACAGACAAATGTAATAAAACGACATATCAATAATACAGTTCTTAGCACAACAATGTCTTCCATTGAGGGGCGATTCTGATAAACTGTTTCATCAAAACAATGGTAAATTTTTAAAGCTTGTTGAGTTCTTTGGAAAAACTGATTATGTTTTACAAGAGCACGTTAGGAGAACAATGAATGGTAGTAACAAGCTACTACTTGGGAAAACGTATTCACAACGAAATTGTTCAGCTCCTTAAAAAATAAAATTTTAAACTTTTGAAATCAGAACAATATTATATGTAGCATAATTTTAGATTGCACACCTGATATTTCTGGGGTGGAACAGATGACTATTGTTTTATCAATTTAGGTTCCTGTTTAAAAAGTGTTAAAATTGCAGAACATTTTCTTGCATTTGTGCCTGTAGTGAAAACCACTGGCTTGGGATTACAGAAGTTATTTTGCAAAAACTGAATGAACTGGGAATACGTTTGGAAGATATGAGAAAACAAGGGTATGGTAATGGGGCAAACATGAAAGGGAAGGACTTAGGAGTTCAAAACAAAATTTTGAAAATGAATCGTAGAGCATTTTTTATCCCATGTTCTAGCCATTCACTCAACTTAGTCGTGAACGATGCTGCTAAATCCTCACAGTTTGCAGTTTCTTTCATTTCCTTAGTGACAAAAATTGACAACTTTTTGCAGGATCTATTCATCGTTGAAATCATATTTCTAGCCTGACATTGAAACCTTTGTGGTTGACATTGAAACCTTTGTGGTTTCAATGAAACTACAAACTACGAAACTAGATGGAAAAGTAGATTGATGCAATTACCCCCATCATGTAATCTGCGATGCTCTTGTAGAAATCACCGTCAATAAAAACAACGATAAAACAGTTGCTCATAAGGCAAGCTGTTTGGCAAATCAAATCCGTAATGTTGAATGAGTTGCATGTGAGAGTTCATTTTAAATGAAGTAAACGACAGACGTACTTTCAATCATTTATTGTAACTTCTGACGACCGGTTTCGCTCTCTAAAGTATGCAGAGCAACTTCAAGTCAACGGTTACAAGTCACTAAATGATTCGGATACAAGGAGCTACTACCTCAGTATTCATTAACATGATGTTTTTGCTTAAATTATGCTAAAGGGATATGGTGGAATAGACGGAGAATGTTGCAAAGGTAAACAAGTTTATGGGATTTGGGAATTCTTGAGGGTGAAGAGATTGTTGTTAATTGGGATTTTTATGGGATTGGTTGTCTTTTGTTTGTTGGTTGTCTTTCATCAACTATCTCTTCACACTCAAGAATTCCCAAATCCCATGAACTTGTTTACCTTTGCAACATTCTCCGTCTATTGCACCATATCCCGTTAGCATAACTTAAGCAAAAACATCATGTTAATGAATACTGAGGTAGTAGCTCCTTGTATCCGAATCATTTAGTGACTTGTAACCGTTGACCTGAAGATGCTCTGCATACTTTAGAGAGCGAAGCCGGTCGTCGGAAGTTACAATAAATGATTGAGAGTACGTCTGTCTTTTACTTGATTCAAATCCGTAATTTTATTTTCCTTTGCTCTGTGGTAATATGGCATCTTATGAGTCTACCAAGGGGGCGGTGGTTGCCGATCTTGCCCAGGGAGGCAAAATCCCTAGGGCCGGGCCTGCTGAACCACATATTTCTTGAATGCAAGAAGCATAAACACCTAACCAGTCATCTAATTAAAAGAATTATAGACCAGAACATCCCACTCCCTGTAAATCGTCTCTTTATTCTATCACTGAATAAAAAGAAATTTTTTGACTGTTTGGTATCTTTCTTGTCGGATAGTAAAATAATATTGTAATTAGTTATAGTATGGTATAGTTAGACCCAAACCCAGACATCCAAAGTAGGGCTTCCAATCCCGCAATACCGAGATCTCGGTATTGCGGGATCCCGCGTCATTTTCCAATCCCGCGTGATTCGGGATTACAGGTGCGGGATCCGCGGGATTTGCGGGACTGAAAAAAGCGTACATTACTGCTGTAGTTACGCTCAAAATTATCAAAAAACTTTAGATTTAGATATTGGCTCGTATGAATAAAAATAAAAATGTAGTGTATACTCCAAATTTTGAAGTACATACTCCACGCGATAGTATCTACTCTTATGTACGGTGGGTAGAAACTCATCACATCAACATATTTTTATTCATATGAAATGTAGTATGAACTTATACTTTATGCTCATACTCATGAGAACGTACTTGGAGTTTATACTCCGTTTTTATTCATACCATCCAATATGTTGTGTTTCCTTTGCAAATATTTTCAATTGAAAGCTTTAGCTAAGCTAAATATGTAATAGTAACTTATAGCTATGTAAGTAATATAGCAACTAAATTAGTAAACTATATAGTCCTGTCGCCAGGGGGGTACAACGGCCTCCTATATTCAGATGGACTTACCCAAGTTTTTTTTATGTATTTTGACCCGTAGAACACGAATTTTTTGGGTAACAGTTGATCCGGATGTCGATAAGATTGTTATAAACAAAGAACTTGAGGAATTACATAACAGCGATTTCTCGCAAAACAAAACATGTTTTTGTATTTTTTGGGCCATTCTAACCAAAAAGTGTTCCTACAAATTTTTTCGTAGGATGTATAGTTTTCGAGATAAACGCGGTGGAACTTTCAAAAAATCGAAAAATTGCAATTTTTGTATCGGAATAACTTTTGATTAAAAAATAAAATAGCAATTCTGCTTACAGCATTTGAAAGTTCAAGTCAAAGTATATCGGTTTTAGTTATTTGCATTGCTAAAAATTTATTATTTTATTGTTAAACAAAAGTATAAACACCTAGTGCTGGAGTGATGTTTTCAATGATTTCTCATTTAAAATCGAACGAGTAGGTGGAGTAGGTACAAGTGCAAGCGAGGCTATTTCTACGTAGCATGCATGTAAACGCATGTATTAGGCACGGGAAACACTATGTGTTTATAGCTTTTTTAGCAATAAACACATAAATTTTTAGCAATGTATATATTCGAAACCGATAGAATTTGACTTGAACTTTCAAATGCGGTAAGCAGAATTGCTATTTTATTTTTTAATTAAAAGTTATTCGGCTTCAAAAATTGCAATTTTTCGATTTTTTGAAAGTTCAACCGCGTTTATCTCGAAAACTGTGCATCCTACGAAAAAACTTGTAGAAACATTTTTTGGTTAGAATGGCCCAAAAAATACAAAAACATGTTTTGTTTTGCGAGAAATCGCTGTTATGTAATTCCTCAACTTCTTTGTTTATAACAATCTTATCGACATCCGGATCAACTGTTACCCAAAAAATTCGTGTTCTACGGGCCAAAATACATAGTAAAAACTTGGGTAAGTCCATCTGAATACAGGAGGCCGTTGAACCCCCCCCTGGCGACAGGACTAATATTAATTTTCAGTTGAAAATGTTTTTTTTTGGTTGCTTTTTTAAATTTTGTTGGTGTATTTTTTGAAGATAGATTTTTTGTTTTTCCTGTATTTGTTACTGTTTTTTGTGAAGAAAAAACAGTTTTGATCTCATACTAATAGTAATACTTAAATAAATGTGGAGTTAATTGAATAATTTATTGTTTTATTTGCCTTATATAAATATGACTATTTTCAATATGCGGGATCCCGCAACTACCGAGATCCCGCGGGATTGAAAATTCTTAGTCCCGCAAATACCGAGATTGAACTCAGGCTGCGGGATTGGAAGCCCTAATCCAAAGTGACAGTTATCCTCCAACACCAAATTGTTCTATATGGTCCACATAATGTTCAGAAAAAAATCACACCATTTTGAGCGTCCGGTTTGGGGGGGGGGGGAGAGGGGGGAGAAATCGGTAAATTCGTAGCTTTTTACGTTTTTCGTCAATATTTCTAAAACTATACGGTTTAGCATGAACAACCTTCTATACAAAAATGTTCTACATTAAATTTTAAATAAAAAGGGCATAACCCTTCTAAAACGAACGGTTCCAAAGTTACGGAGGTAGTATAGTATAATTGATCCAAAAAAAAGCCTAACCCAGACATCCAAAGTAAAAGTTTTCCTTCAACACCAAATTGTTCTATATGGTCCACATATTGTTCAGTAAAAAGTTACACCATTTTGAGCGTCCGGTTTGGGGGGTGGAGATGGGGGAGAAGTCGGTAAATTAGTAGTTTTTTTACGTTTTTCGTCAATATTTCTAAAACTATGCTTTAGCGTACGAAATGTTCTATAGAGAAATATTCTACATAAAATTTAAAACAAAAAAGGATGTATACATAATTGTTATAAAATCAACGGTTCCAGAGTTACGGAGGGTAAAAAGTGGAGGTTTTCGATACTTTTTATATTTACCGATTTCTCCCCCCACTCCCCCCAAACCCGACGCTCAAAATGGTGTGACTTTTCTCTGAACATTATGTGGACCATATAGAACAATTTGGTGTTGGAGGATAACTTTCACTTTGGATGTCTGGGTTTTTGGTATAGTTATATCATAAATATTGCCCAAAAAATATAAAAAGTATCGAAAACCTCGACTTTTCACCCTCCGTAACTCTGGAACCGTTGATTTTATAACAATTATGTATCGAACATTTTTTGTTTTAAATTTCATGTAGAACATTTTTGTATATAACATTGTTTACGCTAAAGTATAGTTTTAGAAATATTCACGAAAAACTTAAAAAAACTACTAATTTACCGGCTTCTCTCCCATCTCCCTTCCAAACCGGACGCTCAAAATGGTGTAACTTTTTACTGAACAATATGTGGACCATATATAACATTTTGGTGTTGGATGAAAACTTTTACTTTGGATGTTTGGGTTAGGCCTTTTTTTGGACCAGTTATACTATACTACCTCCGTAACTTTGGAACCATTCATTTTAGAAAGATTATGCATGGGGCCTCTTTTATTTCAAATTTAATGTAAAACAATTTTGTATAGAGTGTTGTTCATGCTAAACCGCATAGTTTTAGAAATATTGGCAAAAAACTTAAAAAACTACGAATTTACCTATTTCTCCCCCCTCCCCCCCCCATCCCGACGCTCAAAATGGTGTGACTTTTTTCTGGAAATTGTGTGGACCATATAGAACAATTTGGTGTTGAAGGATAACTTTCACTTTGGATGTCTGGGTTATGCCATCTTTTGGATCAACTATACTATACTATTATAGGTATTTGTAAAATATGTAAAAATAAATAAAAAATAAAAAAAATAATAAAAAAATTAAACAAAACTAAATTAAAAAAAATGATTAAATTAAAAAAAATCTACTATTTAAACTAATCTAATAACTGAAAAAATTCAAAAAAAATATAAAAAAATATTTAAAAAAAAAATTAAAGAAATAAAATCACTAAGAAGATTTAAACATCCGAGGGCTTGAACCGGGTTGACATCTTATCGTAATCGTAGTGACAAAAAAAAAACAAAACAAAGAAAAAACAAAAAAAAAATACAAAAAAGAATGCATTTATTTTAAATAATTAACATTAATATTTTTATTTGTAAAATGTATACACTATGTGTTCTTGATAAACATTAAGTATATATTTATAATATTTATTAACATAGTATGTACATTAGCTGTAATGAGTAGGTAAAATAAGAAGTAAAATATTGTAATATTATTACAATAACCATGTTTCACTAACTGACAATATCTTTAATACATTTAGTTTTGATTGAGACTGGCTGAATGACTACAGTCCAAGCCAAAAAAAAATCTGCGTTCAGTTCAAATTCTTCCTAATCTTGCTCTTGTTTAATAACCCCAAGATAAATAAAATGGACCCCTCTCTTGAAATTATATTCCTTCGATTCATTATTAATATGAAAGTAAACTGTCTTTCTTCTTTTTGTTTTGTATTGCCGAGTCACTTAAATATAATCCAAAAGAATGAAGAATGAAAAATACGAAAAAATATTATGTACCCAAAGTTATTGAAACAAGGAATAAACTAAAGCAAACTAAAAGTATAAAAATCAAATATCTTGAACGTGGCGTTCTAGTTTGTTAATCAACCGAAATGGAAACAACACATATATACAGATAAAGTAATTACCATATTGATTATCTTTGAATATTTCAGGAAAGTCAATCTATTAAATTATTTTTTCACAAATCACTTCCTCACGCGAGCCATTCCATCCACTCCCGCAGGAAATTCCATCACCAACACCAAATATCAAAAAATAACACGCACATAAAAGGCCTATATAGTATATGTTCTGCCTGTTCCTAATGCCATTAGTACTTAAAGGAAATTGGCGGAAAAATTACAGTCTATCGGAATTAGGGCAGCCCGAAATGTGTTCGGAAACTATTTTAGTGATTGCTTAAACAAAGGAACAAGAAAAACAACAATAAATGTTATAGAAATTGTTTACTGTATTGTTAGCAACATACAACATACACATATGTGATGTGAAATTATTAAATAGTATAATTTCAGAGTTGTGTGAACTGTATTAGCTTTTTGGTTCAAGGGAGAGGGGCTATAATACAGTGATGAGAGCGCTAATAACCGGCAAAATAACACAAAAGATGGAAAACGTATTAAGTTGTGAGATAAAAAGAAATGAAACTGCTCGAGCTGGGAAATTTAGCGATATTAACCTATACATTTGGGTGATAGTTAGCTATCACCCAAACTGTTCACCTTTATTTTGGAGAATGTTGGAGAATTTGCGGATGACATAATCCTGATAGCTACTGACCTACAAAAACTGCAAACCATGCTTTCAGAACTACACACAGAAACTTCTAAAA
The DNA here is from genome assembly GCF_917563875.1 of Diabrotica virgifera virgifera. Lineage (NCBI taxonomy): Eukaryota > Metazoa > Arthropoda > Insecta > Coleoptera > Chrysomelidae > Diabrotica > Diabrotica virgifera. The sequence continues at coordinate 16,338,218 of NC_065449.1, forward strand.
TAGGATTGAAAATGAATTTAAACAAAACAAAAGTCATGCACTCCGAAGAACCCGTGACAATAATAAACGACAAAGTTATAGAAAAATTTAAAGAATATATAATATATATACTTAGGAGAAAAAATAATACTAAATAGAGAAATTCAAACGGAAGAAATAAAAAGAAGAAGAAAGTTGCATGGGCAGCATTCGGCAAACTGAACTATACAGGGTGTCCAGAAACTCTACCGACAAACGAAGGCAGGAGATTCCTCAGATAATTTTAAGACAATTTAACCCAATTCACCTAGTCCGAAAATGCTTCTTAAGGGAGCTAGAGCTCTTTGAAGATGGCGTCTTGTAATTAGTTTTTCTTAAATATCTCCAGAATGCTTCTATTTAGAAAAACGAAAATTGGTATGCATATTTATTCTTCAGAGGTGAATCGATTCCATTCATTGCAAATTTCTAGTACCGGTCATAGGCGTCCGTTTTGGGTAGAGCAACGGGTATTTTATCACATAACTTTTTTGTGCTTCATTTTTATGCATTTTTGACACTGGATTATTAAATTGTGAGGTATTCTAGTACTAAAAGGTACTCTTGTTTTAAGTCGGTAGGACACACCGTTTTCTAGAAAAATCGATTTGAAAGTTTTTCCTTTTTGAAATTTGAAAAAAAATTGAAAGAACTTTTCAACAAAAAACGAAGTATTTTACCAACATAAATTAAGAGTAACTTTTAGTACTCGAATACCTCATAATTTAATAATCTAGTGTCAAAAATACTCAAAAATTCAAGACAAAAAAGTTATGCTATAAAATAACTGTTGACCTACCCAAAACGGACGCCCATGACCAGTACTAGAAATTCGCAATTAATAAAATCGATTTATCTCTGGAATATAAATAAATGTACCAGTTTTCGTCTTTCTAAACAGTTTTTTTTTAATTTTTCTTTTTTAATTAAAAAGCGAATAATTTTCAAATTGATTTTTCTAGAAAACGGTGTGTCCTACCGATTTAAAACAAGACTACCTTTTAGTACTAGAATACTTCACAATTTAATAATCCAGTGTCATAAATGCATAAAAGTTAAAGATAAAAACGTTATGCGATAAAATAACCGTTGCCCTACCCAAAACGGACGCCTATGATCGGTACTAGGAATTTGCAATGGATGGATTAGATTTATATCTTGAAGATAAATACGCGTACCAATTTTTGTTTTTCTAAATAGAAGCGTTCTGGAGGTATTTAAGAAAAACTAATTACAAGACGCCATCTTCAAAGAGCTCTAGCTCCCTCAGGAAGCATTTTCGGACTAAGTGAATTGGGTTAAATTATCTTAAAATTATCTGAAGAATCTCCTGTCTTCGTTTGTCGGTAGAGTTTCTGGACACCCTGTATACTCAGAAATCAGCAAATTCAACTACATCTTAGATCTAAAGTTTTTGATGCATTCATTATTCCGATATTAACATATGGGGCACAAACATGGACAATCACAAAAAAGAATTTAAAGATACTCAGAGTCACTCAACACGCGATGGAAAGAGCATTGCTTGGCATATCACTTAAGGACAGGAAAACAAACACATGGATAAGACAGAAAACCAAAGTCACCGATGTGGTACAAAAATCGTTAAAATTTAAATGAGAATATGTACGCTGGACATGTAGCTAGGAGCGATCTAAACAAATGGCACAGAACAACTCTAACCTGGAGACCATACCAACAGAAAAGACCCAGAGGCAGACCTCCTATGAGATGGACAGATGATCTGAAACGAACTGTCGCGAAAAATTGGCTACAAGTAGCGTACAACAAAAAACAATGGAAAGGAAGACTTGAAGAGGCTTATGTTCAGATGTGGACGTGAATGGCTAGACGAAGAAGAAGAAAACGATGTTAATTATAACATAATTTTAAACTACTAAATCTTTTTGGACATTTGAGCGAAAATATTTTTTCAAACCTTTAATAACTGCGTAAAATTCGAAATACATACGGAACGCTGGCCTACATTTCATTTCATTCGCGTTATGAAATAATCAATAATTTCTCAATTCTCCTCACTTTTGGAGTTTTGGAAAAGTTATAAATATCAACAATAATAAAGGGGTTTTATCAAGCCCATCAATTATTGACTACCTAAACACCAGCAGCGTAGCGACCCTCACGTTTAATGAAAATGTACAGCCCTCTGCAGTCTGCCAGATGAGAAATGCCAAACGGGTAGAAACAGAATTTGGGGAAAATTTAAATTTAATGCTGCGAAAAGTATTTCCCGATGAAGAACCTTTTATCACCTGTCGTGTCGAGTTTTTAAATGGTTTTGCGACGAAAACGCCTGTTCATCAACATCGCATATGTGTGTACCACTTTATAATTTTTTGATGATTTGCATAAGGCGGAAACTCACTGGGGAGATTTATTGCCACGGGGTAGTTTATACAAAGGGAATAATCCTGCTGTTATTTGATATTAAACAATCATTATACCAATTATTATATATTTCTACTCGAAGAGACACTTAAATGTGTTTCTCCGAAGTTTAAGATAAAATTCAAAAATGTTGACGAAATTCAAAAGGTCCAAATAGCAGTCAACTAAATTAATAAATGGACACAAAAATAGAGAATCAGGCTAAATGAAGCCAAATCTGTTCATGTTAATTTTGCCAACAAACAAATAAAATATACCCCAGGTACAATCAATAATATCCAAGTACCATATATGCAGATACTGTATTTAGGTATAACATTAGATGCCAAATTATGCTGGAAGGTTCACGTCAAGGAAAAAGGCAAGAACTAAATATAATGTATAAAAAATGTATTGGCCAGTTGGAAAAAACTCCAAACCGTTGTTTTATAATAAGTTAATCCTTTACAAACAAATATTGAGAACTGTATGGATGCCTATTATGGGGGTGTGCTAAATCAAGTAATATAACAATAATACAAAGACTCTAGAACAAAACACTGAGAAACATTGTAGATGCTCATTGGTACATACATGGCAAACAGTGACCTCCATAAGGATCTGGAAATGGAAACTTTGGATATAATGATCAAGAAGATGGCAGGAAGTAACGAGCAACGACTTCATAGGCATGAGAATATTGAGCAAATTCAGCGCCTCGATACTATTGGACAACCTAGAAGATTAAAGAGAACAAAACCCTTTGAGCTAGTTTGAGTGATAGTGGAAAGCAGAGCATAGTGCTTGTGCGCGTGTGCATGGTACAATTATCTTGCTACTTAAGATAAGAGACGCTATAGGGTAAGTTCTTTAGTTTCTTCTTCTTCTTATATTAGGCCTCTTGGCCTGTTCTTAAACGATTTTGAGCTTGTATTCGTAGCTGTGATGTTGACTGCCAGCTATCTCGCCACCTTGTTTTTCTATTGGCTTCGAATCTGTGGCTATACGGGCTACTCTCTCGCTGTCCATTCTCGTCACATGCTGATTCCACTCTCGTCTTCTCTGTCTTCCCCACCGTACTGTCTTGTATGTTACAGAGATCTCTTATTCTGTCGTTCGGTATTCTGTCTCTCGGTGTTTTCCCAGTTATTGATCTTAACATTCTCATTTCTGATGTTCTCAATATCCTTATGGTCTCTGCTGTGTCACATCTTGTTTCTATCGCGTACGTCGTGATCGGTCTTACACATTATTTATATATGCGTAATTTCCCTTCCAGCCTCATATCTTTATTTCTCCAGATGACATCCCTCAGAAATCCTGACACGTAATTTGCTTGCTTTCGGACGCTCTCTTTAACACCTCCATAACTACATATTTCGACTCCCAGATATCTGAATCTCGAGACTTGTTCAATTAGTTCGTTGTTAATTACTAATTTGCATCTTATGGGTTCCCTTGTAAGATTGCGTCGTCAGCATAACAAAGGATTTTTATTTGTTTTTCTGCCATCTTATATCCTTTTCCAGCACTTTTAATGTTTTCTACGATTTTGTCCATTACTAAATTAAAAACAATGGGCTCAAGCTATCCCCTTCTCTGATTCCCGAGTTGATTTCTACTTCCGATGTTAGTTCATTCTCGACTTTTATACTGGTTTTGTTCTTCGTATTGATGTATTTAATTAGCCTTATCATCTTGTTGGGCTGATTTTTCTCCTTTAGCAATCTTAGCACATCTTCTAATCTTACACAATCGAAGGCTTTAGTCAGATCTATAAAGCACATAAATGCAGGATTATTATACCGGGTGTCCACTTATATTTTCCCCCATTTTAACTGCCTATAACTTCTAAACGGCTTAAGATAGAAAAATGTGGTTTTCGCTGAAATGTTTTATTTTAGTAAAAGTTTTGTCTGAATGTATTGAATTTTTTATATCACTTTCAAATACGAAAAAAAAATGGCGGATTTTTGGAAAAAAACATTGTTGACTTTTTTTTTAATGGAACACCCAGTATATTTTTTGTAGATTGAAAGAAAGGTCATTCACCTATCTAGCGATATAAAGTTTTTCAAAATAGGTTGTCAAATCACTGACTAATTAATTTTTGAAATGAGCGGTGCAACGTGGATATCACATACCTAAATACTCGTAACATAACTAAGCAAAATGATAATTATGTTGTGATTTCCACATTGCATCTCTCATTTTAAAAATTATTTGCTTAGTCATTTGACAACCGATTTTAAAAATTTTTATATCGCTGCATAGGTAAATGACCGTTTTTTCATGCTACAAAAAAATATATGGGTGTTTCAATAAAAAAAGTCAACAACGTTTTTTTTTTCAAAAATACGCCATTTTTTATTTAAAAGCGATAAAAAAAATGGCCATTTACCTAAAAACCAAATGACTGAGCAATTAATTTTTAAAATGAGAGATGCAATGTGGTTGTAATATCAATTTGCTTAGTTATGTTATTTAGGTATGTGATATCCAAGTTGCACCTCACATTTTAAAAATTAATTACACAGTGATTTGACAGCCGATCTTAAAAAACTTTATATCGCTGGATAGGTGAATGATCTTTCTTTAAATTTACAAAAAAATATACTGGGTGTTCCATTAAAAAAAAAGTCAACAACGTTTTTTTCAAAAATCCGTCATTTTTCTTTTCGTATTTGAAAGCGATATAAAAAATTCAATCCATTCAGACAACACTTTTACTAAAATAAAACATTTCAGCGAAAACCGCATATTTCTATCTTGAGCAGTTCAGAAGTTATAGGCAGTTAAAATGGGGGAAAATATAAGTGGACACCCGGTATTCCAGTGCTTTCTCAGCAATTTGTCTGGCTATGAATATGGCGTTTATTGTGACCTATTTTTCCGAAAACCTTATTGTTCCTCACTAATTGTGTATTCTTCATTTATTTTATTGACAAGTATTTTTGTTAAAAGTTTAAGAGTTGTGCCCAGCAAGGTAATGGTACGGTAGTTGGTTGGGTCTTTGCTGTTTCCTCTCTTGTATATTAGTATTGTTATACTCGTCCTCCATTTGTCTGGTACACGCTGGCTTCATATTATTTCTTGAAAGAGAATCTCTATGTTTTCGATTAAGGTTTCGCCTCCGTATTTTGGGAGTTCATTTGGTATCCTATGAGGTCCTGGGGCATTTCTGTTTTTTAATTTACGAATGTTATTCCTTATTTCTTCTTTTGGTGATTTCTAGTTCTGTGTCTATGTTGGATTCGTCTTCATTTCCTGTTTCTTCCTCTTCTTCAGATATTATAGTATCTTACCTTCCTTATATAGTTTTTCTATATAGGCGGTCCATTGTTCTGCTTCTATTTTATTTAAACTTCTATATTCGTTAATGAGTTTTTTCCTGCTTTTTAGTATTTTCCAAACTTTTCTTTGCGCTCCATACAAATCGTGTTCCATTTCTTTGGTAAAGCGTGTCCAATATTCTTTTTATATTTCTTATCTTAGAATTGATGTAATTTCTTGTATCTCTGTATTGTTGGTAATTGTTTGGTGTTTTGTTATTGCAGTATGGTAGGTAGGCTTTCCTCTTCTCATACGCTAGATCTCTTATTTCAGTATTTGGGCTTTGATATTTTTGTTGCATTCAGGTTAATTTTTCTGACTCCTATGCTTTCCTTTGCGGCTTGTAATATATTACATATATTCTATTTTTGCCCATGTCTTATTTACCCCTTCACCTGTTGTTACTGGGTTTATCTCAAATCTTTGTTCTAAACGTCTTTTATACAGCCATTTTGTGTTTAGGTTCTCTAGAGACTCTATGTTTAGTTTTTCGAAGCACTTGGGGGTTTTTTTCTTGTTTTATGGTGTGTCTTTAGTTTAAAGAACAATAATAATTTAAAGTAACTTGAAATTGGTCATTGGTAATTTATAACCAAACTGTAATAATTGTAATAATCATCATCGTACCAGAGCCGGATTTAAGGCAGTGGGGGCCCCTGGGCCGAATTAGCTCCTACCATCGTTGTTGTTATAACTATGGTATACAGCCGACTACAGTAAACACATTCGATTATACAAACCATTTGCATCGCTACGAGTTTTAAATTGTTGCTCATCGTCTTCTGAAATTTTAGATAATGCTCCTTTAATCTGATTATAACCTTTAACTAGTGCTTTTGCTGCAATACTTCTAGATGACCACCTAGTCCTATTAATTTTTAGGAACAATATTTCTGCCACGGTCAGCGTTGCTCTCGCTTAAAGACGCAGCTTTTAAACATTCGATTAACAAGTTGTGTCTATATGTAGAGGAAGTGAAAAATACATATAGTTCATATAGTTCTTCGAAGAAATCAAGGAATGCTATGGCAGCAGGATAACACTCATCTGCAGCTTTGGCAACTAAATTTAAAGAGTGGGCGGCACACGGTGAGGCGTCAGACAGGGTTGTATACTGTCCCCACTGTTGTTCAATTTGTATTCAGATAGAATATTTAAGGAAGCGCTGCATAATTTGGAATGGGGTGTGAAGGTTAATGGAATTCTGATAAATACAATCAGATATGCAGACGATACAGTTATTTTAAGTGATGATATGAATGGATTACAACACCTTTTAAATGCCATTGACAGAGTGGGAAGAGAGTTTGGCTTAAATATAAACTGTTCAAAAACAAAGTACATGGTATTTAGCCGTTTGGCCCATCAAGATTCACGGTAATATGTTGATGGTCATATGATTCAAAGAGTACCCAGTTTTAAATATCTTGGTTGCCATATTACTGAACAACTAGATCCAGATAAAGAGATAAAATGTAGAATCGAGATAGCCCGCACGACATTTTTAAAAATGAGGTCATTCTTCTGTAATGATACCTTGCAACTTCAACTTCGAAAGCGCATGATTAAATGCTACATTTGGTCAGTCCTCTTGTATGGTGTCGAAGCATGGACATTAAAAATATCCACCATTAACCGTTTGGAGGCCTTAGAAATGTGGCTGCACAGACGTATTCTAAAAATACCATGGACGGCTATGTTGACAAATGTGGCAGTCCTTAAGAGAGCAAATGCTATCCGCGAGCTGCTTGATAACATCAAATATAGAAAGATGGCCTATTTTGGACACGTAGTAAGGGGAGACCGGTATAATATTCTTCAACTTATTATGATGGGTAAAATCGAAGGACGCAGAGGAATTGGTAGAAAGCAGGCCTCTTGGTTGAAGAATATCCGGGAGTGGACAGGAATAAAGAAAGCAGAACACCTATTTAGAATAGCTCGAGACAGAGACAGTTTCGCCATGTTAATCGCTAATCGTTAATCAAGGGGACTTGACAGGGCACGTTAAGAAGAAGAAGCGGCACACGGAATCCACAACGCCTAGATATTCTGTTCTCTAATTTTAGCCTGAACACTATTGTATTTTCCACTCATGAGAGTTCTACGACAACTAACGCGTTGTCGTAGAACTCTCCCTGCAGTTTTTCAAATCAATATCATGTGTTTGCAGTAATGTCATTAGAGAATTAAATATATCTTCTGCTTTATGACCGTGATTTGACAAAATATGAGAAACCTTTCAACAGAAGTGAAACCTTCCATGTAACGAAATATCACAGTTAATTGATTGACAAAAATTATTCAAACAATAAAACACTGAAAACGTTTGTTTTCTATTAATAAAATTATTCTATGTGAATAATGTGCTGATTTTTTTACGTTAGGGGCTTTGTATGGGCCCCCGGAATGTTGGGGCCCCGGGCAGCTGCCCAGCCTGCCCCTCCTTAAATCCGGCCCTGCATCGTACAGATGATTATGAAGAAAAAAAAGATCCTGGCGGTAAGATCCCCATGGCTCTGATATAGTTTTAAATCACTTTAATAAGTAAGCGAAGTTGAAAGTGTTTTTAATTAAAATTCACAAAAAGTTGGAATATAAAAGTGGAGATAACTTCTATATGGTAACTTTCATTCAACGGCAACTTCCAGTCTCACTAGTTTCGTAACGTGAATAAAACGCTGGACCGTTTTCAAGTTCACTCTCGCTAATAAGCTAATGTTTGTACATGACCTCCAACTCTTCGCCAATATTAAATTATAAACTGACTCATCCTCGAGGTTTCACACTAAATTAACTTGATTACTCTATTGCATTAAAAATTTTCAACTTGAACAAATAAATATTAATGTAGTGGTGATGTTGAGTTTCCATAATGAGCTTTTTATCTACATTTAACTAGAAAATGTGCGAGACGTGAAGATTTTCGATATTAAAAACAGAATGAAGTAGTTTACGCTTCATAAAGAGCTATTCATTTTACTATTTTTTTTTAATGAAACTTAACACGAGCGAAACTTAGTTAGTCGATTTGAAAATGCGTGATAGCACATGTTTATGGTTGAACACGAATTCTATCGAACACAATAGAAAGATAGAGAAGGATTGAAACAAGCAAGAAGAACTTCTGTTGGAGTGAATGTAAAGAGAGTGATAAACTCCAACAGAAGTAGGAAAAGAGACTTCTGTTGGAGTGAAAGTAAAGAGAATGATATAATCTAACAGAAGTAGGAAAAAGAAAAAGAAAGAGACTTGATGGAAGCGAATGGGACAAAAAAAAATGTGTGGCTTCTACGTTGAAGAAGCCGAAGTAATAAAGAATACTTTGCAGTAGTATTAGTGTATGAGGAAAATGATGAGATGCAGAAATAGATGATGGACTGATAATAGATATAAAAGTATGAATAGACAGAGGCAAAACTGAATGGAGTTGGCTAGCAAGAGATGCAAGAGAACAACTTGACACTCAAGGATGGATACGGCTCGTTTGCATGCCTGTCGAAGAACAGTAGCTCAAAGTAGATAATGATGACTAGAAAAGGTATATACTAAGATAAGAATATTGTTCTGAAAATAAATAAAGGAGAATAATTGTTAAAGAAGAACAAATTAAATAACACTAACAAATCATGGGCGCCAAGAAAATGATCTTCGATCACTCTCCCAGGTATCTTACACTGCTATCAAATATTAAATATATCAAAAACCCAACTGACTTCTGAAAAGGTTGCTGCCGCATACCGGAAAATGAGTACCATCGTGATGCAAAACTGTACCTCCTGTAGGTCCAGGTGTACAGGAAATCAGGAGCTGGAACCTCCCATAAGCTTGTTCCCAAATGACTTGACTGTGGCCGTGACTGGAATCGGCTCCTTCCAGGTGGTCGAAGGGTCTACATGGTAGGGTTTAATATTTTTCCCAAATGGCTAAAAACAAACATTTCCCAGTCTTAGTTTCAATTTCCAATCGAACATGTGTGAGAAAAAAACAAAAGAAGAAGTAATGAGGAAGAGGTTTTTAGAATGAACAGCAATAAAAAAACATCCATTAGCAAGGCTTATCAAATGTTAAAAGGTATGAGTTTGACCTTGAGGCAGAATTTGGATATAGAATAAGATATTTAGAATAAAATATTATAGGATAATTATATTGCCAGTGTGATATGAGCATAGCATTAGATTTTTTTATTCACAGTTTATCAGATATTGGGTGTGGACAGACTTCAAACTTTATTAACCAAAAATTAAGACTATTAGAACTTTCTCCGAACAAATATTGAACACGGTGTAATGACTAAGAAACTAAATTCGATAATTAACACATTTACTGGGAAAATTGAACTGGAAATAATATTTTAAATAATAAAAAAAATAATGTAAGATCCAACCTAACCTTTATATGTCAAAAAAAAATATTTACCGGATCTTTCAGGTTTTCATTACTGTTGTCCCTCTAGAAACACTGGATGGTTTCTGGGAAAATCACGGGATACCATTTTCACTTCAGTGAAACTGTATTTTCCAAATAAACTGATTTAATAAATGAATCCTTCCGCCATTATGGAACCAAAAGTTCGTCGACCTACTTCCAGCGCACTTCACCGCCAAGTAAAGCACGACCGCCTTGTCAAATTTTCAGAACACGAAAAAATATTTCTCGCTAGGTGGCGTATATAGTACGTTCCATCAGTGAAACCAACACACAATTATGTGTGGCATCGTTGAAAAATTTTTTAAATATAAATAATAATTAGAAATGGTTAATTACGCGAATATTAGAGAAATTAATTATTAGATTAACAGAAAAAAATTATAAAAATAATTAAAGAGTTCAAAACTGATTTCGTAACGTCAAACCGTTACAGGATCAGAGAATAAAGAAAAAAGACAAAAAGAATTAATAAAAACGAAACACATTCAAAAGGAAACATGGGCTGACTAGTTTCGATTCATATTTGTTTAAGGTGACGATAATGATCCACTAGCACCAGAACTAACGACAAACGAAATAAATATTAAGGAGGAAGATGTAAAGCAATTAAAAAATAGAAAATCACCAGGAGAGGACAAATACCGAACGAACTCCTAAAGTACTGAGGACTAGATCTGACCAAACAACTTAAAACTAATCCAAAAAAACAATAGAACAATACAGACCTTAAAAAGATAGGCAGCCTTGACAGGGTCAAATTAAAGGACGTTATTCACTTACTGTACGCAAAAGAGATACCTCTAGGAATAATCAAAATGATCGAAAATATCGCGCCTTAGTAGAGGCGCGTTTACATGTATCCAGTAACTGGCGCCAGTCGCACTGGAACGACAGTGCTGGCATCATGTAAACTCTTTTTTGTTCCAGTCCAGCGCTGACTGCCAGCGCTGTCTCGAATAGAAGGCTGGTCTATTTTTCGTGCCAGTGGCACTCGTCCGCGTCCCCTCTAACCCCGTGCCAGTGGTTGTAGACACGTGTAAACACAGCGTTCCAGTCGCTGGCGCTGTCGTACCTGTGGTTTCAGTGGCCGTATTAGGATTTTTAATAAGAGTGCCAGTGAGATTGGCGCCAGTTACTGGATACGTATAAACGAACCTATCCAGCGCTGTCTTAGTCAAGCACTCGCATTCCAGTGAGACTGGCGCCAGTTACTGGATACGTGTAAACGTTACTTATTCAAACTGGCAATGGAATAAAAGACAGGGGATTCCCTGAGTCCTCTATTGTTTATTGATAAGATAAAAATGATGATGTGGATAGACAAACACATCAATTATCCGCACATAACCATGATTGATCGACATAATCACAAACAAGTGTGAGGAGACACAAGAGGAACTACAGGAGGAGAGAAACCATAGATTAGATCAAGAACAAAATATGTATAGAACCCAAATTTCAAAATCCTTAAAAATACGAATTCTCAACAGTTTAATATTCCTTGTAAGGAGTAAATATTAAAAAATCAAAGTAATTTAAAAAACAGAAGAGGAAAACGCATCATCTACATATTGTGTAAATTATGGCATGCCAAAGGATATAAAAGGTGTACATAACGAAGTAAAAATAAAACTATGAATTAATAATGAAAATGGAACAAAAATAAATAACATGGCAAGGAAAAGGTACACGAGAAGAACAGCATACGAACAATACTAATAAAAGTCGTATTAAAATGGAGCATACATTTAACAGAATGTGTCTTGAAACATTACAAGAAAAATAATATGTTTCCAGACGCATCGAAACCTCCAATACCGTTTTGGACCAATCGACAGATCCCAGTAATTGACTCGAGAAACATTGTCAGTAATCGATCGTAGGACATGAGATTACGTTTTTTAAGCCTGTTCCCGCATCCCTTTTGATAATGTGATTGTAGAAAAAACATCAGAAAAAACTTACATGCTGAATATAATTTGCTATTTCAAAGCATTTCCACCAAAACTTGCATTCCTGGATAATTTCGAATACCGCATTAAAGAATGCGACATCTATCATTTTTGTTAAACATAAGATTTGTTCCAACTGGATACAAAACCGTTGTTGAACGGTTACGAGTATGCGCAGTAACGAAAAATGTGTTAATGCGCATAATTATTCGTTATTGCGCATACGCGTAACGATTCCAGAACGGCTTTGTATCGAGTTGGAACAAACCTTAATAATTATTACTTTTATGTATAAAATGCTGAAACTTATAAAGTGTTCATAATACGTGTTAAATACTTACGAGTTTTAGAATAATACAGATGCGAAAGGACATACCTGAAAAAAATAAAAACAAAATTAATCAAATTATTATGGTTAGATTGGTTCGGTAATAAATTCGTTTAATTTCAAAGCACGCGTTGATAATAACTATTGCAGATTTTATCTTTGAACGTGACAAGAAGTTGCTTAGATATTTTAACAGTGATATAGAAGTAGACCCCCGTAGTGGTAGGCTATAAAGAAGTAAAGGCATCCTAATGTTAAAAGCTTTTTATATACTGTTGACCGATTTATACATAAAAATCCTAAAGTAGCAAGATAATTAGCTGATTATTATTTTCCGACAAAAAATCGTGAAATCATGTTGAAGTTCAAATTTCCTCATTTTAGAATGAACGATGAAAAATGAAAGAAAATTTTTCTATTCTACACGACCTAGTAAAGTCGGACAGGAAAAGCTAAGTCTCTGAGCCCCCATCCATGTGAATCACTAAAGAAGAATAGCCCCACTCTTCCCTCCTGTTTGTCCTAAAAGGCGACAAAACGGAGAGGAAGTCGTGCTCTCGTCCTGTCGTGGGTGCTAATTATTGTGAGACAAGTACGAAGGAACAAGTTAAGGAATACTGAGGGAGTTAAGCGTGGTTAGAGACCGGAATTAATGCGACCTGCCTGCACCTGCAACTATCTATCCAGGTGGGAGCAGCCAATTTCAACTGCTCTGCCATAACCTCTCCCTTCCTTTTGCACAAATTACAACGCGAAAAATGCCCCTTCCCTTCACACTCCCCACCTTATAAACCTAACTTAGGAGACAACCTGACGCAGAAAAAAAATCGATGGAGAATACTAGCAAAAAAACCAGATATCCAAGGTGTTAGACACAAAAAGACTCATAGAGTGGAGACCTACAGAAGATAGCAGACACCTAGGTAGATCATCAAAAAGATGGATGGATGACTTGGGAAAAACAATGGAAAATTAGATACATAAGGCAGAAGATAGAGAACAATGGAAGAATATGGAGGAGACATATATATCCAACAGTGGATGCAAGAGGTTGAGGAATGATGATGATGATAATGATACACAGTGCTGATCAATGGATGGCCAGGCTGCAAGTGGTCGAGAACTGTTCCTTCCGGGTATCTGGTAACTATCACTATAAATGGTCAAAACTGCTGTGAAAGCGGTGGATGTCACAGATACCATCCGTGCTCTCAGGAGCACAAAGGAGAGTAAACTGCGTATCACCATGGATAAGAACTGGGGTATTCTGAAACAAATGAAAGCTTTAACAAAAAAAAAAATAAGTGCATGACATCCCTACGGCTGAATGTGGAGGATGGTAACTATACTTCTCAAAGGAATGTATCTAGACACCCCAGAAGACGACTGCCCTATAGGTGATAACGGTTATGCTTTGCGTTCACCTCCTACCTACAAACAGAAACTTTAAAAAAACTCTTTTTTTTTTCAAAAGCAATGGGAAAATCTCAGTAGCTGGCTGTATAATATAATTAAAAAATCATACAGAAGTAAAAAACTTCGTTTGTATAATGGTATCTATAAAAAGTTTATTAAAAAACTATTGAAAAGTCATCCAAATGGATTGAAAATGGATCGGATTATATCCTTGCAATCCATTTAGATGACTACAAACGAAGATTTTTACTTCTGTATGATTCTTCTTTTTCCTTTACGTGTTTTAGAATATCTCTAATTTTATTATTTTCTGTCTTATAGCTTTGCAAAAATTTTTCAATTTTCGAAAATTTGGCATAAACAAATTGAATAGCTTATAAAACTATTCTATGAATCATGTTGAAATTTTTATCACATACCATCCACTACAAAAGCCACCTTTTGACGTAAAATTGAAGGTTTTAAAATCATTTGTGCAGAAGATATTAAAAATTTATTCCACTTTTAAAGTATTACTCTTTTTAGTGTTTATTAATAAATAAATGCACTAAAAAACTTTTTACCACAGTTCATTTTAAAATATAATGTTTTTAGCTTATAGTTCTAGCTGTTCTAAAAATTAGCCATTTTCACTTAAAATAATTAATAAATATGTAAAAATATAGATACAAAAAACTTTTAAATGAATTTATATCTGCGGCTCAGTGGTAAGAGAGCCTACCTTTGGATTCAGGGGTCGTGAGTTCGAGTCTAATCTTGGTAGGAAATTTTTCATTTATTAAAAATTAATGAATGAAAATATATTATATCCTTGTGAAATCGATACTCACCGGAGGGGCCGCATACCTTCCGATACATTTAGCGTCTCTTTGTAAAGACAATGAAGTCGACTTTTAAAGTAACAAGACATTTAGTCAACACACACACTACATACCTACTCTACTATTCTAATTGTCTGATTGCAAATCAACTGCACCATGCCAATGGTCATAAGATAAGTTGTCGAGGTATTAAGCTAAATAAAAAAACTGTTGTTAGTCGACCCATGTAGAACACTTAAAACAATTTATTATTATTAAATAGTAGTTTGTGTAATTTCTGTTTTCGTTTCAAATATCCATCTATTAGATTGCTTTTTCACATCATCGATTAGTGGAAAGTGATATTAACATATCAAGCCCCAGAGTTCTATTATAAAGGTCGAACTTCCTATATGATCTTATTAAGACAAAAGTGAAGCCGACTAAAGAGCGCATTTCTCTCAACGAAAAAAGAAAATAAGGGAGCATAATTTAAAAATTAAATAATATTTACAATAACAATAATTAAATAAATATGTATAAGCTAATCAAAAACGAATAACCATTTTCAATGACCCTGGTTGGGCCAGAGAGAGAGCAGCACATGTGCCTCCTGATGAGAGACTAATAAGTTTTGAAACCGGTAGAGGTGTTTGCTGCACTCTCTGATTGAACTAGAATATAATGCGGCTGTAGTTTCGTGTTACAACGAAATTGAAAATGGTTATTCATTGGAAGTATATTCATGAGGAAGACATGGACTACATGTTTGGAAAACTAAAGAAAGCATATGAAAAATGGGGCCTCAATTTTGAATATGTCAAGGACAGAGCATCTTAAAATAGGGGATGATGAAGAAGATCCAGATTTAGAAATTAGAACCACAAAAACATGTAAAGAATATAAATATCTCGGATCTATAATATCTAAAGAAGGCAGTACCAAAAGAGACATCGAAAACAGAACGCAGCAGGGCAAAAAAAGCGGTAAACATTCTAAACTTTCTACTATGGTCTAAAGATAACGAGCTATCCACAATTATTGGGATCAAAGATAGCCGTGCAAAAAATTACGTATGTCTTGTTATATCATTGGTTTATCAAATATATTTGATTAATTGATGGATTCGACCGTTACTTGATGGAAGTTCATTTTATCTAACAATAAAAACACTGAAAACGTTTGTTTTCTATACTTCCACAAAATTTATTACAACTAAGTGACTACAGCTGTTTCGGCAGATTGCCTTTCTCAAGTGACATAGTTTACAATGTGTTTGCCTTTTTAAGTCTTTAACTGAAGAGGTTGATGAGTGGGGAGCTGTTTGTCTCGAGTTGGTCATTCAAAATTACATCCGTATTTTTCAATTTATTAATTTCCATAGATTCTAAAAAAGATAGCTTAAGGCCTTTATTTTGAATATGCAGAATTTGAAACTCTTCATTGAAAGAATGATTATGATCTAGAAGGTGAAGTGCGTATGTAGAAGTGTCTGTTTTTCTATTGTTGAAAGCCCTTTTGTGTTCTGCTATCCGTTTGTCAAAGGTTCTGCCAGTTTGACCGATGTAAGTTTTCGGACAGTCACCACACGTTAGTTTGTACACACCACTATGTAGTTGCTTTCTCTTTCGGCTTTTATTGTTCTTAATATATTTGCTTAAGTTGTTGTTAGTTCTGAAAGCTGGTGTTATTCCTTTCTTTTTTATGTATCTGGCTATTTTTGTTGTTATCTTGCCAGTGTGTGTGAGAAAGCAGAAGGTACTGCTTTCAGAAGGATACACTAATTTCAGGGCTTTCTTATGGAGTTTTTGGTTTAAAATTTTGTTAACTGTTTGTTCGTTATAGCCATTGTTTACTGCTATTTGTATGTTTAGTTCTATCTCGAAGTTATTTTTGTCATGGGAATTTCTGTCAGTCTATGTATCATGCTATGGTAGGCTGCTAATTTTTGCTGTGTAGGATGGGATGATGAATTGTGTATAGTTGTGTCAGTATGGGTAGGTTTATGATATACGGAGAACTCATGTTTGTTGTGTAGTCTGGTAATCGTTACATTTAGAAAGTTTATGGAATTGTTCTGTTCTGTTTCTATTGTAAACTCAATATTACTATGAAGTGAATTAATGTATGATAGAAATTGGTCAAGTTGTCTGTTAGTTCCTGTAAAGCATACTAGTATACCACGTATCTCACCCAATATAAGAACTGTTTAAATACGGGATGTTTAGAAATTTTTGTTTCAAGTTGGTTCATAAAGTATATTGTTAGTTGTATAAGTTCATAAGTTATATTGGGTCAAACTGGCAGAACCTTTGACAAACGGATAGCAGAACACAAAAGGGCTTTCAACAATAGAAAAACAGACACTTCTACATGCGCACTTCACCTTCTAGATCATAATCATTCTTTCAATGAAGAGTTTAAAATTATGCATATTCAAAATAAAGGCCTTAAGCTATCTTTTTTAGAATCTATGGAAATTAATAAATTGAAAAATACGGATGTAATTTTGAATGACCAACTCGAGACAAACAGCTCCCCACTCCTCAACCTCTTCAGTTAAAGACTTAAAAAGGCAAACACATTGTAAACTATATCACTTGAGAAAGGCAATCTGCCGAAACAGCTGTAGTCACTTAGTTGTAATAAATTTTGTGGAAGTATAGAAAACAAACGTTTTCAGTGTTTTTATTGTTAGATATTTGATTAACATTATAAAACATAAAAAATCAGTCAAAACCTTTAAAACAGAACTTTAATCAAAAATAAAAAGAATTAACAAAATTATAAGTAACAATAATAAATAAAATCAAACAAGATGCTGTATATGTCCACCACCAATATCTCTACATAACCTAACTTTTCTTGTTAAGTTGACGTACACTGCAAAGGTGAGGTGAACTGGAAAGTATATCTGAATTAAGAATAGACAAGCACTGTATAGCTATCTCTGTCGTTCAGAGCCACCTATGGTGACAATAATTTTGGATCACACGTTATAATAGACAAAAAACGAAATTGACAATCTATCGTACCTTGGTAGAGCCTATTATGACTTATGGGACAGAAGTTTGGCAGATCACGAAGAAAGATCGAAAAAGAATAGAAGTAGTAGAAATGGATTATCTAAGGAGAGCGTGTGGTATATCCAAAAAAGATCACATCAGGAATGAAGATATTAGAAGGAGGACAAATACTGTGTATTCCAGTGTAGATAGAATTGAAATGAGACAACTAGTGTGGTATGGTCACGTGAAACGAATGAATAAAGATAGATGGCCAAAAAAAGCTTTAAATTACATACCACAACAAAGAAGAAGAAGGGGAAGGCCTTCAGTTGCCTGGGAAGAAAATGTACGGCACATCATGAGAGATAGATCCATCAAAGGAGACGAATGGATGGATAGAAAAAGATGGCGGTCGAAATGGGATACCTCGCTTATAGATAGATATTCATTTTTGTACTTCGATTGGAGTACGAAGGGAACCATTCTCGTTGGAACTTGACCACGCTGAGCAGATGGGACGTGAATTATAAATTGTAAAATTCCCTCATCTTCTTAAGCTCAGCATCTGTTATGGCTTGCAAATTTTAGAAGCGTCGGCGTCGGAGGTATAACAAGAGAAGGTTCCCATTGTTTTCAATCTGGTGGGATGTAGAGGAATATTTTTATTATTATTTTCTGTGCTATTAGATTGAAAACTTAGTCTTTTTAAATATAAGACAATTTAGATAGGATTATACTTTCCAAGTTTAATGAGAAAAGCCCAAAATATAGAAGACTATGCAGAAGTCAGCGCCAATCTTCGCTAAGAAGACGACGCAAAGGTTAACAAAACCTAAGACTACAATACGATTCCAATGTACAGGGTTATTCACTATATTTTGACCCCCCTGTAAACTGCTTTATTTACAGAAATAGAAAAAATGTAATATACAAAAGTTATTCTATTTTTAAATTATAATTTTTTGACATATATATCGTACTAGTGACGTCATTCATTTGGGCGTGATGACGTAATCGACTATTTTTTTAAATGGGAATTGGGGTTGAGTGCTAGCTCATTTGAAAGGTTATTGAATTCCCTATTCAGTAAAATAAACATTAACATGATTAATTATACAGGGTGTCCAAATTTTTTTTTGAATTAAATTAATTGACACAAAAGAAGAATGTATGTAATTTAGTTAATTCATAATACATTCTACTACTGTCAGAAAACAGAAATAAATGTTTATTGAACAAATAAACATTACTTTTCACTTAAATTCAATGTTTAAGCTGCCACCCATCTGCCTCTTGGCAGTTTGAACATTGAATTTAATCAAAAATCAAATGTTTATTTGTGCAATAAACTTTTATTTCTGTTTTCTTATAGCAGTAAAATGTATTTTAAATTAAATAAATTACATACATTCTTCTTTTTGTGTCAATTAATTTAATTAAAAATTTTTTTTGGACACCCTGTATAATTAATCATGGTAATGTATATATTACTGAATAGGGAATTGAATAACCTTTCAAATGAGCTAGCACTCGACCCCTATTCATATTTAAAAAATAGTCGATTACGTCATCACGCCCAAATGGATGACGTCACTAGTACAATATATATGTCAAAAACTCATAATTTAAAAATCGAATAACTTTTGTATTTTACTTTTTAAAGTTATACTTCTTTACCGGCGATAGAGAGTGAATTTTTAAATGGGAAAACCTAGCGACCGGGCGCATGCGCATTATAACTTTGTTCTGATTGGATGTTCAAATGACATGTCAAAAATTATCCAATATGGCTGCTGTAGCATAGCTGTGGTTTGGACGTGAACGGTTTGGTTATGTCGTTGATTGATAAATATAGAGTGGTTGTTTAACTGCCTTTTTAAATAGTTTTCATATTATATTTTTGGACTTATTAACATGATTGTTGCATGTCATTGTGGAAGCCCAAACTGTGTGAGTGCGATTTTCAATCACAAAATTACTGATAAAAACCTATTCGCTCGAAGAGGTAGAGTGTGGAGAACTGTGGATAACATCAATCAACCCGGAACGATTTACGATCTCACTTATTCAAAACTAAAGAATCGGAGAATCCAGTTATTACTGTCAATGATTACTGGTAAGTGTTTTAGAAATAAGTTGATAAAATTTGGTTCCTACATTTGAACATAGCCACTTTACACATTGCAAGTAATTGCGAAATTTATAGCACAAGTTCTTGCAGCAAGAACTTCTGCAATCAGTTGCAACTTGCAACTAGATTTCTGCAATAAAATGATTACAGGGTACAAGTTATTGCATAAGCTGACATGAAATAGACAGACACTTTGACCTAACCATAAATTTTAGGTTATGTTGTTTTTATAAATTAAATGTGATTTTTTAAGTAGAGTTATCAGATATTAGATTAAAAAGGTTGGATTATTGAGAAAATTATAATATGTGTTATATATAACAATTGCAGAAAAATTGCATGAACATGTTCTATTTAGCTGCAACTTCTTGCAGCAGAACTGCAGACTGTCTCCTTATATGCAATAAACCATTAGCTCATGTGATGCTCCAGCTACAATTTGCTTAATCCATATTTTATAACTTTTCCTCAGCTTTTCGCTTTCATGTATCACATTGTTGTTAGCATTAATGGTTCTGATTTAAGTCGAGCTGCAATGCCACTTTTTTTGAATATCGTAGTTAACCATATATTATCTGGTAAAGTATCCAAAAACGTTTCTTATGAACTTGGTGTCAGTGTTCTGCTAACTGCAAATTATATTCATATTTACCAGTTTTACGTGGACTCATTTAACTTTTCTCTATTGTTTGAGAATAGTCCGTCCGCTGCAACTTTTCCCATGCGGTACGATTCATTTTCAATCAAATTAAGTCAAAACAGGAAGTGGAACGTATGCCGATGTGTGTAGTATATAGTATACAGTATACAAAATGTATATACACATCGACGTTCGTTTCAATTTATGTTTTGATTTAGTTTGATTGAAAAAGATTCATACCGTATGAGAAAAGTTATAGCGGACGGACTATATCTGCATAAGTATGATCTACAAACTCTACATAAATCACTCTGTTTATAATGATCAGCTATTGCCCAAAAATTATTAAATGAATTGAGTCATTCTTTTTTTTATATAATTTCGATTTACATTTAATGTTACATTTATCGTTACATCGAGGTCCCAATTCTCTCATTTACGTTAATTTTACAGTTTTTCTAGTGTATTCTTGGTCAGAGTTCCTCAGTTTCTTCAAAATATTAATTTTGGAAACACTTGGATCTCTTTGTCCCTCCTTTCCAAGATTTTTCTTCTTTGGAAATTTTTCCTTAGCAGACGTATCTAATAATAAAACTAATGCCTTTGATGCAGGAAGGGGTTTCCGCTGTTGTAATTGAACATGTAATCCACTGTGAACATCAGATATAACAGTGGAAGTTAGTTCACTCGTAAATTATATAGATGTTACAATGTGTTTATAAAAATATTCATCAATAATAGAAATTTATAGTATTGTAACATTGGTTACAAAGTTTTTTCCACCGAGTGATTCAAAATTTGCACTTACAATGAGGTTATTTTATTAAAAAACTTTATATTTAGGTACATAAGATAGGATAAAAGCTTTTAGATCAAAATGAAAGTTGTCCTTTATAGATATCATTCAAGCAATAGTTGAAAAACATTATAAGTGGAGTTTGAATGTTATTCATATCAGGTGTAGTTGTGATCTAAAATTTAAATTGGATTAATTTTTTTGTAGGCTATACAGATAAATCAAAAAGTAAACATAGAGGACAATGATGCATTAGAGACTGGCATATCATCTCATACGGACAACACTGCAGGAGGGTTTTTTTATATTTGAACAATTCAGCTTCGCTTCAAAGAAAGTTGGACGCCTTGAAAAAAAAAATTAAACTCACCGTTTGGACTTACGGAAGATATTGAAAATGCTATAAAGTAGGGATATTATACGGGATTTGTATATACTTTTGTAAATAATATATTGTATGATATTTTAAAAGAAAATAATGAGTACCACCAGTGTTACTACAAATGGCTAGTGAATTTAGTAAGTAATTTTGCCAATTTTGTAAAATTGGCAAGAAAATAATTACTAAATAGTTAGTAATTTTGCCAGTTTTCACAAAATTGGCCAAAAACAAAAAAATATCTACTAAAAATACTAGCCAGTTGTGTCTGAGTTTAGCGAACCGACTATAACTCTTGTTAAATTAAGGTTGAGTTTACACTTTTGACTTGCCTACAGATTTAAAAACATTTTTGTCATAATATACAGTATGTCCCTGTAAGTTGGAACCATAATATGGAAAACTCTTTTATTATTCATTTTACGAAAAATAGTTGTTCTACATAAAAGCTTCTGCAATATCTAGAATCTCTGATTCAACCATCAGATAGTAAATGTTTATGGGTGTTACACAGGGTATGTCAAAAAATATGAATTTCACTCAAGAGAAAAGTAGATTTATTTTTACAATATTGAACATTGTTATTATGAACAGTTAATTGGAATTAGAACTATATTCTAATATGCAATTATATCCTTCTAATTGAAAAAGAAATTAAAAATTTTTCTCGGCATATATCATCAACATTATTTTCTGTTATTTCAATTATGATAACTTTTGTTATTAATTTTACGAAAGAAAAGTTATAGAATGTTCTGCATGATCTAAAACCTAAAATATAACCATCTTATATCAAATATTATCGATTTTGTATGAGGTATATAAAAAAACTGTTTTTTATGACGACAAAGAAGTATAACTTCTTACGTGCGTACACAAGTACACACACTCTTTTTTTTAATTCTGTAAATAAAGCAGTTTACAGGGGGGTCAAAATATAGTGAATAACCCTGTACTCTCACATCTGTACCTCGTCCTCCCTACAGGGTGTCTCAAACTTATCATAAGAAAAACATTTCTGTTCTTCCACCCGGTATAAGTACAAAAAAGAAGTTTGTGTAAACCTTTGCACAACTTCGTAAATACTAAAGAAAAATCTAAACTAACAAAAAAAAATTAGCCAAATCCGAAAATTAATCTGCTCACGAAAAAATCGACTGTGAAAATGAGCATAATTTTCTATATCCCTATCTTATGCCTCGCAGTGCAAATAAAAATAGTCTTTATAAATATAAATAAATAAGCCAATTTCCAAGACTTTTACATCTCCTCTGTTGTCAGCTTTTTAATATTGTTTGTTTTTTTGGAACATCTTAAAACGTCTTTCAAGTAAAAATCTTAATAAAACTTTTTAGTGCCACGTTATTTTCTTCTCGAAAGAAAAAATACAGCAAAATCTTTTTATTACTGTCGATAAGTTATATTCAATACTGAAAGTGAGGAGAATTGAGGATGATGGATGGCTCTCAAAATAAATATTCTGTCGCGCGAAAAAGAAAATTGGAAAATACATAGAAAGATTTACAGACCATTCATATTCTTTTTTGCTCATCTGCCAGCCGGTTATGAATTAAATTTTGATGGTTTTTACTGTGTGTGTATCGGGAGAGGAGGTGATAAAAAATACTTTGTCACGACTTATTATAGAAGACATAAGAAATTTTATTTTGATGATTATTTTCGAAATTTTAACTGAAGGCGATTTTAAAAGGCTGTAAAAATATGCTTGATACATAGAAGATGTAGTATTAAGAAACTAGATATAGTTGTTCCATTTTATCTTTGCCCAAACGTCATGATTCATTTTCAAATAAGTTAAATCAAATCATAAGTGAAACGTAATATCATTAATACGTACTGTCAATGTAATAATTAGGAAATGGCTATTATCCCGGTGGACGTATTTTATAAAGTTATTTTATTGAAGTGTTTAATCTTTTTTCACTATTGAGGAGATTGATGGTCTCAACATTAAACAGCTTGAATAAATACGGTAATTGATAATTGATACGGTATTGAACGGTAATAAATAAATTTAAAAAAAGTCGCAACAATAAAGTTAATATTGTTTAGAATATCGGGGAGGCTACCATATAAGTATATTCTCCCTTATATTAACAATCTGCCTACGCCGCTGTACCTGCTAAGGGTAGGCCATGTGTTCAAGAGCAATATAATGGTAAATTTGTTACAGTCGAAGGAGATTGAAGTGAATTGAGGTTGAAGTACTCAAAATATGTATTTGTGTGTTGTGAATCCTTGGTTATATAATTTGTCAACGAAGTCTTTTCATAGATGGACCTCGAGGATTACGTCGTTCTAACATAACATTTGCGCCGTTTATCCGATTTCATATTGACAAAGGATGTCCTTATCTGGAACAGAAATTAAAGATTTGTTGACAATAAGCAAAGCAAAATATTCCAAAGGGACATTGAAAGTTGTATAAGTTTATAAGCTATTGATTTTATCGTATACATTTTGAAAATGAAGTATACTTGAGTCTTAGATAATGCAGATTAGATAAGACTCCGTCGTTTAGGTCTTTTATACCTGTTTTTACTTTAAAATGATGACGTTCAAACAAATCTGCAGAAAATAAATAAGAGAAATATAATAGATGACTTAAAATGTTGTTAAATAGCTGGACATCTGGGAAAATTTCCCAATCAGGTTTCATACTAGTCACAGATTTCATTCCAATCAGTACTAAGAGTCACAAGAACAGAAAAACAAAGAGTCAAAACCTTTGAGATACAAAAGAAAGAGAAATCCTTTGTTAGGGAAGATTACCAGTGGCGGATATAGGAAAATATTTTGGGGGGGGCCCAATAACCGGGGAATCCGGGGGGGTATGGAATAAGCAGAGGGGGGTTCGGGTATACTCCCACGAAAAAAAAATTTAAAGAATTGGTATATTTTTATTTTAATTTAATATTTTAAGTTTACAACTTTATTACAACTTTTATATTTTAAGTTTACAACACAAAATCAAAGTTTCTTGGTACACTCGCAAACTTGTCAAGAACTTCTTCATTGCTTATTGCAAAGTCTCTGTGGATTGAAAGCAACGCTAGCCCATTAAGCCTATTTTCCGAAGTGCTATTTCTCAAGTATGTTTTTAGCCTTCTTAAACTTGAGAACGATCTTTCCACGGTTGCCACAGAAACAGGCAGAACTGCTAGCAGTTTTAATAGAACATAAATGTTTGGGAAGAAATCTTGGTCACATTTTTCAAGAGAGCTTACGGCTGACTTGGGAAGATTTTCATACTTCTCTTGGCTCCACCTTTCTTTCCACAGCATGAACTCGCTTTCCACAACCTCTTTATGGGACAAATCCTCTTCATAGGAATTGAAAGCAGGTTCCAATGCACAGAAATCAGTTTTGATACAAAATTCTGGAAGGATGTTTTGTAAGGACGCAACTGTTTCCTTGTGAGACTCAAAGCGTTCCTTCAGCGAATTGCAAAAATCGTCTAGGTAAGGTAAATAAACAGCTCGGCGATAGTACTCTTCTTGGGTACTGTATGGAACGTTGTTGCGGGCTGTTTGAAGGCGGCAAATTCTAGGAACCTCCTCTTTAATCTTAAGTTTGTCAGCCCGCTCCTGTATTTGACTATACAGGACTTTAAAGTTGTTATCGGCATTTTCCCTTTCTTTTGAAAGCAGATCTAAGACATTCGAAACATTTTTCACAGCCTGTGTGAGATCTAAGTTCTTTTTTTGAAGATTCTCAGATAAGTTATGTGTTTTAGACAGCATATGGCTCAAAACAAAAGTATTTACAAGAAATTGAAATTGAGTGATAGAACTACCTAGAGCGTGTGCCTTAGGCGCTGAGTCACTTGATTCTTCTTCAATTTTCAAAAGGGAAAGACTGACGGGTTCCAATAGTTCCTTAAATAAAAGCACCGAGTCATGCCTCTCCACCCATCTTGTTTCACATAAAGAAATAAGTTTCTTTTTCTTTTGTTCAGGACAACATTCAGTAATGGTTAATTTTAATACTTCAGTTCTTTTGGCTGACTTATGGAAGAATGCGCAGACTTCTTTAATAACGCCCATGCAATTTTTTATAGAAGGTATGTTACTTGCATCTGATAAACATAAGTTTAGGGTATGTGAAGAACAGTGTGTGTACAACGCTAGAGGCAGTTTCTGTTTGATGCACGCTTGCACCCCTCTGAAGGGCCCTCTCATCGTGGAAGCACCATCGTACCCTTGGCCTCTCAATTTGTTCAGGTCAAGCCCTAAGCTTGACAAGGTATCCAAAACTGTGTTAGCTAATGCTGCCCCAGTAACGTCATACACTGGAACAAAAGTCAGGAAATCTTCTCTGATTTTATATGATGAGTCGTCGACATACCGTACACAAAGAGAAAACTGTTCAACTTGACTAATGTCAGTTGTTTCGTCTGCCAAAACAGAGTAAAAAATAGATTTTCTGACATTTGTGACAATCTGACTTTGAATCAAATGACCAAACGTGCTAATCAGTTCATTTTGAATAAAAGAACTTGTGTACATACTCTTACCACCACTGACAATGATAATCTCCACTATAAAATAGTAGTGTAGGCTCTATAAACCAGTTATGCTCCTTGGATAAATCCTTCCGAACAGCCAGCATGCACAACAAACAGTATATATCAATCTCCATAAAATCAATCAATCTCCATCCACTTCAATATTTTGTGTTAACTTGTATTTTTTAACTTCATCAACCATTTTTCATTTATTTATTTTTATTTCGGGAGGGGCCCGGGCCCCCTCGGCCCCCCCCTTATATTCGCCCTTGAAGATTACATAGATATATTTAAAGGAAATTAGGAAATTGAGAAAGGAGAAATTAATATTTTTACTATGGTGATAAGTGATAAAGTAAGAAATTTATTTTATTAATTTCTCCTAATTCGAACTAAGAAGACAAAGTTTATGAGAATATCTAAAACTCGAAGAAATAACGAGAATCTCTTCATAAACGGATCCAATGTCGAACGAGTCGACCAATATGCATATCTCGGAACAATGGGTGATTCACAGGTGATTACTTCCAGGAAATCAAAATCAGAATAGAAAAGGCTATAGCAAATTTAAAAAAAAATTAGAAAAGAGCTCTGCACAAAAGATTTGAAGTTGGAGCTAAGAGTTATAGTAGGGGTAGAAAGTACGTTAAATTTGGAGTTACTCGAGCGTTATAGGGACCTATTGGGTTGTGATTATTAGGTCCTAAAACCAAAAAAAGTTAAGTAAAGTTTTCCATTTTAGTGGGGCTTTCCATTTTTTAATTTAATTTTCCATTTCCAACAATCGTATGGAATCCCACCCAACTATCGTATCGTTACCCCCTACCCCACCTCCGTGGGGGGTCGTGTTTGGTACCATTCGATAGATTTTTGAAAAATATTGAAAACGTATTTTTTGGTTTTTAAATTTGACGTTCATTTCGCGAAATATTCGCTTTTTTTCTGAAACGTTTTGACAGATTTTTGAAATATACACTCTATTGCATGTACTTAACTTACCTTATCTTAATCTGACAATTTTGAGTTTTTCTAAGGATACATTTTTTTTCGGACCTCCCTTAACGAACTCCCCTGTGTTATGAGCCAATATATGCTAGAGGTACATCTACAGGGTACCAGGTTTCTCCCCATATGATAAACTGATTCGAGTAACTGCAAAAATCCCGCTTGGGCTCCCCTACCATTAGGTTGGCTAGGTGCTACGTTTTCTCGACTTTGTTTTATGGAATGGAAGCTTGGACCTTGAATGCGACATCAATAAAAAAAATAGAATCATTCGAGCTGTGGGTGTGTGTACAGAAGAATTCTGAAAATATCGTGAACAGAACACGTCACAAACAAAGAAGTTCTGAAAAAGATGAATAAAGAAGTGGAAATCTTAAATACTATCAAAACAAAAAAGAAGCATAGGGAGACGCAGAGTATCGTGGCTGCGCAACCCGAGAGAATGGTACAGATGTACATCAAATGAACTTTTCAGAGCAGCCGTCTCCAAAGTCCGAATAGCTATGCTGATTGCCGACCTGCGTTGCGGTGATAACACTGACAAGAAGAAGAAAAATTCTAGCAAGTTTTCTTCAGAACTTAGTTTGCGAATGTTGAATGTACATATAAAACACTCATCTTTGTGATGTTTTGTACATCTTTTATGTGTTTGTTTCTGTTGTTTCTTATCGAATCGCTGTCTGAGACAGAGTGCTGAGACACTGGGTGCGTTCGGACGACCACAGCGGCTGGACAGCTGAGCCAGCAGTAGCTGTCAGACGTCACCGCTGGAAGTCAGCCGCTGAGAGATTTACTAAGCTTTCCCTATCACGGCTGGATACAACCACTCAGCCGATTTCTGCTGACAGCCAGCCGCTATGGTCGTCCGAACGCACCCACTATCTCAACCCGCCTGGAGTAATTCGTTTCGGATATTCGTCATTAGACTGCGAAAGAATGCGAAAGACCATGAAGAAACGATTTCTGAAGATTCTTTTGGTCAAATGATACATTATCTACCGATGCAAATTATAGTGAAGATACAATAACAGAGATAACGGAAAATATTATGACTGCAGTAAAGGACACCGCACACATCTTATGGAAAATATAATGTCATGTCACTCAAATGAAATAAAATTTACATGAATAGATGCGTCCTGAAATTTCAAAAATTTGATACCATTGCGCCAACTCTGAATTTTGCTTAATTAGGGCGTTAATTGTAATTAAAGTTTATCGAAATCGCATGTTGAAGTCCATAAAACTGGCATTTATAAATAATATTAGTCTAGAGGCTATGGAAAACAGTCTATTCACCACTAGCTTAAACCGATTAGAGGCGGTACAACTAACCAAATTATACCTACTTTATTATCAATAATAATAGGAAAAGATAAGAGTAAGCCATTGCCTTAATCTCTCAGAAAGATTTATGGAGTACATAATAGATTTTTTAGAATTTTTAGATTTATTTTTATCAATTTATACTCTTGTTAATCAAAATACAGAGTTGGCGCAATGGTACGAAACTAATAGTGAAATTTACAGATCAATCTATTCATGTAAATTTTATTTCATTTGAGTGACATTATATTTTCCATAAGATGTGTGCGGTGTCTTTTATAGATATTGTGGTAGAATGGCTATATATCTTGTTAAAATTCCAATAAGTTATTCTTATGTATCAGTAATGCATTTAGAACTCAGAAATTTATGCTTTGTATGCTTTTTTATTAGTATTTCTTTTTAAATTCTGCTCGCTTTAATTAACACGATGGTATCTTGCATACATTGAGAGATATAATATGGTAAAGATATTATACACACATGCTTCAACGTTCAACCTTCCCTTCCCTACATCCCTGTCGAACATATGTCTTGCCCTCGCGCCGGCAATTCCATGCACCACCTTTTAAGATTCCTTGAATGAACGATTACATACAGAGGGTTACACAAAAGTTACATGATACGAAATCGTGTCGAATGTCGGTTTTTTTCAAGGGCCATTGTACGAAGTCAAGATACGTAAAGAGAAATGCTAATAATAACAACAGAACATTCTGCATTCTGCAATAATGGATTTTGGGATTTTCGAGTGGGTCTAAAATGTCTCGCGAAGGTACCTAGGCCCTAGGCTAGGACCTTTATGTGAGTAGTTATTGTGTTAGGATAAAAGGGCTCTTAATCTTCTTAGGCGGAAAGAATTGTAAATCAGGAGTGGAGTGGTTATTTTTTGTGGCAGAATGCAACAGGGTCGTCTCAAAACGGACATTAAATATATTTTTTCTATGAATGCTATACAACTCCTTATACAATTGTAGACTCGACAGGAAAATGATAATAAATGAAGAAGAAATTCGGACATCTTGCATACCTGGTATACCTACTTAAAGGAACTATTTAATCGCGTCAGACTGACATTAACTGAAGACGAAAGACCAGAAATACTAAACGTAGGAGCGCTGCATGCTGTAAAGTTGGCAAATAATAGGAAACCTGTTGCCCCTAAAACGTCCGAAACACTTTATACGTAGTTAATACTATGTATCATCCATAGTAGAATAAGGAATAACTGTGAAGAAGATCAAGATCAAATTTAGTTTGGATTTAGAGATGGATTGGGAACTATAGAGAAGCACTTCTTGCACTAAATGTTTTGCTACAGAAATGTCGAATTCAACGTAAAGATATCTTTACCGCTTTTAAGGCCATCGGTAAATACATAATTCGCAAATATTTTACGGCCATCCCTACTTTTTCTGTATTTACACGGCAAATTATGTGTAGTAAAATTCACACTGGTATTGATATGTAAACATTACTAGAATGTCATTCTACTTGAAAATGTCATCATTAACTTAAAGAGATGGCTTTTGAATGTTCTTGGATAACTGTTATTTGTATAATTGCAAATTATTAATTCAGTTAATAAATGTGATAATTTTTTCACTAACTATGTATTAAGTGATTGTAATAATTTATATGTACAACAAAAACTAATAAGTAGGTACTCAATCGAGACAAGAGGAAAAGTGTTGAAGTGATTTTTTAATAATATATTGTTACTATGAAACGCTTACAATTTTCAACATCTTTAACAACAAAATACTTGGATCACAGAATATATTATTCTGATGTATTCTCTGCTTGGATCTTCCACAAATAATACACAATAAATAACTTTTTATTAAGTTCACGTCTTAAATCAATTATTTATCAAATACACTATATGTATATCAATATTATTTAATCAACAACTCAAAATATTCCCGATGCCATGTTAAATATTTAAAATTGTCACTGATTGTCACGTCTGACTGACAATATGCTGACAATATTCTATTCGACTGAGTGCGTTGTAAGACAAAGATAGATTTGGAAAATATTACCACGGACATTGTGTTCATTTTTTTCTAATTCTGAAAAAACCAATAAATATTTTTAAAAAATTTAAACGCAGAATGAAAGACTAAATTATTACCGAGGGCCGAAAGTCCCTTATAATAAATAAAAAGTTTATTTTGAATGAGATATTTGAAATTAAAAATCACACTAAATTTTCTCTAGTTTTTCACCCCTGTAACTTATTAAAATAAACATTATCGAAGTTCTCAGGGACATTCGGCCCTCGCTAATAACGTAGTCTTTCATTCTGCGTTTAAATTTTTCAAAAATACTTATTAGTTTTCTCAGGATTCGAAAAAAATGAATCCCCATTTGAATAGCATTGCAGCCGAAAATACATACCCATCCCCTTAATGATTATGACAAGGCATTTGATACAGTGCATCATGACGAGTTGATTAAAATATTAAGAGCTAAAGGAGTATATAGCGATGTCATCATGTCAGGATTACTGAATTTTATTAGCGTCATTCTTATTAACCAGGGAAGAAAATCCAGGAAAATAACATATCTTGGACATATAATGCTGAAAAAACATACATTCTTCGACTAATGATGATCGGTAAAATCGGAGGACAATCAGTAGAAAACAAGCATCGTGGTTAAAGAATGAAAGAGAATGGACCCGAATACGCAGAGTTGAACATCTAATCAGAATAACTCAAGACAAAGATAGTTTTGCCGTTTTGGGTCTTAATAAGGCAAGTTAAGAAGACGAAAGAAATAAGAAGTGTAGTAAGCTGCATGAAAAAATGAAACGAATAAAAGAAGGGGTATAGGAGATTTTTCAGATCAAACAGTAATTTGGAGCATAATCTACTGATGTCAGATGCCACGTTTACGTTTAATCACAGTTATTCAAACTATTCTTACTAAATTCCTTAATCTTCCCACTATTATGCGTAAGTCAAAAATCCCTTTGAAATAAAAATTCCTTTTTATCTGAAGCCACTTTAGCGAGCCTTGGTGGTAAAATCTCCTGTAGCTATAAGCCAAGATGACGTGAACTGTTTCTCTGGGCCTGGGCTGTAATCTCTAAAAAACCGTTGAGGCCCAGATATTATCCCCCGGATCGCACCCTTCCATTGAACAGTAACAAAATTATTAAATTATACGCATCTAAAGAATGAACTTTCATGACAGTAAATCAAAATCTGCACAATAACCCTATTTTCACGCAAATGACGGGCCCATAAATTAAATTTTCTATCGTTATTACATATCACCCGCGCACAACATTATAGAGCCTGTTTGTATCAAATGTCATGTACGCTTATATTGTTTTACATAATGCCAACATCAATTTTGACGTTTTTATTTACATATTCTCTAATCGTTTGTTTTATTTAATGTAGGTCAATTCGCCGTTTTGGCTTCTATACACAAACAACCGAACAACAGTCGAATAAAGTGACGATTTATTTATAGCGTTCAGAACCGCTTCGAGGGATCATTTTTAAATAATCATTCGGAAATCCTCAGAGAGAGAAAATGCTAGAAATGGGGAAACGATTTTATAATTGAGTCGGCCAGTGACGCGAGTACTGCATTTGTAGCTACTGGAATTACTATTTTATTACTACGATCTTTAACACGCCACATTGGTAACGACGTCCCATTGGTTTTTTACGGTTATATCCATTCTTCTTCTTTGAGATTATGTATGTAGATAAGGACACACCATTAAACTTGATAAAAATAATAAACTTAAAGATAAAATCCATAACTAAATTAAAATTGATGGTGACGTTTCAATTATTACTTTAATCATCGTCAGAATAATAAGTTTCTTGAGCGGATGCTTTAAAATAATTTTAAAGGAACAAACAATAATTAATGAAAACGTAAAAAATGACATTGGCAATCATTGGGTTAAGTCAATCATTTCAAACACGCCATGTCTTGTTGCGTGTTTAGGGGGGCTTCAAAAGAAATATGGATAATGCCTCCTTGATGCTGAGTTCTGTTGGAGAACTTGCATGACCAATGATTGAGAAGTCCTTACGACTAATAGGGTGGTCAGAATCAGTCATATGTTGGAATACCGCTGAATTTGGAACTGTTCTTGATCGTCTTCCTAAGTGAGGAGTGATACCTAAGTGTTCGCAATATCTGACATTAAAGTGACGTCGAGCCTTCCCGACGTACGTAGCTGCACAGCTACTACATTTGAATTGGTATATAATGTTAGATGCGAGATCACTAGGAATCATGTCTTTCACATGGAAACGAGATCCTATTTAATTATAAAATGCAACATCCGTAGAACAATTAAAAAAGCATTTCCCTCTATAGAATTAAGATTTGCTTTCACGACTTTGGAAAGGATAGGATCTCGTTTCCATGTGAAAGACATGATTCCTAGTGATCTCGCATCTAACATTATATACCAATTCAAATGTAGTAGCTGTGCAGCTACGTACGTCGGGAAGACTCGACGTCACTTTAATGTCAGATGTTGCGAACACTTAGGTATCACTCCTCACTTAGGAAGACGATCAAGAACAGTTCCAAATTCAGCGGTATTCCAACATATGACTGATTCTGACCACCCTATTAGTCGTAAGGACTTCTCAATCATTGGTCATGCAAGTTCTCCAACAGAACTCAGCATCAAGGAGACATTATCCATATTTCTTTTGAAGCCACCCTTAAACACGCAACAAGACATGGCGTGTTTGAAATTATTGACTTAACCCAATGATTGTCAATGTCATTTTTTATGTTTTCATTAATTATTGTTTGTTCCTTTAAAATTATTTTAAAGCATCCGCTCAAGAAACTTATTATTCTGACGATGATTAAAGTAATAATTGAAACGTCACCATGAATTTTAATTTAGTTATGGGTTTTATCTTTAAGTTTATTATTTTTATCTTTGAGATTAGACGGATTCTTCTTCTTGATTAATTAAGAGATTCACTTAGAGATATTTCATCAGAGGGGAGAGTCATAATGGGAAGTGCACATGTGGGTAAATTCAGAAAATTGAAGCTAAACCAAAATATTGTAGAGAATCACAAACATCAAGTGGTGATTGTTAAGAGGTGAGAAAAGGTCTGTTCAGGGCAAAAATAGCAAACAAATGTGCTGTAACATGAAAGAAAGTCTAATACAATTTGAAGGAATAGGACTAGTATTATTAGAGATACTTTTTGACATTTAAATACTCGCAAAAATGTCAGAAGAATTTTGAAAATAAAGACCTTTGGTGGTCATCAAACGAAGTACAAGAGATAATTAAGAAGAGAAATCTACAAATAGTGGCAAGAAAATATCACCAAAAAGATAGCTAAAATTGCAGTAGCAAAAGCTAAAGCAGAAGCGAGTGCAAATCTATGCGAACAACTTATTATCGGGAAGGTGAAGCAAATATGTACCTATAAAGGCGACGGAAAATTATTTTGACAGTTTATTAAATGAGGCATGTGACAGAAAACCAATTGAGCTAACGAACGAAGACAATTATTGAAAGTCTCACCAGAAGAACAAAAAAGGAAGATGCATGAAGACATTTCAAAAAATAAAGAAAAGTAAAGCAGGAGAGATGAAAAACAGATATCCGGATTATATCCTCTTTTCCCAACTCTGCTCTGAAAAGATGGTGGAAGTTTAGGATCATGAATTAATGTAAGACCATTCGTTTCAGCCCATGCTTCTTATCTGCGTAGCCACAAAGTAAACTATGACTGTTAAAGTCTCCCAGTGGAAGCTGTGTATTGTGACTGGAAGTTAGGTGGAGGTGACAATATAAGGGGCTGGTTTGGGGCTTTATATACCGAGGATATAGTGCATTTTTCAATGTTAATGGCTATAATCTATATACAGTTTACGTTTGTTGTTCCCACACATTGTAGCATTTCCATTTTTCTAGTAATAACTGCCCTCAAAATTTTGACTGTGCTATACCAAGATACGGTGTATTTAAAGTTCCCTATTAATTAATTTCATGTGTTTCGATTGGTAAAAAGTACGAGTACTCTTGACGTGTTACTGATATAGTAACAAACGCACTTTCTTTCTCGAAGTACCTATTAAACATGTTTATGTTAACATTTTCTGGCTGTAAGGTATAAAATGTTTAGAGATACCAAGATTTGAGGTATTTTAATTTTGCTAGTAGACTTTGTAAAACGCTGAACTACGTCTCTCATACTTCTGTCCACTATAACGATATCATCAGTGAATGCGAAAATTTGTGTAAATCTATTATAGATGATTCCGTTCAATGGAATATTCATCTGCCTGACTGCCTTTTCCAAGGCAATATAAAATATATTAAAGAATTATCCTCATATAATAATAACAGATAACAGGGCACTTCCTTGCCCTGTTTTGCACTTCTTTGCCATATAGAAATAATAATGGCATTTTCGCCGGGGAGGTCCCTTTCAGACAGGTCCCGGCGCCATGATCATTCTTCTTCTTTACATGCCATCTCCGCGACAAAGGTTGGCAATCATTATTGCTATTCTAACTTTGAGACTACATCCCGAAAGAGTTCAGTGGAGCTGCATCCAAACCATTCTCTGAGATTTCTCAGCCAGGACATTTTTATCCTACCTATGCTGCGCCTTCCTTGAATCTCTCCCTGCATAATTAATTTTAGGAGTTCATATCTGTCTGTTATATGACCCAAGTATTGAAGTTTTCTTATGTTGATGGAATCCAGTATCTCCCTGCTGTTCTGTATTTTTCTTAGTACCTCCTCATTGGTGATTCTGTCTGTCCAGGAGATTCTCAGCATTCTTCGATATGTCCACATTTCAAATGCTTCCAATCTATTGAAACATTGTTTATTAAGAGTCCATGTCTCCACACCATACAAAAGAACAGAAAATACATAACATTTTAGAACTCGCTTTCTAAGATTTAGGCTGAGGTCTCTACTACATAATATTTGTTTCATATTAGTGAATTCACTTCTAGCCTTTAAGCCTTTTCTATTCTAATTCTGATTTCTTTGGTATAATCGTTTGTTTCACTAATGTTTGTCCCTAAATAGTTATAATTCTGAACTCGTTCTATCGTCTTATTATTTACTTGTAGATTGATGATTCTAATATTTTTCTTTGATATAACCATGAATTTTGGTTTCTTTATGTTTTGTGACAGACCAAACTCTTCACTCGTTGCAACAACCTTATCTAAGATTCTTTTTAGGTCTTCCATGATCATTGAAAATAAGCAAAAAACAATTCAAATGTATATACAATTCTGCTAAAACCGCCTCTGACTAGTTGGTAATCGGAAATAGAAGTATCTGCTCCAAAAACGAATACACAGGAAATTGTAATACAAATTAATAACTGCACGTTGCAATTAAGCCGTTGCCTAATAAAGAAACTATGAATAAAACAATATAGGCGAGTTAAAAAATGGGTTATGTTAGGTCGGACACGGCTATTGGGATTATAAGCGGCCGCCATTGTGACGAATCAATCATGGCGGTATCAGCAGCTAGTGACATTTTAATTTAGGGAATACGTATGGAGTCGTAACTCAAATAAACCGAAATTTCTTTGTTGTGTTTAAATCAAGCCTTATGCTAAAAAATAACTCCATTCATTATTTTACATATACAGGGTGATTGATGAGTGGGGTAAAGCTCAATAGATCCGCTATAGTAATAAATAGCAATACAATTTAATAACAAAAATTTTAGCCACCTTTGAGCTTCACATTACAAAATTAGTTAGAATGTTACAGGGTGTTCGATAACACAGTGGAAGACCAAACTTATGTTTTTTTAAATGGAACACCCTATATTTTATTTTAAATTCGAAATCCTGTTAAGTTCTCCATCACAAAAATATAAAGGTTTGTTATGTTATACAGGGTATTTACAAAGTTATAACCAATTTTATATGAAAATCGTAACAAGTTCAACTCCCTGTATAAATAAAAATAAGCAAAACAGCAATGCTTTATTAATGCCATATTTTTTACGTATTGTCAAAATTTTCAAGAATGATTTAAATTGCTAATTTTCTTTATATCAAATACAGGGTGAGTCAAAACGTAAGTACATTATTTTCTCAGTACATAATTTCAAATGGAACACCCCGTATTTTATATCACTATTGAAAAGTACCATTACCGTACTTTAATTTTTAGATAACATTCCCTATGGCTAAATTTATAAGTTTTCGAGATATTTTCATTTTTTAATGGACCAGTAGCGTGGCCACCCAAATCACCAGAATTTAATAAGCTGGACTGATTTTTTTGGGGTTACGTTAATAATTAAGTTTATAAAATACCTCGAACAACAAGGGATGAGATGAAAAATAGAATACAAAGTGGATTTCGGTGTGTTAATTTACAAATACTTCTTAGAGTAAGTAGCTCATTCAATGATCGTTTTTAGGCGTGCATAAATGTGTTAGGAGGTAATTTTGAACACCTTATCTTATGTAATTAAATATTAAAAATATTTTATTAAAAGTAGCTTTTAATTTTTTTCCAACATGTTTTTTTGCAAAATGGATTACTGATATAGTATATTAAGTATGGAGAACGGTAAGGGTTTTATACCGATCGAAGACAATTGTTTGGAGGAGGAGCGGAGCGACGACTTCAATTATTGTCTGAGATCGGTTACCCTTAACGTTCGACATGCTTATAACGTTTTTTGCACGATTGATACCATTATAAATTATAAAATTAAACATTTTCGTCATATTGACTAGTTTCATTCATTTTATCAAGATAGATACTTTGGTTGTTAGGTAGTAACTAGGGTGCATAACAACAATGGAGAATTGAGTTTTTATTTAGTTGTCAATAATTTTAAGTACAATTTTGATTATTATAAATTAAAATATGAGCGAAAGTGAATTTGAAGAAATTGAACGGGCTTGGGAAGAAGGGTGTTCCGCAATTATTCCCGAAAAATCCAAAATCCGTTATCAAAATAACTACCAAAGTTTTAAAAAATGGTGCGAAGGCAAGAATTTAGGAATCGAAGAAAAGACTCTATTGGCATATTTCGTTCAAAGACATATGCAGTTGAAAGCTCCTGGAAGCCTCTGGGCAGAATATTCAATGATTAAATCCACCGTTTTTCTTTGTGATGGCATTGATATTTCCAAGTTTTCAACTTTGATCGCGTATTTGAAGAGAAAAAATGTTGGCTATAGGCATAACAAATTGTACCATAAGTTTCAATATTAATAAATAATTCGTTAGTTTTCTTTATTCTTTCAAAAAATAAATTAAAATTAAGAGATTTTTTAACTCGACGGTAAGTGAATTACTTACCGTCGAGTTGGAGTACTTACCGTCGAGTTGGATTACTTACCGTCGAGTTGCTAGTAAATGTCACCTACTGACGTAAAATCTGTCACGGTAAACAGTCAAAATGATCAGTCGTGCAAAAAATAATTTTTCGTTCTTTATTTGTTACATTGTTACATTTACATACAAAAGTAGTGTTTAATTGTCATCACAAAATGTTGTATTTTGTGTTTGTGTGTTTTTGTAAAATCTATTACTAATTTTCTTTCTTTATTTGTTACATTTACATAAAAAAGTAGTTTTTAATTGTTTCAAAAATGTTGCATGTAGTGGTCGTGTTTTTGTTTGTAAAATGCATTACTAATAATAATAATAAATTATTTTTATTTCTTTATTTGCTACAGTGTTACATTGATTACCGGATTGATAATCGGTAATCTTCAATTGTCAATTCAGTCATGGCTTACTTAAAATTTAGATAAATTTAAACACCTAAAATAATTTGCTCTGAAAAATGAAAATATCTCGAAAACTAATAAATTTGGGCATAGGGAATGTTATATAAAAATTAAAGTACGTTAATGTTACTTTTCAATAATGATATAAAATACAGGATGTTCCATTTAACATACATTACTGAGAAAATAATGTACTTGCGTTTTGACTCACCCTGTATTCGATATAAAGAAAATTAGCAATATCAATAATTCTTAAAAAATTTGACAATAAATAAAAAAAATATGGCATTAATAGACCATTGCTGTTGTACTTATTTTTATTTATACAGGGAGTTGAACTTGTTACGATTTTCATACAACATTGGTTATAACTTTGTAAATACCCTGTATAACATTACAAACCTTTATATTTTTGTGATGGAGAAGTTAACAGGATTTCGAATATAAAATAAAATATAGGGTGTTCCATTTAAAAAAGCATTCCAAGTTAGGTCTGCCACTGTGTTATCAACATCCTGTAACATTCTAACTAATTTTGTAATGTGAAGCTTAAAGGTGGCTAAAATTTTTGTTATTAACTTTTATTGCTATCTATTACTATAGCGGAGCTATTGAGCTTTACCCTACTAATCAATCACCCTGTATGTCTACTTATACGGTCTTAATATAATTTATCGCAGCTTCTACTACTTTATAAATGTGTTCGGACATCTCCCCTTTTGCAGCTTCCAATTAACTCGAATATGAGAAAAGTCATTCAATTAATACGATATTTCCGTTAACTCTCGCAAACCTTTTTGACTTTGAAATCTTTATGCTATGAAAACAAATTTATAATCTCGACCCCTAATTTACTTCTTATTTTTACTATATGTAGCTTAATACCACTCGGATTAGAAAAATTAGAAAAAAAAGTTTATTTGCTTATAATTTAAATTAGACACGCAAAAATGTTAATTGATATTTGGGACTTCATTAAGTTGGAGGGTCCGAGAAGTTAGCCACATTAGATTTTCATAGAACGTTGAATTGGAGTTTGACAGTGTTGCCATGTGATTATAATGTATATAATGTATAGTAT
Organism: Diabrotica virgifera virgifera; assembly: GCF_917563875.1. NCBI lineage: Eukaryota > Metazoa > Arthropoda > Insecta > Coleoptera > Chrysomelidae > Diabrotica > Diabrotica virgifera. The sequence continues at coordinate 16,377,536 of NC_065449.1, forward strand.
GTTGCACGCTTCAAATATACAGAGAAAACTTCGAAAACTACCTTTTTGCATTATTCTATGGATTTTGATATTTTTTAATTTATGTAAAACACGAACGAATAAATATTTGTTTTTTGTTTTGATATTAATTGCAGTTAATTACTAGAAATTTTTTTGTGGCAATTGCCTTGATAGGTTACTGGAGAGATTTGGCAATAGAGTCAGAACGTTTAAATTTGCGTTTGCCAGATTGCACAGATGTTCCGCAGATATATATTTTATGACTTTCTTTTTATTATATTATATTTCTTTTTATTATTTTATTATTTGGAATGAATGTACCTGAAATGCTCTTTGTTACTGAAAAGTGTTCACTTCGTCAGTACGCTATTTTTGTGTTTATTTTGTATTTTTTTTTAAATATTAAAGTGCCTTAATATATTAAAAAGTACAACTTCCCTTTTAGACAAATTATTTTTCCTAATAGTACTGTGGACTTGTATATCTGTATTTTCAGTTGCATATATTCTGGAACCTGTTATTATCACAGCTTTTTAATATTTCTGTGGACTTGTATATCTCTGTTTTCAGCTGCATATATTCTGGAGTCTGTTATTATTTACATTATATTTAATATTTCTGTCTTTAAACAATGTTAGAGTTTTTTCGATGGCGTTTCGAGTTCAGGTGAAAAGATGCCATGTAATAATATTACTAGATAATCCGTAGGTAATTATTGTATTGACGACCTTATTATTTATACAAATCTTATTTTTATATAGATAATAATAAACTAAAAGTATATAGTAAAATTTTAAAACAGCAGAATTTTACTTATTTTGCACTTTATTTTACAAATTTTATTTTCATATAGATTATAATAAACAATAAATATATACCTAGTAAAATCTTACAGCAGCAGAATTTTACTTATTTTACACTTTTTAACTTTATTATTGATACTAAAATCTTGTTATTTCGACATAATTAGAGAAATTTAAAAAATTTCTCGATATTTTATCTACATAGTTAATGTTTTCCATGTTAATAAATAAATTAATAAATCTCTTTTCCGATTTATTCTAAGAACACATGGCAACACTGCCATGCCTTCATTTCCTTATATCTGTAGCTAACTTCTCGAACCCTCCAATTTAATGTTGCCCGATATTTGGCCCAGAAACTCTGTTTTTCTTAATTTAATCGTGTTCATAAGCTTTCTGCCATTTCTAATTCGTCTTAACACTCCTCCGTTTGAGACTTTTGCACCTAACCTAAACCTAACAAATCCTTTATCTCCTGTGATAATCAAACAAGCCGTTTACCAGTTTTAAATTTTAATCTAGTAGATAAAACATCAGTAAAAGTCTGATGAGCATTAAACTTTTCTGAACTTTTCTTACAAAATCTTGTCATAAATCCAAGACCCATTCAGATAAAAAACATTATCGCCTTTTTCTCATAGTATTTAAATTTTTATTTTATATCAGCAAATTACAACCTATGTACACGTCTCTCTGTTGAAAACATTAGTGCCTCTGGTGCATAAACCCCTAAGACCAACCCTGCCTTATGTGTCTATTGAAATTAGGGATGTATCACTAAAAATAAAACACCTGCGTAGGATGTAATTGTAGATGTTTGTCAAACAATATTTGTTTTTTAAAAAGTCTCGTTGGCTCTTATTACCAGGGACAACATTGCAGCGTTAAAGAATTGGATAAGATGTTATTATACTCAGTTTACCTAGCCAATAAACACACTTCTTCGAACCTGTAAGAATAACACCCCAGTTTTAAGGATTTGTCAATGTTTTCTGTAGGATATGGTGCATAATATGCAACGGCAAATACATTTGCGTTCCTAAAAATTTATCAGATCCGAAGTCAGTGTACTTATACTAGGGTGACCAGATCATAAACTTGAAAAAAAACCGGAACAGATCCAAGGAGCAGTAGCGTACCTAGAACTTTCCTCTGGTGGGGGGAGGGGGGTTGTCTTGGGCGCCGAAATTTTTTTGTATTGTTTGTAAAAGACATTTACATTTTTCTACTATTCTTTATATATTTTTCATATGCTCTAAGGGGGGGGGGGGTAACCCCCAGAACCTCCCTGTGTGTGCCACTGCCAAAAAGGGTTTGGGGCGATACCCTCCAGCTAACCGAGGAGCCTCCATCGAGACGTAATTATTGAAACATGGTCTTTTAGCTAATTTGGGACCTATAAAACCTTTTCAATTTACGTACGATTAAGACTGTGAAAGAGGAGCGAGAAACAAGGCCAACGCAACAAGTAAAAAAAAAAGAAAAATGACTGGTTTTGCTGGAGGATGTTGAAAAAGACATAAAACCATAACCATACAGAAAAAGACAGAAAACCATAAAAACCATAAAATAAAACAATTTTACAAAAAAGTCAGAGCAACCAAAAATACGCCCAGCATTAAAACAAGAGGACTAAAAAACCAAAAAGGAGAAACCGCATTTGAAGACAAACAGATCACCAGAATATGGGAAGAATATTACGAAAAAATGCTATTCACTACGAAGGAAACACACAGTGATGAAGAAGTAAGGCCGTAAAAGATATCAACGAAGTAGAAATTCCCACAGAAAAAAAAAGTACACACAAGTAACAAATCAAAACCTAGGAAACAGAAACGCAGTAGAAAAAGATGAAATAGCAGTGGAATTAATAAAATACGGAGAAAGAGAATTATATAAATATGGACACAAAACAGACTACCAGACCGTTGTAACACAGGTATTACAGTAGGTACCTATTTATAAAAAAGGAGATCGGGAGGAGTGCGAGAATCACAGAGCAACAACTTTATTAAACACCACTTATAACATTCTAGCAAACATACAAATAGTCCAGAAAGCCACTGCGCATCCGCTAGGAAAAAATATTCCGATTCGGATTTTTTTGCACAATCTTGCTCAAAAAGGACCCCTTTTAACAAATTTGCAAAAAAATTTTTAACGTTTTTTTTTGTTTTTTTCCTAAAATTATTTTTTTGCATGGAACAAAGTTTTTTTAGGCTTTTTGGATCATTCCAAGCAGACAAACAGAAAAGGTCTTTAGTGGCATTTCTCTAAAGTTGATAGTTTTTAACATATTAAGCGATTAAAAATTGAAAAATTACGAAATTGGCCATTTTTAACCCTCAAAAACTATGTGAAAAACTAAAAATTTGAATGTTGCCAAGGTAGGTAGATATTCTTTAAACATCGATTGATGAAATCCCGAAGAGCTTTTTGCAATCCAATATTCAAAACTCCTTTGTTTTTTAATTTCTAATCAAGCGTGCGCGACACTATTTTCCACCGACAGTATGGCGCAAATGAAAGGAATAATTTCGATCGACCAAACAGGTCGATTTTTATTTTTAAGTTATGATATTGTGGCATATTATGGTATACTAGTGACGTCATCCATCTGGGGGTGATGACGTAATCGATGATTTTTTTTAAATGAGAATAGGGGTCGTGTGCTAGCTCATTTGAAAGGTTCTTCAATTCTCTATTCAGTAATATAAACATTTTTATAATTAATTATACAGGGTGTCCTTCTACTTCTTTTTTTGTTAAATAATTTAATTTATTAAAAATTTTTTGGACACTCTGTATAAATAATTATGTAAATGTTTACATTACTGAATAGAGAATTGAAGAACCTTCCAAATGAGCTACCACACGACCCCTATTCTCATTTAAAAAAATCATCGATTACGTCATCACGCCCAGACGGATGAGGTCACTAGTATACCATATATGCCACAACTTAAAAATATAAATCGACCTGTTTCGGGTTTTTTCCTTAAAGGAATTTATTCCTTTCATTTGCACCATACTGTATACACATGCAACGGTGGAAAATAGTGTCGCGCACGCGTGATAAGAAATTAAAAAACAAAGGATTTTGAATACTGTATTGCAAAAAACTCTTCGGGATTTCATCAATCGATGTTTAAAGAATATCTAGCTACCTTGGCAACATTCAAATTTTAAGGTTTTCACATAGTTTTTGAAGGTTAAAAATGGCCGATTTCGCAATTTTTCAATTTTTAATCGCTTATATGTCAAAAACTATCAACTTTAGTGAAAAGTTACTAAAGACCTTTTCTGTTTGGAATGATCTAAAAAACCTAAAAAAACTTTGTTCCATGCAAAACAAATAATTTTAGGAAAAAAAAGACAAAAAAAAAAACGTTTAAAAAATTTTTGACCCACTTTTGGTCCTGGCAACATGCAAATTTGTTAAAAGTGGTGCTTTTTGAGTAAGATTGTGCAAAAAATTCAACCATGAGCTGAACGAATATTAGGAATATACCAGAACGGGTTCAGACCGGGGGGGTTGACGATTAATTCCATACATTGCAGATTTCCGTTATTTATGATTTCTGTATTCTTATCGGGGATGCCATTATCTGTAAATTGGTGTCTATGTTATTAGTATTTATAAATTATGTCTCTGGTTTCAGATAGTAGATTTTCAAAGTGTTTTTTCCATTTTTTTTGTCTGTATAGATACCGCAAGAAAATAGTTTCAGAACGATATTACTTATTAACAACTGATACATGAAGATATCTGACCAATATACATGATAAAATCTATGTAAAATGTAATCTATAGGTTTAATCAGTAGTTTGACGTCACACAGTTTTGAGCCGAGTCTAATTATTTGAAGTCTTCGAAAAAAAAAGAGTATAAAAAACATATAAAACACCTTTGGTCCTCTAAATTGGAATTCTTTTATTCGACAGTTTAAATTTATTTACTCGTGTAGGTACTGCAAACAGATTGTTAAAACTGAGATGTTCAGACACAAAAAAAAAACACATAATTTTTCCAACACACTTATCACGATGTGATATATTATAGTGCTTTATGGAATCTATCCTGTTGATTGATTTATTACACTCTCTTCTTCAATATTATGTTGTGTGTGTGCGTATACCGCAAGTTATTTTGTGAAATCACCCATGTTCTTCTTGATCATTTACGAGGATTGGTTCAAAATTTTTTACACTAGAAAGACAATCTGCTTTACTTTTTATTTGGTGATATTTTAAGTTGTACATGTCATTTTTTTCTTCACTGCAGGGTTTACGTCAACCTGTTTAGGTATAAAACGGCTTCTAGTCCAAGTAATGAAGCTAAAAATAGGACAAAACCTCGCAATTTTTACAGAATGGATCGATTTGCTTGAAAATTTGAAAATAAGTAGTGGATAGTCCAAGGATCAAAATCTATATGATACTGAAAGGCGCCTTTACCATGGAGGTGGTTGCCACCCCATCTCGGGGGTGGAAATTTTTTATTAGGTTTGAACTGCAAAAGTTGGTAAAAACATTTATTCTAAGTAAAAACATTCTATACATTTTTTGATAAAATTAACAGTGTTCGATTTATGCGCTATCGAAAGTGTTAGTTTTATATCGAAAAAATCAATGTGTTTAATAAGTTTTCTGCTAATAACTCCAAAAGTTTTCGTTTTATCAAAACAACTTTACTTAACAAAAATGTACCTTTTGAAACAATAAACAAATACAAATCCTTTTGTTTTAATTTTCTTTAAGACCAATAGTAATCGAGCTATACTTTATTATATGTTATATTCTTCGTCAAATGCTAAATATTGTAGTTTCAAAGTCAAAAGACGGGAAAACTATGCATTTTTCGAAGATAACTTGTTAAAACTAATTTAAAGTATTTAAAAATATCTATATCTAGAAATTAAAAGGAAGTCTCTACCTCAAAAATTAAGTGACTTATAATGAAAAGAATGTCAGTCCCTATTTTTTTCAGCGAAAAAATGGTCGGAAGCAACCCCCTAATCACCACCCTAATTAAAATTAGTCATTGACCTTATTAAGTCTTTTATTTATGTATTTTTAATAGGTTCTAGAAGTTTGACCGGCTTAGAATTGTTAGTTTAAAAAAAATGGAGTTAAAAGCCAATAACGAATTTTTGTAGTTTGGAAAGAAAATGAAATTTTCTTCAGAATAGAAAGATTAGCATCAAAAATACGAAAAAAATGTATAAATATGAAATTGTAGCTTGTTTAATTCCCAAGAACCTGGTTTGCAAAATTTTTTTCTACGGCAAAAATTGAGTGAGCTATTGACAAATGAAACTTGTAATAACATGCAAAAACTACCTTTACCAACCCTTTCAAAGTCACCTCTTTTTGCGACTGAGGATTGTAAGAAGATTTAATATTAATAGCCTTATAGATCTTGTAAAATCCTACAAAATTTTTTTTACCAAACTTTCTAGGATAAAAAATAAGAAGTTACAGTAAAAAAATCAATATATTTAAAAAAAAAATAAGAAGAAATCCAATTGGAAGCATAATAATGTAAGTTAGCGGTGTTTTTAGTTATTGGCCTTATTGATTCTTTTTTATTTATATATTATTAATAGATTCTAGAAGTTTGACTAGCTTGGCTTGATTAGTTTAAAAAAAAATGGAGTTAAAAACGAATAAAGAATTTTTGTAGTTTGGTAAAAAATGCCATTTTCTTCAGAATAGAAAGATTAGCATCAGAGATACGAAAAAATGTTTTAAAATCAAATTGTAGGTTATTTAATCCCCAAGAATTTGGATTGAAAAAATTTTTTCTGCGGTAAAAATTGAGTGAATCGTAAATGAGTATATATCGAAAAACATTGATATTTATTGATTTGATAGGGTGGCAACCACCCCCATGGTAAAAGCGCCTTTCGGCCTCATATAGATTTTGATCCTTAGACTATCCACTACTCATTCTCAAATTCTCAAGCAAATCCGTCCATTCTGTAAAAATTTCGAAGTGAAAAGCTTCGGTTCCTCGACTATTCATCTTTTCAAGGAGCATTCTACACTTTTTGATGTTATTTTCGGTTTGTACTTTTTTATTTTGACATTGATAGAGTAGATATCCATTTTATATCTTCTTCGCCACTCATTTCTTTCCATTGTGTCGTCTTAATTTAAACCTTTCTCGTCACAAGTCCTCTGTCACATAGTCCTTTCATCTTCTCTCTGGTTTTCCTCGACCTCTCTTTCCCCCACCTTCTAATCGTTCTATTTTATGTCCCACATAGTTTTCATTTCACCTTCTGTCCATGACGTGACCATACCATTGCAGTCATTGTCCTTGAACCTTTTTTGAGACTGTGGTCACCCCGGCTCTTTCACTGAGATCACGTCTTAGTTGGTCATGTCCCTTCTAGTCATCCATCGTAACATTTTCATTTCAGCTACCTCCACCTCCTTTTTTATCATTCTTGTATACATATCTTTCCTTTCAGCTCTTCAATGATTTCTCGATCTCAGAGTACACCGCTCATTTGCTTCCAGTTAAGCCAACCAGCCTGTATCCTGTATGCTTTTTATGTAGGACGCAAGGTATTTACATTCTCCTATTCTCCTTAGTTTTTCTTTAAGCAATTCGATCTCCCAACCATTCCTGTTCATCCTAACCACATATTACTCAGTTTTTGACCTGCTAAGGTTGTTTTCCCTCTTCAATCATCGTCAACCAGCCCTATGCGTCCATTGCTGGACATAGGCCTCCCTCATTTTTGTCCATTGTGCTCTATTTTGAGCTCAAAACCTCTTCAATAGCCCTTCTTCAATATTCTAACCTTACATCCAATATTTATTTGCTCGTCTCCACTAACATGGCATTCATCAGCAAAGAGCATTGACCAAGGAACCTCTTCCTTTAACTTCTCTGTCAGTACCTCCAGTTCTTATAAGTATTAAATCTTTGTCTACCAAGTCCTGTACTTACGCCTTTCATTCTTTCGAGGCATCTGATTTGGATAGCTTGGATGATACAGTTATGTGTTTGCGTCTTTACCCAGCTCTCCCATCCTATACTATAGTAGGTGTGCCCTTGTGTTATGAAGTTGGATCATTGTATCTTCTGTTGTCTTGTTCTTCAATACTCTGTGAGTTATCCGCATATCCACTAAAACCTATGAATTTTTAATCAATATTACTATCTTTCACGAACCTTTCTCTTTTTGGCCCCAGTCCTATTTTTAACATCTACACGAACGACCAAGTATTGCACCCAAAAGGTAAGAGCTTTGTTTTCGATGACGATCTTGGTATTTAAGACAGTAGCAGAGATTTTAAACATGATGTCAGCCTATTGTAAACAAAACTCATTAAAACCAAGCCCTGCTTATACCAAAGTGTATCTCAACACCCATTTAGTGCATGTAAAACTTATGTCAAAACTTGGAACATGCTAGTAGACCCAAATATCTTGAAGTCATGCTAGACTTCACACACACAAAAAACTTATACTTTCACTCGAAAACAAAAATCTTTACTTGACTTTTAATGGACTAAACTGGAAATTGGTGAAACTGGGGGGACAAACTCTCCAATACTTGGCGAAAAAATTCAAACTCTAAACCGGGAAAAATATCAATTGAGTAGCGAAATCTAATGACAGCCTCGCCCATTGCTAGACCCTTATTCCTCTTAATAATACAGTCAAACCCGCTTTATTGGAATAGCCTTTGTGCCAAGCAAAAATATTCCTATAACCGGGATATTCTAATAACCGATCATTGGTGGGTAATAAAAACTTTTCGGGACCTCAAATGTCTATTTCTTAAACTGGGATATTACTATAACTGGTATTCTAATAAGCGGGTTCGACTGTATCTTTAACCTTGCAATTTGATCTAATTTAGCTCTCAGCGAGTATTTAACAAACAAACACTTTCATTTTGCTAGCGACAGCTCCCAACACAAATAAATTATTGGATTTTTTTATTCTAATCGAAGAGACAATAAAGAGTTTTCTCCGAAGTTTAAGATGAAATTGGAATGGTTATAACAAACCATAGAATGAAACCAGAATATCGTTCGAATATTTTTAAGACGCATATTAAAACCTTATTAATATTTCAATCAACGCTTATACAGAACACTTTTGAAATACGTGAATTTGCAGGATTTTTGGATCCGTTAAAATATCCAGAGCCACGGATGGACCTAGATTGTAGAACCTGGCGGACATTCAACTACATTCCAATCGGCATTGCTCCTGTAAAACTCAGGCATATTTTCAAATGCTTTTTGCAGTTTTGTATACTAATTCCGTTCATCACGTTTCACGTTACAGAAAATAATATTATAGTTACAAAGAGTATAAATGTTTTTAAATGAATTCCAAATTGTCACCGGTTACGCTTTTTAATAATTACATGAAACAATATTAAATATAACAATGCATTCTTTGTAAAATTCATCCGTGAAGGCGTGACAATATTCATTACCAGTTACGGCTGCAGAAGACGATAAAAATCACAATCTATCCTCGTATTTCATTTAACAATAATAGTCCACGTTGTGAGATCGCTCCCGTAGGAAAAAATTTTCTGATCCGATTTCTTTGTGGATTCCTGTTCCAAAATGTCCTCTTTAAACATCAAATCAGAAAGGCGCCGGGCGAAATTCTTGCGCAGAAATTGTTTAAACAGTTTTTTTCAGTTTTTTAAAACAAGTTCAAAACATCTTCTTTCAAAAGATTTCTCCGGAAGATATTTTTTAGATTTTTTGGGTCATTCTAAACAAAAACGGTATCCTTTAATTTTTCTCAAAAATTTAAAGTTTTCGAGTTATAAGCGATTTAAAATCTGAAAAATGCGAAAATGCATTTTCAAAACTTGAAAATTCAAGTGTAGGTACATTATTATTTTTGAATTTGCCAAGTGGCCAAATTGAAGTTTAAACATTCAATTTCAATATTCTGAGGAGTAATCGGGGCTTATTTCAATAGAGCCTGCTGTTTTTTAATTGTTAATTATGCGCGTCCGCTCGACTTTGAAGACGCTACGCGTCACACTATATGATGCGTCGCTATCGCACTTATACATAATATTATACATATTTATGAGAAAAATTCCCAACAAATACTTACCATTTATTAAAATTTTATAATTTATTATTAACAGAGTTTTTTTTAATAATTCATTTGTTAAATTAATTATTCCAAGTGCTAATTAAATACGTGAATCATATAGTCTGACAGAGACACACCATATAGTGCGACGCGCTGCACCTTGGCTTAATAGTTGAGTGGACGCGCATAATTAACAATTAAAAACAACCGTCTATATTAAAATAAGCCCTGATTGCTCGTCAGAATCTTGAAATTAAATATTTAAACTTCAATTTGGGCACTTGGCAAATTCAAAAATATTAATGTACATATGAGTTTTCAAGCTTTGAAAATGCGTATTTTCGTATTTTTCAGATTTTAAATCGCTTATTTTAACTCGAAAACTATCAACTTTTGAGAAAAATGAAAACAGACCTTTTCTGTTCAGAATGACGAAAACAACCTAAAAAATTAATGTGTGTGTACTTTGTACGCACGTAAGAAGTTACACTTCTATTATATTATGATTTCAACGAAATAGATATACTTTAAACAGTTTATTTGTATTTTATTTAAATATTAAACTAATCTTAATACTTACCACTTTCAAAAAATTAAAACAATACCAAAAATTGAAAAGAAAGGAATAAAACTCGTCCGGATTTGAACCCGGAACTTCTCGATCTGTAGTCGAATGCTCTACCAATGACCCATAATCGCTCTATTTACATGATTTCTCGGACATAATGACAAATCCCGGTGACAAATAGATCAAGTGAAGTATAAATATAAAAATGTTTTAATAATACTTATTATCTTAATCCCGAGGAAAACAAATCCAAAGACACAAAAATTCTAATAAATATATTTACTAAAAACACTCATATATTCTTTTCACACCTTATTTGCGCTGATATACAGGGTGAAGCAGATAAAGGGCCTATTAGAAATATCTCGAGAACTAAAGCTAAGATAATCTTGAAAATTGGAATACAAGGGTTTTGAGGTATGAACTATTTATGAAAATATTTTCTTCTCTTTGCTACTTCCGGTTATACCGGAAGTTGATTGTAACTTCGTTTTTTTAAATGGGACAACCTGTATATTTTTACATTTTTGGATTCTCCTCGATTTATTCTTTCTTAAAATATAAGGTTTTGTAATATTATACAGGGTAGGTTCAAAGATAACTACGTTTTCTTATTATTTTCGTAGCAAAATTAACACCCTGTAGGATTGTAGTAGATTGGCATAATAAACTCTATTAATGTTCAAATGATTTTTAATATAGTCTACTATTGTTAAGAGTTATTGGTATAGTTGAATTTTTCATTTTAGTATACAGGGTTGGTCGAAACTCGGAATGAGTATTTTCGGAGTTTTCTTAAATGGAATACCCTTTATTTTAGTATTGTAATGAAATGGTATTTTATGGTACTTTTTAATTTCTTAAGTATTCCCTATACCTAACTTCTTTAATTTGTGAGTTATTGGTGATTCAAGCCAAACATTAATTGCAACACAAAATAGGTGAAATTGTATTAGGTTGGCCGTGAAAATATTCAGTCACAAATAATTTTTTCAAAATAAACACATATTAATCTATACTGACACTTAAAATTGCCAATAGTGGTTCAGGTTTCAAAATACCATCGAAGTTAAGATTGTTGGTGCGATTAACAATTAAGCACAAACTAAAGCAGTTAGGGAATGCTTAAGAAAGTAAAAAATACCATGAAATATCATTTCATTACAATACTAAAATATAGGGTGTTCTATTTAAGAAAACTCAGAAAATACTCATTCCGAGTTTCGACCCACCCTGTATACTAAAATTTAAAATTTAGCTACACTAATAATTGTTAACAATAGTAGACTACATTTAAAATCATTTGAACATAAATAGAGTTTATTATGTCGAACTACTACAATCCTACAGGGTGTGAATATTGCTACGAAATTAATAAGGAAACGTAATTATCTTTTAACCGACCCTGTATAATCTTACAAAACCTTATATTTTAAGAAAGAAGAAATCGAGGAGAATCCAAAAATGTAAAAATATACAGGGTGTCCCATTTAAAAAAACGAAGTTATAAGCAACTTCCGGTATAACCGGAAGTACCAAATAGATGAAAATATTTTCATTAAATAGATCAGTCTTCAAAACCCCCTTATTCCAATTTTCATAATTCAGTTGTCTTTAGTTCTCGAGATATTTCTAATAGGCCCTTTATCTGCCTCACCCTGTATACATACATAACTTGAAATATTTAGCAACTAAATGTGCGCGCATGCGCGTGACATAAAAATTTACTCTTAATCGCGCCTAAAGAAGTATAACTTCAAAAATATTTTCGGAGCAAAAAGGTGATATTTAGAACTCGTTTGAATTGTTTTAACAATTATTTCTATCCAAAAATTTCGCCCTTCACATTTGTTTAACGGGGACGTTTTGAACAGGAATCCGCAAAGATACCGAATCAGGATTTTTTTCAGACGGGTGCGATCTAACAACATGGACTAATTCTCCTTATTTCGTTTAACAATAATCATTCTAAGGTGAAGCAATTTTCTTTCCGTTAACGACTTAACACGTTAGTAATATGAAGAAGTTGCTATAAAAAAGATATTATAATTTTCTCGATTATTGTTTTTCCATAAATCAAGTTTACGACCAGTAGTCATAATGTGTTTCAGTTGTTCTCTTGACACTCGAGCTGAAGCAATAACTCTGGAAAGATTTATTGTTAACAGTAAATAAATATAGGTATCGGTTACTTTGAAAAGGTGGTCTCTTCTTACTTGGTCTACAATGTGTTTATAGTGTGGATTAGTATTTGCACAATTTAATATTTATAGCCAGTTTTGATTTATTACATATAGGTATTATTTCAATATATTATGTATTGTATTTTACAGCACCACTACTTAGAAACGATCACTGCACCAAGTCCTATTGCTTTTCCCTGAAGAAAATGTTATATCGCTGGCCGCCGGATTATTGGGCAAAGTCTAGCAGCAATATTTGTATGTAGGATACGGCCAGACAAGCGACAATTTACGGAGCTGTAAGAGCAGTAAAATGAAGCGCGAAAATGGGTCCCACGGTGAGTGTAGTGGATGGCCAGACTGAGCTGTCAAATATCGCGCAGCAACATAGCAACATATAGACGGAGAGGCAGCGCTGAAAAATCTATTTGAATTTACTAAAGCTAGATTTTTCACAGTTGATTACTGTGAGTGTGTACAGAAACATACTGCGGTCGGTCAAGCGAAACGTAGAACAGGGGTTACTGAGAGGGTATCAAAGTTGCTTTCCTACGAAGGTAATTATTTCCATATACTAAGGCTGAAAATCAGTGCACATATTCTAAATTAAATATAAATAAAAGTTATTATAGTCGGTCAGCTGTATGACGGGACATAGCCGGAAGGTCGGCCCCAATAGTCGATTGAGGAGATGAAGCATTTTGGCTCGCAATTTTTTCGTCCAGCATGGATTTACTCGAAATTTTCACAGAAGGTAGGAAATAGTCCAAGGATCATTTTCTATATCATGCCGCTGTCATACGCTAAAACCTTGGGGGTGGTTGCCACCCCATCTCGGGGGTGGGAATTTTTTATTACATTTTAACTATGTAATTCGATGAAAAAAGTGATTCTAAGAAAAAAATGTTTTTTACATTTTCTTCGTAAAACTAATATTTTTCGAGTTATTCTCGCTTAAAAATAACAGTTTTTCGACGAAAAAATCAACATTTTTAGAGGGTTTTTTTTGAGAATATCTCGAAAAATATGCATTTAATCAAAAAAACTGTAGATATCAAAATTGTATCTTTTAGTAACACAAACCAAATTATTTTCCAATAATATCTATAAGACCAATACAAACCGAGATACGGCATGTTAAAGGTTAGCCTTTTTCGTCAAATGCATAATTTGAAATATTCAAAGCCAAATAATGGGAAAAATTTGCATTTTTCGAGGAAAACTTAAAATATTTTTTTCAAGTATACAATTAGACCTTTCAAAAAAAATAATAAAAAGTTTCTAGCATGAAAATTAAGCGACGTATAATAAAAAAAATGTCGGTACCTGCTTTTCTCTACGAAAAAATCAGTGAAAACAACCCCCTAACTACCTTCCTAATTCAAAATTGGTCTTAACCTTTCTGTAGTTCCTTTTATATTTATATTATCAATACACTCAAGGAGTTTGACCTATTTAAAATGGCAAATTTTGGAAAAATATTGTATCTCACTGTGTACTGATTTTCAGCCTTAGTAAATGGATTTAATTACCTTCGTAGGAAAGCAACTTTGATGCCCTCTCAGTAATGAGACCCCTCAAAATCGATTTTGTAGGATTTTTAAAGAGCTATAAGACTGTGTAAATTAATTTCCGTAAGATGCCTTAGTTTTTAATTGGGGCGGGTTTAAATGGCTAGAATAAGGGGGTGTTTGCTGGTAAATAAAGGTTTAAACAGCTATATCTGGCTTACTATTCACTGTAATGAAAACCTATGTACAGGGTAATTTTTGTCTGTAAAAAAGCTACAATTTAGTAGTTTATAATTTTTTTCGTATCTTCAGTATTTTCGGAGATATTTTGAAGTAAATGGTGAAAAATACCGAATTGCAAAAAATCAATTTTTCTTTAAACTCCAATTTTTCCAAAATTAGACATTTTAAATAGGTCAAACTCCTTGAGTGTATTGATAATATAAATATAAAAGGAACTACAGAAAGGTGAAGACCAATTTTGAATTAGGAAGGTAGTTAGGGGGTTGTATTTACTGATTTTTTCGTAGAGAAAAGCAGGTACCGACATTTTTTTGTAAGTCGCTTAATTTTCATGCTAGAAACTTTTTATTATTATTTTTTGAAAGGTCTAATTGTATACTTGAAAAAAGATTATTTAAGTTTTCCTCGAAAAAAAATTTTTCCCATTATTTGGCTTTGAATATTTTAAATTGTGCATTTGACGAAAAAAGCTAACCTTTAACATGCCGTATCTCGGTTTGTATTGGTCTTAAAGATATTATAGCAAAAGAATTTGGTTTGTGTTACTAAAAGATACAATTTCGATATCTACAGTTTTTTTGATTAAATGCATATTTTTCGAGTTATTCTCAAAAAACCCTCTAAATAAAAAAGTCGATTTTTTCGTCGAAAAACTGTTATTTTCAAGCGCGAATAACTCGAAAAATATAAGTTTTACGAAGAAAATGTAAAAAACATTTTTTTCTTAAAATTACCTTTTACATCGAATTACATGGTTAAAATGTAATAAAAAGTTCTCACCCCCCGAGATGGGGTGGCAACCCCCCCCCCCCCAAGGTTTTAGCGAATGATAGCGGCGTGATAGAAAATTATCCTTGGACTATTCCCTACCTTCTGTGAAAATTTCAAGTAAATCCATGCTGGACGAAAAAATTGCGAGTCCCGTCATACAGCTGACCTACTATAATAACTTTTATGTATTTATATTTAATTTAGAATGTGTGTACTGATTTTCAGCCTTAGTTAATGGAAATAATTACCTTCGTAGGAAAGCAACTTTGATACCCTCTCAGTAACCCCTGTTCTACGTTTCACTTGACCGACCGCAGTATGTTTCTCTACACACTCACAGTAATCAACTGTGAAAAATCTAGCTTTAGTAAATTCAAATAGATTTTTCATTGCTCTTGGTCTAATAATAAGATAGGACCCATTTTTCGCGCTTCATTTTTCATGCTCATAAAGCGCCGTAAATTTAGCCCAATAAATGACCGTTTTGGAGTGTAATTTCCAGGGGCAACTCCGAATTGCATGAAAATTTGGATTTAGGTTCCACTTACCCTCCACTTCAAAGTTGAATTTGTGCCGTCGGTTGCTTTTACTTGGGGGGTGACATTTACCCCTTCTCTGGGGGTGACATTTACCCCTTCTCGGGGGGTGAAAACCGCGTGTTTAAAATAAGGCCGGAAATGGATAAATTGACTTATTTTTCAGCACCTCTTGTTCTATAAAGTTTTTTACGTAAGTTAATACTTTTCGAGTTATTCGCGATTTCAAATGTTGATTTTTCGACAAAAAAACTACGTTTTCAGACCGTTTTTCCCAAATAACTCAAAAAGTAAATATTTTATCGAAAGAAGTATTTTTAGCAAAAGTGTAGCCTATAAAAAAGCGAAAAAAATGGTGTACCAGTAAAGTCTACAAATTGAGTAGAAGCAAAGTTGTAGCTCATGAAAAATACGTTCTTATTGGTCTAATTCCAAGTCGAATAATTCAACGCGAAGTCACCGAAAAAAAAGCGTTTTTCGGGAAAACCTTATTAACATTTTTAAAGTATCGAAAAAAGCTTATTATTTGTTTTTTACAGCATCAAAAATAAACGAGTTACACTGAAAAAAAAGTTGGCCCCTTTTTTTTGGTAAAAAAATCGTGAAAACCTCCCTCTATTTAGCATATTTAGCACCCTAAATGAAATTAATCGTTTTGGCTTTAACATCTATTTTAACTGTATGTGTATTGTTTATATGATCTGTAAGTTTGATTGGTTTGAAGTGCTTATTTTTGAAAACATTTGGTTTTATAGTAAAAAAAATTTTCTAAAAATGTTTGAACAATTTCATTTTTTCAAAATATCTTAAAAAGTATTAGTGATAAGAAAAATCTTAAAGAGTAAAAAAATGTAGGTTTTGCTATTATAAATATGCTAGTTTCATTTTGTTTCTCCGTAAGACAAAAATTGGTTAAGATATGGCTGTTCAAAATTTGCATACACTAGTGATTAGTGACCCATTCAAGCTTTCTCAATTATAACCCTTTCAAAAATAAACACTTTAAACCGGTGAGACTGACAGATTATATAAAAAATAGATAGGTAAGTAAATTGTTTGTAAAGCGGTAGCGATTAATTTCATTTGGGGAGCTAAACACGGCGAGATTTTCATGATTTTTTACAAAAAAAAGGGGGCCAACTTTATTTTGAGCGTAACTCGCTTATTTGTAATACCAAAAATTTTTGTTAACAATTAAAACAAAGCTTTTTATAAACACTTTAAAAAAAGTTTAAATGGGTTTTTCCCGAAAAGTGCTTAATTTTTTGGTGATTTCACCTTGAAATATTCGATTTGAAATTAGACGAATAAGAACGTATTTTTCATGAGCTACAACTTTGTTTTTATTTGACTGATAGACTTTAGTGATACACCATTTTTTTGGGTTTTTATGAGCTACACTTTTGCTAAGAATATTTTTTCTATAAAATATTTACTTTTTGAGTTATTTGCGAAAAACCGTCTGAAAACGTAGTTTTTTGTCGAAAAATCAACATTTTCAATGGCAAATAACTCGAAAAGTATTGACTTAAGTAAAAAATTCTATAGAACAAAAGTTGCTTAAAATCAGTCAATTTATCCATTTCCGGTCTTATCTTGAACGATGTTTTTTCACCCCCGAGAAGGGGTGACTGTCACCCCCCAAGTAAAAGCAACCAACGGCACAGTTTCAACTTTGAAGTGGAGGGTAAGTAGAACCTAAATCCAAATTTTCATGCAATTCGGAGTTGCCCCTGAAAATTACACGGTATCGCCGAATTTCCCGTTCATTTACTGGGCTAATTGTCGCTTGTCTGGCCGCAGCCTTTTATATAGTTCATATTATAGACAGCGCACATTATAGTCGAAACCAGATTAGATGACAGATATGTAAATAAACGGAGAAATATCAACGGAGAAATACTTAGTCATTTGAGATTCGCTGACGATATTGTTCTTTTTGCTGACAGCATCGATAATGCAGTATCGCAACTGGAGAAACTATACCTAGCCTCCTTATAAGTTGGATTAAAAATCAACCATACAAAAACACAAATCATGACAAATCTTGTGTTAAGCGAAAAGATTTCTGTAAATGGCATGTTTATTGAAGAAACCACCTCTTATAAGTACTTAGGGAATGAGGGAATGAGATACGCATAGAAAGAGATAATCAAACGTGCGAACTAAGCCGCCGCATAGGACTCACTTGGGTGGCATTCGGCAAGATGTTCTTCCATCGATTTTTACTCTTGACAATTCTCATCCACTGCTTGCCCGCGACTTGTTTGATATCATCTGTCCATCTCTTCTGCGGTCTGCCTACTCCTCGCCTGTTCTCTCTTATATTTGGTTTTCCCTTGATGTGTGGATAAGGAAGGAGGGAAAATATCGTCGTCGTCACGACAAAACTCACTAAGTCCATTTTTGTCAAAATTGAGTTAAGTGTACGGATCGATTCACAATATCAATTTTCATAGTCTGGCAGATATAACGAAGTCCTACAAAGCACGTAGAGTTGGCTGCCTAAAGCACTGAATATACTTAAGTCCAAAATTACCATTTTGTTATCAGGCAGAAGTCACTAACTGGACGTAATGATGTTTGCCTGATTACGATGCGACAGATACTAGTAAAGAGTATCAGTTAATGAACGATAAAATCATTCACATATTTTGTATTTGCTGACTCTTTCTATAACAAATGTTTGTTATTTATAGAAAAAGACAGCAGATACTAAATAAGTGATTGATAAGATCGTTCATGGGTAATCTTTCATTTTTCCGACTGCAGTGTGAGCACGTTGATTTGTGTAGATCAAATTGTTGTGTTTTTTAGGCGTAAAAAATATTTTATGCTTTGTATATGTGAAAAATGTATGCCTTGTATAAGGAACTATGCGATCAAAGTGCTCGCATACCAAAAAGTTTGGCAACGTATTCATACAAGAGAATATTTGGTAAGGAATATAACTTGTCATTCTTTAAACCGCGCAAAGGTCAGTGTGTCCGATGCAACATATATAGATAAATTAGCAACATGTGAGGACAAAATAAATTTACCGCAAGCCTATGACGAACACAAACAGCTCAAAAAGGATGCCAATGCTGCTAAGGACAGTGATAAGAAAAGAGCAACTGAAAATCCTGATTTTGTCACTGCTACTTTTGACCTTCAAAGTGTGCTGCAAATACCAAGTAGTGATGTATCACCCTAATACTATAGTAGAAAATTATCTGCCTTTAATTTACGCATTTATGAAGGAGCTCACCCAAATAATGCACACTGTTTTACCTGGACTGAACTTAATGGTGCCAGAGGGAGCTTAGAAATTGCGACATGTTTGTATCTCTATTTAAAAAACCTCCCTGCGAGAGTCACAGAAGTATCATTGTTTTCCGATACTTGTGGGGGACAAAACAGAAATCAATTTGTCATCGCAATGCTGTATTATTTTGTTCATGTGTTATCTGGCCACAATATTACTGTTCCCGAGCAGAAGTTTCTAGAGTCAGGACATACGATGATGGAATGCGACAGTATGCATAGCGCCATCGAGAGAGAAAAGAGGTATGTAGCAGTACACACGCTTCATGACTGGAAAAATATTTTTGTCAAAGCTAGGTCTAAACGAGGCACCAAAAAGAAGGACCCTTATGTAGTCCATGAGCTACAAATTTCAGATTTTATTAACTGGAAACTACTTGCGAAAAATATGTTAAAAAACACAAAACTAAATAAATCTGGTGAAAAAGTTAGGTGGTTGCAAATAAAATGTTTCAGAGTGGAGAGGGAATATGCAGGAATCATCAAATATAGCTACGAGCACTACGGTCTCTACTTTGAACTAAGTATTTATGGACGAGGACGACCTTAAACACAAGCCTCCCTATCACTTCAGCAGGCTTACCAAGGTGTGCGTCCAATTTCGTTAGCAAAATTTAATGATTTACAGAAATTATGAACTACCGACGTTATTCCTTCGGAGTTCCAGGCTTGGTATTCGTCTCTGCCAACCTCCAAATCAGTTATTGACAGAAATACTGAGCCAATATTTATAGCGATAGTGAATCAGAGGGAAGCGAAGACGAATAGCGGATCAAAACTCATTGAATTTTAGTTTTCATTTCTATAAATGTGTTTATTTTAGTGAGTTACTTTAACTTAAGTAATAAATAATGTTCATAATGTGTTTAACTAATTCACCAAATTTACCTTTTACCAACTTGCCAGAAATCACCAAGTCCGTTAAATATTTTTTTTGACCAAATAACATCGAGTTCAAATAACATAGTGTATTCACATCTCAAAGCATTACTAGACTTGTACAATTGTATCGGTAATTTCCTTGACTTTTATAAGGATGAATTTTAGACAACAATTAAAACTAAAATGTTCGTTTTCTCAGATCTCTTATTTTGGACTTTTGCCGCGACGACGACGATATTATAGTATTTTTACTACAAAAGCGATATTACGTAGGTCAAAATTTTTGACGTAAGAGAACTGTCAAAACATTAGAATGTGACTTTTCATTATTGCCATGTTTATTATAAATATGGCAATAAGGAAAAGTCACATTCTAATGTTTTGACAGTTCTCTTACGTCACAAATTTTGACCTACGTAATATCGCTTTTGTAGTAAAAATACTATATCTAATTCATAGATACTTGTTAATTGCAACAATATAGGCCTTGGGCCCGCATATACAATTATTATTTATGACCACACCGTTGAAACTTTTTGTACTTGTTATTTGGGAGGAGTCGGACAAATTTTGAGCTTGGCGCATTATGGTAGTGGGGCGTTTGTCTGTCAAGCGGTGACGAAGTTGTCAATTTTATGCAAGAAAAAAATTTATTACCACATTGGTCATTCTATTTTAATCAATGGATTTTATCATATAAACAACGAAAACAATTTTGTCGGACAAAAATATTGGGGCATATGACGCGTCGGACACGCTAAATATGTCAAATTTATGAAAATAATAAATTTATTACCACATCGGTAATTTTAACGGTATCTATCATAAAACCTTTTTACAATAATGTGGTAACCTTGTCGGACAATTTTCACGGGGCATATGCGCAGTCGGACGCGCCGAAGATGTCAATTTCCTGAAAATTTTTTATTTATTACCACAGATGTCATTTTTATTTTGTACTGTTCTTTTACATGTGTAATGCATATTGGATCACTTGTCGGACAAAAATAATGGGGCGTTTTGGTACAATTAAAAGAAGAAGTAATTTTTATGCATACAGGGTGTTTGGTAAAGAATGGGCCATAGCTTAACCTCAGGTTCCTGAGGTTAAAATAGGCCGATTTAAGCTAACTTACCTTAGTACAAAGTTTATAATAGCCGAGATACAGGGTGTCAAAGTTAAACTTTTTTTTTATTTATTATTTAATATTTCCTGATAGGTATGAGATAACAACATGAAATTTTATATTTGGGGGTTTCTTGGGTCGAGAAATCTAAATTCCTTACCAAAAATTATGCATTGCCCAGAGGGCGCCACATATGCCTTTCAGCACTCATTTATTACGTTCAATTTTTTTTATCCCTCACTCTGTATAATTTTGACATTAAAATTTTTATTTTCCTATTAGTTTTACTTAAAAAAGGTATACTTCTTTCATCTTCCTAAACTCAACCGTTTTCGAGATAAACGCATTTTAAATATGCGATACACCATCATTTTTAGCATAATATCATTAAAGTTACACCCGAAAAATAACTTAAAATTTATGAAAATAATAAATTTATTACCACATGGATAATTTTAACGGTATCTACCATAAAACCTTTTTACAATAATGTGGTAACCTTGTCGGACAATTTTCACGGGGCATATGCGCAGTCGGACGCGCCGAAAATGTCAATTTCCTGAAATTTTTTTATTTATTACCACAGATGTTATTTTTATTTTGTACTGTTTTTTTACATGTGTAATGTATATTGGATCACTTGTCGGACAAAAATAATGGGGCGTTTTGGTACAATTTAAAAAAAATTAATTTTTATACATTTTTGACTTCATATTAAATTACGTATTTTTCGGCTCATATTACCTGTATGCGCGCCAATGGTGAATATTAAATTCTTAACTGTAGTTAAAAAATGTGCAATAACTACCTCTTAAAACCCACCAAATTTCATTTGCATATCTCAACTGGTTTTAAAGCAATAAATAAATCGTCAGTTTGTCAGAAAAACTTCAACACCCCCTATCTCGGAAACGATGCATTTGTGGACATACGTTTTTCTCGTAAAGCAAACTGACTTTATTTTGTCATGCACAATTACTCCTTAAAGTTTGCCATTTAAAAACACACTTTGTCTATGAAAAACATGGCTAGTTATTAAAGTCCTTAACTTTTTTATTATCCAACATAAACGAATGAATGAAAAAACTGAATGTTGAGAAGGAATGAGGCTATAGTTAGGTTTTAATTTTAGTATTTTATAGATGCTAGAATATTCCACGGGGTGATGCGAACTTTGAGAAAAAACATTTTTCCCTTTTTAAATAGAAATTGAATAAAATTTCTGAGATCGGTAACTTTTGAATGGTATATACAATTTTCAAAATTACAATGGGATAAAACAGGGAGATTCCCTGAGTCCTCTGTTGTTCAACCTGATCATGGACGAAATAATAAAAAAAGTAAGAACAAAAAAAGAATACCAAATGGGAGAAAAACCACTTAAAATAATCTGCTATGCAGACGACGCAATACTAATCTCTCAAAGTGAAGATGATTTACAACGTATGCTGCACGAATTTAATATAACCGCTAGAAAATTTAACATGTAAATTTCCCTAAAAAAGACTAAATGCATGGTTATAACAGCAGATCTAATAAGGTGTAAATTAGAGCTGGAGGGTCAAATAATAGAACAAGTCATGGAGTTTAAATATCTAGGCATCACACTATGCAGCTACGGAAAGCTCGAAACAAAAGTGGAAGATCAGGTGAATAAAGCAAACAGAGCCGCAGGTTGCCTGAATGAAACAATATAGAGAAATAAAAACATCAGAAAAGAAGTGAAAGGCAGAATTTACAAAAGAGTCATCAGACCAATAATGACATACGCGGCAGAAACACAACCTGATACAGAAAGGACAAAAAGAATGCTATAGAAACAGCAGAGATGAAAACATTGCGAAAAATCGATGGTAAGACGCTGTGGGATAGAGCTAGAAGTGCAGATATATGAAGGAGATGCAAGGTGGACAACATTAATAACTGGGTGAAACAGAGGTGTAACCAGGATGATCCTAAGGGGGAGTTACGTCTACTTGAAGATCTCTGGGGGTATGGAATAATAATTGTGTTAAGCGTATAGAGCTCAAAGTACATCCAAAAGGGGGGTTATAACCCCCAAAACCACCCCCTGGTTACGCCTATGGGGTGAAAAGCAGAAGAGTAGAATGGAACGACCACATAAGCCGAATGACAACAAATAGAGTAGTAAGGACGGTCAGAGAAGGTTCCCCAATAGGAAGACGATCAGTGGGAAGACCACGAAAAAGGTGGAATGACAACTTACTGGAGGCACATTGAAAAACAGACAGAGTAATGTCTATATAAAAGTAAGAAGAAGAAGAAGAAGAAGAAGAAGAGAAGAATTTTCAAAATTAACCATGCTTTGGAAAGGTAATGTTCAGTAATATTTTTGGGGACGAGAACGAAAAACAGACACTAAATGGGACGTAAAATCCACACCCTTGGACCAAAATGGATGGTTGACATATATCTCTTTTCCTATATTTTAAGATTGGATTTGGCCCAATTTTTTCAATTCAGTCACATTTAGAAAATCGAAAATTTCTTGTATAATATAGTGTCGCATGTACGGGAACAGCCGTTCTCTGGGATATAAAAAAATAATAAGCATCAAGGAGACCAAAGCGAACTATAAACAATTTTTCTCGGTTAGATCTACATAGATCAAACTGAAAATTTGTAGAAATACACCTTATAATATTTATAAGGACGTAACGTAGAGAACATTCCTTCTTCTTCTTCTTTCTCATAATCCTTAGTGCCCTTCAGGGCGTCGGATGTCGGGTTCTGCCTTGTAGAGAACATTCTAAAATTTTAAAAAAAATTTCCGAAATTTTCCCTCTTGTCGGAAAATCTTTTTGGAAAATTTTGTATACAATTCTTTGTCATGCCCTTTTAAGTGTAGTACTTAGCGTGTGTACCAATTTTTAGCTAAATCGATTTAAAAGTAACCGAGAAACACTGTTTTAAATTTTTTTTTTGATAATACCTCTTCGTCGATAGCCTAAAAGAATTAAGATTTCTGTTAGTTTGCCCCAACATTTTTGTCAGACAACTATATTTTTTGTTTAAGAATATAATTACTTGTAACCTACTACTTTTGTCTGAAATATGGTTGTAAAGATAAGGGATGCACGAACCCAGCATAATTTGAAAGTATACTTTACTAATAAAAATAAATTTTTTGTCCGACTGTCGAGTTGCCCCAATATTTTTGTCCGACACTTTGATTTGTTGATTAAGAATATAATTACTTATAACCTACTAATGTTGTCGGAAAAGTGGTTTTAAAGGTAAGGGTTGCACGAACCCAGTAAGGTTTAAAAGACAGTTTATTAATAAAAATTAAATTTTTTGTCCGACTTTGGATTTGACCCAATATTTTTGTCGGACACTTAGATTTTTTGATTTGGAATATAACTACTTATAACTTGATACTTGTGTCGGAAATTTTTTTTATTTCGACAAAAAAAAACTACAGAACGATGTTTGTCGTTGTTCAAGGAGTATGTACACAAATTATCAGATCACAATTTTTCTAAAATTTTCCCTCTTGTCGGAAAATTTTTTAAGATAATTTTGGGTTCCGATCTACGTCATACCCTTTTAAATGCTTTACTTAGTGTGTGTACCAATTTTCAGCTAAATCGATTCAAAAGTAACCGAGAAACACTGTTTTAAAATTTTTTTTTGATAATACCTCCTCGTCGATAGCCTAAAAGAATTAAGTTTTCTGTTCGTTTGCCCCAACATTTTTGTCAGACAATTATATTTTTTGTTTAAGAATATAATTACTTGTAACCTACTACTTTTGTCTGAAATATGGTTGTAAAGATAAGGGATGCACGAACCCAGCATAATTTGAAAGTATATTTTACTAATAAAAATAAATTTTTTGTCCGACTGTCGAGTTGCCCCAATATTTTTGTCCGACACTTCGATTTTTTGATTAAGAATATAATTACTTATAACCTACTAATGTTGTCGGAAAAATGGTTTTAAAGGTAAGGGTTGCACGAACCCAATAAGGTTTAAAAGACAGTTTATTAATAAAAATTAAATTTTTTGTCCGACTTTGGATTTGACCCAATATTTTTGTCGGACACTTAGATTTTTTGATTTGCAATATAACTACTTATAACCTGATACTTGTGTCGGAAATTTTTTTTTATTTCGAGAAAAAAAAACTACAGAACGATGTTTGTCGTTGTTCAAGGAGTATGTACACAAATTATCAGATCACAATTTTCCTAAAATTTTCCCTCTTGTCGGAAAATTTTTTAAGAAAATTTTGGGTTCCGATCTACGTCATACCCTTTTAAATGCTTTACTTAGTGTGTGTATAAATTTTCAGCTAAATCGATCAAAAGTAACCGAGAAACACTGTTTTAAATTTTTTTTTTTTTTTGATAATACCTCCTCGTCGATAGCCTAAAAGAATTAAGTTTTCTGTTCGTTTGCCCCAACATTTTTGTCAGACAATTACATTTTTTGTTTAAGAATATAATTACTTGTAACCTACTACTTTTGTCGGAAAAATGATTGTAAAGATAAGGGATGCACGAACCCAGCATAATTTGAAAGCATACTTTACTAATAAAAATAAATTTTTTGTCCGACTGTCGAGTTGCCCCAATATTTTTGTCCGACACTTTGATTTTTTGATTAAGAATATAATTACTTATAACCTACTAATGTTGTCGGAAAAATGGTTTTAAAGGTAAGGGTTGCACGAGCCCAGTAAGGTTTAAAAGACAGTTTATTAATAAAAATTAAATTTTTTGTCCGACTTTGGATTTGACCCAATATTTTTGTCGGACACTTAGATTTTTTGATTTGGAATATAACTACTTATAACCTGATACTTGTGTCGGAATTTTTTTTTATTTCGAGAAAAAAAAACTACAGAACGATGTTTGTCGTTGTTCAAGGAGTATGTACACAAATTATCAGATCACAATTTTTCTAAAATTTTCCCTCTTGTCGGAAAATTTTTTAAGAAAATTTTGGGTTCCGATCGACGTCATACCCTTTTAAATGCTTTACTTAGTGTGTGTACCAATTTTCAGCTAAATCGATCAAAAGTAACCGAGAAACACTGTTTTAAAATTTTTTTTTGATAATACCTCCTCGTCGATAGCCTAAAAGAATTAAGTTTTCTGTTCGTTTGCCCCAACATTTTTGTCAGACAATTATATTTTTTGTTTAAGAATATAATTACTTGTAACCTACTACTTTTGTCGGAAAAATGATTGTAAAAATAAGGGATGCACGAACCCAGCATAATTTGAAAGTATACTTTACTAATAAAAATAAATTTTTTGTCCGACTGTCGAGTTGCCCCAATATTTTTGTCCGACACTTTGATTTGTTGATTAAGAATATAATTACTTATAACCTACTAATGTTGTCGGAAAAGTGGTTTTAAAGGTAAGGGTTGCACGAACCCAGTAAGGTTTAAAAGACAGTTTATTAATAAAAATTAAATTTTTTGTCCGACTTTGGATTTGACCCAATATTTTTGTCGGACACTTAGATTTTTTGATTTGGAATATAACTACTTATAACTTGATACTTGTGTCGGAAATTTTTTTTATTTCGACAAAAAAAAACTACAGAACGATGTTTGTCGTTGTTCAAGGAGTATGTACACAAATTATCAGATCACAATTTTTCTAAAATTTTCCCTCTTGTCGGAAAATTTTTTAAGATAATTTTGGGTTCCGATCTACGTCATACCCTTTTAAATGCTTTACTTAGTGTGTGTACCAATTTTCAGCTAAATCGATTCAAAAGTAACCGAGAAACACTGTTTTAAAATTTTTTTTTGATAATACCTCCTCGTCGATAGCCTAAAAGAATTAAGTTTTCTGTTCGTTTGCCCCAACATTTTTGTCAGACAATTATATTTTTTGTTTAAGAATATAATTACTTGTAACCTACTACTTTTGTCTGAAATATGGTTGTAAAGATAAGGGATGCACGAACCCAGCATAATTTGAAAGTATATTTTACTAATAAAAATAAATTTTTTGTCCGACTGTCGAGTTGCCCCAATATTTTTGTCCGAGACTTTGATTTTTTGATTAAGAATATAATTACTTATAACCTACTAATGTTGTCGGAAAAATGGTTTTAAAGGTAAGGGTTGCACGAACCCAGTAAAGTTTAAAAGACAGTTTATTAATAAAAATTAAATTTTTTGTCCGACTTTGGATTTGACTTAATATTTTTGTCGGACACTTAGATTTTTTGATTTGGAATATAACTACTTATAACCTGATACTTGTGTCGGAAATTTTTTTTTATTTCGAGAAAAAAAACTACAGAACGATGTTTGTTGTTCAAGGAGTATGTACACAAATTATCAGATCACAATTTTTCTAAAATTTTCCCTCTTGTCGGAAAATTTTTTAAGAAAATTTTGGGTTCCGATCTACGTCATACCCTTTTAAATGCTTTACTTAGTGTGTGTACCAATTTTCAGCTAAATCGATTCAAAAGTAACCGAGAAACACTGTTTTAAAATTTTTTTTTGATAATACCTCCTCGTCGATAGCCTAAAAGAATTAAGTTTTCTGTTCGTTTGCCCCAACATTTTTGTCAGACAATTATATTTTTTGTTTAAGAATATAATTACTTGTAACCTACTACTTTTGTCGGAAAAATGGTTTTAAAGATAAGGGATGCACGAAGCCAGCATAATTTGAAAGTATACTTTACTAATAAAAATAAATTTTTTGTCCGACTGTCGAGTTGCCCCAATGTTTTTGTCCGACACTTTGATTTTTTTATTAAGAATATAATTACTTATATCCTACTAATGTTGTCGGAAAAATGGTTTTAAAGGTAAGGGTTGCACGAACCCAGTGGGGTTAAAAGACAGTTTATTAATAAAAATTAAATTTTTTGTCCGACTTTGGATTTGACCCAATATTTTTGTCGGACACTTAGATTTTTTGATTTGGAATATCACTACTTATAACCTGATACTTGTGTCGGAATTTTTTTTTATTTCGAGAAAAAAAACTACAGAACGATGTTTGTAGTTGTTCAAGGAGTATGTACACAAATTATCAGATCACAATTTTTCTAAAATTTTCCCTCTTGTCGGAAAATTTTTTAAGAAAATTTTGGGTTCCGATCTACGTCATACCCTTTTAAATGCTTTACTTAGCGTGTGTACCAATTTTCAGCTAAATCGATTCAAAAGTAACCGAGAAACACTGTTTTAATTTTTTTTTTTGATAATACCTCCTCGTCGATAGCCTAAAAGAATTAAGTTTTGTGTTAGTTTGCCCCAACATTTTTGTCAGACAACTATATTTTTTGTTTAAGAATATAATTACTTGTAACCTACTACTTTTGTCGGAAAAATGGTTGTAAAGATAAGGGATGCACGAACCCAGCATAATTTGAAAGTATACTTTACTAATAAAAATACATTTTTTGTCCGACTGTCGAGTTGCCCCAATATTTTTGTCCGACACTTTGATTTTTTGATTAAGAATATAATTACTTATAACCTACTAATGTTGTCGGAAAAATGGTTTTAAAGGTAAGGGTTGCACGAACCCAGTAAGGTTTAAAAGACAGTTTAATAATAAAAATTAAATTTTTTGTCCGACTTTGGATTTGACCCAATATTTTTGTCGGGCACTTAGGTTTTTTAATTTGGAATATAACTACTTATAACCTGATACTTGTGTCGGAATTTTATTTTTATTTCGTGAAAAAAAACTACAGAACGATGTTTGTCGTTGTTCAAGGAGTATGTACGCAAATATCAGATCACAATTTTTCTAAAATTTTCCCTCTTGTCCGAAATCTTTTTGGGAAAATTTTGGGTACAGCTCTACGTCATGCCCTTTTAAATGTTTTACTTAGTGTGTGTACCAATTTTCAGCTAAATCGATTCAAAAATAACCGAAAAAATCTGTTTTAAAATATTTTTGGATAATACCTCCTCGTCCATAGCCTAAAAGAATTAAGTTTCCTGTTCGTTTGCCCCAAAATTTTGGTCAGACAATTACATTTTTTGTTTAAGAGTATAATTACTTGTATCCTACTACTTTTGTCGGAAAAATGGTTGTAAAGATAAGGGATGCACGAACCCAGAATAGTTTAAAAGTATAGTTTATTAATAAAAATTAAATTTTTTATCCGACTTTGGATGTGCCCCACTATTTATGTCGGGCACTTAGATTTTTTGATTTGAAATATAACTACTTATAACCTGATACATTATGTGCTGAAAATTTTTTTTAATTCGAGAAAAAAAAATACAGAACGGTGTTTGTCGTTGTT
This sequence comes from Diabrotica virgifera virgifera, assembly GCF_917563875.1. Taxonomy (NCBI): domain Eukaryota; kingdom Metazoa; phylum Arthropoda; class Insecta; order Coleoptera; family Chrysomelidae; genus Diabrotica; species Diabrotica virgifera. The sequence continues at coordinate 16,406,834 of NC_065449.1, forward strand.
CAAGGAGTGTGTACACAAATTATCAGATCACAATTTTTCTAAAATTTTCCCTCTTGTCGGAAAATTTTTTAAGAAAATTTTGGGTTCCGATCTGCGTCATACACTTTTAAATGCTTTACTTAGTGGGTGTACCAATTTTCAGCTAAATCGATTCAAAAGTAACCGAGAAACACTGTTTTAAATTTTTTTTTTGATAATACCTCCTCGTCGATAGCCTAAAAGAATTAAGTTTTCTGTTCGTTTGCCCCAACATTTTTGTCAGACAATTACATTTTTTGTTTAAGAATATAATTACTTGTAACCTACTACTTTTGTCGGAAAAATGGTTGTAAAGATAAGGGATGCACGAACCCAGCATAATTTGAAAGTATACTTTACTAATAAAAATTAAATTTTTTGTCCGACTGTCGAGTTGCCCCAATATTTTTGTCCGACGCTTTGATTTTTTGATTAGGGATATAATTACTTATAACCTACTAATGTTGTCGGAAAAATGGTTGTAAATAAAAAAATTTCAGGAAATTGACATCTTCGGCGCGTCCGACTGCGCATATGCCCCGTGAAAATTGTCCGACAAGGTTACCACATTATTGTAAAAAGGTTTTATGATAGATACCGTTAAAATTATCGATGTGGTAATAAATTTATTATTTTCATAAATTTGACATATTTAGCGTGTCCGACGCGTCATATGCCCCAATATTTTTGTCCGACAAAATTGTTTTCGTTGTTTATATGATAAAATCCATTGATTAAAATAGAATGACCAATGTGGTAATAAATTTTTTTCTTGCATAAAATTGACAACTTCGTCACCGCTTGACAGACAAACGCCCCACTACCATAATGCGCCAAGCTCAAAATTTGTCCGACTCCATCCAAATAACAAGTACAAATAGTTTCAACGGTGTGGTCATAAATAATAATTGTATATGCGGGCCCAAGGCCTAATAACAATAGCTTTGTATATAACAAATTTATTTGAAGAATATCGTCATTTATTGACAATATTTTTAACATACTGTCAAGAAATAATATTCTCAACATCTTTATATAAAAAAAGAAGAAGCCTATTAATCACATTCTACGAAATTTGCATAGGTTAACATTTTTATGGCCTCAAATTGAAATTAGATATTCTTTATCTACCTGTCACTCCCTACTGACAGCTTTTTATTTGATTTTAATTATAATCGAATTCATATAACCCCGCCCAATGCACAACAACAATTTCTGAATGTTTTCCGAATATATGAACCGCCCGTCAAGGTCGGCGAAGGTATATGAAATTTGATATAACCTCACTAATTACATGTTGTTTCTTCATCCATGGGAAGAATGTTATTTAAAAAAGATTTTTATATTCAAAGTCGACGTGGGAAGTCTCTTTTTTTGAGATAGTGAATAGATACGAAGGTGTCGCTTGTTTATGATTCATATATCGAAAATTAAAGATAGTATCTCCTAGATTATGTATGTAAATGTCTAGGTTAACAGTGAATTTTGAAATTAAGAATTTAATACTCACTGCTTTCTGCCTTTGGGAATGATAATATAATTGTTTGGAGGTTCTGGTTACCGAGAATTAAGATTTTGTAGAAATCCTAATTCTTGGGTTTCGGGATTTATGGGAAGGAAAATTGACGAGATAATTCCAAAATATTCATCTAAAAAATACACCTACCACTTCTTCAGACACCGAGAATCGTTGAACTCGTCTTGTAATTTTAAAGAATCGGAAGAAAAAGAAATAAAGAATATATGAATCCCAAATAAACTGATAAAACTAGAGCAGATGATGTGCCTACATAACTTCAAAGCAAAAACCAAATATCAGACGAAGTTAATATTAAGTATTAGAAGTGTGAAGCAAGGAGACCCTCTTTAACCTAGTTCTCTACCACAGTCTTCAACCTAGTTTTGGAGCAATTTTTTGAGAGAAGCAAAACTAAACGGAAAGGATATAATACTGAATGGAACACAAATTATCGCCAATGCGAATGATTTAACAGTTGTAGCAGAGAAAAGAGAAGACTTATAAAAGCCATAAACAAGCTGGATGTAGAAGCATAAAAGGTGGTATATAAAAACAAAACCATTATTATCGGTTATTTATAGCGTTCTTCGCCTTCCGGTGGTTCCCAGTTTCCAGCTTCATCAGTCGTTGCATTCCCCAGGGTGAAAATTCCTTTCCGACATTGCCTTCTGGACGCCGTCTAGCCAGAATTGTTTCGGCGTTCCTCTCTTCCTTCTTTCCCTTGGCGTCCATTTTAAAATTTGTTTTGGCAGCCAGTCGTCCATGTTTTCTACATGACCATACCAGATCAGTTGTTTCCTTTGAATTTCGTCTACGATGGTTGACTTGACTCCCATTATATTTCTGATTTGGTTATTTTGTATTCTTTCAAGCCTTGATTTTCTAGCCTATCTTCTCCAGAAGATCGCACAAAACCTAAAAAAGATTTTGCGTACCGGCAATGGAGAATAAACCCAAGACTGAACTAATATGTAAAAAGCAAGGGAAATATTCACTCATTAGATCAACTTCCCAAAAAGAAAGTACACTGGTACTTATCTTATGTAAAAGTGGAACAGAGAGTCTAACAATCTTACTAAACATAAAATATAGGAAATTAAATAATTTAGTTTTCAAGTGATTGGAATTAAGTAAAGCAACTGTTTGAGGCCTACTGATCATCGCTTATTTACATCATCATTCAACCCGGATCTATCCACTGCTGGATATAGGTCTCCATCAGTCTTTTCCATGCATTTTTGTTTTAGTGCTGTTTGCATCCAGTTTTTGTCGATCTGTTTTATGTCATCAGACCATCTGGTTGGCGGACGACCTCTATTTCGATATGCTTCTTGTCTTGGTCTCCAGTGTATTATTCGCTGTGTCCATCTGTTATCCGACATTCTAGCTATGTGTCCAGCCCAGTTCCACTTTAGGGTAAAAATTCTTTCTATGGCATCCGTCACTCCTGTTCTCCGTCTTATCTCCCTGTTCGTAATTCGATTCCGACGAGAAATGCCTAACATTGAGCGTTCCATGGCTCTTTGGGTAACACAAATATAATTTGGGGAAGAACATATATATGTTGAAGACGAAAAAAAGATCCAAATATCTATAATTCACTTTATAGGGGTATATGTATTACACATTTAGAGTAATGTGCAATATGTCCTAAACTTTCCCTCTAAAAGCTTGTGTTTCAGCTAGACTCATGTATTTGACTCTATTGGGCTCATCAGATACTGCTATATCAACAGTCGAACAATATTCGACGACATTCCTACTATGGACAGATAGGAGTACATAATGCCTTATCCTGTCCCTTTCTTTTTCCGTATGAGGCCAGGTATATTCACTGTTGCCTGTTTGGTTTATGAATATTTGCTCTTCTTTCCCTTTATTCTGATTGTTTTCCATTTTCTACTGCTCTCGATTATCATTGTTGGAATTGGATTTAACGATTCGGCACAAAAAATCTGTTATTCTCTCAGGATAACTATGTGTGAGGCTGTGCCTACAAAGGACTGGTAGGATCGCCATGTAGTGTTCGCCTTTCCAAATAGAGTTCAACAGGGTTTAAATTCAAAATCTTGACCAAGAACACACAGATATTACTTTTCGCACTTTAATAAAACTATATGGTTACAATTTAGGTAGGTCGCAATGTCTGGGGTAGCATTACGACTTGTCAGCAGTGTGTTCTGAATTCACTTCTCTGGTTGAAATATTATAGTATGTTTTTTAAATATAACAAGGTCAGTTTACCTAACAATAGAATGCGTAAACATATCATGTTTTAGAAAATACTAAATTATAACAGATTTCTTTGTTATTGACCTATCTTCAATTCCAACCCAAAGTAAATATCTAAATTTAAACTGTGTTATAAAGTATCAGTCAATTTAAGGGTTTGTTTCTCTTATGCTACAGACATAAAACGAATATATAAATCACATCCCCATTAAGAGAGGAGTATCGCCAAAGCTTTTCAACCTAGCCCTAGAACACGTCTTCAAAACTACAAACTGGTCAACTTATGGCATTAACGTTAATGGAAACAAATTAAACTACCTCAGATTCGCTGCCGACATTGTGATTACATCGAGCACATTCGAGAAACTGCAAATTATGATGGAGGAGCTCGTAGGCAGCTCCTAATACGTCGACCTAAAAATTAATATGAGGAAAACAAACACAATGATAAACACAAATGACCCCAGATGTGTAACTATAAATTGCAGTGAGATAGAACAAGTCCAGGAATATATTATATACCCAGACCTGTAACGTCAAATATTATAAACCAAATTCTGAAAATTGACAGGGGGAACCAAAGTGTGGCCATTATTAGAAGAGGAAGACTAGCATGGGCAGAATTTGGAAAACTTAGTTGTTAAGAATCGCAAAATACCCAAATACTTAAGGAAAAAAGTGTTCAACCAGTGCCTCCTTCCTATTATGACATATGGATGTCAAACCTGGATCCTAACCAAGGCAGATATGAAAAAACTAGCCACAACAGAAAGAGCAATGTTAGGTATACGACATATGACTGTCAGATAAAAAGAGGAACGAGTGGGTAAGATCAAAAACAAAAGTCGAGGACATAACAACAAAAATTGCAAAACTTAAATGGAGCTTCGCAAGCTACATTGCTGGACAAAAAGACCAACGTTGAAATGACACAATAGAACATTGAAGACCTTGCGAAGGTAAACAGCCAAGAGGAAGACCGCAGATGAAATGGGTTGATGATATTAAAAGATATCAGGAACAAATTGGAAGTATATTGCTCAGGATAGAGACCGATGGAAGGAGTTGGGTGAGGCCTATGTCCAAACATGGACGATAGAAAGCTAAGAAGAAGATACTACAAAACATACCAAAGGGCAAACTAGCAAATAAAGACATAGAGAAAGAGCCAAATAGAAGTGGAGAAAGATTAGAACACATAGAAATTTAAAAACATGAATTTTTGCAGGAAAGAGACTGTTTGTTTCTCTTTTTCCTCCTAATCCAGGGCGCATCTGTTTTGAGATGGACGTTGAGAGGTGACTCATATTTTTTGCATAAATTGCTTGGAATTAACTTATATAATAATAATTGAGTTATCCTCCCACTCAAAAAGGTCCGGAACATTGTTTAAATAATTAAAATGTCAAAAAATGAAGGAACAATTCGATTTTTTCATCGTTTTTTGATTACAACTGTAAAAGTATTCACTTCTGAGAAAAATTACACAAACCTAAAAGTTGCGCAAATCAATTTCCTACAGTATAGGATTGGTTAAAAATTTTAAAAATTGTAACCATTTTTGCAAAATAGCAATAATTGCGAAAAAATCATAAAAAACAAGTAGGTATTCGCATTTTACGTTTTTCAACCATTTATTCTTCACTCAGGACCTTCATATTTTACCCAGAAAAACTATATGATATAATAAAACTATGCTGTAAATTTGATTAAGATCGCTTCAATGGATGTTGTAAAATAAATTTTGCAATCCAGCTTTCGCAAAAAAAATTAATTTTTTCAAAATGTTGCAGAACTGAAAATAAAGTAGAGATCAAGTTGAAATTTTTTTAACACATAGAAACGTACTGAACCTTTCATTTGCAATTTCCAAAATTAAAATCGATTAACTACCACGGCGTCAGGAACTTTTTAACCGCGCAGGACAGCCGTGTTCGATTCACACAAGTTGATTTCCATCAAAATGTCTTCCAATCTTTATCTAATATATTATTTTGTTACTTTATATTTTGTTGTATTTAAATATTTTTATTCCACAAAAATCAGACTAATTCGATTATTGTTTGTGAAATATTGTTTAAACAATTGCGTATGTTTAAAAATAATAAACTTTTATACTCTACCGACAAAAAAAAAATTTGCTAAAAAAAGTGTTACCTATTTCAAGGGACAGAATATGTGTTTTTATTTTGCAATAAACAAATTTATTTATTTATATCGAAATGTACTAAAAATTAAAATTTATCAATCATTATCAAAGGTCATTGGAATGCCCAATCAGAGCAAACGTATCCGCTGTCCTGTGCGTAGTACCAAAAATTAACGTTTATTTAAAAAAATTCCTGACGCTGTGGTAGTTAACTGATTTTAATATTGAAAATTGAAAATGAAAGGTACAGTATTCTTCTATACGTAAATAAAATTTCAACTTGCTATCTACTTTATTTTCAGTCCTGCAACATTTTGAAAAAATGAATTATTTTGCGAAAGCTGGAAAAAATTCTGCAAATTTTGCAAAATTTATTTTGCAAAATCTAAATTTATTTTATTATATCATATAGTTTTTCTGGGTAAAATATGAAGGTCCTGAGCGATGCATAAATTGTTGAAAAACGTAAAATGCAAATACTTGTTTTTTTAAGATTTTTTCGCAATTATTGCTATTCTGCAACAAGGATGACAATTTTTAAAATTTTTAACCAATCCTATATTGTAGGAAATTTAATTATGCAACTTTTATGTCAATGCAACTTTTCTCAGAAGTGAATACTTTTAAAGTTATAATAAAAAAATGAAGAAAAAAATCGAATTTTTCCTTCATTTTTTGACATCTTGCTTATTTAAACAATGTTCCGGACCTTTTTGAGTAAGAGGATAACTTAAATATTATTATATGGGCCATTTTCAAGCAATTTCTGTAAAAAATATGAGTCACCTCTCAACATCCAAATGTAATATGTACTAATATTCTATCCGGTTTCTCTGCGTTTTTGATCCTACAACATATTTATAAACGTCAATAGATCGTGAGTGAATCTAATAAATTGTATACATCCACTGTATTACAATACTTCTCGTCTTTTGTTTAACCACAAATACTTCGAAATAATTCTTGTTTGTAACGATCTAATCAACGAAGTCAACGTTTGTGTGCTCGAATCTTGGTATATATATTTATCATTAAAACATATTTACGGTCACAGCTCGTTAATAATGTATCAAAAGCTTTGAAATGAACGGCGATAGCGATATTAGCAATATAAACAGTCGGTTTACTTTGTATACTAAGTGATTAAACCTTCCTAGTTTGTGATATGATCTGTATCTTGATTTAGGTCAAATGTCACCGGGTCGTATTGAGAAAGACAGATCGAATCGAATTGCTTCGAAGATAAAGTTGAAATAACAGTAAATAAAAATGTAAATCTATGTATAAAGGGTGTTGCTATATTTAACCGATATCAAGGTTCTGAAACTACTACTTTCTTGTGGCATGTCTTATTGATGTTTATATGGGTTAAATCACAGTTATTGATTGTAATGAAAATTATATTTTTTATTAATATTAGTAATTTTTCATTTATTATTTCTCATCATCACATATCTGGCTAAATAGCTAAGTGATAAAGCCATAAAATAGACCAACTAATGTTTCACTTCCACTCCGGAAATCGTTCTCAAACAATATTATTTTTAAATATTATATAAACAGCCCAGTTGGTAGTAGGTTGCCTTTTAAAATTGATATACTTGGCTTGGATCTTGTAGGTAACAGGGTGCCTATGACTACGAGGTCTGGCTATTAAATAACGAGACTGCGCGCGCAGAAAACGTCCTAGAGGGGAAGAGTGGGAAACGAATACAGCACTGGATAGCTGGAAGTGTCTACTCTTCCAGTACGAAAACACGTTTTTGTCGCTGTGGTAGTATTTTTTCTGTAAAGGTTAGAAAAGAACGTGTTTTTTTCTTGATCCGATTACAAAGTGTGACGAAAAACATCAGCAACGGATTAATGTGAAATTTCTCGTTATATTAAAAAAAAACTCCGACTGAGTGCTATAATTTGTTGTAAGAGGCCTATGGTGAGAATTATCTATCTCGTGCGCGTGTTTTCGAATGGTATAAACGGTTTTCTGAAGGCCGAGAGAGCGCCGAAGTAGTGATGAGCGAGACTGGTCTTGGTCTTGCGGTCTTGGTCTTGGTCTTGCAGCAAGACCAAGACCACCTTTTGGTTTGCAAGACCAAGACCAAGACCAGGTATTCAAGACCAAGACCAAGACTAACCTGCAAGATTCTTGCACTTTTTTGCGAAATTGTTTTTTATTATTTAACTTTATTGTTTTAGTTCAATAATATATACTGACATTGTAATAAACCTTAAACAATATCGAATTTTTAAAATACATAATATTTTGGTTATATTTTTAAGTCGTTTTGATTAAGTCAAACGGTTTGCATTTTCTCAACCTTCAAAGTGTCCAGAAGGCAACTTTTCAAACGGCGAGAGTTCAAGGACAATTGAAATTACTTGTAAGACAAAAAAATGTAATTATAGATAGGGTAATCCATTTTAAAAAAATGCCATTAAAAACGATTTTTATGTACTAGTAGTTTTCGCTTTTTTGTCTAATAAAAATACTGACACTTATTTCAATTCTTTTCGCATAATCGAGGAAAAATGTAGGTCGTTAAATTTAAAATAAATACCAAAAAATATCATAATAGATTTTGAAAAGGGATTCACAATGCTGTGAAAGCATTGTGGCCTGAAAAAAAAAATAACTGGTTGTCGATTGTAATGTGTCAAGCTTGGTACAAAATCCAAAACTTAGGTTCAGTTTCTGAATAGAATGACAAAAATTCCGATACTGAAAAATTTTTAAAATTATTTTTTGGATTAATTTTTTACAATCAACGAAAGTTGAAAGTTGAATTATTTGTGAAAATCCCGGATGACAAACGCGAAAAGAATTTTACTGATTTCATAGTTGAAAACTATTTGGAAGAATCTAGGTGTTCCCCAGAAAGGGCCAGTACTACAAATAGTATGTGCCGCACTTGAAATGCATGCGAATCATTTCAGTGTGTTTTCAATTCTAGTTTTTACTATTCACATCCGAATATTTTCAACTTTTTAAATGTCATAATGGGTATTCCATCCAAAAATATGTGAAAATAAAAAGTGCGAATCACTCGTGCTACGAGAGCAATGTAGTTTAAATAAAATTAAAGAACTGCAAGATAACAAATTACAGAATTAAGCGTTCATAACTCCCCGTTAGGTTTAGTTATTATTAAAGACCGGATTATATGTTCCTGTTTTGACTGAAATATGTCCATAATATATATGTCTGAAATATGACTAAAATATGTTGAAAATATTCCCTAAAATTTAAAATATGTTCCAAATGTGTGGAATATGTGAAAAACATTTTAAAGTAACAAGAAAATATGCATTAAAAATGTTGTTCTGAAGCTATTTTCTTGTGGCATTTTTATAATCAAGTATATTCAAATGGGAAATAAGCCACAATTTTACCTAAAAATGATTTTATTAACGTTAATAAAATCATTTTTAGGTAAAATTGTGGCTTATTTCCCATTTGAATATACTTGATTATGCATTAAAAAATGTATAAAAGTTTTATTAAATAACGGTAAGTACATAAATATATTGACAAAATTAATCTAAATATACCAATGTATATCTATCTAGTACCTATTACTATTACTTACGTTTCTACATTTTATTCCTTCTGGTAAAAACAATTCACAATCAAATGTTTTTCAATATTTTCTATACTAAAATTAAGTCGCCTATCCGTTAGTAGTAATTTGTATGTTAAAAAGCTTCGTTCAACATCAACTACTGATGTGATTGGTGCAAATTTTAAAACATTAACAATCTCCGCATTTAAATTGGTATTAACATCAAAATCGCCACAAAAAATTTGGTTTGCTTCCTGTAATAATTTTAAAGCACTATTTTTCTGTAAAGTTTCAATACATTTTTTATTTATTGATTGTCCAATTTTTCCAGAAACTTTCTCAACGTTTTCCTTAAATTTCTGAATTAAATTAATAGACTTGTAGTGGAAGCGATTCAGTTTTAAGATTGAGGATGGTTTTATAAACAAATTCATAATTCGATTTAATAAAACAAAGCTTATTGTGCAGTGATCTGTTTTCTAAAATTGATTTGCATTTTGAAATCGCACCAATATTTTTGTTTCTTCAAAACTTAAACTGAGTTCTTTTATAAGGAGAAAATGTTCCGCATAAAAACATGCAGCTTTTAACCATGTTCGCCATCTTGTGATTATAGGCTCCGGTGGCAAAGGAGTATTTGGTAATTTTTCTTTATATATCTGAATCCTTAAAGGTGATTTTAAAAATATTTTCTTCACGTTGCCAATTAAACTATTAACTGTAGGAAATGAATTTCGAATTTCTTCCGCCATTCTGTTTAAACCATTCGCCAAACATGTCACATGAATTAAATTGGGATATAAAACTTTTTGTTGTTGGCCAGCTTTGACCATCTATGACGCAGCATCGGAAAACATAAGCAAGATTTTGTTAGTTGGAACAATGTCGGGAAGGAAAAAGTTCATGCAAGCATCATTTCTAAACCTAACCATTGTTACATGGTGGGGTTTTCCCTAGGTCTGAGACGATTCTTGTTACATAAACAAAAATTTCGCTAAAATTTGTTAAAAATATGTCAAAATATATCAAACGTTCGAAAATATGTTCAAACCATCCAAATATGTTAAAAAACGAAAATATTCTAAATATGTAAAATTAAATTAGTGTCAAAGGCCTTTAATTATCATAATTCGTCCACATCCTGAAGCGTTTGATTGTATCTTTGATGGTTATCGATATGCAAAAAACATATAATCCGGTCTTTAGTTATTATTATATAGTATTAGGTCTATAGATAGGTATGGTAAATATGTATGTATTTACTAAAAAGTATGTTTTAGTTAGTTTATAAAAAAAGTTAATTATATTAAAATAAAAAATATTTGATTTTATAAAAATTTATAAAGTAAAAAAATATTTGATTTTTGTGTGTTTTATTCGAAATTGTTTGGTTCAAATTATTACTACCAAAAAAGCAAGACCAGCAAGACTCTTGCAGCAAGACCAAGATCAAGAACAAGACCGGCTAGTGCAAGACCAAGACCAAGACCAAGACTGCCTTTTAGCTGCAAGAACAAGACCAAGACTAGCCTGGTCTTGGTCTCGTTCTTGTTTTGCTCATTACTACGCCGAAGATGACCAACGTCCAGGTCGACCTGTCTCTGTTTCAACTCCGCAAACAGTGACCAAAATAAATGAAATTGTGGGCGTAGATCGTCGTATGAGCATTCGGATGATTACTGATACTGTAAACGCCGATAAGGAAACTGTCAGAAAAATTTTACAAGACGAATTGAACATGAACAAAGTCTGTGCGAAGTTGGTCCCAAAAAATTTGACCCCTGACCAAAAGCTCGTCCATCAACTGATCTGCTCAGATTTTCTTGAGACTTACATGAAGAGCCTGAATTAATGGAAAACATCATCACTTGCGATGAAACCTGGATATTCAAATACGATGTTGAAACTAAGCGACAATCCATGCACTGGAAAACTCCTGCATCGCCAAGAATGAAAAAAGCAAGGATGTCGAAATCAAAATTTAAAGCATGCTAATCGTTTTTTGACATTAACGGCATCGTGATGAGTGAACGAGTTCCAGAGAGGGTCAAACTGTAAACCAAACTTACTATTTGAAAGTTTTGGCAACGCTGCGAGAGCGAGTTCGTAAGAAACGGCCTGAGTTTTGGAAAAACAAGTCGTGGATCTTGCACCAGGACAACGCACTTGCCTATAACGCGCTGTCTGTGAAGCGTTATTTAGCCGCTAGAGGCATTCCAGTGCTCGAACACCAGCCGCACTCGCCTAATGTAGCACCTTATGACTTTTCCCTGTTTCAGAAGAGCAAGTCTGCCTTAAAAGGAACCCGGTTCGAGTCGATGGAAGAGGTGAAGCGAAAAACGGCGGAGCTCCTAAAAGCTCTAACAAAAGAAGACTTCCAGCATTGCTTTGACCAATGGAAAAAACGGATGGAACGGTGTGTGGCGAGGGAAGGGGAATATATTGAACGAGAGCATTCGATTGAAGAATCATTTTTAAAATAAAACTCTTTTTCATAAGCAAGTGTTGTTATTTAACAGCCAGTCCTCGTATACATTCCGGATAGACTAGCTATGCTGTGATCTTATTTCTGCTTCCCTTCTTACTTCAATTTTTTGTACTACCTACCTTTTTTAATTCGTTCATATGTACTATATAGTATATTAAACATTTAGCATTTCTTTCTTCTGCTACAAAAATTGTAAACGTAAAAATGTATAATTTGTTATAGAATTAAAAGAGAAATATTTAGTGGGCAAATATTTATCCCTCTACATCCCTTAATCCCTTCGAATGGTCTTAGTGCACATTTTAATATCCGTTCATGCTCGAACTTTTAATTAGAAATCTAAAAGCTTCCTCAGTTTTGGGGAAAATAAACTTGCAAGCCATTGTCACGTCCTTCTTTTCAGCCTCCAGACTACCTCCTCCCTTGTTTACTTTAAAAATTTTAGATAGGAAACAAGGTAATTATAGTTATTAAAGATAAGAAGGACCCTCTTTAAGGAAACAATGTTGTCACGGTTGCATGGTTGGGCTAAAGTCGAGAAAGTGTAGATGACTCATGGATTTTTGTTTTTTACATTATATTTTTTGTTATAAGTAACAATACAGAATGGTTAAGCTGTGGGTGATTCAGTAACGACATGCAAAAAGTATACAAAGCAATTGGTTGACAAAACTTAACAATTTCTTTAAATTCATGGAAAATAACAAATTATTGTTTATTTTATTTGATACTGCGGAATAATATGATATACATTAATAAAAACAAATTTAAAAGCATTCTATCCTTTATATGCTTTTCCTAAAAGCCCTTTATATGCTTTTCCTACAAGCATTCTATCCTTTATATGCTTTTCCTAAAAGCCCTTTATATGCTTTTCCTACAAGCATTTAGTCAAAATATTGTTCTGAAGCTACTAAACAACCCAAGTCACATTTTGGCGATTTTGAGTTTAGAAACAAAGAAACATGAAACGTAAATCACGTTTCATGGAAATAAAACACTGATAAAGAAATAAACGTCCGGCCATTTATGAAACTCTCCGAAAATAAAAATGTTTTATGAGCATGAATCACACTCGTTTCATTGGTAGGCGGACTTCAAGATTTGTTTAGCCGCGTTTTATTTTAATGAAACGTGTTTTACGTTTCATGTTTCATGTTTTACGTTTCATGTTTCTTTGGTGTGCGGCTTGCCTAAAACTAACATTATATTTCTGTGGATTACACATAATATAATGCAGAATACACCTAACCTAAGTCCCGTAAGCATAGTTGATTTTATAACGATTTAAAATATTCATATTGTTTTCAATTTATCAATCAAAAGCAAAATGAAAATTAAATTAAATTTTTTTTTAAATAACGCGGGCATATAAATTTGATACACCCTGTATATTGAGCTGTAAATATTTCTTAGAATGTAGTTTGGATGTAAGTGGATTTCTCTTTTAATGAGCTTTCCGATGAACCATTAAAGACTAGAAATTGATAATTAAAAGAAAGTTGGAAATTTAATATCTTTGTGTCAACCCGAGTGAATGTTGTAGTTTCCACGAAAGTAATTAGGATGGTAGGAATAATTTTGAAAATGACTGTTTTGTTTGTCGAATGAAAAAGTCGATGTTTCGGATTCTTGGCAATGTGGAAGGGGAAAAGTGGATTGGATGATTGAGAGAGTTTGAAAAAGAAGGCATTATGTTTTTGGCATCGCTAAGGAGCGGTTCGACGTTGTTAGTGGATAGATAGTTACCAGATACCAGTGGCTGTTTGATAGTGGAAAATAGTGTTGAAAAGTGGAACGAGAGACAGATCAAATTGAGACGAAATACCTCTTTGATTCTGTATTATTGTGAGAAGGAGAGCAGAGAATTTTTGGGAGTTTTGTTTGAATCGAGTACGTGTCAAAAGAGACCCGGCTTGTTGGAGAATTGGTGCTGGTATGCTGATAGTTTTGAAGCTGGACAAAGGAGAGGGCTTTGATGAGTAGCCTTTAACGTAGTCAACGAGGGAGAGCTGTTTTGGGTCACGAGAAGACATCAGAGTGAGTGAAGCAAAAGCTCAGTCAATTTATGTGAAAGAGATTTTTATGTTCGGAAACTAAATTTTTGAGTAAAAGGCATATGAATTAAAATTCCAATATTTCAAAATATACAGTGCTAGTCAAAAGTCCGTACCCCCCTTGTATCTTTTGAACGGTTATACCTATAATACTGAAATTTGGAGGGAGGAAATAAACGGACGTAAGCTTCTTAACTAGTTGTGACAGGTGACGTAATAGTGACAGATGACGTTACAGGGCCACTGTGACCGATAATTTTAAATAGGACCTTATGGCAAGTGATACTTCGTTTGAAAGGTATTTAAAATACCTATTCAGTCTTACTAATTTTTTTGGGTTTAGGTTTTTTTTTTATTTTGGTGAATAAATTAAATAAATATAATATTGTAGTTTCGAATTTAATTAATTAAAATTCAAATGTCCGCCTATGGATTTTTTGTTAACAATGTTGACGTTTTTTAATTCTCTAATAGTTTTTACGTCAACGTCAACTTGTTTGACAAGTAATCATAGGCGGAATTTTGAATTTTTATTTATTAAATGCGAAACAACAATTCTATATTTATTTCATTTGTTCGTCAAAATTAGCTTAAACTCACACAAAATTAGTATGACTGAATAGGTATTTTCAATATCTTTCAAACGAGGTATCACTTTCCATAAGGTCCCATTTAAAATTATCGGTCACAGTGGCTCTGTAACATCATCTGTCACTATTACGTCACCTGTCATAACTAGTTAAGAAGCTTACATCCGTTTATTTCCTCCCTCCAAATTTCACTATTATAGGTATAACCGTTCAAAAGATACGAGGGGGGGTACGGACTTTTGACTAGCACTGTAAATAGTAAATATAGGCAATCTTGCGAATACAAAAATTTGTTTTTTGTTTAGTTTGTTTTACCAAAGTCATCGGGAACAAACCGATAAATTGTTTTTTTAACTATAATAAATTTAAGTGGTAAACATTTCATTCGGACATCTGTGTCCACAGGTTTTCAGATTCGATAGATTTCAGAGTATTGATTTTGATAAATAAAAGACAATTCTGTATTTTTATTTTAATATTTTGCTTTATTTCTTTTCCCTATTTTATCCCGATTAGGATCAACTAAGAGATACTGAACCCACGAGAGAAGATAAGTATAACGTGAGATAATTTGGATTTTTTTTTATAGTAAAAAAAAGGCACCCTGAGATTTTTTTAGTCAATTTTTATGTATGATTTGCGACAATTAAATAATTAATCAAATAAATAATAATTAATATAAAATCAATAAGAAGCAGATCATAACAATATATATTTCTGAGACCACCTTGGTCCCACAGAAAAACATGTTAGTGTAATAAACTCAAAATTGCTACAATGTGACTTAGGTTGTTTCTGAAATAAGCGATTCAGTTGGGAAATAAAACCACAATTTAACTAGAAAAATGATTCTATTGACGTTTCGACCTCCACTTCGGATGTCGTTATCAAAATACAAAATATTAATAAATTAAACAAAAATGTTATTGCTTAGTAAAACAATTCTTATTAGCAATAGTTTAATTTAATCTTACTCATATCGGCAATTCAGACATATATTATACATTTTAAAGTAGAAGACTTTAAAATAATATTGCCAATATTTATGAGTTGCAATCCTGGGACGACATTATTGAAAGATAGTTCATTCGATTACATGAAATCAACTTTAACTCAAGAATATCCGTCAAGATTAAACCAACTAATTAATTGATTAATTAATTTAATTAATTAATAATTAAATTGTTGCTTATTTCCCAATTAGAATAGTAAATTATAAGTCAAAATATATCCTTTTTTGTCACAGGGAATAATATTATATTTGAACAGAAAGTTTCCTTTTTATAGAAATTAAAAATGATTTTACAACAAACACAAAATCAAACAGAACGGCAAAAATCAACACATGTCGGACGGACAATACTAATTTAGGGCACAAAAAATTAATATCATAGGAACAAGACAACGTAAATTCAGCAGAAGTCGCAAAATCAATGAGAAAATTAAAAGAAAATAGAGTACCAGGTATGGAAGACATCCACAATATTGCACTTAAGGAACTACCGAAGAAAATGATAGTGTAATTATTGTTCTACAATGTACAGATTCTGCCGTAGAATACCCATATTTTCTGAACAACGGGAAACATGCAACAATTATCCCTCTATCAAAACCAAAGAAGGACGGAAGAAGACCAAAAACTTACAGGCCAATGTCACTACTTGGAAACACTTGTAAAAATCCATAAGAAAAAAATTTCCTGTGGCTGGCTGTATACCACTAATTACAAAAATTGAAGAAAAAAATTTTCTGTGTAAAGGGTATATTTATTTGAAAACCCCAATAAAGGGCTACATTAAAAAACAGAACGTTTTCGCTCTAAAGAGAGCATCATCATTGTTCTAAGCAAGCTCTACATGCTAAGCCACCAAAAATATATGGGTTAAAACCCTTAAAATGTCGACTAAAATTCTTACATTGACATGTTGTATTCTTACTAAATCATGGCGATGGATGAAATTTAGAGAGGTATCTTTCTAAATTTCATCCATCGCCAGGATTTAGTAAGTATACAACATGTCAATGTAAGACTTTTAGTCGACATTTTAAGGGTTTTATAACCCATGTATTTTTGGTGGCCTAGCATGTAGAGTTTGCAAAAAACACTGATGATGCTCTCTTTAGAGCGAAAACGTTCTGTTTTTTAATGTAGCCCTTTATTGGGTTTTCAAATAAATATACCTTTTACACAGAAGATTTTTGTCTTTAATACTTGTAAAAATAGTGGAAAGGATCATCAACAGAAGACTCTAGAAACATGCACAAATAAGAGTCATCCAGGAGGATCAAATCGGTTTCAGAAAAGGAAGAAATTGTGAACTACAACTAACAAGGCTGGTCAGTGACGCAAAAATCGACTTCAACAGAAAGAAGAGAACATAAATGGCCATATGGGACATAGAAAAAGTCTACGATATGGGTTGGAAAAAAGCCCAAATCTACAAAAGAGGAAAGAGGTAATAGAACTTTTCAGTTTTCAGTTGACAAAAAGATGTCCAGGATGCAAGCAGTTCAAGAAGAGATGCCTCAGCAGCATTTTATCACCGACACTATATAATATTTTTGTTTCAGACTTGCCCATTGATGCCAGAACAAGCATACCCCTATATGAAGATGACATGGCAATCTGCACCGCAACCAAAGAGTACAGGAGAATCGTCGAGAAACTTGAAAACCACACAGACAAATGGAAGATGAAGATCAACACAGAGAAGGCCCAGTACATTATCTTTACACAGCAGACTATAACAATCCAGTCACTTCTACTACAAGATTAGACTTCACAAAACACACCAAAGAAGTCAAGAAAAAGGTATTAATGGCTAAGAGATTGATTAAACCCTACATATGCAGGATCAGTCCTCTATCGCAGGCCAAGAAGATTCAATTGTACCAGGCCTACGTTAGAGCGGTGACGTTATATGCAGTTCCAGTTTTGAGTTCAACAGCGGAGACCAATTAGAAGAAGCACGTAAGCACAGAAACGTGATGCTACAGGTTAAGAGATGTATCGTCAAGCATATCGGCCAGACAGAGTTTAACAGCTAACCATTTAAGAAAGGCTTCAGTACACACCACTAAGGGAGGTAGCCGTGAACAAGTCATATCGAATATATCTATATGTATAGGTATATCATGCAACTCATAAACTGAGTGACCTTCTAATCAAGGTCTAGCCAAGTGGTTGCCGAAGGCAGCCAAGTAGGGAAGCAGGTATATTGCCAAAAATAATACCTACATACACATACGTCCAGAAGCCTAACAGTATAGATAATCAGGTGTCCTAAGGGGATACGGTACCACAAAGTAAGCGGTGCAGAAGTGAAACGTTGGTAGAAGAGAGAATACTGTAAGATATTGTAAATACTGTGTGACATGTACGTATTAGAGCAAAAACGTTTTTATTTTTTATTTTTTATGATAAACAAACATAGCCATGGGCCCACGCGCCATTATCTGATATTTTAATCTAGCAAAAATTCTAATCGGCCTCGAAATAGGACTAGAAATATTAGACGACAACAGCAACGAAAAACGACTATGATTTTTGAGAGTTTTGGTTGTAAAATGTGAAATAATGTGAAATGTGAAAAGCTATGTATTTCACATTTATTTATTTTTCACACACTTTCATTCACCTAAGTCTAAAAATCCTTACTAAATAATAATTTGATTTCATATTAATATTTTTTCTTATTCAAATGTTGAATTTCACTTCCAACAATGCTCTGGATATGTATATTCCCCCATTCAAATAAAATATCGTCGATTTCTGTGAATGAACCGAAAGCAAAAGGAAAAAGACAAAGGCAAGATTTTATTAGACATGACACCAGGATGCATAAAAAAGCTTTATGATCGGCTTATTGGTGGAGAAGTGTCACAATATAGGCACACGCACACTCACGCACTTGACTCATGCGAGTTTTATTAAAACCTTTTTTCCGGTTACAGAGTTATATGGACCCAAGTGACTTACGAACTTCCAAAAGAAGAAAGGACGGTTTAATTTTGTTATTGTAGGGAATATTTATTGAATGGGGGACAGGTTCAATATTATTTTTGAAATATTGGGGCACCACTCGTGAATATGGGAATATTTAAAGTTTTCAAACTTGAACGACTAAAATAATAGTGATATAAATATATGTATTGATGTGATCTTGATTATTGATATGAGATAATATTCTTATATGTCATTTAATTTAATCAATGCATTAATCATAATCTAATTAATTTACCAGATCACATATCAATATGTTTTCAATCTCAGGGCGAATTATAAAATTAATTACTTACTCTCGTGGGTTCTAAGTATTTCTCAATGGTTCCTAATCGGGATAGGAAAGAAAAGAGTAAAATAATACACACATATGGGTTACAATTATAATCAAAATATTGTTTATTTTATTTAAATGGCAATCACTGCTTAATATTTGCTAGATCTTATTTTTCTTAAACATAACATTTAAAAATGGGAATCTTATTTCCTTTTGGTTTCCAATTGAAAGTTTTTATTAACATTTAACTATTATGATTTATTAGCAACAATTCTATTTAAGTTTGATGAAGCTTTTCTGATATTATTTATTATGTTCTTCAATTTATAATGTGGTATTTAATACGAAAAACCCATATATTCATGTCCAAACAAATGAGACTGACCTTTTTCTGGTGAACTGAGAATGTCTTCACACAAGACCCGTTTCCTGCTATCCTTGGCTGCGATCAAAACCTCGTCCTGGCTTTCAGTAATGTTCTCCTTTGAAGATTAGCTCGTATAGCTCTCGTTCCTGCTTCTGTCGTGATGCTGTGTTCTACCTTTTTCGAAACTGCAATCAGCTACCGGGACACTCTTGGCTCAAGGAGGTTCTTTTACTCTCAACCTGGCCTACCTCTCGTTCCACGATAGATACTCCACACTCACGGAACTACACCGGCTTTCTCACTCTCCGTACACTACCGTCTACTACTGGACTTCACTTCTCGACAGCTCAAAACATTCTGATCTATCTTTTTCATTCATTCCCCTACTTTCTAAATATCCCTTCCAGATTCACAAATCAACCTTCCACCACCAACTCTCATTCGCAGTATTCCTCAAAACCAATTTTTAATCTTTCTAAATATGCTTAATGGATTTCCAAAAAAAAAATAGTTAATTCCCATTCTAAAATTACTTTCTACTATTTACAAAATTTAATGACCTATTATCTACTTCAACTGAGTCTTATTTAGCATAGGCTAATGATCGAACCTTCCGCGAACAACGATAATGACCTATTATCGATTTCACTTGAGTCTTATTTAGCATAGGCTAATGATCGAACCTTCCGCGAACAACGATAATGGTACGCGCCATTCACTTTGTTTATTCTAAGCGCATTGTCCCGAGTTTCGTATTCTTCTTCTAATCACTTCTTAAAATTAAATATAACAATTTGTTGTATACAGGTTGTTCTAAATTTATATGCCCGTGGTTGAGAAAATTGAAAATATTTTATATTAAATTGAATTCTGTTTATAATTATCAAAATTTAATTTTCATATCAAATAGAAATATAACAGTATGTATGTATAAGTTTAAATGAAGCATAATTACATTTAATGTCGATTAGTTATATCGGTATAATAGAAAATGATAGGTACTTACGCCATAAAGTAGAAAAATACTTTCAAAGATGACAGAACATACCTGAAAAACAAAAAATCCAATGACATAATTATATCAGATAAATAATAGTACATTATATACCGCGGGACTGAAGTAGTACATTTAATCCTGAAGGTAAAGTTTATGGCCCGACCGCAGGGAGGGCCATAATTTACCTGAAGGATTAAATGTACTTCAGTCGCAAGGTATATACGATACTTTTCGTACTTCCGGTATGATTTTATTAATTATTTCAATAATTTCAATCAGTTTTTTCTCTCTTCAACTCATTTAATAAACTGTCTTTAAAATAAGTTACCATAGTAACATTGCGTTGTGACAGTTATAATTTAGAAACATTGTCATTACTAGTGTCGGATATATTGAATCGTCTATTAAAAATAAACAAAAAATTTCAGATAAAATATTTGGTCAAGTCGCCGATTCGTCCACTATAGTTATGCCACAGTCCTCATTCTCGCGTCCTGTTTCCGCAGGATCTTCGAAACAAACACCAGTTCAATATGAAAAGGACCTATCTGTTACTCGTCAGTTACCTGCTGCATTAACCCAGGAAAGACTGGTCAATATGACGAACTGTCACAATATTAATTTGAATATTAACGTTAATTACCATTCTAATTAATTATATTTTTCAATAAAATATCCCTTAAATTCGTTTGTTTGTGATTTAATCGTTCCGGGAGTTTCGTCAATATTTAATCCCGGAGGGATTAAATGTGACACTTTAGTACCTGTCACAAGGGAGTGAAGTTGTCACTTTAGGCCCGGAAGTACGAAAAGTTAATTGTTAGACATTTTTGTAAAATTTTCAGGTTATAATAAACTACTGTTATGCCAGTAAAGAAGAAACAGCTGCAAACAATGTATGGCATGAGTATGGTTGGAGAAAGCAGAGTATTGAAAATATATGTGTCTTTATATTTATTAATTACTTAATTTTAAATGTTTTAAAATACGGGTCTGTATTCTCTTCTCACTTTGGCCGATGTATATCCATACCAGGTATCTAAGAGACTCATTAATATTAGCTCAGCGGGGTGCTAGTGTTCGAGGTGTGAAACTACATAAACAAGGAATCATTTCAGAAAGCTGACAGATCCCTTGTTTATGGAATTCCACACCTCAAACAATAGCACACGGCTGAGCTTAAGACCTGGAACGAATTATGAATAAGCTAGGTACGGTAAGTACGGAATATAGTTTGAAAATAAATATACAGAAAACCAAAGTAATGATCATCGATAGAATCAGAAACAACCAAGAAGAGATAAGAAACGTGGCAGGTTACGAAGTGTCAGAAAATTTAATTATTTAGGTTCCGATATTACCAACATTTAGGGGTCGTCAAGTTCTTGAAAATTTCAAGATCTTGTCTTGAAATCAAGTAGTTTTAGATTTCAAGACAAGACAAGAAATTTTATGTCAATACCAAGATTTCTTGTCAAGAAAACAAGAAATCTTAAAATATCTTGACTAACTAATAATAAAAAATAGATTTTATTTTAAATAACAAAGGACATCGCACACATCTTACGGAAAATATAATGTCACTCAAATTCAATAAAATTTATACGATTAGATTCGTTTTAATATAACGATCAATTCTTATTATTGTGCCAACTCTTAATTATGATTAATTACGGCGCAAATTGCAATTAAAATTTATCGAAATCACATTTTTGGAGTCCATAAAATGTTAGTTTACAATCATTATTGCTCTGAGTGCTATTCATAACAGCTTAAATCCCGCTGGGCCTAAGCGGATTAGTGAAACTAATCCGCTGATTTATGGAGTACCGAAAATCTGGGTATTTTAAAATATTTTTTCTCTCTCTAACTTATGTACCTACCCATTTGATTTCAGATTTATTTATATTTATATTTATATTTATATCAATTTCTGCTCTTATTTTTGAAAATAGAGAGTTGGCGCAATGATAAGATTTGATCGTTAATTTAAAACGAATCTATTGGTATAAATTTTATTGAATTTGAGTGACATTATATTTTCCATAAGATGTGTGCGATGTCCTTTAGCACATTTTTAAATCGCAATTGGTAAGCCATGAATTAAGGCAGATAACATTTCTTATGGAGTCAACGCCTAGCTGATTTCTTGGCGTTGTTATTGTTAAAGCTGCTCTTGAAAATAGCATTTCCGCAGGTATAGATGTTGCTGGCGTCCCGAGAAAATCCTTGGCCATTTTCGATAATGACGGGTAGATATTTTCGTGTCGTCTTCACCAATCAAGTATATTCTCAGAATCTTCTGACCTAGGCTCATTTAAGTATTTTTCAATTTCATACTTTCAAGATTGTAAGTTATCATTATCAGCTTTCTTAGCTCTAAGATATAATAGGTAAGTAATATCTAAATCAAATTCGTTATCTTCTTTTTTCAGACTAAGTACTGGTTCTGGTATTGGATTATATAGATCATTCTGGGATTTATTAAAGAAGTTAGCTTTAAATATTTGTTCAAATTTTTGTACTGCCTCTGATTATATAAGCTTTTCCTAAGATGAAGATTAAAATGCCTCTACTTTATGGCGAAGATTCAAAATAACAACAATACAGTGTATCCAATTAGTTTTGTTATATAATGTTTCAGTATTTTATCTCTCGCAGCTTGCATGCAGTAAATTAATTGCTCATCGGTAGCGTCTCTATTAATTTTATTATTAAGTTCATGAGCCCAAATTTTCAGTTTGTCCAAAAGTAAATTTACTCCAATTACCACCGATGGGAGTGTCTACTATTTTTCCCCTTCGAGAATTTTTTAAATGTGAAAGTGAAGTGTTTTAAACCTTCTCTGATACTGACAAAATTTACTGATCAGAACCATTCTTTATCTAACATTTTCCAATTATTTAGATTTTGGTTGTTGCCACAAAATATGGTTTTAGGCATTTTTTACACTTAAGCCCCATGTTAGCATCTCGAAAGTTCAATGCCATCTTGTAGGTACACCTAGTTCTGGCACAGTCATCTTACAATTATTTATGGCCTCGCAAGCACTGTTAAGTTTAAGTTGCATTTGCCCTGAGTTTTTGATTTTTTTGATTTTTTTACAAGGTATTTAATTTTACTTACAGGAGAGTTAAAATCTAAAATGCATTTATAGCATTTTCTAATTCGATCTCATCCTCCAAATAATCAAAATCTTTTTCGATGTCTAAACTTTTTCGATTTGGTTCAGCAATTTTTATGAAATCCTGGACAGGTAAGCTTAGAATATGTGCGAAACATCTTCTTCTTCTTCTTCATTTGCCATCTCCGCGACGGAGGTTGGCAATCATCATGGCTATTCTGATCTTAGATGCTGCTGCTCTGAATAGTTCGGTTGATGTGCATCCGTACCATTCCCTCAAGTTACGCAACCACGAGATTCGTCTCCTTCCTACACTTCTCTTGCCCTGGATCTTCCCCTGTATAATCAACTGAAGTATGTTGTATCTCTCATTACGCATAACATGCCCCAGGTACTGCAGCTTTCGTGTCTTGATGGTTTCCAATATTTCCAGTCTTTTGTTGACTCTTCTCATGACTTCGTTGTTTGTTATATGCTCGGTCCATGATATCTTCAGGATTCTTCTATACACCCACAGTTCAAATGCTTCCAACTTTTTAGTAGTCGATGCGTTAAGTGTCCATGCTTCTATCCCGTAAAGCAGAGTCGGGAAAATATAACATCTTGCCAGCCTAACTCTCAAGTCTAATTGAAGTTCTCTTGCACAAAGTACCTTTCTCATTTTATTGAAGTTTGTTCTTGCTTTCTCTATTCGAACTTTGATTTCTTTGGAGTAATCGTTTGTGTGATTAATTATGTGCCAAGATAGTTGTAGTTTTCTACTTGTTCTAAAGTTTTACCTTTAATTGTCAGGCTTTCATCATTATTTTGGGTTTTTGATATCCTCATAAATTTAGTTTTCTTGATGTTTATTGATAATCCATATTCTTCTCCATACTCAACTATCTTGTTCATTAGCTGTTGAAGGTCTTTAAGGTTGTCTGCTATTATGATAGTATCGTCCGCATATCTAATGTTGTTAATTGGCGTTCCATTTACCTTTATTCCTGCTGTTTCTCCCTCAAGAGCTCTTTTCATAATTTCTTCAGAGTATGCATTGAATAGTAGTGGTGATAATACACACCCCTGTCGCACTCCTCTTTTAATTTCGAACTCTTCTGATGTGTGTTCGTTAATGCGTATGTGTGCTTGCTGTTTATAATATAGATTTGTTATAATTCGAAGGTCATTGTATTGCAATTGTTTTGCTTTGAGGACGTCCATTAGCTGTTTGTGGCGGACTTTATCGAAAGCCTTGTTGTAACCTATGAAACAGACGTACATATCCTGGTTCACGTCCAAGCATCTCTGGATTAGTACGTTGAATGTAAAGAGAGCTTCATGGGTACCTACGCCTCTACGGAATCCAAATTGGGTTTCTTCAATATCCATATCAAGTGTTTGGTAAATGCGTTTATGAATGATCTTTAAAAACATTTTAAGTGTGTGAGACATCAGGCTTATGGTGCGGTAGTCGGTGCATTCTCTAGCATTTTTCTTTTTTGGGAGACAAATAAATGTTGAGGTCAACCATTCGTTGGGTATGTCACCCGACTGATAAATTTCATTAAAGAGCTTTAAGAGGACATCTATGTACTTATTTTCTATTATTTTAAGGATATCGGTAGGCAGTTGATCTGGCCCCGGGCTTTTTCCGTTACTGGTGTTTTTTAGTGCATACAATATTTCTTCCTTTGTAATTTCTACACTTGTTTCTCTGTTTTCGAAAGATATGTCTTGTAGGTTTCCTCTTTCGTCGTCGAAAAGCTCTTCCATATATTCTTTCCATCGTTTTAGCTTTTCGTCAGTCGTTATAATAGTGTTTCCATTTTTGTCTAAAAGAGTTGTGTTGTGGTTTCTTTTTTGCAGCCCGGCCATTTCTTTAACCTTTTTATGCAGGTTGAATAGATCGTATTTGCTGTGAGATCTTCTATCTCTTTACATTTTTCCTCATAGTAAGTTCGTTTTGTCTCTCTTATCTTTTTTCTGATTTCATTGTTAATTATTTTGTAATTGTGATTGTCTTTGTTCTTGGCTTGTCTTCGTTGGTCCATCATGCCGAGTATCTCGTCGGTCATCCAGCGAAACATACAAAATGCTTATTGTAAGCATGCAACTAAACATCAATTTTGGGTTCGTCAGGAAACAAATGCAGATCAGGGACTCATCCCAGTGGCAGTGGAGGCCGTGTTAGCACCAGAGACATGTCAAGGGTAGACACGGCATACTGATTAAAAAAGCGTAACGCGGAAACAGCGTGGAAACCGTCGATCAGTGGTATATCCATCTCTTTTAACCAAGCGACCCCGCGCATGTGAGAGACAAAGATGCTAGACCACTCAATCCTA
Source organism: Diabrotica virgifera virgifera (assembly GCF_917563875.1). NCBI lineage: Eukaryota > Metazoa > Arthropoda > Insecta > Coleoptera > Chrysomelidae > Diabrotica > Diabrotica virgifera. The sequence goes on from NC_065449.1 coordinate 16,432,542, forward strand.
TGTCGGCGTTACACCTCGATGCATTGAGTGGCATATGACTATGACATAGCCTAATCTACCGTGCATAATATCTTTGGTTAGCACGCAACGCAATAAAAAGGTCGCTGTGGAAGCACCCGAGCGGGTAATCAAGAAATTTCTTGAGCCAAGACAAGATATAAGATGTCAAGAAAACGTTAAGACAAGATTTTTTTTAATTTCTTGATTTTTTCTCAAGACAAGACAAGAAGTTGTTGTCAAGACAAGAATTCTTGTCTTGTCGACCACTACCAATATTGGAGGATGCGTAGACGAGATCCGTGGACGCATCACAATGGCCAGAGCGGCAAAAGCCATGGGACTATTAGCCACCGGCGGTAAATTTTGAAAGGCGGTACGTCGCGTCGCTCCCATCACGTTTTAATTCTATATGTGGATATTTCAAATTTATGGGGTTGCAGCAGAATGTACTATGGAAAGTACATACTTCTCTTTTTTAGTTGCTGAAGGAATTTATGTTTTTTTCTCAGCTTCATCTTACAGATAGAAACGACTCACTGATCTATTGAAAAATTGTGGCCATACAACATTTGTTCCAAAAAGAGTTAATGTGACTCGATGGTGAGGACGATTTAATGCATTAAAAGCTCTTAATTTACGCTATCAAGATATAAAGCAAAAGCACTTTTAGAGTTATCCTCTAACGATTAGTCTATCCTCAAGCAAACAGTTTACACGAAAATATGGCTACGTTAGAATTTGGTATTTATATTGCCTTTTGGTTCGAAGTACTGGAAAGAACTGACCTAGTTAGTAAATCTTTACAAAGCGCAAATATGGACTTACATACCTACACATGTGCGTCTTTGCCCATTACAACATTTTTACGAGTCTCCTTCGTGATAAATGTAATTTATTTGAACAAAAGGGGCAGCTCTTATCACAACAAACGGAATACAGCAAAGAAATTAGAAGTCTCAAAAGAAAATTACAGTTTGACGAAGCAGATACAGAAGAGATCCTTACACCGCAAAATAAAATTAGAATCCAAGTGCTGTTTAAAACAATTGATTATTTGGCAAATAATCTGAAATCTAGAGGAAAAGCTTATGAAGATCCTGCCATCACTTTCTCATTTTTATTTTCTCTACCTCTTTCAGAGTATAACATGATTTCAGACAAAGCGTCGGTATTAGTGAATATTTATTCGAATGACTTGGATACATCTCTAGCAAGTGACAAGTATTCAATTAAGACATTTTATAATGTCACTACTAGGCCAAGTTGAGTATAAAAATCCAACAACTCACAGTGCTACTTTTGTGATCGAGCTTTTGCACAAAAATAATATAATTGCAACTTCCCCAAACGTAGAAATAGCACTAAGAGTCTTCTTATCGTTGATGGTTACTAACGCAACTGGTGAAAGATCATTTTCCACTTTAAAACGGGTCAAAAATTATTTGAGAAATACGATGGAAGAAACATTAAATTTGTTCGCTGTTTTAAATATTAATAATGATCTGCTTACAAAATTAGATTTTAATAAAATCATCGACCTGTTTGTAAGTAGGAAGTCCAGGAAAATTTGTTTGTAAATAATTATGTTAATTTACTTTACCTACAAGTTGTGAGTTTGTGTCTTCGTGGTTTTTTTGTATATTTGTAATAAATTACCTAATAATATTAAAATAGTTTTAATGAATTGTTAACCTAAGACCTAGAGGAGATACCTGTAATACCTACTGGAGAGTGGCGGTATAGTATGACCTAGCCCCCGGCAGTCCATGAACTAAATCCGGCACTGCTGACATCACACAAAATATAAACTACGCCTTGTCAGAGCATTGATATTTCCTATCACCATGAATGCTTCAAAAACTTGGACAATCAAAATGCCGACTTGAAGCGTATAATGGCATTTGAAATATGGGTCTACTCGGTCTACCGTAGAATGTTGAGTATAGCATGGACCGCACACCGCACAAATAACTCAATTCTAGCAGAACTTAACATAAAAACTAGATTCACCACAACTGTTACTATCAACCAAAATATACTGAGATATTTTGGACATATAACTAGAAGAAGAGAAGGCATGGAGCGAATGATAGTTGAAGGCAACATAGCGGACAAAAGATCCAGAGGAAGATCCCCAGTACGATGGTCGGACCAATTAAAAGACATGATTGGTTACTCATTCTCCGAAACAAAACAACACGCACAGGAGAGAGATAATTGGATAGAAATAGTTAAACAATTTACATGACGCCACTACATCGTTACGAAAGAGAAAAAATAGAAGAGGAGGAGGAGCTGAATATTATTTTCACGCATTCTGAAAAATTGTGAAATCCTTGAAATATCCATGTCTGTCTGTCCCAGAGACTTTGTAAACACAACTCCTCCTATCCAAGCGATATATTATTCGACGCGCCTTAGCAAGACGAGAACAAATATATACTTCCGGTTTCAATCCTGAAAAGGACTAGGTACTCGAGAAGGTCCAGAAAAGGACTAGGTACTCGAGAAGCTCTCTTCGGTTTGAATGTTCTTACACAAAGATGCCTAGACGTTAATCAAGAAGTACATGCATGTTCTATCGATTTTGAAAAAGCGTTTGACAGGGTACGCCACGATAGGCTAAGAGACATTCTTGAAAGAAAAGACATAGATAATAAAAATCTGCGAATAATTCTCAACTTATATTGGAATCAGAAAGCTAACATCAAAATAGAAAATGAGATATCAAAAGCAATAGAAATACGTAGAGGAGTACGACAGGGATGCATTTTGTCACCACTGTTATTTAATGTATATAGTGAAAGCATCTGCCAGGAAGCCCTTTTGCAAGCAAATGAAGGAATCGTAATCAATGGAGAGGTTGTAAATAATATTCGATACGCTGACGACACTGTACTAGTTGCAAGAACAGTAGAAGAATTACAACGATTACTTACAAACATAAATATTGCTTGCAGCAATTATGACATAAACATTAATATCAAAAAAACCAAGTATATGGTCTTCAGTAAAATCATGATACAACCAGCACATATTAGTATAAACAGCATTCAAATTGAAAAAGTATCGAGTTACAAATACTTGGGACCTTTAATAAACGAAACTGGAGACCAAAACAATGAAATAAAAGACGTATCGAAATTGCCAGGGGCACCTTCATAAAGATGAGAAAATTCTTCTGCAACAGAGATATAAGCATCCGTCTACGATTAAGAATGCTAAGAGGCTACGTATTTAACACGCTACTATACGGTGTAGAGGCCTGGACTTTCAAACAGAACAACATAAAAAATATTGAAAGTTTCGAGATGTGGTGCTACCGTCAAATGCTGAAGAGAAGTTGGGTTGAAAGAGTCACAAACCTTGAAGTAATACGAAGAATAGGAAGAGACCCAGAAATTTTGTTAACGATAAAACGAAGAAAACTCGAGTATTTGGGTCACCTGATGACAGGTCATAAATACGCATTACTTCAAAATATAATGCAAGGAATAATAGAAGGAAAACGGAATCCAGGCCGTAGAAGAATGTCATAGTTGCGGAATTTGAGAGAGTGGTTTGGCTGCACCACTAATGAACTTTTTAGGTCAGCTGCAAACAAGGTCAGGGCAGTTTTGATGATTTCCAATCTCCGATAGGAGTGGCACAAGAAGAAGGTTTCATTCCTGTCTGTGCGTCTGTCTGTCTGTCTGTTCGAGAATATAACTCCTCCATTATTAAAACAGAATGACAAATGAGGTGTCGAATGAGAGCTTATAACCCAAGTCGGGGATTATGGATACGTATAGATATGCGTTACAAATTGTGCTATCAATAATTTTCAAACGTAGTATAAAAGTGTAAATATTAAAAATATCCAAGTTATTAGAAGAAAAATGTCATTTGCTACGATTCAACACAGATATTTTTCGAGATCTTGCCGTAACTTTTGTATATTGCTCGAAGGAGTGGGATAAACGAGACGTTTTTGTGGCGTACCGCAGTCTGAATGTGTAGCAGAAAATTAAACCGTTGGTGAGAATTATTTTAAATATTTAAGCACATACAAGCGTTTTTTGTTTAAAAAACGTACAAGAGAAATTTTTCCGGTCTCATATCATCCCTCAGTTCTCGCTTCCTCCTCAGCCATGAATATAAATCAGTGGGTGCGTACCTTCAAGGTCTGTTCTCTTGACAGCGGAAAGGCTATTACCGCCACTTTCCTCAGCGTTATCAATTACCCGCCCCTGGCGCAGAAATCTCATCCCTTGTTTTAAAAATCTACAATTAGGGTGGAAATTGCATTATAAAGCGAAAAAGGAAATAAATATGCAAATGAAAAAACTAGCAAACTTACAAATTTAATTACGTGGCATTTTATAGCGCCCTCTGCAGCACCTAATTAAAAGAACAAAGCGCTTATAGCCGGGAATGAGACGAAATATTGTAGGGGAGGGATGTTTTTGCTGGATAACGGAACGGTAATATTTGGTTATTAACAGGAATGACAATTTACAATGGAAGTGGAGTTTCAGTTCTGAAGGTATTACTTCAAGTGGGAAATTGTTTCAGCGGGAAATCAAAACTTCAGAGCGATTGAGGCCACACTTTGTCTCTGAAATTATTCCAAAAATTTGACGTATGCTAACTTTGTATTAATATTTGAAACGGGAAATGATATTTGAAGGTAAATATTATAACCACATGAACAATTCTGTTATAATTACAAGCTTTCATATAGACAAACTTTTGGACAAAATGATATATTATGTATGTGGGTATAGAAATCAATTGTCTATACGGCTTTTTGGTGGTGTATGTAGTCACATCGCTCAATGATGTGGCAGATATGGATTTAGATTGTCAAGATAGTTTGTTTATGTACACTACATTTGTATACATCTTTCTTGGTTATAAATTTAACATTTTTTACTTTTGTAAGATAAAATTCACTGTGATCACAAACTGGTAATGGCAGAGATGACATGGCGAAAACCGGTACAACAAGAACAGATAGAACACAGCAGAATAGCAATAAAAAAGCTAAAAAATGAACAAAAGAAAAGGAGATATCAAGAAGAAACTGATAAGGAGTTCAAAATGGAGGAGAGAAAGAAAATAGAAATGGATATGGAGGAAAAATGGGAATAATTTAAAGAAGTAATAATGAATAAGGCAGAAGAGATAAGCGGCAATCTAACAGCCGGAAAATTAAAAAAAAACGGAATGGTGAAATGCCTATATACAGGAAGAAGTGATGAAAAAGAAAAAGGCATGGAAAAAATACAATAGCACAAGAGAGGATCAAGATAAAAAAGAATATGTACCAAAAACACAGAAACATAGTGAAAGAACTAATAAGAAAGGGAAAAAAGAGAGTTGGAAGAAGTTCGGTGAATCACTAAACAAAAATTACAGAGACAACATTTGCTTCTGGAATAAAGTAAGGAGTCGAAGAGGAAAGAAAAGAAAAGAACTCATAGAAGTAAAAGACAAACACAACAAACTAAAGACAAATACAACATAAATACTAGAGGTGTGGAAAGAATATTATGAAGAGAAATATATGGGCGAGGAAAGTGAAGAAATATAAACAGAGGGAACCATAGAACAGACAGCAGCGGACGAAAACCAAATGGAAGAAATAAGTACAGAAGAATTGGAAGAAGCGATAAGTAGAATAAAAATAGGAAAAGCGAGCGGAGCAGATAAAATTGATCCCGAAATGATTAGGAATAGATAGGGAAGCATACTACGAATTATAACAGAAAAAAATAATGATCGGGGAACAAACATATATATATATATATATATATATATATATATATATATATATATATATATATATATATATATATAACCTTCATAGACCTTAAAGCAGCGTTCGACTCAGTAGACCGGATAGTATTGTGGAATACTATGGAGGAGCTGGGAATACCGAGGAAACTATTAGAGATAATTAAAAGTACATACAGTAGAGTGGTGGGAAAAGTACAAATGGGAGGTAGCAGATCACTAGAATTTAGGATGAACAAAAGGATAAAACAGGGAGATAGCCTAAGCCCACTCCTATTTGTCATAATAGGGAACTTGCACATTTTTTTTATTACATAATAATGTTCAGTTTTGTATAAAAATGAGATTTCCAAAATTTCACGCTTCAAAAACTCATAATAACTTAGAAGTACAAATTTAAAGTCTTCGGTATCTTAAAATAGGTCAAACGGCCCGTGACGTCACTCAGTTTAAGTATATGGTTCCGTTTATGGTTATAATTAGGTATATTATTCTTTAGTTTATTGGCCTCCACCTATTTTGGTATACCTCGTCGCGAAATAAAGGAAAAATATTTATATTCTATTAACATTTTTTATCGTATATCATTGTAATAATATATACCAGTTTGTTGACATTGGAGTTTGATATAGTTATTGAAGGAAAGGAAAGAAGGTTTACTACGGAAAATAAAACCATTTTGTAAAAGTACAGTTTTCTATGAATAGTTCAAACGATCAAAACACTTGTAACGTCAAATAAATGTATTTTCTACTGACGTTTATAACGTCTAATTTAAAATTCTGTTTACTTTGTTGGAAAAATGTAAATGTACAAACGAATGACGTCACGACGCGTTTAAGGTCACCTGTTTTAATTTGAATTTTTAATCGCCTTTGGGGGCCAAACGAAAGACCTACAAAAATTTTTTATCTTTGATACATGTTTTAAATTATGTTCTGTTGTGATTTATAACATTTTTTTCGAATTTAAAAATTTATGTAAGTTCCCTATTAAATGGATAAATTATTTAAAAATGTAAAAATAAGGACAAATCAGTTAAAAACAATATTAGGCTACACACACCTAACCCCAGTTATGATAGAAGGATTACTGTATGCGGACGACGTCGTTCTCATAGCAGACAAGCCGAGAAAGATGCAACGACTAATTAATTGATGTATGGACTGAGGAAATAGAGAAAATGAAATTAGAAATAAACATCAGCAAATGCAAGACGATGAAAATAGGTCAGCAGGAGCAGGAGATTGGAGGCGAAACACGAGTGTTCTGTAGAGGACAAGAATTGGAGAGGGTGTCGGCCTACGAGTACATGGGCACGATAATATCAAATGACGAAAAGCTAGATAGACCTAGAAATTGCAAATAGGACAAAGAAAGCTACGAAAATATATTATGCGATTAATAATACGATACTGGGAAAAAGGGAAATCAGCCAGGAAACAAAAATACATGTATATGTTATTATACCGTTAAAACCCGATTTCAGTTAAATCCCGAATTTACTAGGAAAAACTAGTTTTAACTAAGCGCTTTAGAAAATTCTAGTTTTAACTAGTCAAAACTAGATTTGACTGCTACATTCAGTTAAAACTAGAAATCGCGAACGGATTTCATTTGGAGTAGTTTATATGCGATTCTCTTGTGATTGCATATCGATCAAATCTACCTGACAGCGACAATTCATTTCTGAATGCAATATAGGTTTGGACACAAGACCTCTCTTCGTTTTTATATTTTTACTGTTCTTCCGTTAGCAGGTTTGACACATTGCTATAAAAGTATTGGTCATATCAATAAAAAGTTATAGTTGCCTATTTCCTGGCGGTTTCAGTCTTCAACCTATCCTGATTTCCATGAAAAATAGCAACATGGGCTGCTTCACTTATGCCAAAAATATTTTCGACAGGTACCTACATAATATTTGATGGGATCAATTTTAGAAGCTAACTTTTTTATTTCGCCAACTTCAACAATTCTAAATCATTTTAGTCTTCGATTTTGTAATGGTGTTTTCTTGGCAGACAGTTCCGCATCTTGTACTTCGACCATTAATTTATTATATATGCTTTTGGTCACAACATTGTAGTGACTTTCTTTCTTTTCTGTCTCTTCCATTTGTAAAATCATTTCCAAAACACGTTCTTTTCACGTTCTTATATCTCTGCTCTCAATCTGATCTTCGATATTATCACTAATGGTGAATAATACACAGTGGTGTAATATAACCAATAAAAACGATGCAAAACAATCAACAGTTTCACACACTACTTTGCTACCGACCGGCCGCCTTCGTCATTAACACTACCCCGAACAAGCCGTAATACATACTTGTCTCTTGCAACAATTTTAACTGGTATTCGCCAGTAATTCCAAAAAAGCTACTTTGAACTAGTATAAACTACTTTAAATGAAATCCGTTCGGGATTTCTAGTTTTAACTGAATGTAGCAGTCAAATCTAGTTTTGACTAGTTAAAACTAGAATTGTCTTGACTAGTTAAAACTAGAATTGTCTAAAGCGCTTAGTTAAAACTAGTTTTCCTAGTAAATTCGGGTTTTAACTGAAATCGGGTTTTAACGGTAACATATATAATACAATCACAGTACCAACTCTTCTATATGCAAGCGAGACATTGGTCACAATTCAAAGACATGAAAGTGCCATAAATTCAGCAGAAATGAAGCAGCTGAGAAAAATAGCTGGAAATACGAAGATGGACAGGGAAAGGAACGAAAACATCAGAAACGTGCTAAGTCAGGAACCAATAGAAAAAAAATTGAAAAAAGAAAATTGAATTGTTTTAGACATATAACTAGGATGAACGAGAACAGACTAGTCAAGAAGGTGACAGATGCCAAAGGACAGGGGAAAAGAAGAAGGGGCAGACCTAGAAAGGGGTGGATGGAGCAAATCGAGGAAATCGGGACAAAGAGAGGGAAAACAGTGCAACAGATGAAGGAAATGGCAGGAGACCGGAAAGCGTGGAAGAAATGGGTAAAAGATGGATAGGTGATACCAAAGTCCGACGCTCTTATAGGGCATAAGGACAACGAGAAGAAGAAGAAGTAAGATAAAATTTGTGTCAAACACAGAGGAAAAATCAAAATCTAAAAATAAATATCGAAATCATAATCATATGAATGTGAAGTTGATTACAAACACAAAATTTCTTCTCCAAAAATAATCCTTTACTCGTTTACTTGCCATTTAACACAACTTCTAATACTTTATATGTTATACACAATCAAAAAGAACTCATCGCCAGCTAATAATGCCAGAGGTTGATGACGTTAATAAAGACGAAACATAACTGCTAAAAGCGTTATCTATTCGGATGTTTTCTGAGAAATAAAAGCATATTTTTAAATTTTAGTGGCAGGCCGAAACAAAACAACACCATTGTACACTTCCTTATTGCCTCAAGTGTAGAACTGTAGAACCATAAACTAATAGTTTTATTTGGATGATAAAAATAAAACAGCTCCAAACAAAAACCATTATCCTTCCTCGAAGAGATAAAGCACATTTTAACATTTGGATTATTCAGACCCTGCAGACAGACAGACCTTCTGTAAACATTTTATTTGTGAATAAAACCCACTTTTGAAGCTGACGCTATAACAACCATTTTTGAGGATTAAAATATTTTATTAGTGTATAATATGCAGTTAAATTCTCAATAAAGGACGGAATTACAAACATATATTTAGAATAATACGGCTTATTTATATACATGACTATGTACATGATATACATGACACACTATGACTAATTTCTGTCAAATAGTGTAAAAAAGTAAACAGAATAAATAAAAGTTTTTTATCCTGTGGCCAACATATTGTGCTTAGTGTTGCCCAAATGCAAGACCAAGACGAGACTTAGACAGTCTTGGTCTTGGTCTTGGTCTTGCAGCAAGAGTCTTGCAAGTCTCGCAGTTGCCTATTAGCCTATTACATATCTTTGAACAACGTGACAGAGATGTACATTTTAAGCTAGAATTTCATAGCCATAGTAAAGATCAGCCAAATTAATAAATATCTAGACCAGCGGTTCTCAGTTTGGGGTGCATGTACCACTGGTGGTACATATCATTATTTGCGGTGGTACACAAAATGCAAACACAGCTAAAATCAGCACCACAATTATTATTATACTTAATTAGATTACCTAGCTAGGTACCTATTTCAGTTAGTTGGTAACAAAAATAATAAAAATATTTTGTGGTTCATGACTCAAAAAGATTGAGAATTACTGATCTAGACAACTGATACCGAGTGGAGTTTGAACTCATGATCTAAGTAATCCGTGCCTTTGTTTCAACTAACTAAAATTTATTAGAAACTTATATATTTTATTATATTAATACAGGGTAGAAAAGCCATATCCATGATGAACGGCATTCTGTGGGACCAGATAATATCTAAAGCGAACAAACAGCTCATATACAATAGCATACTTAAAAGTATAATCACATATGGCAGTGAAGTTTGGCCACTGAAACAAAGAACGGAGAAAATGCTAGGAGTAACAGAAATGGAATTCTGGAGAAGAGCAGCAGAGAAATCAAGAAGAGATCGGATACCAAATGGGAGAATACGAGAAATGATCGGAGTCACACATACAATAATTGATGACATAAAAACAAAACAACTAGTATGACAGATGACAGGATCCCTAAGCAGATTTTGGCATGGACACCACAAGGGAGAAGAAAAAGAGGAAGGCCGAGAAGAAGCTGGAGGGAGGGAATTGAAAAAGAACTAGAGGAAAGAGAAATCCCTAAAGGTCTATGGTTAAACAGAGAAGAATGGCGGTTAGGTTAGGAGTCGGAAGGCATCGAAGAAAGCTGTAAACCGATAGTAATAGTAGTAGTGTATTTTATTATCCAATATAAGCGAATGTAATGTCCAATATAAGCGAAAATATGAGGTTATCGTTGTAATTTCAGTATTTTATAAATGCTAGAATATTCCACAGAGTGTGTGAAAAAACACACTTTTATTGGTATAAATTTTTTGGAGAAGTGTATATCGTTAATTTCGGTATTTTATTTACACTGTTCCTTTGTCTCGTAATGATACTTTTAAATAATAGTCGCGCTGTTTCAGCAAATTTTCTGTAACCCAGTGATCTCATAGCATAGGTCATAGCACATTCAGCAAAAACAATACATAATAGTCTATATACCGATAAGATTAAATTTATTAGGTAGGTATATTTTTTATCAGCAAGTAAGGTGACATATTTTTAAAAAGTTTGGATACGATATTTGATATTACTATCGGCGTCGCAAAGCAAGAATGTTATGTTATGATTAGAAGACGACTATTCTCATAATAGGTCTGGATCCCGCGTATGAAAAAGAAGTTGATTAATAGCAAGCTGAAAATTTGTTACGAGCTTAAGGGTGTCTAGTCGGACAAACTTTGATATATGGGAACACTGGAACAGGGAAGTTTTAATTGTGGAACAAGTTAAAAATTTGGAACGGTCAGACCACGAAAACGTCACATGTATTTTGTCCGACAGAATTTCCAATTGATTTGTTACCCTTTCGTTAAACTCTCATGCAAAAAATGAGACTGCTATTTATCACCTGTCATAATTCCTGTCATTTGACATGTTCTACGTGTTCCACTCATTATCATGCCCGTTTGGTGATAAATAGCAGCCTGATTTTTGCATGAGAGTTTAATGAAAGGGTAACAAATCAATTGGAAGTTCTGTCGGACAAAATACATGTGACGTTATCGTGGTCTGACCGTTCCAAATTTTTAAACTGTTCCACAATTAAAACTTCCTCTGTTCCAGTGTTCCCATATATCAAAGTTTGTCTGACTAGACACCCTTAAGCTATTAACAAATTTTCAGCTTGCTATTAATCAACTTTTTTTCATACGCGGGATCCAGACCTATAACCCGGACAACTAATTTCAGAGAAGTCGTCTGATGGGAAGGAAAGTACAAAATATTTTATTTTTACATTGTAATAATGACCTGAGTACGTGTCAAATGTGTCAAATGTTCTTTAAATGGATATTTTGACTCGCTATGTATGTTTATGGTATTGTTCGTAGTGAACATAAGTCCAATTTTCAAAATTTTTGTTACAAATTTTTTTTGTTTCTCATAAAGTATGTAAGAATATAGCCAAACTAATATACATACTGCCTAAAACGACCCTCAGTTCTAATTGCAAGACGCAAGAGTCTCGCAAGCTAAGTCTTGTTCTTGCTCAAGTCTTGCACGGTAAGTCTTGGTCTTGGTCTTGCTAAAATTAGGCGGTCTTGGTCTTGGTCTTGGTCTTGCGAAAACGCAAGAACAAGACCAAGACTGCAAGACCAAGACCGATTTTGGGCAACACTAATTGTGCTGTTGTGACCTCTCGTCTTTTTCTTATTCTTCGCGTGAATGCGTATGCTTTTCAGTATCAGTAGGTACTTGTTGCTCTCATTTCTTCAATCGTCTTTCGTCTTGTTCATTTTTGGGCCAATTTTGTATATTTTATCTATCTTTCCTTGGTTTGAACAAAAAAAAAAAGAAAAGATAATTCACAAGAACAAGGCATAAACCTATAAAGGCGTGCAGGAAAACAGGTTATGGCATATAGACGCTATAGTGTTGAGCTACCGCTTTTATAGTGAGCCTAGTATTCCAGCTTCGATTTAACAATAAATTAAAATAATTCAAGTGAGTCTGCATTAACCAATTTCGTTGCCTGTAGCAGCAACGAAAGTTCGCAGTCGAAGTTTTTCCAGCTTGAAACCCTGCTCGTCAATTTCGTCAGATGCGTAGTCTAGGTCTAGATTACATTCAGTGTTGTCTAATAATATAGCCGGCGTTAGATAAACAAACTTATCCGTTGAATTCTGTAGCTGTTGAGAACACTCACGAATTTCTACAATAACTCTATCTAACGAAGAAAACAGTCTTTCGTCTCAACTCATTTTCACAAGATAAGTTAGCACCTCTAGTTCCGTCATTAAAAATATGTTTTCTTGTTATGCGCCTCCGAGGTTTTATGGAAATTCCAAGTTCTTCACACATATTTTTGCATAACCTACAGCGCCATTTGCCCATTCCTCTGTTTTCTCTGTAAATATCATCTGCAAAGCATTTACTTTCTGAGCCTACAATCGTATGTCAAGTTCCCTTGTTTGTATCATTTTGTGATCATTTTGTTCCCTTGTTTTGTGCATCATTCACTTCATGTAGCACAGGTTACCACAGGCCCAAAAAACAAAGAAAGGAAAATGACTGCATCGAAACTAGTAAAGCACCTGCATCTGTCTTAGTGTTTAAGCTTTCACCTGCCTCTGTAAGTTTTTCCAAAGTGACGAGAATGTCTTTGTAATGATGCCATGTCACATTTATGGCATCGCCTCTTGCACTCCACCGTGTGTCTTGAATCCCTCTTTTGCCTGTAGCCGCTATCAGAATTTCCCAACGATGTGTCGATAAGGAAAACAAAAAAAGAATAGCAACATTCTGAAGTGCCGAAAAAAGCTGTCCATCAAAATAAACAGATTGTGGTGGTTAGACCACTTAGAAGGAATGAACGAGATGGAGCCGTCGAAGACATTTATAACCAAAAACTGGATGGAGTGACGAGAAGAGGAATGCCCAGAGCACGATTTATGGACCAGATGAAAGACGACTTACAAGTGTTAAGAGTACTAAATTGGAAAACCAAGGCGAAGAATGGGAAGGAAAAGAAGCTAGAACAGGCCAAGATCCACCTTGGGTTGTAGAGCCCATGATGATGGTGAAGACTAGGGATTGCAATCCAGCAGCATTTTCATCCTTTAGTCCAGCTGGATTTTTGCAAGATTGGCCTGAATCCAGCTGGATGCAGCGCGGATCCAGCAAAATGTGGAATCAAAATAAAAATACGATTTTACTGTTTTTTGTCTATATTCTAAATTTTTAAACAACAGAAACATGAATAATTTTGTTTTTTGGAAGTTAGACCAAAAACATATTTAACTATCGTCTTATCGTCTAACCTACTTCGCACAGAACTGCACATATAGCCGGTTGTGGAGAAAGCCTTTTCGGCCTCTATACTGGTTGGTTTTAAAGCCATCAAATAGCCATAGACCATGGACAAATTATCGCCTTTCACTCCTTCGGTGTCACAATCGGTCATTTCCTTTTCCAAAATCTTTTCATTATCTTTTTGATAACCAGTTTTTTTTTTGTTACAAAAGTTTTCTCTTTCTCGTTTCAATTTAATCTCAAGCTCTTGCAGACCACCATGCCAAGATTGCCTCAACATCATCTGTTACCGCCGATAACATCCAAATTAGCAAGGATTTATAATCTCACATTAAAAGAAGAACAAGAGCCCGATGGCAACAACACTGGGACACCAACTGCTCCGCTATACATCAAATTCAACCGTTAATCGATAGCCCTCCTATTTTTGGACCTACAAGTTTGTCTAGAAGAGATCTTGTCGTGGCAAGACGACTCCGTATCGGGCATACAAAATTAACACATGATTACCTGATGTCATCCAGCAACCGACCTAATTGTGAAAGTTGTCAATTACAACTGACAGTGAATCATATTCTCACCAAATGCCTCCAATATTCTGCCAGAAGACTATTTTTTCACCTCAAAGACAATATACGAGACATACTAAGTAATGCGGATCAAATCAACTGCGCCATAAAATTTCTAAAAGACATTCAGTTGTATTATTATTATTATTTTTATAACACTTGTACGATGTTTGCATACTGCTATCTGGTCACAAATGACCAATTATCAGTTATTCTCTGACCTAACTTAATAACAACAAATACTTAAATCTAAGGGCATACCCTATGACTTACTCTTATTATATCTATCAACTAATGCACTACAATTAACATGCAATAACATCACAGCACTATGCTCTGCTTTTTACACTAAGCTGTTACACATTTACACTAACTCAAATGGTTTTGTCCTCATGAGTCTTCTCTTTAGTTCAGTGTTGTCAAGAAGCTGGATTGCCTCGACATTCATATGACTATGCAGCCTCTGCTCGTGACTTGCTGCTGTTCTCTTGATTCCTTCGGTCACAGTTTCCATACCCAGGTCCTGGTGGAGGTTGCTGTTACGGATATACCAAGGAGCATCAACAATGTTCCTTAGTACTTTGTTTTGAAATCTCTGTATAATATGTAGGTTACTAGTTTTGGTACAGCCCCAGAGTTGGCACCCATATACCCATACTGGCCTCAATACTTGTTTGTAAATGGATAATTTATTATGAATGGATAATGTTGAATTTTTTCTAATCATCCAATACAATTTCTTATACCTCATATCTAGCTCCCCTCTTTTCTTTTTGACATGGACTTTCCAGCGCAGCCTCGCGTCTAGGGTGATGCCCAAGTATTTTGCTGATGTTGCATAAGGAACTTGGGTATCATTTATTGTAACTGGGAGATTTTCTATTTTTTTATTTGTGAAGTTAATGTGTGCCGATTTAGACTCATTTAATTTTATTCGCCATTTTCTGGTCCAGGTATGTATTGTATTTACTGAGAGTTGCAACTTATCAGTCGCTTCTTCACTAGTGTCTCCTATCGCTAGTATAGCTGTATCATAAGCGAAGGTGGCAATAGTGTTCTGTTCTAGTTCTGGAATGTCACACGTATACAATAGGTACAGGACCGGACCTAATACGCTCCCTTGTGGCACGCCACCTTTGATCTCCCTTAAATCGGTGTACACTTCTTCTTGTTTAACTCTGAAATATCTATTCGCAATGTATGATTCTAGGATTTCCGAATACTGTTTAGGCATGAACGTTCTTAGTTTATAGTTTAAACCCTCATGCCAGACTTTATCAAATGCCTGTGCTACGTCCAAGAAGATTGTAGAGCAGACTTTATTTTCCTCTAATGTTTTTTCTATTATATTTGTTATTCGGTGAACTTGATCTATAGTGGAATATTTATTTCTGAAACCAAATTGATGATTTGGTATAAGATTTTTTCTTTCTATTATTGGTTTTAATCTTTTCAATAGGAGTTTTTCAAATAATTTTGACATCACCGGAAGGAGTGATATTGGTCGATACGATGTCACCTCATTAGGAGGTTTACCTGGTTTAGCGATCATAATGACTTCGGCTACTTTCCAGAGTCTCGGAACATATCTCAATCTAAAAGCAGCATTTATTAGGTTTGTCAGCTTAACTATGGCTTTTCTTGGGAGATTTTTTAATAGTTCTCCTGTTATGAGATCATATCCTGGAGCTTTCTTAGGATTTATATTCTCTTTTATCTCTGTTGATACTTCTCTAACGTTATTCTTTCTTCCGTTTGGAATGGTTCTTCCCATCTCAGTTCTTCACCATCATTGCCGTTGGATTTGAACGTGCTTTCTAAATGATCTGCAAATCTTTCTGCTTTCTGTTCGTTACTTCTAGCCCAGTTGCCGTTTTCCAACTTGATAGGAGGAGAATGAATAATTGGTCTCTTCATTCTTTTTGTTGCCTTCCATAACGAATAATCTGTGTTCTGGTCAGCTGTTAAATTACTTAAAAAAGAATCAAGTGTTGAATTTTTTATATTCTGTATCTCCCTTTTTAGATTTTGTGTAGCATATTTATACTAGTTTTGTCTCGTGGAGCTCTGTATTGCTGCCATTTTTTTCTTAACTTTCTTTTTTCTAATATCAGTTCTCTGATTTCTTTTGGATAAGTTCCCTTTTGTTCTGGGAGTTATTGTGGGAGTATTTTCCCAAGCTACTTGTTGGATAGTTTTTATAAAATATTCTAATTCGTCATCAAGTTGCCTGGTGTTTCTCAAGGGCACAGCAAGATTAATTTTGTGTTCACTGTTTATTTTGAAGCTCTCCCAGTCAGTTTTTTTATTAGTCAATATTGGATTGAACTCTTTTTTGATTACTGTATCACTCATAGTTAAAATTATCGGTGAGTGATCAGAGTTCATGTCGCAGCCATCATTGATATCCAGATAGTTAGCTGAGATATTTTTGTACAAAAAAGTTGTATTATAAAATATAATTTTCATTGTACCATATTTTTTTGCATTGTGTAACATATTATTTATTGTAATATTGTTGTAACCGTTCTTGTGCAAGTGGCCTTAGTAGCCGAGCACATTAATTTTAAATAAAAAAAAATCTCAAGCTCTTGTTCTAAAGTAAAATTCACGGGCCCCGGATTAGTTGGCCCATCTTCTTCCATTATGTCCTCTTGCACTGGTTCCATAATCACTTGTTTATTTTTTATACGACTCAACAAATTTTTCATCTCTTGTCGCATTGCATTCTTTTTCGTTATGGGGAAATAACCAGGATTGTTTAGTCCTTCGTCATACTTTTTTGGATTTTGTAAGTACATACATTAATGTACCTGCAACTTCAGAGAGGTGCCGTTCCGCGATTCTGTTGCTTAGTGCTTCCGATAGATCGGCACTAAGGCTAGATACCTGGCTATTTAGTTTGTCTAAGACAAATTTCATGGTTGTGTCGGCCATTATCAAAGTGTACTCTCTTCTGCAGAGAGCTTCTACAACCAGTTTTACCGGTCAAAGAGTGGGATCAACTCATTGTTTATTGACCACTTGCCAGATGAGAATTTTGTAGCAGAATCAATGTATATCAACGCTTTATGGATGCAAACTTTTAGGATGTAGAAACTTTCCAGTATACTGAGCTACTGTACCATGATAGAATAGCAAGTTGCCGACTCACGGCTTTGAATCAAGAGGCTAATGA
Source organism: Diabrotica virgifera virgifera (assembly GCF_917563875.1). NCBI lineage: Eukaryota > Metazoa > Arthropoda > Insecta > Coleoptera > Chrysomelidae > Diabrotica > Diabrotica virgifera. Next base: position 16,450,067 of record NC_065449.1, read on the forward strand.
AGACATTAAGTAACTTATTTCGAATTTGACACGTTAGCGGATCCGCGCTGCTGGATCAAGCACGGTTTGCTTGATGCAGCATGTAAAAAATAGCGATGGATCCAGCTGGATTGCTGGATGCTGGATCCGGCAATTGCAATCTCTAGTGAAGACATAAACCAAAAGCAACTCACTGTAAGTAAAGACACATATTGAACTCTGTCACTATAGAGTTACTATGAACTGCTACTATACTGTTTATCGTTTTTAACACCTTATGACTTACTTTTAAAGATCTATTTCATCCACTACTTTTACATTCGGTAAATCTACCATAACATTTACTTGTTCTTTCGTTTCTATTTACAGAATAATCACTCAATAAAAACAATTTCGTTAAAAATAATCTTAAACATGAAGAAATGAACCAGACTTGAAGAGACTTTAGAAACCATAACAAAAACATTAAATTAAGAAGCCACAACAAACAATTTTTGTAAGAGTAACAAAATTTACTGTTTTATTAGATTGTATATACATATAGGCCTGGATCTCGCGTCCCAAAAATTTTTGAAGTTATACTTCTTTAGGCGCGATTGAGATTGAGGGTGAATTTATATTGATCTGCGCGCATGCGCACACCGTCAGTTTGGTATTAGTCTTTATACGGGCTCTGATTGGGTGTTGAAATGATCTGTCAATAATTGTTCAATATGGAGGTTATCGGTAAACAAAAATGTTGTATAATATATTAGTTTTTATTGTTGTGAGGACAGAAATACAATCAAATTTATAATTATAGTGACTTTTTAAATAATTTTGAAAAGCCACAGGTACGTAATTCTAAATGTTTCAGTTGTATTCCAATAAAAAATTATCTTCATACCTATTTGGAAAATGTAAAAAAAATAATGTACTTACCTAGTACTTGCTATGCTATACCCCTAGTAGGCAATGCTTTAATTTACATAATCTGATTACGAATAAACTTTCTACAAATTTTCATCTAATGTATCGTTTTCTTACTCTATATATTGTTGTATTTTAATTCGACAAAAATCAAACTAATAAAAATTCATATAAACAAAATGTCAAAAAGTTGTTCAGTTTGTGCATATTCCCACATGATGTACACGCGAAGGTGGTGCAGTTTGAAATCGCTTCGACTCTCGTACGGCGGGATACACGGGAAGTAGGTTCAAGCCCAATGCAAGTTATATCATTTTTTTAATGTTTTTTATAGATTTTATGATTGTAAGTATATTATTATATAATTTTTTTCAGAAAATACGTATTTAATTAAAATTTTTGGCAACAATTATTGTTCAGAAATCATTTGTGGCATTTTTCAATGTGTTTGTGTGTGTTTTATTCTATTATTTTTTTAATTTTTGGTATTGTTTAAATAAAAATTTTTGGAAAGTAGTAGAGAAACTGTTTAAAGTATATTGATTTCGTTGAAATCATATAATAGAAGTATAACTTCTTACGTGCGTACAAAGTACACACATTCTTTTTTTTTGACATCCATTTTATTGCAATCTATTTTATAAAAAATAATAAACAATACATATGAGTGTTAATAAGAGTGTGACACAGTCAGTATTCACCCAGTGGTGAATACCTAAAAGAGTACAATAATGATTGAATAGTAATAAAATAGTAATAAAGTAATAAGTGGGAATGATTAGTTAGTGTTGAGGTCAAGAGTGTCTGTTCTTTTTAGTCTTCTGTTCTGTAGGGGTGTCAGGAGATTGGTGACCAATATGTTTGGGTGAACCTGTAGTCTACTGTGGTACTTGGAGCACAGAGAAACAATTTCTTCTTTGACGGTTTGGACTTGAAGATCCCGATGTATATTATCGTTGGAAATGTACCAAGAAGCTTGGCCACAGTTGCCTTAGAACTTTTGATTGAAAGCGCTGTATCTTGAGTAAATTTGTTTCACTGGCAGTTCCCCAGATTTGGATGCCATACGTCCAGATTGGTTTCAGTACACTTTTGTAGATCAGAAAATCTAGACTTAGGCGTGATTTTTGATTCATGAACCAGTACATATTTCTATAAACGAGTCCCAGTTGCAGTCGTTTGTTATAAATATGATTTTGCCATGTTAGGCGGCTGTCTAGGTAAATCCCCAAGTATTTGAAATCACTTCTTATTGGCAGTGATGTGTTCTTAAAGGTTACAGCTGGATTGATCCCCTTCCTTAGTGTAAACGTAATGTGTGTTGATTTGGAGCTATTAACTTTGACTCTCCACAGTTTAAACCATATTTCAAGTCTATTTAAGTGACTTTGTAGTATCTGTGAAGCTAGGGTCGGATTCTCGTGGCAAGCCATTAGGACAGTGTCATCAGCATATGTTGCAATTGTTGTACGATCTGAAGTTGGTATATCTGCTGTGAACAGGAGGTACAGTGTGGGTCCAAGGACACTTCCTTGGGGTACGCCAGAGTGGATGGGATGTAGGGTAGTGAGGGCCTCCCCTAGTTTTATCTGATAAGATCTGCCAGTGAGGTATGATTGTAGGAGCATGCAGATTGGATGAGGCAATTGCCTTTTAAGTTTTGATATTAGACCTGTATGCCATACCTTGTCGAAGGCTTAGGAGACATCCAGGAAGGCTGCTGTACAATATTTCTTGTTCTCGAGTGCATCTCTTTCGGTTCTGACTACCCTATGGACCTGTTCGATTGTGCCATGTTGTTGTCGAAATCCGAATTGGTAATGAGGTATTAGGTTTTTTCTGTAATGACAGTGTCTATTCTTTTCAGGAGAAGCCTCTCAAATACTTTGGAGGGTAAAGGCAGAAGGCTAATAGGATGATAGGATGAAGGTTGGGTTGTGTCTTTGTTGGGTTTATGAATTAGAATGATTTGTGCTATCTTCCATTGGGAGGGGAAGTAGCACAATCTTAGGACAGCATTGTATATGTACATTAGTAGCTTTATTGCTTCTTCAGGTAGTTCTTTGAGAATTAGTCCTGTTATCAGGTCGTATCCTTTAGGTTTTTGATTACTTCTTTTAACTTTTCTGGTGGGAAGACACATCTGGTAGGGGTTCATCTGCTATATCTATAATAAATTTCTCTTCGTTCTCTGGAACCTCTCTCTTGTGCGATTGGAAAACTGACTGAAGATGTTCAGCGAAGGTGTTAGCCCTCTCTTCGTCACTTCGAGACCAGGTGCCATCATTTCTTCGTATTGTGTTTTGAGTTTTTTAGACAATTTCCATAACGAGTAGTTCTTTTCTTCAGAGCTAGAAAGATTCTCTAGAAAATAGTTTATTTCTTGTTCTTTGTGTTCCTGTAGGACCTCTTTTAATTGACGGGTTGCTCTGTTGTATTTGGTTTTGTCATCTGGAGCATGGGTGGTCTACCATCTTTTTCTTAATTGTCTTTTCTCGTATATCATGGTTTTTATATAGAGCGGGTATGAGCCCGGTCTCTTAGAGTACCAAAAATAAGTTGATTAATAGCAAGCTGAAAATTTGTTAATAGCTTAACGGTGGCTAGTCGGACAAACTTTGATGTACGGGAACACTGGAACAGAGGAAGTTTTAATTGTGGAAGGTGATTTTAATTGTGAAACTGGTCATCCTGACAAGTTTAAGATTGTGAAAATTTGTAGGTTGTTTTTATGATTATTTAATAGCAAATTTTATATAAAAATGTTTGTCCGACAAAAATCTTGGTCATTTTAACCAGTCTGACATGTTAAACTCGTTTGTCACGTGACAGGAATTATGTTGGTGATAAATAGCAGCCTCATTTTTGCATGAGAGTTTAATGAAAGGGTAACAAATCAATTCGAAGTTCTGTCCGACAAAATCAAAATACATGGGACGTTTTCGTAGTCTGACGTTAGAAACCTGTAACCTGTTCCACAATTAAAACTTCCCCTGTTCCAGTGTTCCCGTACAGTACATCAAAGTTTGTCCGACTAGACACCGTTAAGCTATTAACAAATTTTCAGCTTGCTATTAATCAACTTTTTTTTGGTACGCGGGATCCAGGCCTATAAGAAAGTTAACTGTTTTATTAGATTGTACAACCATATGTAAAAACAAAACTTTGTTGCCGTTTTTAGATAAAAACTAACCATTTATCATTCTAGTTGATAAATCAACGGAAACCGACCTTAAAATAAAATAAAATCATTCAGAGAAATTTTTCATTATCTCCAACAGTTGCGGGGCACTCGACTCATTGTTTTGGTCCAACGATTTGACTGATTCTCGATATGTGGGTGGTCGAATTCTGTGCGACCTTCTGCACTATACGAGAGCATTGGCACCCATCTGTGTTCGGAAAATAGTTAAATCAAGATAAGGGAGGAGAGTGCAATATTATCTCTTTTCGAAATATTGGGACAGGAATCAACCGCAAAGGAATGAGATGCCGACTACATAAAATAAGGGCTTTACTTTTAGATTTTTATATAAAACAGGTCTTTAAGTGAGTGAGATTAGCTGACTAGAAGCGTGTGGAATGCTTTTAATAAAATAGAAGTTTTCCAAAAATATGTTTCACAGGAATACAAAATATTCTTTCAGTTTTCTTTTTTTATTATTCCATTTGATATTAGCTTTGTTCCAACATGAACTTTTGGACGGTCCACGACGATCACCGTCCTGCGCAGTAACATGGAACGTATTATTTCGTTCCCATGGAACCTATATAACGTTAATTCTAGGGGTAAAAAAACTTCAAAAATTGCGTTACGCAATAGTTAAACTCCCATAAGAGTGCGTTACGTAGGGGGGTTAAAAATCGCGTTACGTAATACTGGAACGCTCCATAGTAACGAAGCGGTAATCTGACGGTTCTTGGTCGTGTTGGAACAAACCTATTATTAGTCGCCTGTTCCAACTTTTCTCCATTTTATCAAGGACCGTTCTACACTTCTGCCTTGATTTTCATCCCTTCTTATTATATTTTTCCGTTTTATTCTTTATTCGTTTATTTCCTTATTATTCTAGCAAATATTCGGTTTTTGTCTCACGCTTTTATGTGTTTGGTTCTCAACAGAACTATTGTATGTAACAATTCTTCTTAAAGTACCCTCTCCTCAAAGAACGTTGGCTATTACAACTGCAAACTCTTGTCTGTCTACTGCTGTTCGTATTAGCTGTTCAAAATTTAGCCCTGTCCTGTCCATTGTCGGATGTTTCTTATTAGTAACGATAGTTTCTTCCCTCTTCGTTCTCTCTTTCACTCGATCTTTCCTTTCTCTATTATAATAGATTAGTTTATTTATAAGAAAAGAAAACTACATATTTTTTCCAGTTGTAGACTTTTTTTAGATAAACTTACTACAAGTGTACCTTTTAACCTTAAAAACACAAATATTCTCATTTGAAAACTGTATAATGATTTAAACAATCTTTATTTAAACAATTTAAAAATTTTTGTTATAATAAATAAATTAATTTATTATAACAAAACAAAAGCAACTTTGACATTTAATAATGCGTTAGTTAAATGGCTCTACTCGATTTACTTGGGAACAAAAAAAGTAGGAAGAAAATTGCTCCATGAAAAGCCGAGAAAATGCATTTTTTTAACGTATACCAATTTTGAACTTTGAGATTATATTTTCTCCAACCTAATTTTTGATTGGAATTTTGCCATTTTTGTCAATTTTCACTCGTAATATCGATAGTTTTTATTATAATAATTATATGTTATGAGTATTTTAAAGATAGGAAAATTGGTGTGGAGAAAGAGGACGAAAATAAAAAGGTGATAGTTCGAAATTTATGATCCTATTGTTTATATCTTTGCCGTAAATGCCGGTCAACTTTGACCAGTTGTATCTCAGGAACCACTCATCACAATTAAACGTTTTTTCTTTTTAAAGAAGCGTCCTGCTGCTTGTTTTCCAATACCGTTTTCATGATTTAATTTAATTTAATATTTCGTGAGATATTCTATTTGTTTTTAAGCCAAAAAATTGTTTATAATTTTAAAATATTCCTGAGGCCGCTTAAATAGCCCAATTTTAATTCTGTAAAGAACATTAGATAGGTAGGTACAGTGTCTTTTTATACAAAAATCATAGTTGTTCTTATGTATCATAATTATTGTGGTTATTATCGCGACCGTAAATTTTTAATTAACAATTTAATTGCTGCTAAACTGTTCATTAAATTTCCATTATTTAATCTATACGAAAAGAGCTTTTATATTACCAAGTTATTTAATTATTGATAAAATATTAGTTGAAAATTAAAGATTTTGTTGGAAAAACCCGCATTTTCCAGGGAAAATTTTCGTCGAAGTAAATCGGGAAAAACACGTCTCTATGCAGAATTTAATTAGGGTGAATTTTTATTTGGGTGTTTTTGGTGTAAAGTTAAAATCTTTGGAATTATAGAGCAAAAATTGAAAAAAACAAGATTTTCGGGCGCTATTTTGTTTATAAAAAAAGTAGCACACTACAGTTGAGTCCGCGAGTCTTTACCCGTGCGTTATCATTTAAAGCATACGAAATGAGTCGATGATAAGTCGGAAATTGAAATTTACTAAATGCAACAGCAAGAGACAGTAAGTCAGACAGATCGAAAAACTGAAAAATACACTTATTCAATATTTTTGAAAAATCTATCGAATGGCACCAAACATGACCCCCCACGGAGATGGGGTGGGGGGTTACTTTAAAATCTTAAATAGGAGCCACCATTTTTTATTGCAGATTTGGATTCCTTACGTAAAAATAAGTAATTTTTATTAGAGACATTTTTAGATGGCGGAGATAGATGGCGCTATAATCTAAAAAAACGATTGTTGGAAATGGAAAATTAAATTAAAAATGAAAAGTCCCCACTAAAATGGAAAACTTGACTTAACTTTTTTTGGTTTTAGGATCTACTCTTGTACTCTTCACAACCCAATAGGTCCCCATAACGCTCGAGTGACTGCACATTTAGCATACTTTGATCCCCTACCATAATTTTAGTTTGAAATTAAGTTTATTAGACGATTCGATTTCTAGTTCGGAAATTGTTATCAAAATGCAAAAACATTAAATAGCTTCAAAACATATCAATAATGTTGAAATAGATTCTATCTTTCGATTATTCTCTTTTACTATGATAAACATCAACGAAATAATAATTTTTGAATAATAAGACAAACAAGAGGTTTCTATCTGATCACCGCACCCGCACCCTATCAATTTTCTATGAGCAGTAAACAAACAGACGCGAAACCATGAATTGTGGAATGCATTCCTATTTAATTGATTTTCCCAAAATTCCATGACGGTTCTTGAATAATTGAAAACTTTCAATTAGGGCGTAATTATTCCGAATTGTCACTGATCTCTGTGCATTATCGGGGAACATTGTTGTGGAAAATGTTCAAATTACCATGTGGATGTTTTTATGAATTTTACTGCACGTTAGTTATTTATTAATGAATATAAAAGCAACGTAAATATTATACAGGGTGATAATTTAGAAAATGTTGTAACTAACGTTGATATCTTTATTTTTATAACTAATATGAAAAATCGGAGAAATAATTGAATATTATTTACAATAATGCCCATATGGCCCTCACTTGTTTGGTTTGGAGAACTTGTTAGGTTCAGTTATTATTATTAAAATTTAAAAACTTTTTATCGCAACTTCGTATCATTTCTTTAAATTTCGAACGTCACTTTTGCCAACTAATCCAATTCAATTACCTAGGAGTAGAGATCACTAGTGACAGGAATATAAGAACAGAGACCACAACACAAGCAACAAAAGCGGCAAGAGTAAGTGGTTGCCTCCGAGAAACCATATAAAGAAACAAATATATGACCACGGAAAGCAAAATAAAAGTATACAAGACAACAGTAAGATCTATCCTAACATATGCAGCGGAGACAAGGAAATGAAAGTATTAAGATCAATAGCGGGCATATCATTTAGAGACAGACAAAGCAACAGAAGTATACGAGAACGATGCAAAATTCAAAATATTAACAGGTGGATAAAAACAAGAAAGAAAAACTGGAACGAACATGTAAACCGAATGGAACCAGATAGATTAGCGAACATCTGTAAAAACAACAAGCCGTATAGCAGAAGACCCGTTGGAAGGCCGCCGAAAAGGTGGAAAGACAATGTACAGTCAACAACTGAAACAGAATAAGAGGCAGACAAACAGGAGTAATACTAGTCGCGCGAAGAAGAAGAAGAAGAAGAAGAAAAAGAAGAAGAACATTTTTGCCAACTAGTCCAATCAACAGCCATTTTCTCGTGGAATTTTGAGAACCAAGTTCGATTTTCTTGAAAATTTGGATTTAGGTAGTAATTATAACCTTTGTCAAAATCACCCTATGCCGAACTGCGCTTTTTGCCCTGGGGGTGAAAACAACCCCATCTAGGGGATTAAATTTTTTTAATCAAAATAGCTATGAAAGTCGATAGACTGACGAATTCTGAGTAAATTTCGTTCTATAAATTTTTTTTGCAAAATTGACACTTTCCAAGTTATTTGCGATTGAAACTATGCATTTTTCATTGAAAAAACTCACGTTTTATAACGGTTTTTCATGAATAACTTGAAAAAATTTAATTTTATAGAAAAAATCGTTAAAAATAAAACTGTAGCTAATTAAAAAAAAATAGATTTGCGTCTGAAAGACCTATGTAGACCCAATAACGACTGAGTTATTGCTCTTTAAAGGATGGTTATTTTCGAAGAAAATCGAAATGAAGAACCTTTATTTCAAATAACTCGAATGTGGTGCAATTTTTTGGGAAAACTTAGGAGACATCTTTTAAAACTCATTAAAATACCTTTCAAATAAGCTCTGACAAAAGTTTTTTTCGTAAGAACTGATTGACTTATGACGAAAATAAAGTCGCTCTCTGCTTTTTTCTGCTTGAAATGTAAAAATTAAGCCCTCGTCGTTACAATCCTAATAGAAATGAATAGCTTCCCACTTGAAGTTAACTTTATTTAGGTATAATTGATACGATCCATGTGATTTGACCGGTTTGGAATGCTTAGTTTAGAAAAAATAGTTGATTAAATCGAAAATGACATTTTTTAAATTAAAAAAAGTGCATTTTTCTTAAATAAATCTAAAAGTATTCATAATATGAAAAAAATTTTCTAATAAAATAATTGTAGAAATTCTTTTACTGGAAATTTTGATTTTTTTGTTTTTGTATCATGAATACTTTTAGGTTTATTTAACCCTTAACTACAGACATCCCAATATTAGCACGTAATTACAGATCCCCGGTATTTTTTACCAGTCATTATAAAATAGAGTCAAAATATAAAGTTAATAATAAAAAACAAAAAAAATTTGCTTTATGAGTTTTTATGGAGTCTCTAGATATGGAAAAAATGGTAAAATGAGTGATTTTAATATTATAATACAAGATTTTTGAAGAATAATCTATTAAACCAGAATTTTGGTAACATTTTTGGTCTATTGAAACAAACGGCCATAAATGCTATGAACAAAAATTTAGACTTTTTTTTAACAAATAAACGTAACATAGAATCACAAAGGAAACATAAAATAGCATTTACAAAAATTTTTACATCCATGAGAAATCTGCAAGGGGTAAAATTATCACAGAATTAAATGGCAATTCCATTTTTGCAAAGTGGCCTCAAAATTTTTATCTTCAAATCTAACCTTCATTGAAGGTTGAGGATGACTTCCACAGTCCATTTCTTTACTTTTTTCCTAAATACACAAAAAAATAATATAAACATTTCAGATTTACAAATATAGTACTGATATAAAAATACTTACTTAAAACAGACATCCGGTAATTTTTACCGGTTAAGATTTTGATGTGTGCTAGAAAAGAAAATATTGACAATACACGCTTATTTGACTAGCATTGTTATACAAACTACCCGAGAGGTGGAGAGGTACAGAGACACATGAACTTGTAAGTCGTGAGGTTACCATGAAATCCACATTTTGGGAATGCCCGCCGGTAAAAAATACCGGATCTCTCTAGTTAAGGGTTAGGAAAAATGAATTTTTTTTAAATTATAATGTCATTTTCGTTTTAATCAACTATTTTTTCTAAACTAAGCATTCCAAACCGGTTGAATCACATGGATCGTATCAACTATACCTAAATAAAGTTAATTTCAAGTGGGAAGCTATTCATTTCGATTAGGATTGTAACGACGAGGGTTTAATTTTTACATTTCAAACAGAAAAAAGTAGAGAGCGACTTTATTTTCGTCATAAGTCAGTCAGTTCTTACGCAAAAAACTTTTGTCAGAGCTTATTCGAAAGGTATTTTAATGAGATAAGTTTTCCCAAAAAATTGCACCAGATTCGAGTTATTTGAGACTAAAAGTTCTTCATTTCGATGTTCTTCGAAAATAACCATCCTCTAAAGAGCAATAACTTATTATTGGTTCTACATAGGTCTTTCAAAGCGAATCTATTTGTTTTTTTTTATTAGCTACAATTTCGTTTTTAATGGTTTTTTCTATAAAATTAAATTGTTTTAAGTTATTCATGAAAAACGGTTATAAAACGTGAGTTTTTTCAATGAAAAATACATAATTTCAATCGCAAATAACTTGGAAAGTGTCAATTTTGCAAAAAACTTTTATAGAACTCAAAATTGGCCACTTAATCGATTTCCATGGTTATTTTGATTAAAAAATTTTCATCCCATAGATGGGATGGGTTGTTTTCACCCCCAGGGCAAAAAGCGCATTTCGGCATAGGATAGATTTTGAAGAAGAGTGTCAACAGGGCTTAAATCCAAATTTTCATTAAAATCGGTGTTGATTCTCAAAATTCCACGGTTTTACAGTTTTTCACCGCTGATGAGTGGTCTAAAACGCTAACAAAAAATACTGAATAATGGTAATTCACTAAAGATTAAAATTACAAAAACACGATGTTTATTTTTATGGTGTTTGAATAAATTTTAATTCAACCGACAGGAATTCAACCGACAGGATACCTTTTACTACGATGGTCATAAAAGAATAAAACTTCTAGAAATTCTTATTTATAATACAAACGCCACTACTTAACAGCGAGTGGCACTTCAGCCATCGGTAAATACACAAACAGTATTATTTGTTGTACCTAAAAAGTTCATAAATTATGAATTGGCAGTCACCTGGCGCCTGTTTTTATACATTGACAATGGCCAATGGCCATTCAAGAAAGTGAAGTGTCTAAACACCATCCGGTGGAGCTGAAGTAATAAAACAATGGCAGTGTCGACTGCGGTAGGTTATCAATAAAGATGCTGTAAAAATTATCTATTTTTTAATGTCTCTGTTAAAATAACTAAAAGGTAAATAATATCACAAACTTCTTATTTTTATATACAATCAGGTACAGGATAAACACAATAGGTTAACATTCGGCTACAATTTTGGGCGTGTTTTTTGGTTTTTATTAATTAGTACAATTTTATTAATTTTTGAGCAAACTGCTTCAAGTATCGACAAAAAGAAGAAATAATCTGACTTGAGAATGACAAATGAGATATTGTCGAAACTTCGCCAAGACAAGGTATTTTTAATTGAATTTATGCAACGCAAAGATAAAAACCGATAAAATTATGGATATCATACTCATATATCATGTCATTCATACAGGGTGAGTTTTTAGTGCGATATACATTTGTCGAAAATTCTATTATGGTACAGAACATCCAAAAGTTATTTAGAAAAATTGTAGGCAATGATATTCTCCAGACTTGGTCTGGTGTTTTGTAAAGTCTAAGGGGGGATTAATAATTACGCAGTAAAGCATATAATTTTTTAATAAGGCACTCTGTACATTTTTTCATATTTAGATTTCCCTCATAATCCCTGTTCCTGCAATATACAGTTTTACACTACTATACGGAGTATTAGGGGAAGGGGGGGGGGGTTTATGATGGGGTAGCTAAGGAAAATAACAATTACCACCAATGTCCCATCATACCCCGCACCCAATACCCCATCTTGCCTCAAAAGGTAACTTTGAACAAAAAAAATCACTAATTAAATGTTTAACGTATTCACACAAACAATATGCCATTATCAAAATAAGAATACTAGTAAACAACGATAAAAAAGACATTAATGAGGTGATCATAATTACCTTAAAATAACGATGGTTGTCCTTGCACAAAATTAGATCAACGGATCGCTAAAACAGTTTTCCGTTTGTAAACAAAAAACGCGTGCACTCTCATTCACGGTTTCTCTTGCAGGGACCGTTAGTCGAATGACTCTTCCTATTGAGTTACTGCATGCTATTCACCAACGTGTAGTTTCTTGTTTGTGTGCGGTACCCCGTCTTACCTCGAGACCCCGTCATGCCCCCCATTCCCCTAACCGAGGTATGATCATTTTTATTTACATATTGCTATGATATAAACCTCTTGTATGTAAAGAAGGCTTCTGGTTCTTCTTATACTTGTTGTAGATGTGTCGATCTGTTAATTCCGACGTTGAAGTATTTCTTGAGACGTAGACTGCCATCTCATCTATCTCCCCATCTTTTTGGTGGTCTCCCCGGTGGACGCTTGCCAGCTGGTTTTGGAAGGATGCACTTAGTGTTGCCCAAAATCGGTCTTGGTCTTGCAGTCTTGGTCTTGTTCTTGCGTTTTCGCAAGACCAAGACCAAGACCAAGACCGCCTAATTTTAGCAAGACCAAGACCAAGACTTACCGTGCAAGATTTGAGCAAGAACAAGACTAAGCCTGCGAGACTCTTGCGTCTTGCAGTTAGAACTGAGGGTCGTTTTAGGGAGTATATTAGTTCGACTCTATTCTTAGATACTCTATGAGAAACAAAAAAAAAATTGTAACAAAAATTTTGAAAATTGGACATAAACATACATAGCGAATCAAAATATCCATTTAAAGAACACTTCACACATTTGACACGTAATCAGAAGTCATTATTACAATGTAAAAATAAAATATTTTTTACATACATTCCTTCCAGGCCAGCAGACGACTTCTCTGAAATTAACTGTCCGGGTTATGAGAATGAGAATAGTCGCCTTCTAATCATAACATAAAATTCTTGCTTTGCGACGCCGATAGTAATATCGAATATCGTATTCAAACTTTTTAAAATTAGCTGATAAAAAATATACCTAATAAGTAATTAATTTTGTTCATTATTAGTTTTCCAGGAATTTAAACACACAAATCTTGTCGGTATATAGAATAGTAAGACAATTATGTATTGTTTTTGCTGAATGTGCTATGAGGTCACTCGGTTAAACAAAATTTGCCGAAACAGCGCGTATAATATTTAAAAGTATGATACCGAGAGAAAAGAACAGATTGATAATGCCAGATTTGATAGCCTAACAAAATACCGAAATATTATGACGATATGCACTTCTCCAAAAACGGGTAATTGTTAATGTTTCGAATTTCCTAAACCTGTTGTCCGATAAGTGATTTTTTTAATATTATGTTGTCTTATTTTTATAAATATCGCTGTAATAATATTGTTGCTAGACAAATCAATTACTGTCATTGTACACTGGGTGTAGGTCCCAATCAAACTGTGTTTTTTCTCAGATCACTCTGTGGAATATTCTAGCATTTATAAAATACTGAAATTTAAACGATAGCCTCATATTTTCTTAACATTATGTTTCTTTATTCATTCGCTTATATTGGATAATAAAATACATAATTTCTAATAAACTTTAGTTAGTTAGAACATAGACACGGATCACTTAGATCGTGGGTTACCTGAAATAGCTAGGTAATCCAATTAACTATAAGAATTGTGGCTGATTTTGGCTGTTTTTGCGTTTTGTGTACCACCGAAAATAATGATATGTACCACCAGTGGTACATGCACCACAGATTGAGAACCGCTGGTCTAGATATTTATTAATTTGGCTGGTCTTGACTATGGTTATGATATTCTAGCTTAAAATGTACCTCTCTGTTACGTTGTTCAAAGATATTCAATTCGAGGTGTGCAAGTACATACTTGTGCAAGATCGTGCGCGAATAGCGGAGAAATCTTGCAACTTTCTTAAATAATTCATTGTCAATTGAAATTGTCAAATTGACGTATATTTCATACCTACTGTCATTGAAGAAGAAAAATTATATATTGCTCCAAAATATTGATATGATATGCAATTATTATATAAAGGTAAATTTAATTAATTGTATTTTGCTTGCAGTACTGCATTTCAATAACTAATTTTATTTACTACATACAATTGTTTACGTTTTAATAACATAACCTGAATCTGACTTTTTCTTCTTAATATTTTTTTGGACTGTGGCCTTGATATTTATCCAGTAACCAGGTCTAATATAATTGGGCAATATAATTAAAAGTGCGAATAATGTTGCTGAGCGTAGAAACCAGGTGTCGCTTTGCCGAACTTGCACGGTCCCAGGCAACTGCGAGACTTGCAAGACTCTTGCTGCAAGACCAAGACCAAGACCGGGAGCGCAATACCAAGACCAAGACTCAAGACCAAGACTAGGTGTACTGGCGCAAGACCAAGACCAAGTCTCGCCTTGGTCTTGCATTTAACACTAGATGCACTGATCAAATATACGGGTTTTTAGGTACCTACTTTTGGATCTCTGTGCTTTTTAGCCTTTTTATGTTGTAATGTACTGTACTTAGGCTATTTCCATATAAACACAATATTTATATTATTTAAATTGTGTAATTACTCCTATTTCATAATGGGGACATCCTGTGAATAAACGAAATAATTTATACCATCCATTTGTTCTTGTAGCTGATATAGTACAATTAATGTCACCCAACCAAGTACCATTTTTACTTGTCGTTGTAACTATGTACAAGCTGTTTATTTTAATCTCAAGAAAAAATTAGTCCGTACTGCTTCATAATTCGTGTACTTATCTTGATTGGTGTACAAAGAACCAACAATAGTAATTCGACACACCTTTTGTTTTGTTTATCTAGATCTGTATTTGCATATAAAAAAGTATTTATTTTACTATCGCAGTGACACTAGCACCCACCCAAGTGTTAGCCACTTGGAATTGACGACTGAAGTACTGAAGAACGAGCTGATGCACTCAAGTAGGAGTTCCAGAGAGACGAGGGATCGGGCATGTCGTTTTAAAAAAGATAAGAGCAGTTATGGGAGCATAAAATGTACTTTACATGTTAAAAAATAAATAAAATCTTGCAGGAATCTTGTTTATCAACAAGAATAATACGCGCGTGTGGTCCATTAAGTATTTACTGACTCTACTTGACTGCAAAAATTAAGCAATCGTTTTTTCCTATTATGTAGGTACTATACCTTATTATAGTAGGGGAGGACAGTATGCTAAATTTGCAGTTACTCGAGCTATAGGGTCCTATTGGGTTGTGAAGAGTAGGCCCTAAAACCAAAAAAAGATAAGTTAAGTTTTCCATAAAGTGGGGGACTTTCCATTTTTTAATTTAATTTTCCATTTCCAACAATCGTTTTTTTCGATTATTGCGCCATCTATCTACACTCACCGGCACAAAATTCCGCCACCCAAAATTTTTGATTAAGTTTGACAATTTGTAACTTTATTATTTGTGCTCCGATTTTCAAGATTCTTGTAGGTACATGTATTGATATCATTTGGTATTATTCCGGTAACAAAAAATTTTGCTTGCATGGTATTATACAGGGGTGAATGAAAGCGTTGTATTTTCTCCTAACTTCTGTGGAAAAATGGAATATCTGATTTGGTTTCATAGTCCCGTCATATTATGCCGGAGGCGCCACTAAAATTTTGTTATCTCTTTTCTTGTAAGAGCTGTACAATTTTTTGTAAATAAAAACACTGATTGACTCATAAAATAGACGTTGGATTGATAAGATTAGAATGGCCCGCATGCACCCCAGATCTCAATCCTATTGAGCATTTATGGGATGAATTAAAAAAAGATATTTGCCGTCATCCTAGGCCACCAGGAAATATGGTACCGTTATGACCCTGGTAGAGGTATATCGGGCTATTCCCCAGGCAAGGATAACACATCTTTATTCGATGCTAAACAGATTGCGAGAAGTCGTTGCTGCAAGAGGTGGTCGTACCAGAGACATGTAAAGAGGATAGACTTGGCTAGGGCTATGCCACTCAATGTATCGGGGTGTAACGCCGACATAGGATATAATTTTTAGCAATAATTTTAAAATATGGCTACGGATACGGATTTTGTTTTCTTTGACAAAGCAATAAACGTCAACTTCAGCCATGTTCAGACATGGTCAAAAGCAAACGACAAAGTTATGTCAATTATGCGCTACAAATTTTTCTTTAGGTACTTAAACATTAATTTATAGAATATATCTTAACAAACACAATTACCAACGTAGACATATAGGTAGTTCAAATAATCTATTAGTGAAGCAGTCATTTATGAGATCAATAAATTGATGCTACTGAATAAAACATTTTCCCCCATTGGTTTTATGTATTCTCTCATCTGTTTTATTATACATTACCGAAAGTCACTCAAAAGTCAATTGGTATTTTAATAAATATTTCAGTAATGTATTTAATAGATAATGTGGAATTGTGTTAGATGGTAAAACGTAGTGGTATATAAAAGTGATGTTACTCTATAATACACTGTAAAGGTAGAATTCCGCACTAAGCGACCGAGACAGGAGACCGCGACAGGCGACAAATAGACGAGGTCTCCCCACAGCTGCTCTCAATGCAATTATATCAGGGTAGTTCTGCAGCCCGCGACCAACTATCGTTTATCGCGACCTATCTGTCGCCTGTCGCGGTCTCCTGTCTCGGTCGCTTGGTGCGGAATTCTACCTTAAGGAGGGGGTATGGTTTGAAATCAACATATCAAGCACATTTTTGTGAATTCTTTTCGAAACTATGGTAGAATTATTTTATTTTTAAATTAAACAAACACATTAAGTACAATTCAAAGAATATTTAAGAAAAAATTCAATCCAAAATATTGAAAAATAAGCCATTGGCGACAAATTTTGGCAGGCAGCTCAAAAAAAAATGGATTTTGCGGTGGACATCAGAACTCATCACTGGATTATACGAAACAAAAAATTCAAAAAGATTTTATTAGGTTATGAGTTTTACGAGGTAACAACGTCGAGTTTTTTTTATTTTTAATGATTTTTGAATTTTTGGTATCACTCAAAAGTCAAAAATACGAAATTTTTGATAAAAATTTTGTGAAAACCAACAGATTTAATATTGTTGAACAAAAAATAAGCACAAAACGAAAAATATCTCGACGTTGTTACCTCACGAAATGTATAAAGAAAAT
Organism: Diabrotica virgifera virgifera; assembly: GCF_917563875.1. Lineage (NCBI taxonomy): Eukaryota > Metazoa > Arthropoda > Insecta > Coleoptera > Chrysomelidae > Diabrotica > Diabrotica virgifera. The sequence goes on from NC_065449.1 coordinate 16,467,305, forward strand.
CTGTGCAAAATATCAGGTAGATCGGCCGAGTAGTTTTTCAGTTACAATGTCCACCGCATTTGAAAAAGCAGTTTTGAGAAAAATGCGTTTAAAGTTTTGACAACTGCATCTTCATCTTTTTATTTGTCTGCCAAATCGTAAAGTGATGAACATTGGAATATGTTTTTTAAATTGGGGAGTAATCTACAAAAGAGAAGGCGAACAGTTGTTTAACGTTTCTCACTACGCTCCGGCGTGCTGGCGCGAAGCCGCGGCAAAGCGAGTCGAAGGTAGGGATATTCAACACCCTGTATCTCTGGTAATTTTACTCCGATTATTTTGAAATTTTCAGAGAGTATTCTTGAAAGTATGCACTTTTATTTGAAATAATAAAAAAATTTAAATATTTCAAACCATACTGTAAGAGTGTACTGTAAAGACAGGTACAGCACGACCAGATTCACTTTGTATTTGAGATTTGGATGCGCACTGTTATTGACGTTTGATTTTCCATATTTTCTGAATTTTATTTTGATATTTGGAAAAATCGAACGTCAACACCAGTTCGCATCCAACTCTCAAATACAAAGTAAAACTGGTTGTGCTGTATATTTAAAGTATTCTACTTGCAAAGCCTCATACATCGGAAACATCTGAATGAATTTATCAAAAAGTTTTATCTATTTTCTTTTTCTCTTTGCCAACGTAAACTGGTAAAAAGTGTTGGAATTTAATATTCAACTATAAATTATTATTTTTGTTAGCGTTAGAATAAACACATGAAAGTCTTCAAGGGGCGGGCCACTTCTCCGAACCATTAGGTCGATGCCAGTGTTGCCAACCGCATTTCTCTAGATTATCCGATGTTCACTCGAAAAAGATCCGATTTCTCACCAAAAGATACGCTCATAGGCGTAACCAGGGGGGTTTGGGGGTTATAGCCCCCCTTTTGGATGTACTTTGAGCTCTCCGTACCACCCAGAGGGGCGCGACCCAAAATAGTGACAACTCTACCTCATCAATAACAGTCTACGAGAAGTGCAGTGTAAATTGAAGATGGAATTACACAAAAAATTTGTATGTCTTTGTACTCACTTTATAATGCTCAAAAAATTACAGGCATATTTTTTTATACTTCTCGTTTCAAAGTTGCGATTTTGGGGGGCGACCCCTCCCAGAGACCATCCAGTAGTTGTAACCTCCTCCTCCCTTAGGATTAGGATCCTCCTGGTTTCTTTTATCTTTTTTATATTGAATACATTACTGAAAACCCTTTCTACACTAGCGTTTGAAAATGGTAGAACAAATAGCAATGAATATACTTCTTTAAATTAGAAAACAAATATATATTAGCTTCACTTTCTAATTTTACCATTTATCCATTATAAAAAAGTATTTTCACAAGCCAAAACTTATTTTAACACACGTTTACTTAAGCATTGCACCACATAAAATAAAAATAAAACTAAATCGTGCAGTGGCTATCAAAGACTAAAAACCCATAAATAAAATCGGACGGCAGAATCCCTGTTTTTGAAATTTGAGTTGGATAAGTATGCTTTAAGTGAAAACATTTGTACATTGTGCATTCAAATTCTAAACAAAATAATTCGCACAGATCCCTTTTGCCCCTTCTTATCTTAGATGAAAAGGTCTTAGATCATAGACCATGAAAAGTATCAGATGTCGCTAACATTCATCCAATATATAGGCTGTTTATAGAAATTTGGGTGGAACTAAAGAAAATTAATGTGTTGATGGGAATATATGAATGAGAAGCGGATTTTTTTCGGAGAAGTTTATTTTTGTTATTTGTCTGTTGTAGTAGATTGGTAGATACACTGAAAAATATACGCAAATATCCGATTTATTTAAAGATACGAAGAAGATACGACAACTCTCAAAAAGATACGCAAATCGTATAATTATACGCCGATTGGCAACACTGGTCGATGCACGCTTACCTAAAATTGCATAAAAGTGTCATGTTACATATGGATGTGAGAATGGTGTATGGTGTTACTTCTGTGTTTGATATTTAGTCTGTAAGAATATTTGGTAGAGGAAACACCTCTCTTAATTTCTTTGTATTATATTGTAATAATTCGGTTCGCTTAAAATAAAAATAGTTTTTATCTTTTATTTGCACCTTTTATTATCTTATATTTCTCATAAAAAGCACCGCACCACATTCCATGTGATCCCAGTTTTAACTGTAGTAGATTAATTTATAATGCTAATAGCAATTTATGCAGCTAAGAACAACATTACATAAAGTAAACAAGTAAAAGGTGTAAATACAAGAGAAAACTCATACGAACACAAAATTAAGAAATATGTGAAGAAGTAGGTAAATGCGGGCAATTTATCGTAACAATAAATCGCTACGATTTATCGATTTGTTTATTTCGGTACATCGCAGCGAAAAATTGCTGCAATAAAGAAAAATCGCGAAAAATTGAAACAACTCGATCGATATCGATAAATTACTCGGATTTATCGCAGCATTTAAACCCTGTCTAGGACAAAAAAATCTGTCTCTACTTCTGTAAGGCAGGGTTTAGATGCAGTGATAAATCCGAGAAATTGATCGATATCGAACGAGTTCTTTCAATTTATCGTCGTGTGTAAACGATTTACTTACAAATTAAAGCAGTCAGGTATAGGGAATGCTCAAGAAATAAAAAAGTACCAGAAAATATCATTTCATTACAATACTAAAATACAGGGTTCAATTTAAAACGATGAGTACGTATTTTCGGCTGCAATGCTATTCAAATGGGAATTCATTTTTTTCGAATCATGAAAAAACTAGAGTTTCACGATACGATACAATATCGATACTTTTTAAGTATTGAGTATTGTATTGGTTATGCCAATGAAGTATCGTATTGAGTATCGATATCGGCAATACTTTCTTATAAAAATATCGTATTGATATTGATTTCGATACGATATCGATACAATACTCGATAAAATATCGACATAAAAAGTATTATTAAATATAATAATATTTTGCCAATCTTTTGCCAAGCATGCCCACTTTTGCATGCTTGGCAAATGGACATTCTAAAAATATTACGAAGATTTCTTATAACTTATAGATTCTTATAAAAATTGAATATGGCTGAATGCTTCTTTGACAGTCGACTAATACTTACTATAATTCTGTATTGTTTAAAAACTACTTTTGAAAAGATAGGGAAATCCCCGGAGATTCGGAATAAATCGAAATTCAGTATTTGTTGAAAATTATTTTTGCGTCATCATCACTCACTTCCATAATATTGCCACAAATGCCACATGATATAAACAGTGTAATCATTACAATCATTTACTCACTCTCAAGAGTTTCAAGTTCAAGTTCTCAAGTGTCAAATATTATAACAGCTGAAGCTTGGGTTGCAGATCACTTATACTTTTACGTAAATAATTATGATCTAAATACCTATTGCACAAAATATACTCAAACAACTGTAGCGTTTTATTTTTTTTTTCGATATCGATATTTTCAATAATATCGAGATAAGCGTATCGTATCGACATTAATATTGCTAAGGTATGTATTGTATCGGTATCGCATTGATTTTCGATACGATATCAATACAATATCGATATTTTCATCGAATATCGTGAAGCTCTAGAAAAAACTAATAAGTATTTTTGAAAAATTTAAACGCAGAATGAAAGATTACGTTATTAGCGAGGGCTGAAAGTCCCTCAGAACTTCTATAATGTTTATTTTCATAAGTTACAGGGGTGAAAAACTAAGAGAAAATTTACTGTGATTTTTAATTTCAAATATCTCATTTAAAATAAACTTTTTATTTATTCTAAGGAACTTTTGGCACTCTCTAATAATTTAGTCTTTAATTCTGCGTTCAAATTTTTAAAAAATATTTATTGGTTTTTTCAGGATTCGAAAAAAATGAACACAATGCCCGTGGTAATATTTTCCAAATCTATCTTTGTCTTACAACGCACTCAGTCGAATAGAATATTGTCAGCATATTGTCAGTCAGACAGTGACAATCAGTGACAATTTTAAATATTTGACATGGCATCGGGAATATTTTGAGTTGTTGATTAAATAATATTGATATACCTATAGTGTATTTGATAAATAATTGATTTAAGACGTGAACTTAAAAGTTATTTATTGTGTACTATTTGTGGAAGATCCAAGCAGAGAATACATCAGGATAATATATTCTGTGATCCAAGTATTTTGTTGTTAAAGATGTTCAAATTTGTAAGCGTTCCATAGTAACAATATATTATTAAAAAATCACTTTAACACTTTTCCTCTTTTCTCGATTAAGTATTAGTTTTTGTTGTACATATAAATTATTACAATCACTGCAAATTATAATTTGCAATTATACAAATAACAGTTATCCAAGAACATTCAAAAGCCATCTCTTTAAAGTTAATGATGACATTTTCAAGTAGAATGACATTCTAGTAATGTTTACATATCCATACCAGTGTGAATTTTACTACACGTAATTTGCCGCGTAAAGATATTTGCGAATTATGTACCGCAGAAAATACTCATTCCGAGTTTCGACACACCCTGCATACTACAATTAAACATTTAGCTATTCTAATAATTTTTAAAAAGAGTAGACTATATTAAAAATCATTTGCACATAAAGAGAGTTTTTAATGTCAAACTACTACAATTCTACAGGGTGTGAAAATTGCTACGAAATTAATAAAAAAACGTAATTATCTTTTAAACTACCTTGTATAACATTACCAAACCTCATATTTTGAGAAAGAGAACATCAAGGAGAATCCAAAAATGTAAAAATATATAGGGTGTCCCATTAAAAAAACGAAGTTATAAGCAACTTCCGGTATATCTCGAAGTAGCAAATAGATGCAAATATTTTCATTAAATAGATCACTCTTCAAAACCCCTTCATTCCAATTTTCATGATTCTGTTGCCTTTGGTTCTCGAGATATTTCTAATAGGCGGTTTATCTGCCTCACCCTGTATATTGGCCTACTGATCCTAACAAAATTCTAGACCTAATTGATTTAATTTAATTATTGGGAAAATCTTAAAACAATTTCCTAGAAAAGCCATAGTAAAGCTGATGTATCTATTCACATTCATATCCGTGCATCTTTGAGTACAGTACTGATTTATTCTATAACGATAAATATTTAAATTCGTTAAGCCTCCATTGAATTGTCTCCTAATTTTTAATTACTGTCAAGTACATGCTTACATAACGCGAAATGTTAACTTAATTAGTGATAATTTTATAAAAACTAGAGCTTTTACAAAATCCACCCTCATCGCCAGACTCAAAATCATAATTCCAAATGTACACATCAACATGTTTTAATTTTTTGATGAAATTTTAAAATTAATTTTATAGTTGAGGAATTAGCGCCGACTTTAGAGAGAGAGAGAGAGACTGAAAAAGAGAGAAAAAAGCCGCTGTACTTAAAAAATAAACATCATAAAATATAATTACTGAGAATTTCGTGAAGCGCCACGGTGCATCGCGCTATGCAGCCTTCAATTAAAAACAACAATGGAGTCTCCGAAACATTTTAATCAGGAAGTGGCTGTATGCACAGCACGGCATACAGAAGAATTTCACCAGTTTATTCGGGTTTGCAGGTTTGATACTGGCATATCATACTAATACGTTAACATGTCACTTTGATTCTGTTTATCATGGTTAATTGTGTAAATAACATCAACAAAATTATGAAGTGAAAGATTTTCCTCACTGACTTGATTTTTTCTATGATTTTACGGCTGCCAGTGTAAATTGTGGTTTTGGTATTTATATAACTTGAGAAGGCGTACGACACAGTTCCTAGACAAGAGCTATGGAGATGTATGAGAGGCAAGGCTCGTCAACGATGTGCATGAGGAAGAGTACATCATACAACTTAGACTTGGACTTGTGCAGCAGGAAGAATAATCAATATTCAGTTCGAAAACACCACACTCGCCTACAATAAAACAATACATCCTTGAATGATAGGGTTCTGTCAAGGAACATCTGATAAAAACAGCGGAAAAACTTAAATCCAGAAACAACATAATCCAGAAGCTGTGCGGCATAACATGGGGAGCATCGGCTTCCACCTTGCGATCATCTGCCCTGGGTCTAGTCTTCTCAACTGAGGAATACTGCTCTTTAGCATGACTTAACAGCCCACATATACACAAAGTAGATGCCCAAACTACGACGCATACACGCACTCACTAGTGAGTACAGAAAGATAGTAGATAACGAGAACCTGCCAATCCATCAAGATATTGATGCCGCCAACGGTAACCGTCTACGCTCCAGACGACCACCAATAAAAACAGCAAAGGTTGCTGTGGAAAATGAGTTCAATTTAACGACAACATGGACTCGAGAATGGATGGAACAACTTAGGAAACACCTTGGAAAATAGCAACTTACCCTGCATCACACAAAAACCACCAGGCTTTGACTTACCACGCAACACATGGTCTATGCTGAACCGAATCAGAATCCAACACGGCAGATGTGGTTACATGATGCACAAATGGGGTAAACGACCATCTCCACTCTGTGACTGTGGATAACCAAAAACCATCTGTCACATCACAGACCAGTGTCCCACAAGATCATATCATGGCAGGTCAGAAGATTTCCTGATGGCGACTCCAGAGTCGATAGACTATGTTAATGAGTTAGATGTACGTTTGTGAACCTATGTATTGTCTTATACAAAATATATGTAAATATAAATGTGTCAAGTGCCATACGCTAAATAAAATATTGGACTTGTGATGAATTGACCAAAAGTTTTCCAATAATGGTTGGTTTGCATAAATCAATCAATCAATCAATATTCTAAGTTCATCTGACTTTTACAAGTATTGAAATGCGTCAAATACAATCTATGAGTAAAAACTATAACTATCATAAAGGATCCTCACTGAGTCTATACCTGCTTAATCTTGTTGTGAATGATCAGATAACATAAGGGAAGAGGCTATTTGGTCAATGCTCTTTGCTGATGATATCGTGTAAGTAGAGGAGAGCAAATAAATGTTGGAGAACTTAGAGGGTATGAAAAGGGCTATTGACCAGACAGGAAAATCCACTATAAATGCTCTAAATTCCCTTGTTGGAAACATTGAAAACACAAAAGTGGTAAAAGAAATAGCTTTTTGCGCTTTCATTGACATAGAGGAAGCATTCGATAATATGAATGAAATATGAATCCATAAAAAGAGCACTAGTAAAGAGAAGCATTGAAGCCTCACTAATACAATGGATTCAGTCCATGCTAAAATCCAGAATCATCACAGCTAGTATTGGGGGAGAGTCTGTAACTGTGACAGCAGTAAAGGGGTGTCCTTAAGGGGGAGTACTAACGCCCCTGCAGTGGTCTCTAGTCGTGGATGACCTCCTTACTAAGTTGCATTATTCTGGTTTTACAACTCAAGGGTACGCAGATGACCTAGTTGCTACAATTAGGGGTAAGCCTGACCAGACTATATCTAGTCTCATGCAAACTGCTCTAAACGAAATCAAAAATGGTGTTCGACGGAGGGCTTAAATGTCAATCCTAGCAAAACGACTCTGATACCGTTCACAAGGAGACGTAAATACAATTTACAGGCTCCAATTATGAATGGCATCACATTAGACTATTCCAGAGAAGTAAAATATCTGGGGATAACCCTAGATCAAAAACTCACCTGGAATAGTCATATTGAACAAATCTTATCCAGAGCCTTGGTGGCAAGTTGGACCTGCCGCAAGACATTTGGAAAGACTTGGGGCCTAAAACCGAAAATAACTCTCTGGACATATAAAACGATTATTAGGCCGATGATCACATACGCATCACTAGTGGCCAAAAACACAACAACAGCTAACGCCAAGCTGCAAAAAGTGCAGCGGCTAGCTTGTCTGAGAATCACAGGAGCAATGTAATCATGCCTCACGGCAGCCTTAGAGGCGATGCTGAACCTTCCTCTCCTGAAGTTCTACATAAGGAGGGAGGCAGTAACCAACGCCTTAAAGCTGCGACAGACACAAATAATGAAACCTGGCGATCTAGTGGGCCATCTTAAAATCTCGGAAGAAATTCCTTTGAATTCTAAGGATAAGCCGACAGACGTCATGCCAGTCAAATTCGACTTCGAAACACTATTTGAAGTGGTCATAAAAAACCACCAAATGGATGAAACAGTTGAACCGAAACTGGAGGAAGGTTCGCTCGTATGGTATACGGATGGATCTAAGATAGATGAAAGGGCAGGAGTGGGAGTTACTGGGCCGAATTTCAGGTTATCCAAATCTCTTGGAAACGCCCCAATTATCTTTCGAAAGGTAACGCAAAATAGCAGCAAGTAGAAAAGAAAAGTTCAAAGTAAGAGATAAAGGAAATACGAATTGGAAACCACTGAATCCAATAAACCGAGGAAAACCTAGGAACAAATGGTGGGACCAGATAGAGAAGACAAAAAATATAATCAAAATACCATAATAAAAGGGGAAAGTTAGAAACAGAAAGGGTTGGAAACGCGTAAACAATCCTGTTTAGTCACATGAAAAATTGTGAACAATAAATAAATTAAAGAGACCCAGTCTACTTTAAAGCAAATTGCCATAATCTAACAAGATTGAACGACTGTGGAAATCATAAATACTCAGAAGGATTAAACTATACTAATTTTACAATCAAGATGCAGTAGAAATAAACAAACCAAGACACGTTAAATTCTAGGAGCACTCCCGAGTCATAATTTACAATGTTTAAACTTTGAAAATCATGATTTGAAATTTACAATGTATATACATTGTAAATTATGATTAGGAATTCCTCCTAGTAGCATTTAACGTGTATTGTTTTGTTTATTTCTACTGCATCTTGATTGTAAATTTAGTATAGAAACATAACATAACAAATAATTTTAACGTCATTCTTATTAGACAACCCCGATGACATTAATATTTAAAAAAAATGGTTTTAAAACTTTTTACAAAATGGGAAATCTGAAAGTCTTCAGAATGTCCTAAAATGCAAAAAAATATTCGAACATTAATGTTTGGAAGACCTTTTGGCGCATTAATAGATTCAATATGTCAACAAATGTATAGAATACTAACAGAAAAGGATGAGTCAACGGATTTTTTACGAAATCAGACGTTCATCGTGCGGGCGCTTAGACACTCCCATAACGAAGAGAAAGGCCCTATTCAAGGGCCAGCCAGCCCAGCAGCATCCTCCGATGAATAGAACCTTGTCTTATATCGAGTTAGACTTCATTTTCGTTAGGCAAATTAAGAAGTTTTATAACTAGGAGTTCGAAAAAGAAAAAAGACTCGGACGTAATGAAGTTATACGATCGCCGACCCGGTTTTCGTGGAAAATTCGTGGAAATCTTTTCGTGTTGTCGAAGATTGGCTCCTGGGATTCCGAGGTGTTGGGAAGTTTTTGATTACGAGTTTGAAGTTGAATATTGTCTACTGCATTGATTGTAGTGCGCTCTGAGAAAATCCCTCAACGAATATGGCTTTTCGGATATTTCTTTTCGGATGTAATAGCATAAGCGATGGAAAAAAGATTGCTTTTTCGAGCGGTTATTGGCTGATTTAAGGTTAAACTGCGTCAGTTATAATACACAAGATATGTTCGAGAGTTTTGGTTGGAGTCTATTTATTTTTCTGTTTGTTTATGAGAATTTCTTATTCGCAATCATCTACCGCTAGTGGCAGGGGCGGCCCGTCGGGGTAGGCAAGGTAGGCGCCGCCTACCCTCTTCAAATGTAGTACAATAATATAAATTATTAATATAAATTACTTATTTCAAAATTGTAATTTATAAATTTTGGCACAATATCTACAATAAAATAGCAAAAATTATCCAAATTATTTTTAAAAATATCCAAAAAATTTTCTCCGTAGTTATAATTATTGTACGCTCCTTGTAGTATCAGTAGTACTGTATAGATTCTATATTCTCCTTGGTCAGGCACTCGGGAACGTAGCCTGAAATAGAACGACGCCAACACCGAATTGACGTGCGATCTCTCTCTGTTTACGCGAGCAGCCCTGCTGCAGGTCTGCTCGTAGCGACCGTATTCTACGATTTTGAACGGGCGGATAGGCACAGAGTCTTATAGCCGGACCTACAAAATTTTATCAGTTGCTTCTCTTGTGTCTTGTGAAACTGTTTTAAAATAATTGTTTTTTGATTTTGGCTGTTATTAGTAGGTTAAGTATTGAATAAAACTAGGTAGGACAATTTAAATTTGTTTATGAAAACTGAATAATGTGTTATTAGATTATATAGATAATTAAAAATTTAAAGCGAGGTTAATTGTTAACTTATCAATTTATTCGAATAGTAAATTATTATTTGATACATAAATAAAATAAGTAATATTTGACGTTGTTGAAACGTAGGTGTGTTAGTTTTATTGGTGGAAAAATTTAGTCATCGAATATGAATATTTTAAACGATGTAATATGCAGTTTGATCGAGACGCCTTTTTCAAAGCGCCAAAATAAAGAAAGATTAGTAATTATTTCAATGGGCCGGCCTTTACAAAATTTAACAATTTTATCCACAGATAAGACAAAAGACAATCAACCATTTTCGAGATCGTTTAAAACAATATGGTATGAAAATCAGAAATGGCTAAGCGGAAGTTATTTTAAAAATTCACTTTTCTGTTGGCCTTGTCTGTTGCTCTCAAATTTGAAGCAAAATGTTTGGGTGAGTCAGGGATATTCAGATTAGAAAAATTTATCAGCTAGTGTAAAAATACATGAATCTTCGAAAGAACATTTAAACAATTGCTTAGATTTAAAACGGTTAGAAAAAAATAAACAAACTACTGACAGTGCTTTCGCTGGACATATTTCTCTATCTAATAAGATATATAATGAAGAAGTTGAAAAAGATTGAAGAAGTTGAAGAAGTTGATGTTACAATTCTTTTAGCAAAACAAGAACTTACATTTCGCGGTCGTGATGAGAGCCATAATTCTTCAAACATGGGTAATTTTAAAGAAATTTTTAATTTAGTAGTTAAACGCGATCAGAAAATCCAGGATCATGTTAAAAAATAGAAGGGGTGTTCACGGGTTTTGTCAAAAACAATACAAAATGATTTAATAGATTGTCTTGCCGATTACGTAAAAAATGAAATTTCAACAGAAATTAATGAAAGTCAATTTTTTTCTATACTAGCTGACGATACTACTGGTATAACCGAAAAATCACAGTGTACTTTAACAATCCGTTTTGTTAACAAAGTTGGTCAGGTAACAGAAAGATTTTTAGGGTTTTTTGATGTTAGCGAGAATAGATCTGCAGACGCTCTATATAGTTTAATTTCAAACGTGCTTGAGCCATATGATTACAAAAATAAATTAATTGCTCAATTTTACGATGGTGCAAGTGTAATGGATTGGAAAGTGTAAAGTTAAACGGATTACAATCAAAAATTAAAGTAGATGCTCCAAAAGCAATTTTTACACATTGTTGCGCTCATAGATTACATTTAGTATTGCAAGACGGCTCAAAATGTATTACAAACTGTAGGATATTTTTTGTCGCCTACCCGAAGTATATGTGTAGCCTACCCGCATACTGAGGTCACGAGCCGCCACTGGCTACCCAACTGATAATTGAAAAATTATTTGTATGAAACATTTTATTCAGAAATCCTTTATCATCATATTTATACAGAAATTATTCATAACTCATGTAATTTTAACCTTCATGTAATTCTAGAGATTGTGAAGGAAAACGGGACTTGGGGGTGTATTCTGTAACACATCCGCTAAATTTTAGAGGCCTCTAAAATTTTAGCGCCCGTTAAAAATATTTTGGTATTCTGTAAATCATACATCAATTAAAAACATAACCTAAACCATTAAAACTCCCTCTAAATAAAAATATTTTAGAGGATGTCAAAACGTACCCGCTAAATTTTTAGCAGTCCGTTAAATGTGGTTTAATTATTTTTGTTGGGTTATGTTTGTATGAATAGTAGTTTATTCTTGTATTATAGGCACTGGAGATAAATGTTTAAAAATGGCAAATGGCTTTCTATAATGTATTTGGTGAAGAAGTACTTAATAAATAATAATGAAAGGTAAGTCTCATTTTACTTTACAATCGACACAGTACACAGTACACCTATAAGCAACAAAATTCAAATTTTTGTTTCTTTTTGTAGAGCTGATTTTAGATTACAACAAAAACAAAAAGTAATTGACCTGAAAGTAACTACAATTACCATTTTTCAAAGGAAGTAGGTACCTATCTACCTAGAAATGTGATTGAAAAAGTGGTGGAAGTCAAAGATGTTTGTCAAAGCAATTAAATCCTATTAATGCAGGTAAAATTATTTAAAGTTATTGTGGAACATTACAAAACGTACCAAATGTTTATTGTTTATAAAGGTGAAGTTTCAGAAGGTTTATAACCAGATACAGATTAATAAGATGACATGACCGTTATTGAAAATAGACCATTTGACCAAAATTAGTGTCGAAGGGGAGAAGAAATAAGATATGCAATTTTTCAGCAATATATTAATGTAGCTATAACTTTATAAATAAAAATGTTTAATTGGAAAATATGAGTTTTACTAAAAAATAATTAAATCCAAAATCCAATAAATATTATTTTCTAGGAAACTGTCAATTTCTTCTTCTTAAGGTTTTTGGCCTCTGACATTCAGTTTTCGGTCAATTTCTAGGTTAAAAGTAGTTCAAAAACGATCAACGTGCAACGTTGCCGTATTTGTTCCAAAACCTTTTAGAGGATTCCTCTAAAAAAATATTAATTTAGCGGTCCTCTATAATATGTGTTTACAGAATGTCAATCTAACCCAAAAGTTTTAGAGGACCGTTAAAAGTTAAATTTTAGAGGCCTCTTAAATTTAACGGAAATGTTACAGAATACACCCCTTGGTCTGTCATTAACTTTTGGAGGTGACTTCCGGCTAATAACAGAACGGCAAAAATTAAAGATATAGGCTGTAGAAAAGACATATCTTAGAAGAGTCAATGGCGTATCTAAGATGAACAAAATACGAAACACCAAGATCAGGGAAGACCTATAGAGGGAAGGGATACAAGCATTTATTGAAAAATGACAAGGAAGTTGGTGAGGTCATTTACAAAGAATAAAAGATACAAGACCAGTAAAAAAATTGTGGCATGCTAACATAAAAAAAAGAAACGGAAACAGGAAGACCACGACTAACGTGTGATAAAGCACTTGAAAGTATCTCAGAAAGGGGAGAAAAACATGGACGTAAGCAAGAACTTTTGTCAAGAAACAAGCATCAATAGAAAATAAAGTGCACCCCCGTTAAGATAGGCAAAACGCCGTCACTCCCAGAATTCAATTTTTTTTTCATGTTTTACGTTCTGTGTGGTTAAAAGAAACAACGCAATTTTAGCACACCGCTCCTTCGGTAGGTTCCGATTGTCCCCCTTTTTCGGTAGGTTACAATCAATTTAAAAATTTCAAAAAATGTTACACGTACTGCTGAGACTTTTATAAAACTTGTCTATTTTTGCAGACACGCAGGTTGATTGTGCACAACCTAAAAATGAAAAAAAAATACAGGATCCTTTGTAAAAGGTATACTTGAAAGACCTCAATAAGGGTTACATCACAAAACAAAACGTTTTCGGATTAATAGGTATCCCATCATCAGTGTTCAGCCAATAGCATGCATGCGTGAGCCACCAAAAAGTTATGGGTAAGAACCATTTAAAAGTTTCAAGATCTTAAATGTTACTACATATTTTTAATAAAACAGATGGATGTTGCAAATATTCCTGGATATAACCCACGGCAACACAGGACTCTAACCCACGTGGATGTGATATGCAAGGAATGAATATGCAAGGTTCAATCCTTGCATATCACATCCGCGTGGGTTAGAGTCCTGTGTTGCCCTGGGTTATATCCAGGAATATTTGCAACATCCTTCTGTTTTATTAAAAATATGTAGTATCATTTAAGATCTTGAAACTTTTAAAGGGTTCTTACCCATAACTTTTTGGTGGCTCACGCATGCATGCTATTGGCTTAACACTGATGATGGATTACCTATTGATCCGAAAACGTTTTGTTTTGTGATGTAACCTTTATTGGGGTCTTTCAAATATACCTTTTACAAAGGATCTTGTATTTTTGGTGATTTATGGTATACAGCCAGCTAGAGGAATTTTATTTTCCTCGTGGATTTTTAACCTAAAAATGGATTTTTTTTTGCGAAAAAAGCGAATAACTTTTTTTAGAGATGGCTGCAGGTAATTTTTTATTTTGTGTATTTTATCAAAAATATATTTTCGATTTTTTTCAGATTTTTCGTAAGCTGCGCCACCTTTAAAACCACGAAAAACTGTTTTTAGGGGTTTGGGGGACTTTCTCCATTTTATAGATTTCAAAATCAAGGTTTTCGTCTATGTTATATGTAATTTGAAGTAAATAATATGTCCTTTAGAATATTCAAGAAATGGGCGATACCTGCATAAGCCCCCAAAAAATACGTTTTTCAGGGTTTTTGTATTTTTGAGAGTTTAAAAAAACATGGTTTTTTTGGAGTTAAAAGGTATTTCGCTCAATTTTTAAATGTCATAAAATACTCATTTACCTACTTCAAATTATATATTATAACCTATAAAAAAACTTTTGAATTGATTTACTGTTAAGTCTATAAAAAGGGGAAAACTACAAAAACCTCTAAAAATCAGTGTTTCGGGTTTCTGAAGGTCTTACGGGAAAATCTGAATAAAAATCAAAAATATATTTTACGATAAAATACACAAAACAAAAAAACAAATAAATCTACAGCCGTCTCAAAAAAGGTTATCCGCTTTTTTCGGTTCTATAAAAAATACACAAGTTTTGTAAGCCTTCAAGTATTATGCGTGTGAATTTTTTGATATTTTTAAATTTATTGCAACCCACCAAAAAAATACCGTTTTTTGGGTAGAGCGAGGGGGTGGTAGATGGGCTAATATTACGCTGACTCTAATTTTTTAAACAGATAATGAAAAAAATTAAAATCTGCGATTACCTAAGGGCATTTTGCCTATCTTAACGGGATTACTTGGTATTTGGTATGTTTTCAATGAATCACATTGTATTATAATGAATGGTCACATGGGGCGTTGACAACATCAAACTTATTATGAAAGGAATACTTTCTAAACTGAACACTTTAAATATTTCATTCAACAATGAACCGTTGCATATTAATATCGTTCTCTTGGATAGTATTTAAATTAATATGCAGCCATCAAAAGTGATTTATTACGATAGAAAGATCCCCTACTAGAAAACGTGTTGTTCACCCTTTCAAATGCGAATTTTCGACTTGCTACCGAACAATTTTCGATTAAGCAGTTTTGATTAATAGCCCAGTGAAATAAAGAACGGTATTGTGTTGCGTTAATAACAGGAATGCATTAAAAAGTCAACTCGAGTCATAAAAACATACTTCACTTCGCAAGTGCTATCGATATTGCACAGTCACTGGCGGTATTAGATCGTTTCATACAATTGGGGCGACAATACTAATTTTCCTGCTATAAAATCAAGACCATCCATCCCTACGACTACCAAAAACTTAATATATTGATCCTGTATAGGGTATTCTAGAAATTGTTAATAGAAAAGGGTGTAAAACTATTTAGTGAAAATATTTTTAACACATTGTGTAAAAATCATATTTTGTGATTGAGATGATACCTTTAAATCGCAATATAAAAATCTATACGATAGATACCTACTGTTTAAACATATTAGGCTTGGATCCCGCGTACCAAAAAGTTCATTAATAGCAAGCTGAAAATTTGTTAATAGCTTAACGGTGTCTAGTCGGACAAACTTTGATGTACGGGAACCCTGGAACAGGGAAAGTTTTAATTGTGGAACAGGCTACAGGTTTCGAACATCAGACTACGAAAACGTCCCATGTATTTTGTCGGACAGAACTTCCAATTGATTTGTTACCCTTTCATTAAACTCTGATTTAAAAATCAGACTGCTATCTATCATCACCAACATAATTCCTGTCATTTGAAATGTTCTATATGTCGGACTTATTAAAATGCCCAACATATTTGTCGGACAAACATTTTTTCATATATATAAAGTTTGCTATTGTATAAACTTAAAAACAACCTGCTAGTTTTTACAATCATAAACTTGTCAGGATGGCAACTTCCACAATTAAAATCACGCTTCACAATTAAAAATTCCCCTGTTCAGTGTTCCCGTACATAAAAGTTTGTCGGACTAGACACAGTTAAGTTATTAACAAATTTTAAACTTGCTATTAACAGTTTTTTTTGTACGTGGGATCCAGGCCTAATAAAAACGTGTCACACATAGTAAATCGAACTAAATCATTGATGTAACAGGAAGTACGAAGTAGGCTCAGGATACTGATACACTTTGTGTCTAGAAGGCATCATTGCTCAGTTGTTGTAGATAATGAGCGGGTTTTTTTAGGGAAGTAGGTAATACGGAAAGGATACAAACAAGACAACAAAAAGGAAAGGAAACAGAATAATCTTTCACAAGAAGATGGGCGCCACTGTTTTTTTATATTTGATTAAATAAAAACGGAAATTGAATGGTCCTAATACAAAAAGAAAGACTAAGTGGAAGAGCCTATATTAATGTCAAAATTATTATTATAGAATATTAGTAGAAGATATGATTAATGAACTAGAGTTGATAGTACACAATAAACCAGGAAACCCACCAACTTTTCAAAACAGAGCTGGTGCGGCTAGCAATATAGATATAACAATATCAAATGTTGCAGTAGCACACCTAGTTAAGGATTGGAAAGTGATGGAACATGCAACAATAAGTGATCACAACCTTATAACTTTCAATCTTAATAACCTAAATCCACGTAATACGGAAATATCTTCGGTAAGATACAATATAGGTAAAGCAAATTATGAACTATTAAAGTCTGAGTTTCGACCACCTTGTCTGGTACAAAGGGGATCTAATATAAATATTGCAACAAAAGAATTAACCAAACAAATTAAAAAAGCAATGGATATAGCAATACCAAAAATAAAAGAAAATAGTAAAGTAAAAAACTCAGCCTGGAAGGAAAACCTCACAAGAATGAGAAGCAGAGTTAGATATGCGCGAAAGCGATATCAACGATGTGGTATCTATCTTGAGAGGCAAATCCTTCTAGGTGAATATAGAAGACTAAAACAAGAATATAAACAAGAAATAAAAATAACAAAAGCTAAAAGTTGGGAAACCTTCGTATCAAGACACTTAGAATTAGATATGTGGGGAATACCATATAAAATAGTTTCTAAAAAAATTAGATGTCCGACAATGCTTTCTACTTTAAAAAAAGAAGATGGAACATTTACAGAAAGTTGGGAAGAATCGGCCGAAACATTACTTAATGTATTATTACCTCCAGATAAATTAGAAGGAGAAACAGTAGAACAAAGAAATATAAGAGAAGAAATGATACAAGAATACCAAATAGAAGAAGAAAGAGAAATAGAGGAATTCACAGAAGAAGAAGTATATGAAAGTATGAGAGAAATGAAAAGAAAGAAGGCACCTGGACCGGATAATATTCATGTTGAAATACTTCAAGCATTGTCGGAACAAATAATTCCAGTACTAACATCATTATATAATGAATGTCTTAGACAAAGAAGGTTTCCCAATAATTTTAAACAAGCAGAAGTTATAATAATACATAAAGGGGAAGATAAAGATCCTGCCTTACCGAAATCATATAGACCGGTATGTTTATTGAATACAATGGGAAAATTACAAGAAAAATTACTATGTAAAAAATTAAATCAAATAAGAACAGAAATTGGATTACATCCTGGTCAGTATGGTTTTAGGAAAGGTAGATCAACAGAAGATGCAATAAATAAAGTATTTGAAATAGTAAACGAAAGCATAAAAAAGTATGTTTTAATGATCTTTATAGACGTGTCTGGGGCTTTTGACAATCTTTGGTGGCCGTCATTCTTTGAAAGACTTCGAAGAATGAGATGTCCAAAGAATCTGTACGGAAGTCTCAGAAACTACTGTCAAGACCGATATGCAAGCCTAAGCTGTCCAACAGGAAAAAAGACAAAACATATCACAAAAGGATGTCCACAAGGATCAGTTTGTGGACCTATGTTCTGGGATGTAATGCTAGAGGAACTGCTGGAACAATTGACTATAGATCCTGAAGTGCTTGGAAGCATAGCATATGCAGATGATTTGTTGTTGATCATAGATGCAAACTCAAGAAGAGAATTAGAAAATAAATCAAATGAAGTATTAATAAGAGTAAATGATTGGATGAATAAAGTAAAATTAACAATATCAGATTCAAAAACAACATATAGTTTAATAAAAGGAAATTTAGAAAGAGATCCAATTATAAAAATTAGAGGGAAAACAATAAAAAGAAAAATGGAAACAAGATATTTAGGTATTATAATAGACGAACAAAAATTATTTACAAAACACATGAATTGTGTCTGTGAAAAGGCAACAAAGATCATGCATAGCATTGCTAGTCTAGCACAGAAGGAATATAGAATTTCGTTCCGACAGATGAGAATATACCTAAGTACAATACTTGCATCAATTGTAGGGTACGGTTCAAGTGTATGGGCACATAGATTAATAAATAAAAAAAACGCAGAAAAATTAAATAGAGCTCAGAGAGGATTTCTTGTAAGAATGACGGGAGCATTTGGAACAACTGCAACACAGGCACTCACAGTTTTAACTGGAGTAATGCCAATGCATTTAGAAACACAAAAAAGAGCATGTAATTATTGGCTAAAAAACGAAAAACATGAAAAAATAATACAAATAATAGGATTAGATATAAGAAATAAAAGAGAATTAAAAGAAATAATAAATAGAAAAAGACAAAATGAATGGGAAAATTCAACAAAATCTAGACGTTTATACAATTTTATACCAATATTAGAAAACATTCCAAATTATTTTAATCCAAAACAAGGTTTAATACACTTTTTAACAGGACATGGACCGTACCCAACATATTTGGAAAGATTTAACTTAAAAGATGATGCATATTGTGAATGTGGAGAACTAGGTACACCAGAACATATAGTGTTACATTGTGAAAATACTATAGAAAATGAAGAACACAGAGAAATGAGAAGAAGATTAGAAAGAATTGAAATAAGAGATATATTACAAAATGAAGAATATTTTGAAATATTAAACAATCTCGCACAAATAATATCTAAAAAACAACAAGAAATCTATAATAATAGAAGAAGACAACCAATAATCCAACCCTGATGAAGTTGAGTAAGATAAAGTTAAAATAAATAAAATAAAATATAAATTCAAAAATAGATATTTACAATTATAATAATAATAATTCAATATAAAATAAATAAATAAAAATAATAATTCAATACATAATTCATAAAAATAAAAAAAAAAAAAAAAACTACCAACTCTCTTCTGAAAATAGAGGGACTGTCTTTATAACTTAGAAGGGAGTTGATAGTACCAAAAATATTTTAAATTGTTTATTTAAATTTGTTTGTTATACGTAATTAAGAGATTATGGCAAATTGTTATTGTAAAAATAGATTTAATAGTTGAGTAAAAAATGTAAAAATATAAAAAAAAAATATCTGTAATCCCATCAGGAAAAAACGACCTGGATTAGTCACTAGAGGCCAGGTCATATGTATAAATAATAAATAAATAAATAAATTAATGTCAAAAATAAACGAAAATATAATATGTAATGTATAGTCAATCTGTTATTCCGTGATATTCTAACCATTCGGATCAGGCACCACATTTCAAAAACTTAAAATTGTTGATGAATCTGGTCTTTAACCTCCATGCTTCTATTCCGTACAAGAGAGGCCAAACGTTTTAACACTGTAGCTAAGCATCTGGCTTCTCAGGTTGAAATCCAATTTGCGATCAGTGAGAAATTTACCAAGTTTCCAAAAAGCATTTCTGGCTTGTTCTAGTCGGCTCAAGATCTCATAAGTTTGAAGATGGTTATCGAAGGTTGTAAATCAAGAAACTTATAGTTCGATAGCCAGTTTGTCAAGCAATATGTCACACAGCACAGAATACAAGAACCTTTCTGTGAAAGAAAATATAATTTTACCTTTTACCGATTTCTGTTGCCCATCTCACACTTGGATGCATTAATTTGGGCTATTATGAAAATATGATGAAACTAAGGGTTTTCCGAGATTTTTCCTAAACTTCTGTAGACAACAGAATAGTTAAAAGTTAAATAGGACACTTGATATGAAAAACACAACAGCCTCTGTTTTCAAATATAGGCGCAAATATAAAGCACTGAGGAGTTATTGGATTGCGTAACAAGGACAGGAGAAGAAATGGGTCAAAAATGAATGCTTCTAAGACAAAATTTAGGATATTTGGCGGCCAACCTCATGGCGACGGTTCTCTACAGATAGATCAACAAAACACACAGTTACTCACTTTTAATATCTGGGATACTACGTTACAACCTAACCAGGCCCAAGTAAAAAGATAAGATGCAGAACTGAAGCAGCACGCACAACGTTTCTGAAACTTCTTCTTCTGTAACCACAGTTTAAATCTAAAACTACGTCAAAGAATGATTAAATGAAAAATGAATAACCATTTTCAATTTCGTTGCAACATGAAACTACATACAGCCGCATCATATTCTAGTTCAATCAGAGAGTGCAGCAAGCACCTCCACCGGTTTCGAAACTTATTAGTCTCTCATCAGGAGGCACATATGCTGCTCTCCCTGATCCAACCAAAACAAACCCCAGCGTGCAGTGCCGGATTGCAACGAACGAAATGGCATAGATGCCCTAGCGGCAACTGCTAGCAAAAAGACTAAGTTTTCACTCTAATGGCATATAAAATAATACTAAAAATATTACTCTACATCCCACCAGATTAAAAACAATCGGAACGCAAACCATAACGTATGCTGAGACTAAAGAAGATGAGGGTATTTTACAATTTATAATTCACGTCCCATCTGCTCAGCGCGGTATAAAGTTCTAACGAGAATGGTTCCCTTCATACTCCAATCAGAGTAAACATGTAAATCAAAAATGAATAACCCTTTTCAATTTCGTTGCAACACGAAACTACAGCCGCATCATATTCTAGTTCAATCACAAATGCCGTTCGTGAGTTACTGAAATCTATTAAAATTAGAAGAATTTCATACCTAGGCCATGTTTCATCAGGAATATGCATATGCAGTGCCAATTAACTATTTCGACTACCTGAAGACCGTGAAAAACTCGCCAATGTAATCGTAAGTTAGGGTGATCTAATATGGCACCAAAAGAAGAAGAAGGAGGAGGAGACTAAGCCATAATTTTCCCTTATTATTACATATTATGTTCAGTACAACAGGCTTGAATTAGAGCATAAAAATGGTTCTGTGTTTTTGTTGTTCATTTAACAATGTGTTTCCAAGGGATGCGACAATTTCTTGAGACATTTTACAAGGAATGGGCCGGATTCTGGAGCCCCTTTTCTAATTTAACCGTACTACTTGATACACTTCGATCAAATAAAGTTGATTAATTAAAATGGCCCGACCCCAGCATTTTCGTCTAAGCCGAAATTAACATATTTTCTGTAGCGAGACCTTAAAATGTCTACATTTACATTACGGTGCATAATGTATGGAGTATGTTTTCGATAAGGCACGCATTTCCCTAGAAAAGCACCGAAACAATTACAGACTAAGGGTAAACACCATTACTCTCTGTATATGAGAATGCTCTTCGCTCATCTGATATACTGAATGTAGCTTTATCTTTGAAGGGATCGTGAGTCTCTCTCTTGCATATTGCTCGAAATGAAAACCCTAATCAGGAGCCTTATTGAATAGGGATTACTTTAAAGTGGAACGCGAGGTCTAGAGCGAGATTGTGAATATGTTTGCATTTTGTAGGTGGTGCCACTATTAGACTTTATTTTAGAGATAATATCACTCCACCTTGAATTAAATCTTTAGTACATATTTAAAAAATATTACAATAATAGAAACAATTTAAATAGAACATTAAAACACTTAACAAACGAAAGACAGGTTCTTTTTTCCGAGCTCTCACTGTAATCTGGATTAATATCTCGTGTTCCACGTTTGCTCATCATTAACTCCATTTATCTTATTTTCTTCTTTCTCAATGTCTTTCCTATGTCACTTAAATACCTACTTATACATACAGTAGGAAAAATGAAAGAATACCCATGAACGAACATATAAAATACGCTGTATTTTCCTGTCACCGTGTCACACAAAAAAATGGCCAGCACAAGTACATGTAATAATTATTGTTACAGGTACTTGCACTGGACAATTTTCTTTGTGACACGGTGACAGGAAAATACAGCGTGTTTTATATGTTCGTTCATGGGTATTCTTTCATTTTTCCGACTGTACATGTTTTCATGTTTATTTTATTCAAAATCTACTGATGTCAATAGTATGTCATAATGACATAATATTTTCAAAATGTGACAATTAGTTTTAGGAGATTTTGGCAAATTTTTTTGCCTATTTTGACATTTCTGTCTTGTTTATAATAATAAGTTCTTACCATCGAACCAGATACCAAAGCCATAAGTATAATCTACAAATTATTAGTTTTTGGCAAGAATTTGTTAATACATTTACTAAGTCATATTTTTATTATATTTTTATGAACAATAAACATGATTAGTTAAAAATATTGTTTTGTTTACTTCACTCCGAATTTTCATAGTTAATTTCTAAGATTAGGACAAGACGAACACACACACCTTGAGAGACTGAGCTAAGCTAAGGGTGTAGCGATGGCTATCTTGGATGATTGAGGTAATATTTTCGAATATTATTTCAATTAGCTGGGGAAGTCCATCGCCTTATTTCGTTTCACTGGCGCCCACGTGTGTGTGTGTGTGTGTGTGTGTGTGTGTGTGTCCGCCTTGTCCTAATCTTAGAAATGAACTATGAAAATTCGGAATGAGGCAAACAAAACAGTATTTTTTACTAAGTCATATTTTTATTATATCTTTATCGAACAATAAACATGTCATCATCATTCTCTTTGCCTTATCCCTATGCGGGGTCGGCTTCCCTAATTGCATTTCTCCACACAATTCTATCTTGGGTCATATCAATGTTAATCACCTTTACCAACATGTTTTGCCTTATCGTCTCCCCCCAGGTCTTCTTTGGTCTTCCTCTCCTACTCCTTCCAGGAATCTGCACTTCAGCTATTCTTCGTATCGAGTGATTAACGTCTCGACGTTGAACATGACCAAACCATCTTAACCTATGCTCTCTCATTTTGGCATCAATTGGTGCCACACCTAGACTTCCCCTAATATACTCATTTCTAATTTTATCCTACTTTGTCACTCCACTCATCCATCTAAGCATTCTCATTTCCGCCACATGCATTCGTTGTTCCTCTTTCTTTTTCACTGCCCAACATTCAGTTCCTTACAGCATAGCTGGTCTTATGGCTGTTTTATAAAATTTTTCCTTCAGCTTGATTGGAATTTTTCTGTCACACAACACACCACTCGCTTCTTTTCACTTCATCCATCCAGCCCTAATTCTACTGCATGCATCTCCATCTATGTCTCCATTACTCTGTAATACCGATCCTAGGTACTTAAAACTATTGCTTTTCACAATCATTTCACCATCCAAAGATACCATTTTATTTGTAGTAGCTCCATCTTTAAATGAACATTCCAAATACTCTGTTTTTGTCCTACTAAGTTTTAAACCTTTTTCCTCCAGAGTTTGTCTCCACTGTTCCAGGTTTTGTTCTAAGTCTCTTTCACTATTTCCTACTAACACGACATCATCAGCATACATTAAGCACCATGGAATGTTACCCTGTAGTTTCGCTGTTATCTGGTCCAAAACTAATGGAGAATAAATACGGACTAAGCACAGAGCCTTGGTGCAATCCTACTTTCACATGAAATTTATCAGTCTCTCCCACACCTGTCCTAACACTAGTCGTTACTCCCTCATACATATCCCTCACAATCTTTACATTTTCACCAGGGACTCCTTTCTTATTGAGTGCCCACCACAGAATCTCTCGAGGAACTCTATCATATGCTTTCTCAAGATCAATGAATACCATATGAGCGTTTGTTTTTTTACTCCTGTATTTTTCCATCAACTGCCTTATAATGAAAATTGCATTTGTTGCTGTTGTTGATCTACCCTGCATAAAGCCAAATTGATTCTCGGATATTTCGGTCTCTTCACGTATCCGTCTATCAATTACTCTTTCCCATATTTTCATGGTGTGGCTAAGCAATTTTATAGCTCTGTAGTTTGTACATTGTTGTATATCTCCCTTGTTTTTGTAAACAGGTACCAGTATACAGCTTCTCCATTCATCTGGCATTTGTCCAACTTCCATAATTCTATTAAATAGACCTGCTAGCCACCTTGTTTCTGTCTCTCCCAATGCTCTCCATACTTCCCCAGGAATATCATCTGGTCCTACCGCTTTTCCTTTCTTTATTTTTTGAAGCGCTTGAGCCACTTTCTCGTTGGTTATATCGGTGACCATTGCTGCTACTGTCTCCGTTGACTCTACAGGCTGTCTGTCAAATTCTTCATTTAATAAGCTGTCAAAGTACTTTCTCCATCTCTTTTTGACATCACTTTCGTGAACTAGTATTTTATTATTTTCGTCTCGTATACATCTAATCTAATTAGTTGATCTGATCGAATAATAAACATGATTAGTTAAAAATATTGTTTTGTTTACTTCATTCCGAATTTTTATAGTTCATATTTAAGATTAGGACAAGACGAACACACACCTTGAAGCTAAGCTAAGGATGTAGCGATGGCTATCTTGGATGATTGAGGTAATATTTTCGAATATTATTTCAATTAGCTGGGGCAGTCCATCACCTTATGTCGTTTCATTGCATTTAAATTGATTGCATCTTATTAAATCGTTGGAACAATAAACGCGTATCTTCATATTCTGTTAACAACCACTTTTTTACTTTAAAATTTTTTAAAATGGCTATTGTCTAGGGAGAATCTAAAAACGGTCTACGCTCTTCAAAATGAACATTTTAATAACTACACAATAAAAACGCCACTAAAAAGTAGAAACCAGTAACCAACCACTACCAGCACTTACTTCTCGGTAAAGTAAAAGCTCATTCGTTTTAACAACGTGCCCACAGAACACCGATTAGGCAGATAAAATCTCTTTTTAAAGAGAATAGACTCGTTGTTAATGTGAAGCTTGAGGCTGCAGACTCGAAATTAGTGGTTACTTTTGACATCGTCCAGCCCCAAAGATTCCCCTGCTGCGTTAATGGCGTATTTTTCCATTATATTTAGAAAATATTTGTTCATAAACAGATACTCTATCTTGACGTTTTTCGATAAATCATTTCGGAGGGCATATATAGAAGACAAACGCGGCAGTTATAGGGCCGGGATTTTTTTCTTTATCTTTGCTGTCTGGGGGTCGTACTCACACACATAGGGTATTATTGTTGGAAGTGTTTTGTGGTATATTGGTTTGTGTTTGCCCAGAAGTAGATAATGTTTTCTTAAGAAATTGACGGTTTTATACTTAATGGATTTTTCAGATTATTTTATTCTTTTTTTGTAATATTAAGGCTTTGTACACACTATCTCTTCAGCTCCACTTTCGATATCTGTATTATAGTCCAGTGGTCAGGGACGAAATTAACACTGAGGCACTGAACCTCTAACAAGCTGAATTTTGCTTAGAGAATGTCAATTTTGAGACCCCAAAAATTTTGCAAAAAACTTGCAACCCACTCCTCAGGTTCCCCTTAAAACTCGCCCTCTTAGGAGGAAAACGGAAACCAAGGATGTAGCTGAGATAATTTTGAGCAAAAATGTTTAATTGCACTTTTTGGTAGAACGAACTATTTTTTTTCAGAAACAACGCTTGCACCGACCGGCTATTTTGAATGGCAGTTACACAAAATCAATTTTTTAAATAAAATTTGAATCAATTCGGCGGTAATAATTCGATATTAGAGTGTCTTATCGACAAAAATTAAAATGCATTTTAAAGATGAATAGTACAGCATTCATATTCAATTTTTGCATTTTGCCTCGAATAAAGTCAGTTTCTATAAAGTCGTCCTCTGTACATGACCGTACCGTATAACTTGTTTTGTCCTAATTTCGTCTACAATTGTGTGATCTACTTTCATTATTTTCCTGATACAGTCATTTGTTATTTGTTCTCTCCTGGACTTTCTTGCGCATCTTCGCCAAAAATCTATTTCTGTGGCTTTTCGTTTTTGCTCTGTTCTAGATTTTTGCCAGACTGCACTGCCATAAGTTCTATTAATTGCTCCGGATTATGGTGCACGAAGAAGAATATCCTGGCTTGCTAACCTGAGAGCATGGTATAGAAAGACCTTAACACAACTATTCCGTATAGCAACTAACAAAGTCATCATAGCCAGAATGATCGCCAACGTTCGGAACGGACAGGTACCCTAAGAAGAACAATGGTGCATCATTCGTAATATGTAAGTTTGGATATTTATAGTTTTCACAAGGGAGCGTTCAAGTATTACGTAACGCGATTTTTGAAGATTTTTAACCCCCTCCCCCCACGTAGCGCACTCTTATGTGCGCTACGTGGGGGAGGGGGTTAAAAATCTTCAAAAATCGCGTTACGTAATACTAGTTTAACTATTTGTTTAACTATTGCGTAACGCAATTTTTAAAGATTTTTGACCCCCCCTTCCCCCACCTACGTTACATAATACTTGAACGGTCCCCTAGGACTCATATACTATCCACGTTGTATTGTTAGGTCCTGTTTTACTCCTCCTATGCACATAGTATCCGTTTTATTTATGTGTATTTCTAGTTCCCATTTACTGTAATCTTCTATGAGTTTCCTTGTGATGTATTCCAGATCATCGTGGTCCTGTGCCATTACTATCTGATCGTCTGCGAAGCACAATGTACATAAGGTTTTAATGTTGTTTATTGGAAGGCCCATTTCTTCACACTAGAGAGCCAACGACTCTCCAGTAAAGTCCATCTCCAACACTTAAAATACTTTGGACATGTTATGAGAGCAAACACAGAAAACATGGAAAGACTCATTATACAAGGAAAGGTGGAAGGCCGAAGATCACTAGGAAGATCCTTAACAAGATGGATCGATCAAATTACTGTAATATACAAAAGACCTCTGCATGAGTTAGAAAAGAAATTACCAGAGACAGAGATCTTTGGAGACGGACAATACACATCACGTCCACCACTACATTCCCTCCGGGGGGTCAGGATTGAAGAGACAGAATACATGTTCAAGGTATGTTATAAAAAACGTTGGTGAGATGCAACAAGCCTGTTTTAGGATTTTGTTTATCTTGATTCTTTACAACAGAGTGTATTCCCTATTTTTACTGGAGCTTGTGTATTATTAAACACTTCTTTAATTGAAAAATACCAAGTTTTTTTGTAAAAGGTATATATTAAAATACCCTAAATAAGGGTCATAATACAAAACGTTTTCGGATTAAGGAATCCATCATCAGTGTTTAAAAGCCCTAAAATTAAGTATAACCTAATTAAATGAGATAAAAGTTAAAAATGACAGAGGTTTTCAAGAACAAGAGGCCATACTTACAAAATTTGCATGCCTGAACCACCAAAATGTATAGGGTAAAAACCCTTTAAATGTAATAGGTCTGGATCCCGCGTATGAAAAAATAGTTGATTAATAGCAAGCTGAAAATTTGTTAATAGCTTAAGAGTGTCTAGTCGGATAAA
This sequence comes from Diabrotica virgifera virgifera, assembly GCF_917563875.1. Classification (NCBI taxonomy): domain Eukaryota; kingdom Metazoa; phylum Arthropoda; class Insecta; order Coleoptera; family Chrysomelidae; genus Diabrotica; species Diabrotica virgifera. Next base: position 16,495,152 of record NC_065449.1, read on the forward strand.
CTTTGATATATGGGAACATTGGAACAGGGGCAGTTTTAGTTGTGGAACAGGTTAAAAATTTGCAACGGTCAGACCACGAAAACGGCACATTTATTTTGTCCGACAGAATAGACTTAAACTCTCCGATTAGAGATTAAACTCTCATGCAAAAATCAGACTGCTATTTATCACCAAATGGGCGTTTTAATGAGTCGAACATGTAGAATATGTCAAATGACAGGAATTATGACAGGTGATAAATAGCAGTCTGATTTTTTCATGAGAGTTTAATCTCTATTCGGAGAGTTTAAGTCTATTCTGTCGGACAAAATAAATGTGCCGTTTTCGTGGTCTGACCGTTCCAAATTTTTAACCTGTTCCACAATTAAAACTGCCCCTGTTCCAGTGTTGCCATATATCAAAGTTTATCCGACTAGACACCCTTAAGCTATTAACAAATTTTCAGCTTGCTATTAATCAACTTTTTTTTTCATACGCGGGATCCAGACCTATAAATCATAAAGTTATTTTACATATTTATATAAAATTCATCGGATGTTATAAATAAACCTGGATATACCCAGGGCAACAAAGGACTCTCCCCACTTGGTTGGAACTTTTTTTGGAGAAAACCTCACATATTGGACTTCAATGGCCAACTGACAACTGAATTCAAGAGCAACCCAAAATGACATTAAGAACTGTCAATGTAACCTAGTTGTAATATTACTTCAGCCACAACGTTAAAGATTATTTTGAATGTTTTAAGATAAAAAACAGTATCAAATTTACAAATATTAAAAATAAAAGATGTTCGCAAAATATGAAAAATTTTTTCCATTGAAATAATGCATTAATTAAGTATTCAAATAGGGAAATAAAATGTTTACGTTACAGGAAGTTATGCAGTCAAAAATACCAATAGGTGTTGTATTAGTGGTATGAAATTTTACAAAAAACTTGGTATTTTTGTGATTTATGGTATACAGCCAGCTACAGGAAGTTTATTTTCCTCGTGGATTTTCTTTAATTGCTTTTATGTTGTTTATGTTAATATTTCTTAATTATAGGGCTCTTCAGATTCGCTTAAAGGGTACAATATTGTATGCTTTTTTTAGGTCGACCTATAGTAAATGTATCTATTGGCTCCCAGCGATTTCCTTTCTATTATTTGCGTAACCCATCTCCTGGCTCTATAACTTGTTTGCTCTTCTCTTTCTATATCTGTAAATACTACTCGTCTTTCAATTTTATTTTTGACCCCTCTCAATGACCTTATGATCGCTAGCCCCCGGTAATTTCTACAATTGTGTTTATTGTTATTTTTATGTACTGCTTAAATGTAAGATTCTTTCCACTCTTTCTTCTATTCATCTTCCTGTGTATTTTTAGTCTCAGTATATTTTTTGTTAACTTTTTTTTACATTTTTTGTTTATCATAAAACCCAATTCAAAGTTTGATTTTATACAAACCGCCTTCATTAATATTAATTCCTTGATTTAGTTTATACAATTTCACTAAAAACATTGCCCCATTAATTTTAGTTGAATTATTAATGATCGTATTGTTTAAATTTACAAATATTTATAATTCGAGCCGCACAATTTTTCTTAATCTCCTATTTAATGACAAAAACTATTTAGCATTAACAGTAATAATTCATAAATTGCACCAGCGTATTTCATAATTATTTTTGATTCGATATAAACAGCCGATGGTAATTATATTAGTTATTCTAAATATTGATTTTAAACAAACATAAATTATTGATGAGTATAATTACTTGCGATAATAGGTTATTGATTCATATAAATAGCTTATCTTGTATGTAAATGTCGATTATTATTATAACGTTGAAAAGTATAATTATTCTAAATAAAACTAGATGAAAATTTTTTTTTAAGAAACGCTTTTTTTAGTTATGAGTGACTAAAAGTTGAAATATAAAAAAATCAACTAAAAAGCAAAAAATAAAAAAAAATCAAACTCGACGGATTATTCGAAAAAAAAACGTTCGTTAAAAAAATGAAAAAATCTAACACATTCGTTAAAGAAAAGCGTGGGGCGAAAACTTTATTCGATGAAGACGCGCCCCACGCTTTTCTTTAACGAACGTTTTTATTCGAATAATCCTTCGAGTTTGATTTTTTTATTTTTTGATTTTTGGTTGATTTTTTTATATTTTAACTTTTAGTCACTCATAACTAAATAAAAGCATTTCTTAAATTTTTTTTTCATATTGTTTTATTTTTTACTTTTTAGTCTTACACTTTTCAAACATTAAAATATATCGTCATGTTTAAAAAAAGGATGTACCTAGGTATATGACAGATACCTTTTTTGCATTTAACTTTTGATACATACATTGTACATTTTCTGTAATTTCTTCATACATTTCTTAAATCAAAACAATCATTTGCGACTATTACAGTTTTCGCAGTATTTCCATCTCTTGTAATACTTTACTATTGCACGGTGTAGACGCTGTTAATTTCTCGCAATGCAGTTATTCGATGCGCAAGCCGTCTAAAGGTACGTATCCATACAAGGATACACCTCGCTCGGTGTAGTAGCTCCACTTAGTGGATACGTCGGTGATCGCCGCTTGGCGCGTACACTCTTCGTTTCAACTGGTTTGCGGTTTATATGTAAGGGAGCGCATGCTGTATCCATTTGAGCAGCTACAGCGAGCGGGGTTCACCCTTGTATGGATACGTACCTTAATGATCGCACTCGGCTCAATGAAACGTAAGCTTTGCAGGCTCAATGCAATTTTAAGCCTGTCCTTACGCAAACACTTTCGGGCCCAAGTTCACGACAGCGCAGCCTAGTCAACAGTCGAACTTTGCGTTTTATGGACAGTCGAAGCCCACGACAATACTAAGGGCAGCATTCGTCCCTCTGCGGTGCCATAATTTTTTTTCACTGAAAACTGGATAGAAATCGGACAGAAACTGGATAAATTTGAAACTTTATTGTTTATATATGAAGCATAACGTAAACAAATAACGTTAAACGTGAAATTATGTATAGTTCAGATAATTAGCTACAATCTGTAAAAGTTTTAAGTTTCTACATTGTAAAAAACAAGAGAAATTAAGCATTTTCCATTAAAATCGTTTTTTTTATTTAAACAATTCACAAACATAAAAAAATTTGATCGACTATTCATGTATTGTTCCCGCGAATCCATATGTCTGCAAAATTTCATTCATTTCCATTGAAGAAAATGCAGTCAAATTAACGTCTAAAGATTTGACGCAAAGGATTGAACTAAATAAAAGCGTTTAAAAAATTTGTTTTACAGTTAGTGTGATTATATTTAAGCTTCTTCTTCTCCTACTTCTTTAAATGTTGTCTCACAATCGGAGGTTGTATTTGTATATCATCATCATTATCATTACTCTTATCTACCGCTCCTCTGAAGCGTTGTAGTAAACTGATTTTAAATTAGTCCCTTAAATTTTTCAACCATGACACTATCTTCTTCCTTTGTCCTCTTATATTTCCCTGTATTATCTATCTTAGCTTACATTTCTCGCAATACTTCCTCGTTTGTTTTTTTTGCGTCCATGATGTTCTAACCATTCTTCTGTAACACCACATTTCAAATGAAGCGTAACATCTCAGAGCCCTTCCTCTCAATTTTAATCTAAGATCTTTATTGCAGAGAATAGTTTTCATTTTTATAAACTTATTTCTTATATCTCTATCCTGACCCTTATGTCTGTCATTTGATAATTATTATTTTCTGATATCCAGATTACCAGCTATTTGTAATTTTTAACCCTTTCTATCGGTACATCTCCCAAATGTATATATATTTTCCTTGTTATTATCATATATTTAGTCCTTTTCTTCGATATTATATTTCTCTATATCCATTTTTAGTCAATATTTTTCACAGAAACTGCTTGCCTTGTTTAATAGTAGTTTTGATAGTAGATAATAGTAGTGTTATATACATTGAATAATATTGGAAACAAAGGATTTCTTCCTCCTGAGTCTTCTAGTCAGATCAGTGTTATCAAAGAGCTAGATGGCCTCAACATTGACGCGTTGGCAGTTGACAGTGAGTCTTATCAAAATTTTCAATAGTCCTGTTAACAATATCAATTTCTAGGTCCCTATGGAGGTTAGTGTTCCTATGGACCAAGTCCCCATATGGTTAGTGTTATCAAGGAGCGTTGGGAATGCTCCTTAGCACTTTGTTGGAATCGCTGGATGATGTCTAAGTTACTCTTACTAAAACAACCCCACAACTGGATGTTATATGTCCATATAGGTTTTAGAATCTATTTATACATAAGTAGGTATTCTGTTGTAGACAGGGTGATTCCTTATAGCCAATAGATTTTTTATATTTGATGTTAAGCTGTTCTCTTGTATTTCTCTTTTCTATTGATGTGATTTATTTATCCCACCATCTAACAGAATGGGACTGATAGTATATATGACCCAGGTCATTTCTAAGGATACAAGTACACGCAACGATGTAAAAAATTCCAACAACTATCTTTACTCATTTTAAACCATTTTATAGCACTATAATGCAATCAGTAACATAAGTGTTAAGACGATTTTTGCGTTTTTTTTAAATAATTCGTTCTTTTATTAAATTTTACTGGATAACAGGATATATAGATAATATTGATAGATACATGATTGATACGGCTGGTAAGATATACTCCATCCATAATATAAAGAAAATAAACAAATAACTCATGTGTAATTGGTACGCGTAGTAAAATAATTCAATGTAAAATAAACAATAAAACTAAAAATATTTAAATAGAACAATAATTAGTGAATCATCTGACCTTCCTTCATTAATCTTTTTAACTACATTGTTTATGTTTTTGGGAAATAATTTCACAATGGGAGATTTGCTAATCTACGCGATAATATCTTTCCATATTTATAAAAACTGTAGTTTCGATTATTATTAGATTTCTTAAAGGTTGTTGCCACAGTAGTAAATGCCTATTGTTTATTGTTGTAACAGTCATTGTGTTTGTGTCAGATTCTTATTCAAATAATACCAACGAAGTGAATCTCACTCGAAGTTAGTAAATCTGAAATATGTATAGCGAAAATTGAAAAACATTAATAAAGGACAAATACTAAAATATGGAATAAAACAATATATAAACAAGAGTCTCGTTCGAACGTTCGGACAGTAAAGTCGTTATCGTAGATAACCATTAGTTTATAATTGCTTTTTAATTTCACAAGTTTTTGTTAGTGAAGTGCAAAACAACACATCTATTAATCATTGGGTGATGATAGATTTTGTTATCATTGGATGATAACAAATTTAGTGAGTACCTATTTAATTTACCTACTTCATAATATTTAACATGTCACAGAACGTCATTAACCCTACTAAGTCGTATTCAGCGGCGTTAGCCCAGAACTCGAATCTACTACCAAACAGAGATCAAGCCGTAGTTTTTACATCAATAGATGGTTTTAAAATACAAGACTATCTCCTACAGATTGGACCAATAGTGAACCCATATAATATAATATACTGTTCACGCATCTCTAACAATCGAGTATGCATATATTTGAGAGATAAAAACATTGTCGATGATTTTCTAAAAAATTATGGAAGTATCACAATTAATAACACTCGTATAGTTGCTCGAAGATTAATTACCCCATCAGATAGATTGCTAATATCTAATGCAAGCCCCACAATTTCTAATGAAGAAATCACAGGATGTTTACAAAATCTAGGCTTAACATTATTATCGCCAATGATACAACTGAGAATTGGAGCTACTGACCCAGCTTACAGCCATATACTTAGTTTTAGAAGACAAATTTACATCTCGCCTCCAGAAAATGCATCTTTACCGGAATACATTGATATAGAACAAGATGGAATAGTAAATAGGTTATATTTAACACTAGACAGCCACAACTGTTTCAAATGCAAGCAGGCAGGACACAATGCTTTACAATGCACTGCCTCATTTCCACCACCGATGAGTATAATACCTACAGGAAGCAATATTCAATCAGACAACATAACTCAGGCCCAGAATTCAGCACTTTCTATTTCTGACACCACTACCGCTTCTTCTTCCAATAATACACAACCCATCAAAGACCACAGTTCACTAATAAAACAAAACGTACCTCTAGATATGTCTAAGCTATCTACGCCACAAAATCCAGAACAATCAAACTCACCCCTCTCTCAATCTTTCAATACCCCTATGAATCTTGAGATAAACAAAAATATTCTGGTGGACAATACAAAGTCCGATCATCCCTCAACACAAAATAACTCACAAAAACGTACCGCTTCTGCTGTTTCTTCTCCTACTTCTGAGGATGTCCAATTCGCAACTCCAACTATAACACAAAATAAGAAAAAGACCAAAACAGAAAAAAAACCTGAACAAAACATAAAGTTTTCAGACAATACTAAAACATATATAGATAATCACTCGCCTCCTTTTTGCCTCAGCAGTCAGCAAGTTGAAAGTCTACTAGAAAATTGCTACGGCTGTTCTGATGTAGTAACGGTGGCGAAGGATTATAACTCTGACATCGTAGCTATTATCACTATGTTGGATGAAATTCACCCACATTTAGAAGACAGAACAACAAAATATCGCTGCACTAAATTGAGGAAAAAATTAGCTCTACAAATTAATTTAACGAATTTGGATTCTGAAAGTGATTCATCCACTTTTTAATTTTTGTGCTCAATAATAAAATATAATCATTTATGTATAACAAAATTTTACAGTGGAATTTAAATAGCTTTAAAACTCGTTTACCTATGTTACAGTTGTTAATCAATCAATACACACCACAAATTATTTGTCTTCACGAAACTAATTTTAAAGATTCCACCTGCATGAATCTAAAATCTTTTAATTCATATTTTAAAAATAGGGATAATGCTGGTCACGCTTCAGGTGGCGTTGCCATTTATGTAAAAGAACAAATAATATCCAAAGAAATTCCTCTAAGCACAAATCTGGAAGCTGTAGCTGTACAAATTGGTACAACACAAAAAGTTAACATATGTAATATATATATATACCACCAAATTATAACCTAGAAGAACAACATCTTGTAAACCTAATAAATCAGGTACCTAATCCAAAATTTATACTGGGAGATCTAAATGGACATAACACTAACTGGGGTTTCTTTAAAACTACATCTACCGGAAAGAAGAATGAAAATATAGTGAACACGTTAAATCTTGCAATACTAAACGATGGTAGTAGCACCCACTTAAACTTATCGACAGGGACATTTTCTTCTATAGATATCTCACTTTGTACACCCACTCTTCAAATAAATCACAATTGGTACGTAGAAAAAGACTTATATGGGAGTGATCACTACCCGATTTTAATAGAAAAACACTTGATTAAATCTACGCCAGTTAAGCCTGATCCGAAATGGAGGTTAGACAAAGCTGACTGGGGCCTTTTTCAAGAAATTATTCGTAGTGAATCTTCAATGATTTGTTTAGATAATACAATAGACGAAATAATTCTACAATTCAATAAAATCATAACCGATGCAGCTATAAAAGCAATAGGAAAAACAAAGTTCATTGAAAGGGATAAAGTTACTCCCTGGTGGAATGAAGAATGTAAAGAAGCTATTAAACTAAGTAAAAAAGCACTTCAAAAGTACAAAAGACACAAAAATCTAGAAAATTTAATCGAACTTAAAAGGAGTAGGGCTAGAGCCAAACTGGTTACCACAAGATCTAAAAGACAATCCTGGATAAAATACGTAGAAACGATAAATAATTACACACCTGTATCAAAAGTTTGGAGGAAAATAAAGAAGATAACAGGCTCGAGTTCATATCAAGGAATAGATTCATTAGAATTAGACAATAAATCATCTACAACAGACCATGCAGAAATCGTAGAAAAAATAGCCGAAACATTCCAGTTAACATCCTCAAATTCTATTTATGATAAAGATTTCCTAACATACAAAGAACAAAAAGAAAGTATTCCCATCAACATAGTAAACAATAATGAACCTATAAATGTACTTATCACAATCAGAGAAATAAGAGAGATGTTAGATTCTTTAAAGGACACATCTCCAGGTCCGGATGACATTCCAGCTTCTTTTCTGAAACACCTACCTGAAGAAGCTTTAGAAATTTTATTAAAAATATACAATCGTATATGGACTAAACATGAATTTCCCAGATTATGGAAATCCTCTATAACTATTCCCATTTTAAAACCTAATAAACCACGAAACAAAGCAGATTCTTATCGTCCTGTCTCTCTAACTTGTGTCATGTGTAAGCTTTTAGAAAAAATTATAAATAAACGTTTATTGTGGTGTCTGGAAGAAAACAACCATCTGATTAATGAACAATCTGGATTTCGTCCTTTAAAATCGGCCACCGACAACTTAGTAGATCTAGAAACGCATATTAATAACGCCTTCTGTAACAACCAGAAATGTATTGCAATTTATTTTGATTTGCATAAAGCATTTGATATGGCCTGGAATCACAAAATAATATCATCACTGAAATCATGGGGTTATCAAGGAAATATACTCGCTTTTGTTAAAAATTTTCTCCTAAATAGAAATTTCAAGCTAAAAGTAAACGGTCTTCTATCTAATGTGAAATATCAAGAAAATGGCACACCTCAGGGATCAGTGATCAGTCCGACGCTTTTTCTTGTAGCTATTAATGATATAATCAAATCAATGAATAAACCCATTCAAGCCAGATTATATGCTGATGATCTCATAATATTCTTAAAGGGAAACAATATACAGAGTATGGCCAAATTACTACAAGAACAACTCGATAAATTTATATCTTGGTCTAAAAAGAGTGGTTTTCAATTTGCTTCATCCAAAACTCGCTGTATCCTATTTTCAAAGAGACCAAAGCAGATAAAGGAGATACCTACTTTAAAATTTGGAGGTCAGAGACTCGAATATGTAGAAACAATTAAATATCTAGGTCTAATATTTGATCAAGCTTTAACCTGGAAAGAACATATTAATTATATTTCAGCAGCATGTCAAAAAAGACTAAACCTCTTGAAATGTCTTTCTGGTACAAACTGGGGAGCGGACGGTAGGACTCTGCTCACATTATATAAAAATCTGATCCGTTCCAAGATTGATTATGGATGCCAAGCTTACTCATCTGCTTCAAAAACAACTCTAAAAGTTTTAGATATCGTACAAAACAACGCTCTTAGAATAATATGTGGTGCATTTAGAACAACTCCTATTATAAGTCTTCAGGCCGAACTCGCCGAACTACCTTTAGATTTAAGAAGACAGGAATTAATACTCTCATATGCAGTGAAGCGGTACTCTTCACAATGTCACCAAACTATTTGCTCTTCAAGTACTCAGCATACAAAAACTCACATTCCCTTTCAAGAAAAATGCAAACGAATCATAAATGAACTACACCTTAAAGTTCCTAAAATATATCCTAGCAAAATACCAACTCCCCCTCCTTGGCTAATATCTTCTCCTCATTTAATAATGGATCTAGCGTTAGAAAATAAGAAAGAAACCAATCGTCATATAATTATTTCTAAATATCAAACCTTAATTTCTCAATTTTCCTCATTCGAACAGTTATTCACTGATGGATCAAAGACTAAATATTGTGTAGCATCTGCCGTTGTAACACATAATGAAATAAAGAAATATAAACTAGAGGGGACTAACACTATTTTAACAGGAGAACTCTTTGCGATATATAAAGCCCTAAGTCATGTTAGGAAAAGTTCTCAAATTAACTTTCTAATAATTACGGACTCTTTAAATTCGTTAGAAATCATCTCTAAAATCTATTCTCCCCACCCTGTGGCCAAACTCATAAGACAAGAATTGCACAATCTAAATCACAAAAATGTTGCTTTCCTGTGGGTTCCATCTCATATTGGAATCGCTGGAAATGAACTGGCAGATAAACATGCTCGAGAAGCCTTAGAGGACGCAACTATAGAGATCTATCCAACAACTCCAGCGTCAGATCTCAAATCATATTTCCACAGCAAAATAGTTGATATATGGAATAGCAGATGGCATGAAAACCAGAAGCAGTTATTTGAGGTAAAACCAACATTTCAACGATGGTCTGATAATTCCACAAATCGATTTTCCCAAGTGATCATCTCGCGATTGCGGCTTGGTCATAGCCGCCTCACGCATGGTCATCTGATGACACGAGATCCTCAACCGGAGTGTTATGCTTGTGAGACCCCTCTGACAATAAAACACCTTCTAGTGGAGTGCCCGTTATACAGTGCGGAAAGAGTTCAATTCGGAATCCCGGACGATTTGAAAATACTATTCTCAAAGTGCGGTTCCAAAGTGATCCTTCAATACTTAAAAGCAATAAACTGTTTATATAAAATTTAATTGTAGTATTCTATAGTTATTATTATTGTTAACAAAACTATCATTTTCGCTAATAGCCGTACAGGCTGATGCGAGTTTGTAAATAAAAAAAAAATATATATAAACAATAGGAAATAAATAATATTAATTCACTTCAAACTTTATTAAGGGGATATACGCAAACTTTCGGCTCGAATGCTGTTTAAATGCATTCATTTTTTTTTCGAATCCTGAGAAAACTAATAAGTATTTATGAAAAATTTAAACGCAGAATGAAAGACTACATCAGGGGTTCCCAACCTTCTAGCAACTGCGTACCACTTGAAATATTTTGAAGATTTTGGCGTACCACTGAACATCGGGGGGCATGGAATGGAAGGAATCCTACCCCGATCCTAATTTTTTTAGAAACATGTTTACTATCAAAAACATGTCCATTGGCTTGTTTTATTATATAAATTTTATTGAAGTTATACTTCTTTAGGCGCGATTTCATTGAGGGTGAAATTTTAATAATCTGGGAGCATGCGCACACCGACAGTATGGTATTAGTCGTTATACAGGCTCTGATTAGGTGTTGAAATGATCTGTCAATAATTGTTCAATATGGAGTTTATCGGTAAACAAAAATATTGTATATATTAGTTTTTATTGTTGTGAGGACAGAAATAAAATCAAATTTATAATTATAGTGACTTTTTAAATAGTTTTGAAAAGCCGCAGGTACGTAATTATAAATGTTTTAGTTGTATTCCAATAAAAAATTATCTTCATACCTATCTATTTGGAAAATGTAAAAAAAATAATGTAGTTACCTATTAGTAGGCAATGCTTTAATTTACATAATCTGATTACGAACAAACTTTCTACAAATCTTCATCTAATATATTGTTTTCTTACTCTATATTTTGTTGTATTTTAATTCGACAAAAATCAAACTAATAATTTAATTAAATTCATATAAATAAACAAAATGTCAAAAAGTTTATGGTGTAAACGTTTAGTTTGTGTATATTCCCACATGACGTATACGCGAAGGTGGTCCAGTGGAAAATCGCTTCGACATTCGTACGACGCGATAGACGTGAAGTGGGTTCAAGCCCCAAGCAAGTTGTTATTTTTTTATTTTTGAAGTTATACTTCTTTACGCGCGATATGAGGGTGAATTTTTATATGTTAAAACCTACGATCCGGGCGCATGCGCATTATAACTTTGTTATGATTGGATGTTCAAATGACATGTCAAAAATTATTCAATATGGCGGCTGTGGCACAGCTGTGGTTTCATAGAGAAATAAAAAGAATGTTGTTTTTATTTCTCTATGTGTGGTTTGATTATTTATGGTTGTTGCGTTTTGAAATTTGTGGGAAAAGAAACAACAAACAAAAGTTAGTTAATAGTTATACTGCCTTTTTAAATAGTTTTCATATATATTTTTGGACTTTTGGACAATGAAAACTCATTCTAATTTGGTAAGTAGTTTTTATTATAATCATATTGTAATTATACATTTGGATTAGGTTGGAATAAATTTATTTTCGCAAGAATGGGGATTTTAGAGAGAAATCCGAAATTAGGTCTGATTTTTATTTTTAAATTATGATTTTTTGGCGTAGATTTATTTATCTAGTAGGTATGTAATGCTTTGATTTACATACTTAATTTGATTACAAACAAAAGTTCTACCAATCTTCATCTAATATATTGGTTTCTTACTGCTTTGTCATATTTTAATATTTTCTTCCACAAAAATAAAACTACATTATTTGATTAGGTAAATTCAGAACAACTGTCAAACAGTAAAACGTTCAGTTGCCCTATTTTTCCACATGACAAATAATGTGTAATTGGATGAGTGAGTCTAGGCTTCGATTACGAATCAAAGCGTCCCCAAATTCGCGGGTTCGAATCCCGATGCAAGTTTTTATTTTTTTATTTTTTTATGCATTTTATGATTGTAAGTATATTTGTTATATAATTTTTTTTAGAAAATGCGTATTTAAAATTTTTGCCAACAATTATTATCGTTCAGAAATCATTTTTTCTTTGTGGCATTTTTCAATGTATTTGTGTGCGTTTTATTCTTTTATTTTTTAAAATTTTTGGTATTGTCTTAATAAAAATTTTTGGAAAGTAGTAAGTATTAAAATTCGTTTAATATTTAAATGAAATATAAATAAACTTTTTAAAGTACATTATATCAATTTCGTTAAAATCACATAATATGTAATAGAAGTATAACTTCTTACGTGCGTACAAAGTACATACACATTCTTTTTTTTATAGATTTTATGATTGTAAGTATATTATTATATAATTTTTTTCAGAAAATACGTATTTAATTAAAATTTTTGGCAACAATTATTGTTCAGAAATCATTTGTGGCATTTTTCAATGTGTGTGTTTTATTCTTTTATTTTTTTAATTTTTGGTATTGTTTTAATAAAAATTTTTGGAAAGTAGTAGAGAAACTGTTTAAAGTATATTGATTTCGTTGAAATCATATAATAGAAGTATAACTTCTTACGTGCGTACAAAGTACAAACATTCTTTTTATATAAATTTATATTTTTTATATAAATAAATAATATGACTTTAAATTTAATTATTCATTGACTTTATCAAGCTTTTTTTCAAGACAACAATAAATATAATTATTTGTCAATTATGCTTTCTAATTTTTATTTAAAAATATATACTTCTTCTTCTTTCTTATAATCCTTAGTGCCCTTCAGGGTGTCGCGTCGTATGAAAAATATATACAGATATACGTTTATTACTCATAGCTATACAAAATCTTCATACAATGTTATACAATTGGTATAAACTATCAACCAAAAAAAAAAAAAGATACAAATCAACAGAAATCAAAATTAGTCATTTTGTATCAAGATTAATGCGAATATTGTTGCAGTTTGCCTGTGATTAAAGTGTCAATTGTATGAGTAGAGTAATTGAACTCAATTTTATTCTTAAGTCTTCTTCAACACTTGTTAGTCTGTTTTTATATTTATTTTTTATATACAATAGTTCACCCCTCTCACACAAGTAACTAGTGACAAGTGGCATCAAAAACTAGAGATGCATCAAGTCAAACTAGTTTGATTTTACTCAACAAACTTGACTTGACTTGAAAATCAAACTTTTTGTATAAAAAAGTTTGACTTGACTTGATTTTGATATCTTTAGGTTTGACTTGAATTCAAACATCTTCAAACAGTTTGAAAAGTTTGAATATTACGCAACGTGTTTATTTTCAATTTTAAATGAGACCGCCTACGCCTCTATTTGTTCACTACTGGCGGATCAACAGGGTGGTGGGGGTAGGGGAAATTCCCCCCCTCCCAACAAGGTCCAAAAAATTTTTTTGACAAATTTCAATAAACATAGAAATGTTGTTCTGAAGCTATTTTCTTGTGGCATTTTTATAATCAATTACTTTTAATGGAAAATAAGCCACAATTTTACCAAAAAAGTGATTTTATTATCGTTTCGAAGCCCAAATCGAGTTTCATTGTCAAAATACAAAATACTACTAAAATAAACAAAAATGTTGTTGCTGAGTAAAAAAATTCTTCTAATAATTTATTTAATCTGACTTATTTATATTGTATTTATATTTGTTTATTTTAGTAGTATTTTGTATTTTGGGCGTATTGGGTATTTTGTATTTTAGTAGTTAAACGAAACCCGATTTGGGCTTCGCAACGTTAATAAAATCATTTTTTTGATAAAATTGTGGCTTATTTCCCATTAAAAGTAATTGATTATAAAAACATAGAAATGTATTGGCTGATACGATATTTAAACCGCAGACAGACAAATAAAACCCAATAAACGCGCCAGTTAGGATAATTATTAAGAAAGCTTAATGCATAATATTTATACATTATTTTTTTTAAAATTTAAACCCAACATTTGTAGCCTGTATACGAAAAAAATTTAAATTGTAGTTGTAGATATAAAACCATATAGACCTGGATCCCGCGTACCAAAAAAAAAGTTGATTAATAGCAAGCTGAAAATTTGTTAATAGCTTACCGGTGTCTAGTCAGACAAACTTTGATGTATGGGAATACTGGAACGGAAGAAGTTTTAATTGTGGAAAAGGTTAAAAATTTGGAACGTCAGACTACGTAAACGTTCCATGTATTTTGTCGGACAGAACTTCCAATTGATTTGTTACCATTTCATTAAACTCTCATGCAAAAATCAGACTGGTGTTTATTACCAACTGGGCACTTTAATGAGTGGAACACGAAGAATGTCAAATGACAGGAATCATGTTGGTTAGCAGTCTGATTTTTAATGAGAGTTTAATGAAAGGGTAACAAATCAATTGGATGTTCTGAACGACAAAATACATGGGAGGTTTTCGTAATCTGACGTTCCAAATTTTTAAAATGTTCCACAATTAAAACTTCCCTATTCCAGTGTTCCCGTAGCTCAAAGTTTGTCCGACTAGACACCGTTAAGCTATTAACAAATTTTCAGCTTGCTATTAATCAACTTTTTTTGGTACGCGGGATCCAGGTCTAATAACCCTATGGTTAGTTTTGAATTTTAAAGAAATACCAACGAATATACAGCAATACTATCCAACTTTTGTATTGTGGTACATATTTTCGAGTGAACTAGCAGCTTGGTACCACATGTTTTTTCGAACTGGCCCTAAGATAAATAAATTATTAAAAAAAAGTCATAACAATTCCAAATAATTTTATTTTGAGCTGTCCATTGAAAAACCAAATAGTCTTATTTTATTGTAACCCTTAGGGGCATAGGCGTAACATGTCGCTTATCAAAATATTCAATGTGTTTTAAATGTATTAATTTTTTTCAAATCCTGAGAAAACTAATAAGAATTAAAAAAAATTAAACGCAGCATGAAAGATTACATTATTTCTGAGGGACGAACATCCCTGAAAACTTCTATAGTGTTTACTTTAATAAGTTACATTGGTGAACATAAAAAGGAAAATTTAGTATTGTTATTAATTGCAAATATTTCACTCAAAACAAACTTTTCATTTATTCTAAGAGACTTTCGGCCCTCGGTAATAACGCAATCTTTCATTCTGCGTTTAAATTTTTCAAAAATACTTATTAGTTTTCTCAGGATTCGAAAAAAATAAATATCTACATTTAAAAGTTTTAAATTAAAACACATTGAAAATTTTGACTTTTATGTGGCACACTCATTGTATTATTAATTTTCTTATCTTAATTGGCAACTAATAACATGTCTATCTCGACAAAAAAGTATATCTACTAAATAAATTATTTTTCAAACTCTTTCAAACTAGTTTGACAAACAGTTTGAATTTTCAAACCTGTACGATTGACCAGTTTGACTTGACTTGAATTATTTGTCAGAAGGATTGACTTGAGTTTGACTTGAAATTAAGTCAAACTCAAGTCAAGTTCAAACATTCAAGTCAAACTTGTGCAACTCTATCAAAAACAGCATAGCTTGCCGGAAGAGCATTGGATAATCGGATCTACAACCGATCCAGAAGTCAATTAAGGATTTCTCTTTAAAACTGTCTTTTATAGAACTGTCTTCTGTTAGATCGATGAATGTTTCCTGTAATTCCAACTCATTTGATGAGGTTCCTGTAAAAGGATTTTTGGTCAACTTTGGAATAATCTTCAAAAAAGTATTATTTATTAAAACTTTCTTGAAGAGATTCCAAGTGAAGGATTATATCAGCAACCACATCTAGTATTGGAGATATTTCGTTTTCTTCAAAACATGATGACAGCGTAGGAAATGCAGAGACAATCTTTCCCTGTATTTGAGAACAAAAAGAATCAACTTTTTCTTGAAGTAGTTTATCTCCCCATTGACTGTGATGGGTGTTGTGTTTTCTCCCTGAAGAACCAAATTCAGCGTGTGGAGTCTGTCAAAAATGTCAGCTAGATACTCCAATCTTGACAACGATTCTTCATCATAGAACAAGTTTTTAACACTTAGAACACTTAAAAGCATTAAAACTGCTGACCTCAGTTCAAAGACACAGGTGAAAATTTTCCCTCGTGATAACCATCTCACTTCTGTATGCAACAGAAGAGTTTTGAACCCGCCACCCATATCTTCACACATCAAGGAGAATAATCTTAATGTCGCTTGTTTCACCCACGCGACGCGTACCACCTGGAACTTTCCCGCGTACCACCAGTGGTACGCGTATCACCGGTTGGGAACCTCTGGACTACATTACTACTGACGGTAAGTCCCTGAAAACTTCTATAATGCTTATTCTAATAAGTTACAGGGGTGAAAAAGAAAACAAAAACTGAGTGGAGTGTGATTTTTAGTTTCAAACATCTTATTCAAAAGAAACCCTTTGTTTATTCTAAGGGACTTTTTACTCTTAGTTTTAATAAATATTTTTTCAATATTTTTGGCTTTGGTTTCTATGAAAAATTTCAAACACTCTCCCTGAAAACCTGACGTGCTAGAAAAAACTAAGCTCTTATTCATGATCAGAACACCCCATTTACTATGGGTCACTCATTAAAGTTGGTACACATTTGATGCAAAAAATACGTATTTGTGTAATTTGAGGAATGACGAAATGTACAATGTATACAAAAATGTAAAAAATACTTACAGTTTTGAGGAATTGTAGAATGTAGAGAGAACTTACCTGTAAAAGATAACAAAGAATTAATCATCTCAACAAAACAAAGCGTTTTATTACTTGGGGCTTTATATCAAAAATACATAAAAGTTTAATTTGTTTCACGCTTGAATGACCAAGCGCAATAAAGTGGATACACAATGCTTTAACAATAGGATACAAAAAGGCTATTGTATCCTTATACATCCTCTTAATTGTGGATGACTATAAAATTATAAAAAAAGGTATATATTTAGTATCCTCAGGCGCGTGTCTCTTGTATTATTACGGTGAGGATGAAATAAACTAGCTTATAGTACAATTATTATCATTATTTATTTTTACCTCAGTTATACAGGGTGTCCCGAAAAGATTGGTCATAAATTATACCACAGATTCTGGGGTCAAAAATAGGTTGATTTAACCTCACTTACCTATATACCACAGTGCACACAAAAAAAGTTACAACCCTTTGAAGTTACAAAATGAAAATCGATTTTTTTTCATATATCGACAACTCTCAGAGATTTTTTATTCCAAATGGACATGTGGCATTTTTATGGCAGCAACATCTTTAAAAAAAATTAGAGTGAAATTTGTGCACCCCATAAAAATTTTATGAGGGTTTTATTCCCTAAAACCCCCCCAAACTTTTGTGTACGTTCCAACTAAATTATTATTGTGGCACTATTAGTTAAACCCAATATTTTTTAAACTTTTTTGCCTCTTAGTACTTTGTCGATAAGCCAGTGTTTATCGAGATATTTTGAATATTTGTCGAATCCACCACATATTTGTATATGGTTAAGTACGATATAGAGACCTGTTAATAATCTGAAGATTTATTTATAATTTACATTTTTAGGTATATTTTGAAAAAGAAGCCAAATCTCGATAAAAGTGGACTTATCAAAAAACGACTAAGGGGCAAAAAAGTTTTAAAACACTGTGTTTAACTAATGGTACCACAATAATAGTTTAATTGCAACGTACACAAACATTTGGGGGGTTTAAAGGAACAAAACCCCCATAAAATTTTTATGTAAATATGTATATTAAAAACGAAGTCGCATCTCGATAAAAACTGGCTTATTGAAAAAATACTAGAAGGCAAAAAAGTTAAAAGTTAAAAACGTTGTGTACTAAAACTAATGGTACCACAATAATGAATTAATTGAAACGTACACAAAAGTTTTGGGGGGTTTAAGGGAACAAAACCCCCATAAAAATTTTTTGGGGTGGACAAATTTCACTATAATTTTGTTTTTAGATGTTCCTCTCATAAGAATGATGCATGTCCATTTTCAATAAAAAATCTCTAACAGTTTTCGATATATTATGTATTGAAACAAATCGATTTTCATTTTGTAACTTCAAAGGGATGTAACTTTTTTTATGAGCATATTTGTACTAAGGTAAGTTAGGTTCAATCAAACCATTTTTGACCCCAGAATGTGTTGTATAATTTATGACCAATATTTTCGGAACACCCTGTATAGAGCGTCCCAAAATTTACGAAAGATTTGAATTTGATAGAAAACACTGTTTTTTTCTTTAGATTTGTGACAATAAGCTCTGTTTGTGATAACAGACTCAGCGAAATACAGGTTTAATTTAAATAAAAGTAACAAAATAATAATAAGGTTTGTATGAATGAGTTTCCCAGTCGGCTACCTGTAAATAAAAATAAATATATTTACTAGACGTGAAAAATACGGCGGTATGTTAGTACATTCACACACATCGACATAGGACAGACAGTTGGTATCATGATGGAAATGTGAGTAACCGTTCAATTCACGACTAGAAGAGTAACGGGGTTACCAGCGATTCATCAATTCTGCACCGTTACATGATTTTGCTTTAACTCAATACGTCATAGCCCGATTCTTACCAGATCTATTAAGTCTTCAGATCAGTTCTCCATAGACTCCGATTTGGCTTTAACTCAATACGCTAAAGCCCGGTTATCCACCACGCAGTGTAAAGCTGAGTTCTTGTCAGATCAGTTCTACGGCTTGAACTGGTTGACTCTTCCCTAGATCGCTATTTTATACAATTCCTTTAAAAAACACTTTAAAAAAGTTGTAATGAATTTTTCCCAGAAAGTGCTTCATTTGTTGGTTATTATCAATTCTGGCGAATCCATCTCTTAATATTCGTCGGTAGTGATGGGGAGTCTGGTGGGAATGCGTATGTTTCGTGTGCTGACATCAATTGTCTTCATGAGCTGGAGGAGCAATCATTACATGTTGTAATTTCTTTATTGAATTATAAATTATATTATAGGGTTATGCATGTATGGAATACCTCACCAGATATATGGAATCCACGGCTTTGTGGGGACAGAATGCATTCGTGCCGGACGCCTCCTTGGATGTAACATACGTTGTTTAATCTCCCATCGACTCATATGCTTGCTTTCTCCTTCCAATACAAGTTTACTAGGATGTGTAGGTCTCTTCTATCAATGGATTTGATTCCTAATATGATCAAAAGCGTTCCATGCTTCACCTTATCGAAAGCCTTTTTGTAATCGATGAAAGTCAAATAAATATCTTAAAATCCAGCATTTTTGGAGAAGTACATTTAAGCCAAAAAGTGACTCACGGGTACCCATTCCTAAATCCAAACATGTGTGGCTCATTAAGCTAACTAATCTGTACTCGCCTTACCTTTTTTGCAAAAATTTTCAATGTATGAATTGCTATCAAAACGGACTCAAGCTATTCTCAGGTATTTTTTCACTAATAGAATACGCGTCATTAAAAAGCTTAGCTAGAGCAGTGATGCACTATTGAATCATTAAGTGGTGATGAACGTTAAAACGATGGACTGATGACTGCACAGATTAGAATGCTGACAATTGACTGAACTAGGAGCAGAAAGTATTGGATACGATGAAGAGAATGTCTATATCACACAGTGATCACCAAAAATTGTGATGTTTCCTTTATCTGAACAACAGTTTTTTAAACCGCTCAATCGCTGGTCCCAACATAATGTGAAATTTGTTGTTATATTAGATATTATTATATACAGTGATGACTCTGGAGATAAATCCCGAAATAGGTCGATATTTATTTTTAAATTATAATTTTTCGGCAATATATATTATACTAGGGACGTCATCCACCTGGACGTCATGACGTAATCGATGATTGTTTTAAATGAGAATAGGGGTTGTGTGATAGCTCATTCGAAAGGTTATTTAATGCTCTATTCACTAATATTAATATTAACATAATTATTTAAACAGGGTGACCAATTTTTTTTTAATTCAATTTATTGAGACAAACAGAAGAATGTATATGATTTACTCAATTCGAAATACATTTTACTGTTATCCGGAAACAGGAAAAAATGTTTATTTGATAATTAAATATTGTTTTTCGCTTAAATTCAATATTAAAGCTGCCACCCGCTTGTCTCTTAGCAGCAGTTGGAACATTTAATTTAAGCGAAAAGCAATGTTCATTTTTTTAAATTAACATTTTTTTCTATTTTATGATAGGAGTAAAATGTATTTTGCATTAAATACGTACATTCTTCTTTTTGTCTCAAATAATTTAATTAATTTTTTTTTGGGTACCCTGTATAAATAATTATTTTAATGTTTATATTACTGAATATAGAATTTAATAATCTTTCGAATGAGCTATCACAAGACTTCTATTCTCATTTAAAAATATCATCGATTACGTCATCACACCCAGATAGATGACGTCACTAGTATGATAAACATGCCAAAAATTATAATTTAAGAATAAAAATCAATGCCTCTTTCGACATTTATCTCCAGAGTCGCTCATTCTCGAGAAAATGAATTTATTCCAACTCAAACTTCCTTACTGTATAAGATATACTTTTGCATTATACAGAGAGAGTCTGTAAAGTGGAATAAATTCAATATCTCAAATACTAATTGTTTTTTTGGAAAATGCTCAGACCCGTCGATTAGTATTTCAAATTGTCCTTTTTGACATTCAATAAAAATGTATACAGGGTGTCCCAATTTAGAGATATGACGTCATCGTCGATTTTCTTAAATGGCAACACTGTCATTTTGATAGCTAATTTGATAGGGTTTGTAAAGTTATACATAACTGCAAAATATCAAATTTTTATTCTCTACCATTTACAAGATAATAGAAAATAACAAAGTTATATCTGTAATTTGGAATATATTCAATAATTAAAATACTAACTGTTTTTTTGAAAAATTCTCAGACCCGTCGATTAGTATATCAAATTGTCATTTTTGACATATAATAATAATGTATACAGGGTGTCCCAATTTAGAGATATGACGTCATCGTTGATTTTCTTAAATGGCAACACTATCATTTTGATAGCTATTTTGATAGCGTGTGTAAAGTTATACACATCTGAAAAATTTCAAAATTTTATTCCCTACCATTTACAAGATAATAAAAAATAACAAAGTTATGAAGAACAAGAAGTAATCAAATAATAATTGAATTTATTTATTTCAATTAAGCAAATGCTCATAACGTTGCCCATTGACAATTTGACAATAATTGAGGGCAACATTATGAGTTTTTGCTTAATTTATTGAAATAATTAAATTCAATTATTAGTTGATTACTTCTTTTTCATAACTTTGTTATTTTTTATTATCATCTAAATGGTAGAGAATACAAATTTGAAATTTTGCAGTTGTGTATAACTTTACACACCCTATCAAAATAGCTATCAAAATGACAGTGTTGCCATTTAAGAAAATCAACGATGACGTCATATCTCTAAATTGGGACACCCTGTATACATTATTATTATATGTCAAAAAGGACAATTTGATATACTAATCGACGGGTCTGAGCATTTTTCAAAAAAACAGTTAGTATTTTAATTATTGAATATATTCCAAATTACAGATATAACTTTGTTATTTTCTATTATCTTGTAAATGGTAGAGAATAAAAATTTGATATTTTGCAGTTATGTATAACTTTACAAACCCTATCAAATTAGCTATCAAAATGACAGTGTTGCCATTTAAGAAAATCGACGATGACGTCATATCTCTAAATTGGGACATCCTGTATACATTTTTATTGAATGTCAAAAAGGACAATTTGAAATACTAATCGACGGGTCTGAGCATTTTCCAAAAAAACAATTAGTATTTGAGATATTGAATTTATTCCACTTTACAGACTCTCTCTGTGTAAGATGCGTTAAAGAAGTTAAATTGGGAACATTTTTAAGTCATCCAAGATTTGCCGATGGCATAGTACTCATAGCAACAATACCTACAGAGGAACTATTCTACATGCTAAAATAGCTTAAACAAGAAAATCTGCAAAAATCGAAGATGTGAAAATCGGTTTAAAAATGAATTTAAATAAAACAAAAGTGATGACAAATCAAAATAGCAGTAGGAAGACTCAGTCATCATTCTCTTTGCCTTATCACTATGCGGGGTCGGCTTCCCTAATTTCATTTCTCCACACAATTCTATCTTATGTCATATCAATGATAATCCCCTTAACCAACATGTCCTGCCTCATCGTCTCCCCCCAGGTCTTCTTTGGTCTTCCTCTCCTACTCCTTCCAGGAATCTGCACTTGTGGAACTGTGGATTGCGTTGTCATCAAGAACTTCCACAAGCACTAACAATATTTTAAGAATGAAATAATTTGGTAGATACTTTTTAAAAAATCCACAACCGACAACTATTGTTTACATCCTCGACAACGAGTTTTTGTTGAAATACTCCAGTGAATGTATTCTCGTCCAGTCTCGTAAATTCTGAAAATCTCTTGTTAACAAGCAAATTCTTTCCATTTTTAAGTGTAATACTACTCAATTTTAATCCGAAATTTCAACGAATTCGCGATAAACCAACTGGAGTAAAAACAACAGTAAAAAACTACAAGAGCATTAAAAACTGATTTTACAATTACGCATTACAATGCTGAATTTTCAGGAAAATTTCATAATACCTGTTGGTAATTTGGGTTGTTGAAACTCATGTACGTATGCTGTTGATTTCTGCTTTGATAGTTTTATTTTGAAGCTCAAATCAAAATATGCCGAAATTTGAAATTATTTACGTTCAGGATGTTTCCAGGAATAATATTGGGATTACCGTAACATAAAATACATTTTTATTTTTGAAATTGATATACAAATATAGTTAAAGGCTCTAAAATGTCCGATTTGTTTGTTATGCGTGGTGTTTCATTAGGATATGAAAATAATTTAACTTTCTTTATGTAGCTGTGCAGCAGAAAAATAAGTTATGAAATAAAACCTCAAGTATTGAAATCAGAAATTGAGGCTGCAATAAAAAGCTAAAATTTAGAAAAACAGAAGGGGAAGATGGAATAAGAGTTGAAACACTGAAAGAAATGGGAGAATTAGGGATGGAATTAATGCTTAGAATTTGCAATGAGATCTGAAATACCGTAAAGTGGCCAAATGACTGGGGTAAACTCACGTTTATTTCCATATACAAAAAAGGTTCAATACTAGCAGAACTTAACATAAAACCAGACTCACCACAACTATAAACCAAAATATACTGAGATATTTTGACTAGAAGAAGAGAAGGAATGATCTTCAGTACGATGGTCGGACCAAATAATGTATGTGACTGGTTACTCATTCTCCGACGTCTTCTTTCCCCGTCACAATTTACAATTAAAAGTAGGATCAGTTGTCATTAGTCTGCATAACACTTTATGTCATTGTCATCAACCAATCAGAGCAAACGTATACCGTATCTGCGCGTAGCACCAACAATTTTTGATCAATTCGCGCACATTTAGACACTCCCAATTGCGCCTAAAGAAATATAACTTTTAAAATATTGATTATCAGAAAGCATTAAATTGAGACAACCTTTTTTATACGTAATATTTTTAAGTATCTTTTTGGTGTCCTGTTAATTTTTATTTATTGAACTGTGACACATCATTTAATTTTAAGGCGGTACGAAGTTTGCCGGGCCAACTAGTACCCGACAATTCAACAAAGAGTATATTAAAAAAAATGTGTGTGTACTTTGTACGCACGTAAGAAGTTATACTTCTATTACATATGTATTATGTGATTTTGACGAAATTGATATAATGTACTTTAAACAGTTTATTTATATTTCATTTAAATATTAAACGAATTTTAATACTTACTACTTTCCAAAAATTTTTATTAAGACAATACCAAAAATTTAAAAAAAATAAAAGAATAAAACGCACACAAACACATTGAAAAATGCCACAAAGAAAAAATGATTTCTGAACGATAATAATTGTTGGCAAAAATTTTAAATACGCATTTTCTGAAAAAAAATATATAACAAATATACTTACAATCATTAAATGCATAAAAAAATATAAAAAATAAAAACTTGCATCGGGATTCGAACCCGCGAATTTGGGGACGCTTTGATTAAGCCTAGACTCACTCATCGAATTACACATTATTTGTCATGTGGAAAAATAGGGCAACTGAACGTTTTACTGTTTGACAGTTGTTCTGAATTTACCTAATCAAATTATGTAGTTTGATTTTTGTGGAAGAAAATATTAAAATATGACAAAGCAGTTAGTAAGAAAACAATATATTAGATGAAGATTGGTAGAACTTTTGTTGGTAATCAAATTAAGTATGTAAATCAAAGCATTACATACCTACTAGATAAATAAATCTACGCCAAAAAATCATAATTTAAAAATAAAAATCGGACATAATTTCGGATTTCTCTCTAAAATCCCCATTCTTGAGAAAATAAATTTATTCCAAGCTAATCCAAATGTATAATTACAATATGATTATAATAAAAACTACATACCAAATTAGAATGAGTTTTCCTTGTCCAAAAGTCCAAAAATATATATGAAAACTATTTAAAAAGGCAGTATAACTATTAACTAACTTTTGTTTGTTGTTTCTTTTCCCACAAATTTCAAAACGCAACAACCATAAATAATCAAACCACACATAGAGAAATAAAAACAACATTCTTTTTATTTCTTTATGAAACCACAGCCGCCATATTGAATAATTTTTGACATGTCATTTGAACATCCAATCAGAACAAAGTTATAATGCGCATGCGCCCGGATCGTAGGTTTTAACATATAAAAATTCACTCTCATATCGCGCGTAAAGAAGTATAACTTCAAAAAAGATTCTGCATGGTAAAGCTCTTTCAAAAATAGTTCCTTCTCTGTTATTAAAAAATCTGCGTATACTGCTAAAAGTAGGTTAAATCTTTCAAACATTCTTTATAACCCTATTTATAAATCTATTAAGGAAGAAATTTGTCATGGTATGTAACCAAAGTCAGTGAACACACCAAATCGCATTTGCGCGTACCCCAAGATTGATTGATTCATACATAAACGCGTCAAGACACGTCGAAGAAAAAGCGTGTTCATAAACGTTGCTTTGGAGCTAATGTATTACCGTGTGTCACCTGGTGAGAGCGAGGATTAATATTTTTCTAAATATTTCGACAAAAATTTTGTGTAACTATTCCAGTTGAATGTAGTTGTTAAGTTAATAATTTGTCATCTCGTGGGAAGACAACGGCTATTTTTTCTTTCCATGGCAGTATTAATAATATGAAGTAATGGAGACCGTTATATGGTTATGAAATAATGCATATTAAACGTTCAAAACATTAATATACAGAGTGTAGAGTCTGAGTGTTGAGTGTGAAACAATAAAAAAATTAGACATGTATATTCAAGCTTCGTTCTAGGAAGAACAAAAATTGAAAAAAAAAACAAAAAAAACTAGAGAAACTTGTTGCATTCATAGCCTTGAAACAGCCTTTGATTCCATCGGTAGAAAACAATATGGAATATAGTCTGAATGAAGAGAAAATAGTTTACTTAATTTTGAGTAGTTCCATTAGGTGCGAATAGATTGCATATAACCTTCCTCTGGTAATGCGGGGCTCTTCCAGGGGTGACCAACCTTTGCTTAGCTACTCCTGGGAACATCATGGACTCAAATCAAACAAACAAACAAAAAAACCAAAACCAAATCCAAGGCTGGACCAAAACCTTCACCTCAGCTAGAAGACGCGGATGAAAATGGACAGCATTGTTCACCTCATGTTTCGGCTCAAGCGGAGGCTGGACAAAAACGTTTACCTTAGTCTGAAGGCGGAGTGGAGGATGGACAGAAATCTTCACCTCAAACTTCGGCCCAAACAGAGCCTGGACATGGATCACCTCAGGGAAATCGACCAAAGTGTCACAAACCTTGTGGCGCCGAGGTAAAAAAAAAGAAGGAAGGTCAGAGAGGCAAGGAGACAGGCACCTCGGGAGCCACCCATACCTCTCCTTCTTCTTCTTTACGTGCCATCTCCGCGACGAAGGTTGGCAATCATCATTGCTATTCTCACTTTCGACACTACAGCCCGAAAGAGTTCAGTTGAGCTGCATCCAAACCATTCTCTGAGATTTCTCAGCCAGGACATTTTTCTCCTACCTATGCTGCGCCTTTAATTTTAGGAGTTCATATCTGTCACCACGTGTTATATGAGCCAAGTATTGAAGTTTTCTTATTTTGATGGAATCCAGTATCTCCCTGCTGTTCTGTATTCTCCTTAGTACTTCCTCATTGGTTATTCTCAAGCCCATTCCAAAACAAAGGTTACGGTGCCTGCATCAGAGGCTGTCAACAGTTCTACCTTCAAAAGAGACAGGAACCAACAGCCACCGGTGTAAAGCGCCATCACCTAAGCACTTCCACGGAAGGCACGCCGCAGAAGCACAAGAAGGTACGCAGCGGTGGAAACACCACTGCCCTTTCCCAAAACTCCGCGGAAACCGCCGTAACACACCTTAAGGTCGCTATCATAGATAAGGTAAACCCGTACGACAAGGTCACTGCCGACCGGGAAAACCTTATCAAACGCAGCCTGATGGAGGAATTCGACAGAGCAATCTTGTCCACCTCGAACAGTCAAGCAAAAGCACCCACGTTTAAATCGTAGATCTATTCTGGTGAGATCATCAGAATAGTCTGTAATGACGACGGGGCGCTTGCGTGGCTGGAAAAGGTTATAGATGACCTCAAACCGTGGGAGGAAGTATCACTAGCTGTTGTCAGTCAGGATAAGCTCCCGAAGCTTACCAAAGTTTCTCTATGGATCTCGGAGGAGGTTACTACCACCTCCGATGACCCAGAAAGAGTACTTCGGTGGCTAATATATTACCGTTTGTCACCTGGTGAGAGCGAGGATTAATATTTTTCTAAATATTTCAACAAAAATTTTGTGTAACTATTCCAGTTGAATATAGTCGTTTAGTTAAATTTGTCATCTCGTGGGAAGATAACTGCTATTTTTTCTTTCCGGAGCAGTATTAATAATATGAAGTAATGGAGACCGATATATGATTATGAAATAATAAATATTAAGCCTTCAGAACAAAATATTAATATACAGAGTGTGGCGCCTGAGTGTGAGGTGTGAAATAATAAAACTAAGACATTTGTATAACATTGGCGTTTTAAAAAAATAAGAATAAAAAGTAAAAATAAAGTGGAAAAAAATTATTGCTTTCGCAGCCTTAAAGGTAGCCTTTGATTCAATCGGTATAAACCAATATTGAAAATAGTCTGTGGAGAGAAACTAATCTATTTCATTTTGGGTAGTTCCTTTAGGGACGATCCATCTCCACTCTCTATTAGGTTTCTTTTTATAATAGGCGTTCATAGCATATATATTTTCTTGTTTCAGGAATTTTATAAGCTTTTCTCCTCTTGTGTCTCTTATGCAAATTTTCCAATTAGTCCATGTGGTGAGACCGCTCCCGTCTGGAAAAATTAAACAAATCTGAAGGGTGTCGGGCGGAATTTTTGGACAGAAATTGTTTAAACAATTTTTTTAAACAAATACAAAAGATCACGTTTTTTTGATCCGGAACATATATTTTTAAGTTTTGTGGGGCATTCTGAAAAAGAAATGTATCTTGTAAATTTTCTCAGAAATTGATAGTTTTTGAGTTATAGACGATTTAAAATCTGAAAAATGCAAAAATACGCATTTTCGAGGCTTAAAAACTCGTATTCAGATTAGTATTTTTAAGGTTGCCAGATATTTAAATTGAAGACTAAATATTCAGCTTCAAGATTTTGAAGAGTGATCGCGTCTATTTTTAATTTATATTGTTGTTTTTAATTGTTAAATATGCGTGTTTATCCGATTTTTTTTCCGGTGCGGTGCGCTCCGGTTCAAAAATCTCCTATTTTCCTCCGAAAAATATTTTTTCTAGATTCTTTGGGACATTATAAATAAAATAAGTTTCTTGACATTTTTCTCAAAACTTAATAGTTTTAAAGTTATAAGCGATTTAAAATCCGAAACTACGTTTTTTTGTCATTTTTCGGATTTTAAATCGCTTATAACTTAAAAACTGTTAACTTTTGAGAAAAATGGCAGGAAACTTATTTTATTTATAATATCACAAAGAATCTAGAAAAAATATTTTTAGGAGGAAAATAGGAGAGTTTTGAAATGAAGCGCGTCGCACCGGCAAAAAATCGGATAAACACGCATATTTAACAATTAAAAACCGATGGTATAAATTAAAGTTAGACGCGATTACTCTTCAGAATCTTGAAGCTGAATGTTCAGTCTTCAGTATAAGTATCTGGCAACCTCAAAAATACTAATTTAAATATGAGTTTCTAAGCCTCGAAAATGCGTATTTTCGCATTTTTCCGATTTTAAATCGCCTATAACTCCAAAACTATCAATTTCTGAGAAAAATTACGAAATACCTTTCTTGTTTAAATTGACCCAAAAAATCTAAAAATGTATGGTCCAGAGCAAAAAAAACGTAATCTTTTGTATTTGTTTAAAAAAATTGTTTATACAATTTCTGTCCAAAAATTCCGCTCGGCACCCTTTAGATTTGTTTAAAGGGGACATTTTTGAATAGGAATCCACAAAGAAACTGAATCAGAAATTTTTTTCAGACGGGAGCGGTCTCACCACATTGACTAAATCTTGTTTTTAGAGTCTTCAACCTTTCCCTCAACTTGTTTTTCTTCTCAAACTCAAGAATCATCTTAAGGTCTGTCCGTATATCTGTGTTTCTTATTGTCTCTTATTATCGTCACTCCTCTAACTCTTCGTAAATATTTCATTTGTAGGGCTTGTATTTAACTCTTTAGTTTTCTAGTTAGTATCCATGATTCACAGGCATATGTATGCACTGGTCTTTAAATGGTTTTGAATACAGTTAGTTTGGTTTTCCTTGTAATTTCTTTCTTGTTTAAGAAGCTTGTAACTTGTAATAAAACTCGAAATAAGTGTCCATTCTTCAAGATATTGAATAAAAATTTTGACATGTTACAGAAAATCAGGTCGTTTAATTGCACCTTGTTCTTCCAACCTTCTGATGTTTTTTTAAATAATGAAAAGAATGTAATCGTTATAAATTCTTTCTTGTTATCAAGTTTTTAAATTGTTGATTTCATTTGACACTTCCGTAATTAAAATTTTGTTTCCTTCTATAATTTTCACAGTAGTAGCAGTTTTTACAGCAGTATTGTGGATGTAATGTGGTTGTGGATGAACTGAAGTTAAATTTTTGATGTGTCATTTTCAAAAAGGAGCTGCAATATTTTTGTACATCTTGTGATAAACAGAATGATTTCAATGGTTCGTATATGTTATGCGAATACCTATAATATTATGTAAATACGAAAAAATGTTTGCAACAATATTTTCAACATCAATTGGAAGTAAGTCAGATACTGTTTGAGTACCTAATATCATGTAGAATGTGCGCTGCACGACCTAATCCAATAATTTTTTGTTTCAAATGTTCGCTAAGTTTCGTAAAAACGTTATTGATGCCTCTTCTAGCTTTTCCGCGCTAAAATTTGCGTTATTGTTATCCGCAGAATAGACCTCTATTAGCTATGTGCATTGTCTAATTCATGTGCATAGTCTACATAGTTAACTCTGCATTCATTTTATGTGTTTTTATGTATTTTTTGTTTTTTTTTATATTCATATTCACCATAATGCCTACTTAGGTAATAGGTATATAATATATTTTTTATATTTTTACAGTACATTTAAAATCAGAAATGCACATATTTTCTAAAAAGAGGGAGATATTTAAAAATCGGCGGATCCACCAAAAAGCTGGACTGTCCCGCTAAAATCGGGACGTGTCGTCACTTTAGACTTGACTGTCCCCTTTAGATACTTCGCACATAACCAATATTTCAAGGAGATAAGAACTATTGAATTGTTTTCAAAGTTATTTTAATGTAAGTAAATGTTTTGATGGCAATCGTTTTCATACGTGGAATATTAATGAATGTCATTATTTTCCGAGAAAATAAACGATACAGTTCTCATAACTAAATAAGTAATGACTCGTTAATATTGGCAATTATGGTCAGGTATTATATTATTATCGTCCATCTACAAAGGATGTGCTTCGAAAAATTTAAATTCAATAGACCACATTTCGTGAACGTGTATGCAAATTTAAATGTTGGTGTATTCTTTGTTTATTCATATCGTATCATTTCCATTTCGTATCATTTTGTATTTTCGACGTTGATATTCATCTTTAACACCCCGACATAATGACTCATCAATTGACTTGTCAACTTTACGCCGTCGGAATGAAGAATTAGTTTGGTGCATAAACGTGCCCACCCATGTTCTTTCCCAGGAAATATTACCGCGTTCATGATACTGACTGGAAGTCAATGGGTTATTTTCGATTGTCATTGTTGGTACATACATCGGCTTTTAAATGTTTTAGGGGTCGGTTGTTGAGTTTAATGTCAGAACATTAATGGATGCATGCTACAATGATATGGTCTGATTGGGAAAAATCCACAAGTATAAAAGAACCTTTGTATTTATTTATTTTCCCGTTTTGTACAAAATAAGAAGAATAATGTGTTATAAAAGATATAAATCAATATTGTAGCACACAAAGTGAACATAAGACACAACTTTTCATGGTGCTTCACACCTAAGAGGGCAGCACCAACACAAACAAAAATCAAAGTCGAAGGACTACATACGGAATCCACGGAATACTTATACAGGAAAAGAATATCAGAGAAGATTGCTGAGAATGGAATATTAGAAAACGATAACATCGATGAAAGCTGGCAAAAACTCAAAGATAACATAATCGACGCTGCAACAGAATCACTTGGGGAGAGAAAAGTAACGAATACTCACATATTAAAGAAGAAAACCCCGTGGTTTAGAGAGGAAGGTAAAATTCGAAGAAAAGAAGAAAGCATTTTTACAATACAGAACAAAACAAACACAACAGGCATACAACCACTACAAACGAATCAGAAACGAAACGAATGCTTTAGTAAGGCAAATAAAAAGGGAGCACTGGCAGAGCTTCTCAAAACAGATGGAACACGACTTCTACGGAACACAAAAAGAAGTATGGAGAATGATGAGAGGGCAAAGAAAGGAGATGAACGAATTAATAAAAGCGAAACACATTCAGAAGGAAACATGGGCAGACTACTTCCGATCTTTATTTGCTAAAGGCGACGATAATGAACCACCAACACCTGAAGTTACGACAAACTAAGAAATAAACATCGAGGAGGGAGAGGTAAAGGAAGCATTAAGAAAATTAAAAAATAGAAAATCTCCAGGAGAGGACAGAATATCAAACGAACTCCTAAAGTACGGAGGACAAGATCTAAATAAACAACTATTAAAACTAATACAAAAAATAATAGAACAAAACAGAATACCACAAGAATGGAGATCAAGCATCCTAATACTTCCCTTCAAAAAAGGAGACAAATCAGACCCGGAGAATTACAGAGGGATTAACTTATTAAACGCAACATTAAAATTAACAACAAAAGTGATAACAAACAAATTGAATGAAATTATAACATTAGCAGGAGAACAACAAGGTTTTAGGTCGGGAAGGTCATGCACTGACGCTATATTTATAATGAGGCAAGTTCAAGAGAAATCGTTGGAATACAACAAACCGGCATATTTATGTTTCGTGGACCTTAAGAAAGCATTTGACAGGGTCACATTAAAGGACGTTATCCATTTGTTATACTCGAGAGAGGTACCTCTGGGAATAATTAAAACGATAGAAAACATCTACCAGACCAACACAATAAAAGTAAAAGTGGAAGATGAACTGCCTGACCCAATTGAAGCCGGCAATGGGATAAGACAGGGGGATTCCTTGACTCCTTTATTGTTCAACCTGATCATGGACGAAATAATAAAAAAAGTAAGAACTAAAATAGGATACCAAATGGGAGAAAAGCAACTTAAAAAATAATCTGCTATGCGGACGATGCAATACTAATTAATCTCTCAAAATGAAGATGATTTACAACGTATGCTGCACCAATTCAACATAATGGCCAGAAAATTTAGCATGTTAATTTCCTCAAAAATGACAAAATGCATGATTATAACAGCAGATCCAATAAGATGTAAATTGGAGCTGGAAGGTCAGATAATAGAACAAGTGATGGAGTTTAAATATCTAGGCATTACACTATCTAGCTACGGAAGACTCGAAACAGAAGTGGAGTAAATAGAGCAAACAGAGTCGCAGGTTGCCTGAATGACACAATATGGAGAAATAAAAATATCGGAAAAGAAATGAAAGGCAGAATTTACAAAACCGTCATCAGACCAATAATGACATAAGCGGCAGAAACACGACCCGACACAGAGAGGACAATAAGATTGCTCAAAACAGCGGAGATGAAAACCATTCGAAAAATCGATGGTAAGACTCTATGGGACAGACAAGCCGAATGACAACAAATAGGGTAGTCAGGACAGCGAGAGACGGTTCCCCAATAGGAAGACGATCAGTGGGAAGACCACGAAAACGATGGAACGACAACTTACTAGAGGCACATTGAAAAACAGACAGAATCATGTCTATACAAAAAGAAGAAAAAGAAGAAGACAAAGTGAACAATGGCTTCGTTGCCCAGAATTGGAAGAGAAGTGGGGGTGATTCTTTGGATCCTTCTTACTAGCTCAGAAATAAAGATAGAATTAGGGAAAAAAAAAAGAAAAAAAAAGGAGATCATAACTATTACAGCTAAATTATCGCTAAATAGACATCTTCCAGATTTTACAAACATATATGTGTCCAACTGACCAAATGTTACAAACAAAGAAGACATTATTGGTCATTTAATACCTAGAGTGCTGTACAAAGAAAACAATGGTGATATAACATACACAACAAGAAAAGTACGTGATGTACCTTAAAAAGATCTTCTTTCTCTTTATGAGCAATTCTGCTTGTTCATTGGCAGATTGATACATCTATGGAAAGTTGCCACTCCATCTTTTGCGCGGCCAGTCGATGCTTCTTCTACCGATTGGAGATTTATCTGTTGCTATTTTGAACACACGTGTCTCCCCCTTCTGATTATGTGGTTATTCCAATCTGTTTTTCTATTTAGTGTTTATTCGTTTATACACTGTACGTTACATTTTATTCTAATGTCTTCACTCCTGTTGGAAATCCCATAAAATTGATTTGGTTGTTTAAATAGTTCAAAATCATATCCCTTTTTTACCCTTGTCGACGCCTGTGTTGTTCCTTGTTATCGAAATTCACATGTGTCGCGAAGAAGAGGATGGAACGCTGACCACTTGAGATCCAAACATTCTACCCCTATGACATAAGAAATGAGATGCATCCAGACCTCAAATGTGTACAGACGCGAAATAGTGTTGACTTCGTCGAAGACGTCCTCATTGTAAGTTTTTACCTTGTATTTTTGTTATTACCTATATATCTCCTTTGTTTCGTTTTTGAAATATTTACCAATCAGATTAGTTTGAATTTGTGTATTTTGCGCTTATGGAGAAATTCCACTTTCTTTCCATATTAGCTATCAGAAGGGATAAATTTTATAAGTAGGTGTAGTTAGTGTTTATTGCTTGTTTTGATTTTATTACTTGTTTCGTTCAATACCTACTATTAATAATCAAACAACTCCTCTTTCGATCTCTCAGCGTATTTCCTGTAATTCTTCTCAGTACTCTCATTTCTGTCGTTTCCAGTAGTCTTTGTGTTGTGGCTGTATCGGGTGTCGTGTCTGATGCATATGTCATTATTGGTCTTACACTGGCTTTATAAATTCTTGACTTCATCTCAGTGGTAATATAACGGTTTCACCATATAGTGTTATTAAGGCAACCTGTCAGTCTATTTGCTTTTTGTACTTCATTTCTCACTTCTTTGTCCAGGTCTCTTATTTTTACTACTACTTTGTTTTCCATTCTGTATCCTCTTTCTTTGTTGGCACTTTTGATTATTTCGTCTATGAATAAATTTAAAAGCATAGGGCTCAATAAGTCCCCCTATCTTATTTATCTGCCTAAATAAATAAATATCTGCCTTTTTTTATTTATCTGCCTTTTCCATACAGGCAGCCGAAATATTGCAACAAAACGAAGCAAAATCAGTTAACGTAGTATTCACTAAATGTCATAAAGAAACACCGAATATCCTAATGCATAACAAGAATATTCCTAAAAATGATACTGTAAAATATCTCGGATTACACCTTGACAAGGGGCTAACATGGAGAACACACATCTTGACGAAGAGGAAGCAATTAGGAATAAAATACAAAAAAACACTACTGGTTACTCGGCCGAAAATCCACCTTATCTCTATCTAACAAAATATTAGTGTATAAAGCAATCATCCGGCCCATCTGGACATACGGGATTGAACTGTGGGGAACTGCAGCAGAAAGCAACCTATCAATACTGGAGCGGTTTCAATCCAAGGTTCTTCGTGCTATCACAAATGCACCGTGGTTCATTCCAAATGCAGACATTTACAGGGACTTGCAGATCGAGACAGTGAAGCAGATGATCATCAAATGCAGTGATAAATATTTCAATCGACTGGAAAAGCACCCCAACCCCAACGAATTAGCAGTGAATTTATTGGACAACTCTACACAAATAAATAGACTGAAAATTAGAACTCCTCTTGACTTGCCATTTAGAACATAAGTGTTTTAAAGTGTTCTTAGGTTTTAAGTGAAAATAAGTGAGAGTGTAGTTATTAGTAACAAAACTACTAGGAGTTGATAGTCATTGGACTAAAACTCCTCTCACATTTGTTCGTTCAACAAAAATGCTTATACTCTGGGCTAATTAGCAAAATACAAGGAAAAGTTATTTACCAGCAATTTTATTGCTGGAATCGAATCTTATTATTGTATGTATTAATAATATAGGTATGCAAAGTCCGCAGATAGTGTGCTACTTTTTTTATAAACAAAATGGCGCCCGAAAATCGTGTTTTTTTCAATTTTTGCTCTATAACTCCAAAGATTTTAACTTTACACCAAAAACACTCAAATAAAAATTCACCGCAATTAAATTCTGCATAGAGATGTGCTTTTCCTGATTCACTTCGACGAAAACTTTCCCCGTAAAAAGCGGGTTTTTCCAACAAAATCTTTAATTTTCAACTAAACTTTTAGATAAGTAATTGTTAATCAATAATTAAATAACTTGATAATGTAAAAGCGCTTTCCGTATAGATTATAATTCCAGAAGCCAATGGAAATTGAACGAACAGTTTAGCAACAATTGAATTGTTAATTAAAAATTTACGGTCGCTATAATAACGACAATAATTACGATGCATAAGAATAACTATGATTTTTTCATAAAAAGACACTATACCTATCTAATGTACTTTACAGAATTGAAATTGGACTATTTAAGCGGCCTCAGGAATATTTTAAAATTATAAAGAATTTTTTGGCTTATAAACAAATAGAATATCTCGGGAAATATTAAACTAAATTAAATTATAAAAACGGTATTTAAAAACAGCGGCAGGATGCTTCTTTTAAAAGAAAAAAAGTTTCATTATGATGAGTAGTTCCTGAGATACAACCGGTCAAAGTTGACCGGAATTTACAGCAAAGATATACACAATAGGATCATAATTTTCAAAACATCACCTTTTTATTTTTGTCCTCTTTCTCCACACCAATTTTCATATCCTTAAAATACTCATAACATATATTATTATAATAAAAACTATCGATAATACGTGTGAAAATTGCCAAAAATAGCAAAATTCCAATCAAAAATTAGGTTGGAGAAAATGTAACGCTCAAAGCTCAAAATCGGTATACGTTAAAAAAATGCATTTTCTCGGCTTCTCATGGGGCAATTTCCTTCATTCTTTTTTTGTTCCCAAGTAATTCGAGTAGAGCCATCGAACTAACGCATTATTAAATGTCAAACTTGCTTTTTTTTTTATAATAAATTAATTTATTTATTATAACACAAAATTTTAATTTGTTTAAATAAAAATTGCTTAAATAATTATACAGCTTTCAAATGAAAATATTTATGTTTTTAACTTTAAAAGGTACACTTGTAGTAAGTTTATCTAAAAAAAAGCCTACAACTGGAAAAAATATGTAGTTTTCTGTTCTTATAAATAAATTAATCTATTATAACAAAACAAAAGCAAGTTTGACATTTAATAATGCGTTAGTTCGATGGCTCTACTCGAGTTATTAGGGAACAAAAAAAGAATGAAGGAAATTGCTCCATGGGAAGCCGAGAAAATGTATTTTTTTAACGTATACCGATTTTGAACTTTGGGGGTACATTTTCTCCAATCTAATTTTTGACTGGAATTATAATATTTTTGCAATTTTCACACGTATTATCGATAGTTTTTATTATAATAATATATGTTATGAGTATTTTAAAGATATGAAAATTGGTGTGGAGAAAGAGAACAAAAATAAAAAGGTGATGGTTTGAAAATTATGATCCTATTGTTTATATCTTTGCCGTAAATTCCGGTCAACTTTGACTGATTGTATCTCAGGAACCACCCGTCATAATTAAACGTTTTTTCTTTTAGAAGAACCGTCCTGCTGCTGTCTTTCGAATACCGTTTTCAGAATTTAATTTAGTTTAATATTTCCCGAGATATTTTATTTGTTTATAAGCCAAAAAATTGTTTATAATTTTAAAATATTTCTGAGGCCGCTTAAATAGACCAATTTCAATTCTGTAAAGTACATTAGATAGGTATAGTGTCTTTTTATGAAAAAATCATAGTTATTTTTAATTATCATAATTATTGTCGTTATTATAGCGACCGTAAATTTTTAATTAACAATTCAATTGTTGCTAAACTGTTCATTCAATTTCCATGGGCTTCTGGAATTATAATCTATACGAAAAGGGCTTTTACAATACCAAGTTATTTAAATATTGATTAACAATTACTTATCTAAAATTTTAGTTGAAAATTAAGGATTTTGTTGGAAAAACCCGCTTTTCCGGGGAAAGTTTTCGTCGAACTGAATCAGGAAAAACACGTCTCCGTGCAGAATTTAATTGCGATCAATTTTTATTTGAGTGTTTTTGGTGTAAAGTTAAAATCTTTGGAGTTATAGGGCAAAAATTGAAAAAAACACGATTTTCGGGCGCCATTTTGTTTATAAAAAAAGTAGCACACTATCTGCGGACTTTGCATACCTATATTATTAATACATACAATAATAAGACTTGATTCCAGCAATAAAATCGCTGGTAAATAACTTTTCCTTGTATTTTGCTAATTAGCCCAGAGTATATGTCTGTAGGATAGGTTCTCTAAGTTGCCCATATATTGTGACTTCCATTTTGTTGTTTTGGTAGATGTTTTCAATAGTTTTTATCATATCTAGGGGAACTTTTTCAATAGTTTTTATGATATCTAAAGGAATTTCATTGACCTCTTATAAAGCGCCATATTTCCTTTTGCAGACCATAAAAATCATGTTCAATTTCTTTCGAAAAACATTTCCTCTGATCATTTTTGATTCTTCTTACGAGTGAATGTGTTTCGTTTTTTATTGTCTTATAATTATCATAACATGCCTCTTGTGTCTTGGTTGACACGTAATTTTAGTTACATTCTTCTATCTTTTCTTGACATTTTTCCTTCATTTCTGTACAAAACCATGGAGTTCTTCGCTTTGAGAGCGATTGATTCTTTTTATTTAGAAAAACTTGTATATCATTTTATCTTTTCGTGTCATATTTTTAGCACATCTTCTAGATATTTTTCATCTACAATGCACATTGATTCTGCTACAAGGATTACAAAAACTTTATCTACCATAATTTATTATATTGTCTCAGATTTCTCACCCCGTGATGTCTGCGCTACAACTGTTAATGCGGGACTATCTGATCATAAAGCGGTTTATACGAAGTTTAACATCTTTAGCAAGCCCTCTTCGAAAGCTCGACGTTTAGGCAGGATTTTTTCCGCTCGGAATTTTCGTAAATTCCAAGTACAGGGCAATTTATTTAAAACTTATAAAATCAGCTAAAAAATTGTACTATCAAAATCGTCTGAGAAGCTCTAAAAGTATCGCAAAAGAAACTTGGTCCATAATAAACGATATTCGTAATAAAACTCACACAGCTCAAACATTTTCCCTTCCAGACCCAGAAAATCTAAATGAATACTTTGTTAATGTGAGTAAAAATATAACATCAACTATTGTGTCACAACAAGATCCAATTTCCTATCTCCCTAATTCAGGAAAGGTCTCGAATTCATTCTTTATAAGACCGGTTGATAAATCTGAACTGATCCAAACAATCAATAGTATCAAAAGCAAATCTTCCTGTAGTACCGATGGACTATCCATAAAAATGTTCTCCAATCTCCCAGACAGTGTGTTGGGAGTCCTCATCTCGCTAATTAATGATTCTTTTGAGAAAGGTAAATTTTCAGAGTACCTAAAGACGGCCATCATTATTCCTCTTTCGAATAATCCTCTTCATAAGGGTGGTGAAAAATCAAATGGCTGCAATTATAGACCTATTGCTATTGCATTACTACCGGTACTCTCCAAAATTATTGGGAGACTCATAAAAGCCCGACTTATATC
Source organism: Diabrotica virgifera virgifera (assembly GCF_917563875.1). NCBI lineage: Eukaryota > Metazoa > Arthropoda > Insecta > Coleoptera > Chrysomelidae > Diabrotica > Diabrotica virgifera. The sequence goes on from NC_065449.1 coordinate 16,534,111, forward strand.
CTTTCTCGTTGATAACAATATTTTATCACGAAATCAGTTCGACTTTTTAAATAATAAATGTACCACAGATGCCATGTTTTCTGTACTACATGAGGTTTATCAAGCATTAAACAATAATCTGCACACTGCCACTGTTTTTTGTGATTATACCAAAGCTTTTGATTGTGTGAATCACGACATTTTGATAAAAAAACTAGATTTCTATGGAATTCGAGGTATTTCTTCGAACTGGTTTCAATCTTACTTAAATAATAGGAAACAACTGGTTAGAGCAAATGATACAGACTCTAGTCTCAAAAATGTTGTATGTGGGGTACCACAAGGTTCAGTATTTGTAGGTCCATATAATCGAGGGAAAAGTTTTTCTTTTTGCTGATAATACCAGTATCACTTTGAGCAACTCAAATATCGCAACTCTTCATGCTACTATAACGTGTGATCTATTCACAATAAAATCCTGGTCCGATTCAAATTTACTCTCTTTTAACGTAGATAAAACAGTAGCATTATCCTATAAAGGAGCTCTTCAACCCTTTCCTCTTCATAACAGCCAGATTAGTATCGTTGATTCTGTAAAGTTTCTTGGTATTTTTTTAGATAGCAACCTTAAATGGTCCCTTCATATTGATGTGTTAAGCAAGAAACTATTCTCAGCTTGCTTTGCAATAAGATCTGAAATGAATTTAGCCTCTTCCAAAATAACATATTTTTCTTTGTTCGAGTCACATCTTCGATATGGTCTCCCTTTTTGGGGTTCTGGTAAGGCTGCCCAATCTGATGTTATTTTTAAATTACAAAAAAGAGCAATAAGATATCTGTTTGGCCTCAGAAGAACAACACATTGCAGAAGCTACTTCAAAGATCACAGGATTCTAACACTACCTTCTTTACATATTTTAGAAACTGTTTGCTTAATTCGTAAACATCTACATGTCTTTCCAGCAAGACCTAGACATGACTATTCCACCAGAAATTCTACCTTTGACATCTATTTACCGATCCCGTCCAGTGAGTTAGTAAAGAAATATATATTATATTCTGCAAAAAAACTTTACAACCATCTCCCTCTACAACTTAAATCTGCAACATCTTTCCCCAAGTGCCGCAAAATGACTAAAGCCTATTTATCTGAAAGACCATATTATTCAACAGCAGAGTTTCTTAACCAATAACTAAGAAAGTACAGTATTCTTATTTATAAGCAGTGTAATATTAATCTATATTTGAGTGTCATATGCAGCAGCTTAACTTAACTTATTAAATTTCTTAACGTAGATTACGCAATTTGCAAATTGTTTTTAAATTTTGCAATAGATTGTTACTGTTTTTTGTTTCTCTTCATTATATTTTATTTATATAGACGATTTATATCATTTTAGTAAATTGTATTTGTTATTGTTCTTATTTATGATTCTTGTAATCTTTGTCTATAAAATTGTTAAATTTTTCATGACAATAAAGCATATTTCTATTCTATTCTATCTAATGACCTAAAGGTGCACTTGTTTGAAAGCAGTAAACGCATGCTTAGCCGAAGAAACCTTTGTGTGGACGTCGTTGTTTCGAATTTCCAAAACAAAATCCTCATTATTTATCAGCCAAAAGGATCCATGCGAATCATTTAGTTATGGTGATTCCCTTTTAAGGTTTTCCCTATAAATTTCCGACCCGATGTGAAAGCTAAAACCCTTTCTTGTACAAGGAATATATTCGCTAAATACGAACGAATTTCTATTGCATCCTATTCTTTGTCTTCTCTCCCATTTCATTAAAAGGCATACCATAACTCTAAAACCAAATAAAAGCAGAGTCCCCCAAAAGTTTGGAAATTAAGAGAACAATGGCGGCTTAAAATGTTATAATTCAAGGAAGCTTAAGTACATTCCGTTTTAAATTGATATTACTGTTGTCGTTTTTAACGTTTAACTTTAATTATTGGGTATCTCGTTTACTTGTTTTACAGGCGACCGGGGGAAACCGGGAAAACTTTGTAGCACAATGTAAACGTTTTAGTCAAAGGGGTTATTTTTGATGACAATAGTTAGTTCCTTATATTGTTCTCAAGTAAATTCTGCGTGAAATCTTAGTTTTCTACAATATCGAATGAGATATTTTAGAATCTCAAAAGACCTAAACTTTGATTTTATCCAAAAATTTATTTTAAAATTCGGAATGTAGTTAGAGAAATGAAAGATAACGCGCTAGAAGTTGTAAGAACGAGTGATAGAATAATGTGACATTTTTATTTGACAAAGAAATATTGAAAGTTGCGTGCGTGTATGATTCTATGTCGCATCGACCCTGGATGAGCATACTGCTTGATATTCAATCAGATGAGAGAGTTATAATGGGAAGTTATTTTAATACATACGTGGCTCAATCTGGATCTGGAGGTGATCTGGATATGATATGTTGAATAACATACTAAAAATGTTAGTAGAAGTACTATAGGAAAGAAGTTTGAGAATATTATTAGACAAATATTAAAGAAATTGATAGGGTCGGGGGGGGGGGGGGGCATTTGCCCCTCCTGACCCTGAAAATGATTCAAATTTACAAAAAACAGATCAATTTTGTATTATGTTTGCATATAAATGTATTGTATATGTATATAATGCTTGCCCCCCCTAACAAAATTTCAAATGACGCTCCTGAAGAATCCTGATAGTAGTTTAACGAAGTTCAAATAATATACGAATAATGGTAGGGGAGCCCCAGCGGGGATTTTTGCAGTTACTCGAGCGCGTCAGATTATCATATGGGGAGAAACCTGGTACCTTGCAGATGTACCTCTACCATATATTGGCTCTTAACACAGGGAAGTCAGATTATAAGTTAAGTACATACAAAAGAGTGTATATTTCAAAAATCTGACGATTTGAGCGGGGCATAAGGAAATGGTTGATTCAAAAAGTTTCACAAATAAAAAGCGAATATTTCGCGAAATGGACGTCAGATCGAAAAACTAAAAATACGTCTACAATATTTTTCAAAAATCTATCGAATGGTACTAAACATGACCCTCACGGAGAGGGGTGGGGGTAAATTTAATATTTTAAAAACAAATCCCGCGATATTTCGCAAAATGAACATCAGATCGAAAAACTGTAATATATACTTTCAAAATGTTTTTTTAAAAATATATCGAATGGTATCAATCACGACCCACCACGGTGGCGGGGTGGGGGGTTACTTTAAAATCTTAAATGGGGCCCCAAATTTTTATTGCAGATTTGGATTCTTTACGTAAAAATAAGCAACTTTTATTCAAGATATTTTTTCGAATTATGGATAGATGGCGCTATAATCGGGAAAAACCATTGTTGTAAATGGAAAATTAAATTAAAAAATGGCAAGTGCCCACTAAAATGGAAAATTTTACCTAACTTTTTTTGGTTTTAGGACCTAATAATCACAACCCAATAGGTCCACATAACGCTCGAATGACTGCAAATTTAGCATACTTTGCTCCCCTACTATAAGAAAAAATATAGAAAAAAAGAAAATTATTTAAAAGTGGGAAGCAAATAGGTTGGACACATATTTTTAAAATTATATGGTTACCAAAAAGGAAGAGAAAGTAGCAGTAGCAAAAGTTTAAGCAGAAGCGTATACAAATCTTGATCAACTGGATACAGGGAAGGTTTTTTTATATACTTATGTTTATTTACAATCTACATCTACATCATTAAAAGAGTATCAAGTAAATTTCTAATAATGTCTCATCTTATTCTATTTATGTTTAAGTTTTAAAATAGGTCCTGAGGTCAGGTTCTATCTAGTCTCCTTGTGGCAGGGCCATTATGGAATAATTCCCTTACTAACTCATTTTCATGGTGAAAGGTACGCTCATTTTGTGACTCCGTGGCTCGATGGATTTCTTCTCTGATAAAAGGTATATTTAAGTCTTCGTGAAGTGCTTGATTATTTACGTACAATGGTGGATTCACTATTGATCTTAGAATTTTAGACTGAAATCTTTGGATGATATTCAGTGATGTTGACTTTGCACAGCTCCAGAGGTGTAGTCCGTAGTACCAATTAGGTTTGAGTATTGCTTTGTACAGCAGAATTTTGTTTTGGATGTTGAGTTTTGATCTGCGCCCAAAGAACCAATACATTTGCCGGAATTTCAAGTCTAGCTGTCTTCTTTTGGTCTGGATGTTTCTTCCAAGTAAGACATTGGTTAAGATGGGGGCCAAGGTATTTAGCGTCTGTTACTGTTGGTATTCGTACATTTTCCATTCTTACAGGTGGGCATGTGTTGTGGCGGTTGGTAAACGTTATGTGAGATGATTTTGTTTTGTTTACTTTTATTCGCCATTTTGTGTACCATTCTCTGAGTAGGTCCAGATGGTGTTGCAGGTCTTGTGAGGCTTGTATGGGATCTTCATTTACAGTTAGTATTCCTACGTCATCAGCAAAGGAAGTGATCGTAGTATTATGAAACTTTGGTATATCGGCTGTGTAGGGTGCGAAAAGCAGCGGCCCGAGAACACTACCTTGCGGAACTCCGGAGTTAATAGGACAGAGGCTGGATTGTTGGTCTTTGAATTTTACAGAGAAATATCTATTTGATAAGTAGGATTTGATTAGGAGGAAATAGTTACTAGATAGTACTAATTTTACTTTTATTCTGGGCTGATTATCGGAGAATAGGCCATTTTTGGGAAAAGTTATTTACCAGCAATTTTATTGCTGGAATCGACTCTTACGATTGTATATATTAATAATATAGATATGCAAAGTCTGCAGATAGTGTGCTACTTTTTTTATAAATAAAATGGCGCCCGAAAATCGTGTTTTTTCAATTTTTGCTCTATAACTCCAAAGATTTTAACTTTACACCAAAAACACTCAAATAAAAATTCGCCACAATTAAATTCTGCATAGAGACGTGTTTTTTCCGATTTACTTCGACGAAAACTTTCCCCGGAAAAAGCGGGTTTTTCCAACAAAATCTTTAATTTTGAACTAAACTTTTAGATAAGTAGTTGTTAATCAATAATTAAATAACTTGGTAAAGTAAAAGCCCTTTCCATATATATTATAATTCCAGAAGCTGATGGAAATTGAATGAACAGTTTAGCAACAATTGAAAGGTTAATTAAAAATTTACGGTCGCTATAATAACGACAATAATTATGATGAATAAGAATTGCTATGATTTTTTCATAAAAACATACTATACCTATCTAATGTACTTTACAGAATTGAAATTGGACTATTTAAGCGGCCTCAGGAATATTTAAAAATTATAAGCAATTTTTTGGCTTATAAACAAATAGAGTATCTCGGGAAATATTAAACTACATTAAATTGTGAAAACGGTATTCGAAAGACAGCGGCAGGACGCTTCTTTTAAAAAAGATAACGTTTAATTATAACGAGTGGTTCCTGAGATACAACCGGTCAAAGTTGACCGAAATTTACGGCAAAGATATAAACAATAGGATCATAATTTTCAAACCATCACCTTTTTATTTTTGTCCTCTTTCTTCGCACCAATTTTCATATCTTTAAAATCCTCATAACATATATTATTATAATAAAAACTATCGATAATACGTGTGAAAATTGCCAAAAATAGCAAAATTCCAATCAAAAATTAGGTTGGAGAAAATGTAACCCTCAAAGTTCAAAATCGGTATACGTTAAAAAAAATGCATTTTCTCGGCTTCCCATGAAGCAATTTCCTTCATTCTTTTTTTGTTCCCAAGTAACTCGAGTAGAGCCATCGAACTAACACATTATTAAATGTCAAACTTGCTTTTGTTTTGTTATAATAAATAAATTTATTTATTATAACACAATATTTTAATTTGTTTAAATAAAAATTGTTTAAATAATTATACAGCTTTCAAATGAGAATATTTATGTTTTTAACTTTAAAAGGTACATTTGTAGTAAGTTTATCTGAAAAAAGCCTATAACTGGAAAAACTATGTAATTTTCTGTTCTTATAAATAAATTAATCTATTATAACAAAACAAAAGCAAGTTTGACATTTAATAATGCGTTAGTTCGATGGCTCTACTCGAGTTATTAGGGAACAAAAAAAGAATGAAGGAAATTTCTCCATGGGAAGCCGAGAAAATGCATTTTGTTAACGTATACCGATTTTGAACTTTGAGGGTTACATTTTCTCCAACCTAATTTTTGATTGGAATTTTGCTATTTTTGGCAATTTTCACACGTATTATCGATAGTTTTTATTATAATAATATATGTTATGAGGATTTTAAAGATATGAAAATTGGTGCGAAGAAAGAGGACAAAAATAAAAAGGTGACGGTTTGAAAATTATGATCCTATTGTTTATATCTTTGCCGTAAATTCTGGTCAAATTTGACCGGTTGCGTCTCAGGAACCACTCGTCATAATTAAACGTTTTTTCTTTTAAAAGAAGCATTATGCCGCTGTCTTTCGAATACCGTTTTCACAATTTAATTTAGTTTAATATTTCCCGAGATATTCTATTTGTTTATAAACCAAAAAATTGTTTATAATTTTAAAATATTCCTGATGCCGCTTAAATAGTCCAATTTCAATTCTGTAAGGTACATTAGATAGGTATAGTATCTTTTTATGAAAAAATCATAGTTATTCTTATGCATCGTATTTATTGTCGTTATTTTAGCGACCGTAAATTTTTAATTAACATTTTAATTGTTGCTAAACTGTTCATTCAATTTCCATGGGCTTCTGGAATTATAATACATACAGAAAGCGCTTTTACGTTACCAAGTTATTTAATTATTAATTAACAACTACCTATCTAAAAGTTTAGTTGAAAATTAAAGATTTTGTTGGAAAAACCCACTTTTTCCTGGGAAAGTTCTCGTCGAAGTAAATCGGACAAACACGTCTCTATGCAGAATTTAATTGCGGTGAATTTTTACTTGGGTGTTTTTGCTCTAAAGTTAAAATCTTTGGAGTTATAGAGCAAAAATTGAAAAAAACACGATTTTCGGGCGCCATTTTGTTTATAAAAAAAGTAGCATACTATCTGCGGACTTTGCATATCTATATTATTAATACATACAATAATAAGATTCGATTCCAGCAATAAAATTGCTGGTAAATAACTTTTCCTTGTATTTTGCTAATTAGCCCAGAGTATTTGTAAAGCAGACCTCTGTGCCAAACTTTGTCAAACACTTGTGAGATATCTAGGAATACAGCGTTGCAGTATTTCCTTTCTTCGCGAGTTTTTGATATTTCATTTACTATTCGATGGACTTGTATAGTAGAGTGATATTCCTGTAGAAGGGAGGAGAGCTTGAGAGGGATAGGAACAAGTTGGCTAACAAGTTAATTTAATAGTTAGGGAAGTGAGACAAATGCAAACGAATGGAGAAGCAGTATATTAGTACCCGTTTACACATAATGTAGACATACAACAATAGAGGTCCATAAAACTACTTAGTGACACCTTGAGAATATGAGAGAGAGTAATTGATAGACGGATACGTGAAGAAACCGAAATATTCGACACAATCAATTTGGCTTTATTCAAGGCACATGCAATTTTCAGTATAATGCAGCGATGGAAAATTGTAGGAATAAAGAAACAAATGCTTACATGGTACTCATTAAATCTTGAAAAAGCATTTATAGAGTTCCTCGAGTGATTCTTTGGTACGTGATCAATAAAGAAAGAGTTCCCTGTGAATACTTGAAGATGGTGAGAGACTTGTATAGGAAAGTAACCACTAGTGTTAGAACAGGTGTGGAAAGGACTGAAATTAATGTGAAAGTAGGATTGCACCAAGGCTCGGTACTTAGTACTTACTTATTCTCATTATTATTTTATCAGATAACAGCGAACCTGCAGAGTAGCATTTCCTTGTGCTTAATGTATGCTGACGATGTAGCAATAATAGAAAATAGTGAAAGAGATTTAGAACAAAAACTGGAACAGTGGAGACAAACTCTTGAGAAAAAATATTTAAAACTTAGTAGTAGGTCAAAAACAAAGTATTTGGAATGCCATACGACCAGCAATGGCACTGATTGTTGGGCAGTTAAAAAGAAAGACTAATGCATGTGGCGTAAATGAGAATTATTAAATGGATTACCGGAGCTACAAAAAAGGATAACATTGAGAATCTGCAGACATTAATAGACAGTGTAGTGGAAAGCTGTAACAACTACGTCATCAAATTGAAGTGTAAAAAGCCCATCAGTACAATAATAAACAGAAACGATAAAATACAATACCAATTATAGCATATGATGAAACTTAGGAAACAAATAAACAAAGTACTCTTAAAGAATATCAAATAAGGAAAATAGAAGCCACAAAACTGATGTATTAAGAAGAGCTGCTAGAAAAACGAAACTTAATAGGGTTCGAAACAACACAATAAAGGAAGAAATGGGTCTAAAGAAACTGTGACTGCATAGAGAGACACCAGCTTACGTGGTATGGGAATGTTCAAATAATGCCAGAAGAAAGACTGCCAAAGAAAGTAGCAAAATAGATACCACCGGAACAAAGGAAACGAGGAAGGTCAAAGAAATCATGGATGGAAGGAGTTAGAAGATCAATGAGAGAACGAGGATTGAGAGAAGATGATTGTAATGATAGGACGCGGTGGCAATTGGGCATCGGACAACTTCGCAGGACGTTCTAACCCGAATCTATATAATATGTATATCTGGGTTTCTGACCGGCATTCTGACCGTCAATGGGCTGGCTGGATTAGTGGTACATCTAGTGGTACGAGTCATAGTCATAACATTTAGAGGGGCCACTTGAAGGTCCAACTTCCGACTGGCGACGAAGTGGGAGCGTGAATGGTGTAGTTGAATGTTAGATAAATGAAATTTAAACAAAGATCTTATGGAATAAGCTCTGGGCAATAATATAAATCATAAGTGTTGAGGTACTGGGGTCTAGGACATTTCGCCGTCGCCGTTTCGCCGTCGCCATTTCGCCGTCGAGCCATTTCGCCGTCGCCGTTTCGCCGTCGAGCCATTTCGCCGTCGCCATTACTTGTATATAAGTTTTGAATGGTTTTCCAACGATTATATTTCGAACACTTTTGCATAATGAAGTTTTTTATTTTTGATACAGTAAAAACAATTGAAATTGAAATCCCCTTTCTCAATATTGTTTATTTCCGGGAATCTGATAATGGTCATATTTTTAATACTGTAAATATTTTATTTTTCAGACGAAAACAATGTATAGTTGAATACGAAAATATAACTTGGTTTAACTACCAACATCAGCATTTTATTTACACTAACATTTAGTATATAAAAAAAGTTAGTATGTTATCACGTTCTTGTAAACTTAGCCAATGCCGGGATGGCGACGGCGAAACGGCCGACGGCGAAGTGGCTCGACGGCGAAACGGCGACGGCGAAATGGCGACGGCGAAACGGCGACGGCGAAACGTCCCAGTCCGGAGGTACTGTGCGTTTTTGAGACTGTTACATCGAATGAAATTTTAATTTTATTCATATTTGTTTAGTAATTTACATAAAAGATAAATAACACAGAACAATAATTTCTACGATATATTACCCCACTCACCCTTGAAAATATTTTTGTATAAGATCACGTCTCTAGTTATTAGGCATTTTCCCACTCTTAAAAGCTCTTTCGATACTGTTTCACCCTTTCCAACGATACGATAATGACGGTGACAATGAAAACGCGTTAATTGATTCTTCCTGTACAAATATTTGGGTATGTTTAAACGATTTCCTTATTTGTTGACGGCTTATTTACGGCTCCAGGATTTGCTGCTGGCTATAAATCAAGCGAGTAGTATCAACAAATAATGCCAATTAATTTAGAATCATAAATAAAATCGGGAGGAACTTTAGAACCACCATTGAATTTATTGAAGATTTGCCTAATTAGTTAATTGGTGTCGAATAAAATAAACGGTATAATAGGTGGAGGAATCTTGTGACAGTTTTTAAATATAATATCTTTAAAAACTGTTACAAAATTTACAGTACGACAGGTGAGAAATGGCTTGTTGTGCCCTGACCAAATTTTATATTATTACATAATTCATTTCTTCTCTGACTGTCAAGCGGAAGAGATCGAGCTCCTAACGTTAAATTTACTGCAGTGTTGTCGAGTATTTAAATATTTCTTTAAAGTGGAATATTTCACTTTTCAAGGCTCGTTGTTGCATCTTTCAAAAGATCTGAGAGACGCTAAGAGGAGTTTAATAATAGCTGATTATGTAGTAGCATTTCTTAGGCTATTACGATAGATATCAGGATATTTAATTTTTTTAAATTATTTATTACTGTAAAGCTAAAAATTTGATAATAGGGTAACGGTGTCTAGTCGGACAAACTTTGATGTATGGGAACACTGGAACAGGGGAAGTTTTAATTGTGGAACAGGTTAAAAATTTGGAACGTCAGACTACGAAAACGTTCCATGTATTTTGTCGGACAGAACTTCCAATTGATTTGTTGCCATTTCATTAAACTCTAATGTAAAAATCAGACTGGTGTTTATCATCAACTGGACATTTTAATAAGTGGAACACGAAGAACATGTCAAATGAGAGGAATAATGTTGGTTAGTAATAGCAATAGCATTAATCAGTAATTAGCAGTAATCCAAATCTTCTCTTTGGATTTCTGATTATTATGTTCCATCCGTGATTAATGCAACTCCTGCCCTTATATTTTTTGTAGACCTTTTCAATGTTACACAGTACATTACTACTTTCACTCTGTTTTTGATAATTTTTTTACTGGTGCGTCAAAAATAGCTGTGCAAGCCAGACGTACTACTGGAACGGAGCCAAGTTTTCCAGATTTTTGAAAAGAATACTATGAAAAGCTCTAACCAGCCTTGTTGTTACACGAAGCACCTGGTATTTATGAAAATGCAAAGGTAATTATTCAGCAGCCGAAGAATTTCCGGATAAAGGACAAAATTCCAAGGAGCGGTGGCGAGAGAACGGTAACATATTACATTACAGGTCGTTGCATCCTGCGACATTTTCGCCTTTCACGATAAAGTATTATCGCGTGCTCCAGAAAGCGAGTTATGCCCTTTCGAACATTCACAATGCCACTGCCACCCTTTGGGCCTGCGTACACATAGTGGAGTGGCTTGTTTAATCCGGCCGGTCTATGAGATCCCATATAGTCCGTTTACTCACGGTAAAATATTGCAAAACCTAAAAAAAGGACACCACACACTCACACATCTTATGGAGAATATAATGTCACTCAAATGAAATAAAACTTACATGAATAGATTCATCTCGAAATTAAAATAATATCATATCATTGCGCCAACTCTGAATTTTGTTTAATTCAGAAGTGTTATAGAAGCACTAAACGACAGCCGTATTGATAGCCGATATTCGAGGCTAATATGTAATATATATAAAAATGCGACAAGCTCGATACAACTACACGCTAACAGCAAACAAATAAAAATCCAAAGAGGTATCGGTCAAGGGGATACGTTGTCACCTAAACTTTTCATATCGGCTCTAGAAAAAGCGATCAAAACCCTCGAATGGGGTGATAAAGGAATAAATGTGGACGGAGAGATGCTACACCACCTAAGCTACGCAGATGATATAGTCCTGATTGCAGACGATTTGGGACAAATAAAGAAAATGTTGGAAGAACTTGGTACGGCATGTCATAAAATAGGATTAAAAATGAATATAACAAAAACAAAATATATGACGAACTTAGTACCAAGTAAACACCTTGAAATACAAAATGAACAAATAGAACTGGTAGACAAATATATCTAGATCACGAAATTAAGATAGGTAAGGACAATCAAACAACAGAAGTATCCAGAAGAATAATACAGGGATGGGCAGCATACGGAGCTCTTAGGGACATTTTTAAGAGTGACATTCCAACTAACATGAAGAAAAAAGTTCTCGACCAATGCGTGCTACCGGTGATGACCTATGGTGCAGAAACATTATCGCTCACAAAGAAAAACGCACAAAAACTAAGAGTAGCGCAGAGAAGAATGGAGCGATCAATGATAGGGGCCACTCTGCGAGACATGATTAGAAACGAAGATCTACGAGCTAAGACCAAAGTCATAGACGTCATTGAAAGAAGCTGTAATTTAAAATGGAAATGGGCTGGACACGTTGCCAGAATGAAGGACGGAAGATGGACTCGCAAACTAGTTGAATGGAGACCAAAAGCCGATAAACGTAGCAGAGGAAGACCACCAATACGATGGCAAGACGACTTACGAAAGACAACAAAAAACTGGATACAAAAAGCACAAGATAGAACACTTTGGAGACAAACAGGGGAGGCCTATGTCCAGCAGTGGATTGAGAGAGGCTGATGATGATGATGAGGGCGTAAATTGATATAAATAAATCTAAAATCAAATGGGAGTGTATGCGAGTCAAAGAGAGAGAAAATATGTTGTAAATCGTAAGTTCGTAAATCTTTCTTCAATAGGCTTTATCTTATCTTATCGATAATAAAGAAGGTATAATTTGGTCAGTCGCACAAAAGGATATTTATCGTCTAATCGTATTAGCTCACGCTGGGAAACTATTGTATAATCTATAATTAATGTAAATTTTATTATATTTGAGTGACATTATTTTTTCCATAAGATGTGTGCGGTGTCGTTTTAAAAAACCACTTGGATTGCTAACATGCCAAAGAAACAAGTGATAGTTTGCCGATGTGCGCTTTTGCCCTAGGGGTGAGTTTCACCATTTCTCCGGGGTGAAAAAGATACGTTCAAAATAACTCCGGAAGTGGATAAACTGACTAAATATTTTAAGCAACTTTTGTTCTACACAGGTTGTTTTACCAAGTCAATACTTTTTATTGAAAAAATACACCGCGTGCATTTGTTTTCCCGCCTAATGTATTGAAAAAAAAAAACGTGTTTTTTTGGTGAAAAATGAACATATTCACTCGCAAATAACTCGAAAAGTATTGACTTAGTGAAAAAACTCAATAGAACAAAAGGTGCTATAGACCAGTGCGCATATGTAAAAATATTACTACAAATGAAGGAAAAATTCGATTTTTTTCTTCGTTTTTTGATTATAACTTAAAAGTATTTATTTCCGAGAAAAGTCGTTCTAACATAAAAGTTGTGTAATTAAATTTCCTATAATATAGGACTAGCTAAAAATTTTAGAAATTGTCACCCTTTTTGCAAAATAGCAATAATTGCGAAAAAAACATAATAAAACAAGTATTCGCATTTTACATTTATACTAAACTTAAAACCTTCATATTTCATCCAGAAAAACAATATGATATAATAAAACAATACTGTAAATTTCATTAAGATCGGTTTAATAGATTTTGTAAAATAAATTTTGCAATCCAGCTTTCGCAAAAAAATTCATTTTTTCAAAATGTTGCAGGACTGAAAATAAAGCAGATAGCAAGTTTAATTTTTTTTTACTTATAGAAGAATACTGTACCTTTTATTTTCAATTTGAAAAATTAAAATCGGTTAACTACCACGCGGCGTCTGGAATTTTTTTAAATGAACATTAATTTTTGGTGCTACGCGCAGGACAGCGGATACGTTTGCTCTGATTGGGCATTCCAATGACCTTTGATAATGATTGATAAATTTTAAATTTTAGTACATTTCGATATAAATAAATAAATTTGTTTATTGCAAAATAAAAACACATACTCTGCCCTTTGAAATAACACTTTTTTAGCAAAAACTGTCTTTGTTCATATATTTTAACTTAGAGAATAAAAGTTTATTATTTTTAAACATATGCAATTGTTTAAACAATATATCAAAAACAATAGTTAAATAAGTTTGATTTTTGTGGAATTAAAACATTAAAATACAACAAAATATAGAGTAAGAAAATAATATATTAGATAAAGATTGGAAGAAATTTTGATGGAAATCAACTTGTGTGAATCGAACACCGCTGCCCTGCGCGTAGCACCAACAATTAATGTTTATTTAAAAAAAATCCTAACGCCGTGTTCTTCTTCTTCTTCAGGTGCCATCTCCGCTACGGAGGTTGGCAATCATCATAGCTATTTTAATTTTTGAGGCAGTAGCTCTAAATAGTTGTTTCGAGCTGCATCCAAACCACTCTCTCAGGTTCTTCAACCATGAAATTCGTCTTCTTCCGATGCTTCTTCTGCCATCTATCTTTCCCTGCATTATGAGTCGTAGGATACCATACTTCTCGCCCCGCATCACATGTCCGAGATACTGTAGCTTCTTTTCTTTAATTGTAAGTTCAACTTCCTTTTCTTTACCTATTCTTCTCAGTACTTCATTGTTTGTAACTCTATCTACCCAGGAAACCCTCATAATTTTTCTATAGGTCCACATTTCAAAGGCGTTAAGTCGTCTCATTGTCTCTACATTTAACGTCCATGATTCCACTCCATAGTATAGAACACTGTAAACGTAACATTTTGTTAGGCGTACTTTAAGAGCTAATGTTAAATCTTTGCTACATAGGACCTTTTTCATTTTTATAAAATTAGAACGTGCTTTTTCGATTCTGACTTTTATTTCTGCAGTGTAGTCATTATTTTCTGTTATAAGTGTTCCTAGGTAAGTGTACTTTTTTACTCTTTCGATCTGCTGGCCCTCTACTATCAAGATTTCGTTAGTATTATGGTTGTTTTTACTAATTTTCATAAACTTCGTCTTTTTGATATTGAGAGAGAGTCCGTACTCCCTACTACACCTTACTATTTTACTCATGAGTCTTTGCAGGTCTTGTAAACTATCGGCTATTATTACTGTATCATCTGCATATCTGATGTTGTTAACTAAGACTCCATTTACTCTTATGCCGACTGTTTCATCTTCCAGAGTTTCTCGCATTACCTCTTCAGAATAAGCGTTAAATAATAGAGGTGATAGTATGCAGCCTTGCCTGACTCCTCTCTTTATTTCCATTTCTTCAGATGTTTCTTTTTCAATTCTTACTATTGCTCGCTGATTGTAATAGAGGTGTGTTATTAGTCTTAAATCTCTTTCATCTAGGTTTTTATTTTTTAGGATTTCCATGAGTCGATCATGTTTTACTTTATCAAACGCCTTATTGTAGTCTATAAAACAGACGTAAAGAGGATGGTTAACATCCAAACATCTCTGTGTCAGCACGTTGAAGGAGAATAATGCCTCTCTGGTACCCATACCATTGCGGAACCCATATTGAGTGTCACTAATATCCAGCTCCAGTTTAGAGTGTATTCTGGCGTGGATAATTTTCAATAGAATTTTCAAGGTATGTGACATTAAGCTTATGGTTCGGTAGTCACTGCATTCTTTTGCATTCACCTTCTTTGGCAAACACACAAAGGCTGATGTCAACATTTCTCTAGGGATGATTCCAGTAGTATAGATAGCGTTGAACAGTTCTACTATTATGTCCAGGTTTTTCTCGTTGACCAACTTTATCAGCTCGCTAGGCAATTCATCTGGACCAGCAGATTTATTGGTTTTCATAGAGTTTATTGCCTGACTAACCTCTGATTTGGTTATCTCTGGGCCTACATCTCCCGTTTGGCTATCTACGGATGTACTAGCTTCTCTCTGGTCATGAAATAGTTCCTCGATATAGTCTTTCCATCGTCGTAGTTTTCGTTTTGTCTCCATTATAATATTTCCATTTTTGTCGAGCAATATATTTGAGGTTCTTCTATTTCCTATTCCGGCTAGTTCTTTGACTTTTTTATGTAGGTTGAAGTTGTCAACGCCGTGTTAGTTAACCGATTTTAATTTTAAAAATTGCAAATGAAAGGTACAGTATTCTTCTATATGTAAAAGAAAATTTCAACTTGCTATCTGCTTTACTTTCAGTCCTCCAACATTTTGAAAAAAGGAATTTTTTTTGCAAAAGCTGGATTGCAAAATTTATTTTGCAAAATCTACCAATCTTAATGAAATTTACTGTATTCTTTTATTATATTAGGTAGTTTTTCCGAGTAAAATACGAAGGTCCTACGTGTAGCAGAAATGCGAATACTTGTTTTTTATGTTTTTTTCGAAATTATTGCTATTTTGCAACAAGGGTGACAATTTTTAAAATTTTTAACCATTCCTATATTGTATGAAATTTAATTGCGCAACTTTTATGTCAGTGTAACTTTTCTCGGAAGTGAAAATTAGGTAGAAAGTAATTTCTAATAAATTAGTTTTAATGGGAAATAAGCCACAATTTTACCAAAAAAAAAATGATTTTATTAACGTTTCGAAACCCAAATCGGGTTTCGTTGTCAAAATACAAAATACTACAAAATACTACATATGTAGTATTTTGTAGTACATATGTAGTATTTTGTATTTTGACAACGAAACCCGATTTGGGTTTCGAAACTTTAATAAAATAATTTTTTTGGTAAAATTGTGGCTTACTTCCCATTAAAAGTAATTTACTATAAAAATGCCACAAGAAAATAGCTTCAGAACAACATGAATACTTTTAAAGTTAATCAAAAAACGAAGAAAAAAATCGAATTTTTCCTTCATTTTTGACATTTTGATTATTTAAACAATGTTCCGAACCTTTTTGAGTGGGAGGATAACTCAAATATTATTATATGAGTTATTTTCAGTTTATTTTCATTATTATATGAGTTATTTATTTAAGGAAAGCCGCCCTAGAGACGATACACACCAAATACCCAGCGCATGAGTGGCTCCACATCTACTGCGATGGCTCCTCGATGCCGGACTCGGGAAGAACAGGAGCAGGATATGTCTCAACGTTCTCCAAAGGCTCCATAGCTGTGGGTACCCCTCTCACCAACTATGATGGCGAAATTGCTGCTATACACGAAGCCGCTAAAAGTCTCGAGAATCTCCAACACCCCCAAAAAGTTGCCTTCTTCATGGACTGCCAAGCCGCAATCCTCGCCCTGTCGACAAATCGATATACCGACTGTGCCCAAACAATATCTTGCCGCGTCCAACTATCGAA
This sequence comes from Diabrotica virgifera virgifera, assembly GCF_917563875.1. Lineage (NCBI taxonomy): Eukaryota > Metazoa > Arthropoda > Insecta > Coleoptera > Chrysomelidae > Diabrotica > Diabrotica virgifera. The sequence goes on from NC_065449.1 coordinate 16,551,045, forward strand.
CTTGCTGGAAAAAGGGTGGCTGATTACTTTACAATGGATCCCTAGTCATGTCGGTGTTGAAGGGAATGAAGCGGCGGATGAACTTGCAAAAGAAGGCACTACTCTTCCACAGCCCCCTAGCTTCCAATCGTACACATCAGCAAAGTCCACCATTAAAAGAGGAATCAAAGCGAAGATAAAAGACCAGCAAATACAAGCCGGTGCTGGAAAATCTTGGGCCCACCTAATAGAGTCACCAATCCCTCACAACTTGCCGAGACCCATCAGTGTAGCCGCGTTCAGAACAACTACGGGGCATGACTACCTGGCCTCCCATCTACATCGCATCGGCGTCCGTGAAAATGACAACTGTCCACTATGTAATCAGCCCCAGATGGATGCTGCTCACCTCCCAGAGTGCCCAGCCCTGATAACAGACCCACCCGAGGAGGATGAAGATCGCCTACGAGAAACGGCTCGTCTATACTGGTCAGCGCGCCGCCAAATGGCTAACATGCCAAGGGTGGGCGTTGGCTAGTAAGTAAGTAAGTAAGTTATTTTCAAGCAATTTCTGCAAAAAATATGAGTAACCTCTCATCGTCCATCTCAAAACAGATATGCGCCCTGGACTACTAAGAATTAGTCATTTTGTCCAATTCCGGATTTATTTTGAACGTTTATTTTTTATATATCCCGAGAAGGGGTGAAGCTTACCCCCAAAGCAAAATCATACATTGGCACAATATCACTTTTTTTCTTTGGCATGTTAGGTACGCGTATGCCAAAGAACATCGCACATATCTTATGGAAAATATAATGTCACTCAAATTCAATAAAATTTATACGAATAGATTTGTTTTAAATTAACGGTCAAAGCTTATCATTGCGCCAACTCTTAATTATGATTAATTACGGCGCAAATTGCAATTAAAGTTTATCGAAATCACATTTTTGGAGTCAGTAAAAGTGTCAGTTACAATCACTATTGCTCTGGGTGCTATTCAAAAGAGCTTAAAACCCGCTGGGCCTAAGCGGATTAGTGAAACTAATCCGCTGATTTATGGAGTACCGACAATTTGGGTATTTTAAAATATTTTTTCTCTCTCTAACTTATGTACGTACCCATTTGATTTCAGATTTATTTATATCAATTTCTGCTCTTGATATTGAAAATATAGAGTTGGTGCAATGATAAGATTTGACCGTTAATTTAAAACGAATCTATTCGTATAAATTTTATTGAATTTGAGTGACATTATATTTTCCATAAGATGTGTGCGATGTCCTTTCATGTTGTATCGGAGGTTTTGCAATATTTTACCGTGAGTGAATGGACTACATAGTCGAGTGGCTTGTTTAATCCGGCCGGTCTATGAGATCCCAGATAAATAGTTTTTTTTTAACGAGCCAGGCTTTTCTTTCTGAATTATTTTTAAATTATTAGAGAGCTGTACTTTACGGTTACGGTTTTTCAACATTCTTGACTTTGCAGCTTACGAATTTTGCATGGCTGAATGTTTACGGAAGGTAATTGCAGCTTTTAAAAGACATTTACAAACGGTGCTTAAACTCTGTAAAATCTTTTAACTGTACAATTTTGTGCCTTAAAAATATACAGAGTGGGCCAAAAATGTGGAAACGCCTAATTATATTTTAAATGGATGTCCTGAATTGTACAAAAGCCGAACATAATAAAAATAATCTTTAGGATTCAAATCTGGTGAACGAGGAGGGTGAACGAGAGTTCCGTCTTGCTGAAAACATATCTCATTAAAATCTCCAAACTTGTTTTCAGAGCAGGTACAATTAATTTCATTTCTAAGCAGCATTTCATAATAATTATCACTTGTTAAATTGTCTTCCAGAAAAAATGGACCAATTACTGAGTACTCACTATACATTAAATTCAGTTGCCATTAAGTCATTGAAATGTGATCAACTCAATTTGGATCCCACGTGTTGGGAAACCTGTATACTTTACCTTAGGGCATTATCCTGTTTGCCATGTGACCATCACAGGCCTTTTTATTGAAGTATGCACTTTTAAGGCATCTATATTTTATGTAAAGGGTTTTTATCCAGATATTTTCTTTTGTGGCTCAGCTAGCATCCAGTTTATCGAACACTGATGATGATTTTTTATAAAAACCGAAAACGTTTTGTTGTGATGTAGCCCTTTTAAGGGATTTTTAATAAAAAAAATTTTATACCTTTTACAAAGGATTTCTTTCCAATTTTGTGATTGATGGTATACAGCCAACTACAGGAAAACTTTTCTTTTCCTTGTGGATTTTATTAAATTTAGTTTTGTGGTCTTTTAGTATGGTTTTCACGTGTCCATGTAATTTACCTCACTCCATTACCTTAAATTTTGGTGATTTACATACACACACAGTGTAAATATTGCTTTGTCAAAAACATTGTATATCTCGCTAATGAAGTTCTTGTCAGTTACAATTGAATTCATCATTACCTCATTAATCTGCAATCTGTGCTTGTATCAGCGACATTTAATTTTTGCATTGACTGGATTTTTTGGGTATAATATTGTAACGTTACAAACGTCACATCTTTGATATTTTATTTTTAAATAATTATTTTACCATATTTCCTTTAATATTTCATTAATAATTATCTTCTTCTAATTGGTTTACCCATTTCCCCCTTTAAAAATTGGTTGGCGCTCTTTTATTATCCTCTTTGATTATCATTTTATTATCCTTTTTTATTATCTTCTATTTAATATATCTCTTTTTATTTAAATCATCATACTGAACATACCTCGTATATTCATACTCTCCAAATATCTGTATTTTCAATACGGAACATGCCGCTACTTCATAGTACTTGGTTGTCATTTTAAATGTCGTTTTCAATGACAGTGTCACTTCATCGACTTGACCCCCTACTCCCTGACATACACTGGAAGGGAAAAATTAATCCTTAAAAAGGCATGTAATTCGAAAACTAAATCATTTCTATTTCAACAAATCATCTTCCTCTTGGGGTAAGAATAATATATTGTAATTATATTTCTCCGTCTAACAGTTTTTCTAATGTTTTTTTTTTATCTAACCTAACTTCCAATGTCAGACCATGTGTTCTGATATTTTAGTTTCAAATATAATTATCTTTTAATTTACATGTATGCACGTTTAGTAATCAGAATTTTAACTATTCTCATCTAAATTTCATTTGATTTATTCTTGTCATCTGCTACTCTTTCTGACGATTAGAACGGCAGATGGCACACGTTGGTTTTTCTTCTTGATGATTGATATGTGTCTCTATTTTATAGTTTTTTGGAAAGAAACCACTTTTCTCCCTCCGGGAGTTTCAACAACCCTCAAATCGCCGGCGATACAACAACGAGGACCATGTCATCAGGGCTGCAACCACATAACCAAGACTGCAACGACCAACATCCGTAGGCCTGGTGGAATACAACACCTACAACCCCAGAGCCCGTTGCAGAACCAGCAGCAGTACCATACGACATCAAGAAGATACCATCAGCTACCAAAAGCCATAAGTATAATCCAGAATTGTTAGTTTTTGGCAAGAATTTGAATACATTTGTTAATGCAATTTACTAAGTCATTTTATTTATTATATCTTTATGAACAATAAACATGATTAGTTAAAATTATTGTTTTGTTTGCTTCCATTCCAATTTTCATAGTTCATATCTGAGGTTAGGACAAGACGAACACACACCTGAGTGACTGAGCTAAGCTAAGGGTGTAACGATGGCTATCTTGGTTAGTTGAGGTAATATTTTCGGATATTGTTTCAATTAGCTGGGGTAGTCAAACGCTTTTTCGTTTCAATATAATACTGAGAGACTGAAAGGAAAGACTGAAGAATGACCTACATCATGTATTTGTACAGCTCTGCGTGAGGATGTATGTGGATCTTCAACGAAACTCTGAATTAAATCTAAAGTTTTATTGACAACAGTTTTTGGTCTAGCTGTACCAATGTCATCTTTTATTCATCCAGTTTCATCAAAGCGCTTTGTTGGGAGGCTGGTTTGTAGACCAGGGCGGATCTGTTTTGAGGTAGATGTGAGAGGTGGCATTCGGATTTTTGCAGATGAAGTTAGGTGACAACTTCAATAATTATAATTTACTTATGCTCCTTCTCAAATATGCCCGGAACATTAATAAAAAAATTTTAATATTTAAAAATTTCGAAAAATATCGATTTTTTTCTATTTCATTGCTTTTAACTTTAAAACGATTCATTTTGGAACAAAGTAGTAGGAAAAGAAAATAAAAATAATTGAATTTTGTATAATATACGACTGGTTTAAAATGTCTTAAATTATTACCCCTTCTGCAAAATAGCAATAAATAGAAAATAAGGGGGCAAAAAAGACTGTTTTTATTCAATGTTTTTCAACCACTTTGGTTGCACTTAGAACCTTCACAATTCGCTTAGAAAATTCTTACAATATACTTAAACCGTCCACCAAATTTCATTAAAATCGACCTAATACATTTTGCATAATAATTTTGCAATCAAATTTTTTTTTATAAAAGTTCAAATTTTTTAAAAGCTTTCTGAACAAAAAAGTAGACCGTTTAGAAGTTTGCTAATTTTTTTTACATATAAAGAGGTTCTCTACCTATCTAATACATTTTACAGAATTAAAATCGGATTATTTAAGCGACCTCAGCACTGTTTTAAGTTATAAATAATGTTTTGGCTTATAAATAAATATAGTGAGGACTTTTGAGTTAGAATAAATTCATTTTCTTGAGAATGGGTGACTCTGGAGATAAATCCCGAAACAGATCGAATTTTATTTTTAAATTATAATTTTTTGGCATAGATATCATACTAGTGACGTCATCCATCTGGGTGTGATGACGTAATCTAAATATTGGAATTAATTTAATTCATTTTTTTTAATTCAAACCCTGTATAAATAATTATGTCAATGTTTATATTAGTGAATACAAAATTGAATAGCCTTTCGATTGAGCTATCACACGGCACCTATTTTTCATTTAAAAAATCATCGATTACGTCATCACGCCCACATGGATGACGTCACTAGTATTAATGATATATTACACGGCACCTATTTTCATTTAAAAAATCATCGATTACGTCATCACGCCCAGATGGATGACGTCACTAGTATTAATGATATATATACCAAAAAATTAGAATTTAAAAATAAAAATCGATATGTTTCGGGATTTATCGCCAGAGACGCCTATTCTCGAGAAAATGAATTTATGCTAACTCAAACGTCCTCACTGTATTTGTTTATAAGCCAAAATATTGTTTATAACTTTAAAACAGTGCTGAGGCCGCTTAAATAGTCCGATTTCAATTCTATTCAGTGTATTAGATAGGTAGAGGACCTCTTTATATGTAAAATAATTCAAATACTCAAAATGTTTGCATTATGTAAATAATGCAAACTTCTAAATGGTCTACTTTTTCTTCAGAATGTTTGAAAAAAAATTGATTTTTTTTAAAATTTAGATTGCAAAATTATTCTGCAAAATCTATCAGGTCGATTTTATTGAAATTTTATTGAACAATTTAAGTATGTTGTAAGAATTTTCTAAGCGAATTACGAAAGTTTTAAGTGCAACCAAAGTGGTTGAAAATCATTGAATAAAAACACGCTTATTTTGACCCCTTATTTTGTATTTATTGCTATTTTGCAGAAAGGGTAATAATTTAAGACATTTTTAACCAGCCATTTATCATACAAAATTCAATTATCTTTATTTTATTTCTGTAGGACTTTGTTCCAAAATGAATCGTTTTAAAGTTATGAGCAAAAAATCCACTGTCAGGATTGCGATTACGAAGCTAGATTATGCTAAACCAGCATTTTCCTGGATGGATCGGTTATCGTAGAAATAATCTATGGCCTCCAAGGTGACCAGACATCACTCCTATGGATTTTCCAATCTGGGGCATGCTTGAGAACAGGAATTTTTGGTCTACTGCCCAATAAGTCTACTGCCAATAATGTCAAAACTTCTTGAAAAGCTGTTACTTAAAAGAATTATGAGCGACCTAGAATTCCAAAACTGGATCCCAGAACACCAATTTGGATTCCGGCAAGGTCATTCTACAGTGCAACAATGCCATCGCATATCAAATGTAATTAATAGAGCTTTGGACAATAAACAGTATTGCACAGCAGCCTTTCTGGACATCAGTCAAGAATTTGATAAGGTATGGCACCCAGGATTACTTTATAAAATCAAAAAATCCCTACCCAACAAATACTTTGACTTATTAAAATCATACCTAAATCACACAGAATTTGAAACTAAAGTGGAAGATGAACTATCAAACCGTAACAAAATTCAATCAGGAGTCCCACAAGGTAGTATATTGGGTCCACTTCTTTATGTACTGTACACATCCGATTTACCAACCTCTCCACAAACCACCATTGGAACTTTCGCTGATGACACAGCAATATTTGCAACTGAAGAGGATCCAAGAGCTGCAGTATTAAAACTTCAAGAACACCTAGACCAAATTGGACAGTGGTTAAAGAAATGGAAGATAAAAGCTAATGAAACTAAGTCAACACATATAACTTTCACACTTAGGAAAGACCAATGCCCAAATATTAGCCTTAATCAAGTCAACATACCACAACAGAACATCGTCAAATACCTGGGGCTTCATCTTGATTCTAAATTAAACTGGAAACAACACATTTTAAAGAAGAAGAAACAAATTGAGTTGAGAGTGAAAGAAATTAATTGGCTTATAGGTAGAAAATCTCGACTCTCAATTGAGAACAAACTGCTGATTTACAAAACAGTCATTAAACCTATATGGACGTACGGTATAGAACTATGGAGTTGTGCCAGCAAATCAAACACAAAAATTATCCAAAGAACTCAATCAAAAATTCTACGCACCATTGCAAATGCCCCGTGGTACATTTCCAACCAAACCCTTCATACAGACCTAAACATCCCGTTAGTCAGCACAGTAATTCAAGAAAGAGCCAACAGACATCACGAGAAATTGGAAGACCACCCCAACCAATTAATATTACCATTACTGCAGCCACTAAACAACAGAAGATTGCGAAGATTATGGCCCATAGATCTTCGCTGAAACTGAGGTGAAACCGCTGGGTGATGTACCTCATAACGCCATTTTAGTGTACAATAATACATTGATATATGTTATTGTACTTGTTATCAAATTAGCTTATAGAATATGTAATTCTGATTGTTAATAAATGCTTACAAAAAAAAAAGGAATTTTTGGGCGAAGATCGATAACGTCGAAAGTGAGAAACATTGGATAACAATCGAGTTAGACATAACTCGTTAGTAAGTAACAAACGTTATTTCAGGTGTATTGATATGAAGGGTGGAATATTTTCAACACTTATTGTAAATACATAATTATTGTTTGTAAAGCCAGCTGACTTATACCCACCCTGTATTATTATTTTACTTGTATTTTACATTTCATCACAGCATTACTTTGTAATTTATACTATTATCTATGCCGACAAAGCCTTTGTTAGTTGAATTTTGTGCAAACAGCTTTTAAAATAAGGGCATCTAGTTCCGAGCGCACCCTCTCGTCCCTCCTCCCCACCCCGATCGTATATGTTGAAAACAAAAAGCCGCCTCACTAAAGGTGCCGTCCCTTTGCGTGTGTCCCACAGAAGCGTTTCCGCAATATTTCTCGGCGATCACGACACTTATCAGTTTTCTTATCAAGAAATCCGCCGGCTCTATCTGTTTCTTTCCGGCCATCCAAAGACGGTCGCCATCTTGGTAATATCACCCCCTTTCACGCGATATACTCGAATACATACATACACACAACACACACAAAACACAACGACGTGCATAATCTGGCTTTTTCTAGTCAAAATCTACGCCAGGAAATCAGAGCAAATCTGAGCCGGACTTACGTGTAAAGATAATCACCCAGATATTTCTGGTTTGTTCTATTTTAGTTTTAATTAAAGTAGATTTTTGAAGTTAAAATTAAAGTTTCTTAAAAAAACAAATTGCTTGAAAAAAACTACATACTGAGTTTAACATAAAAGAAGTACTATGCATAGTATAGATACACAGGAAGTCTCTAAAAAAGAGATAATGATGCTGAAAAAAGCAAACTAACGCGAAAACTATACGAGCGAATATACATTAGCAACTACTATAGTACTATACTGTTATACTCTATTTTATCTCTTTAATTAGATTGATTAGCAAATTCTTAATTAAATTAATTACTCAATTAATTTAATTGCTGCCTATGTAAACAAAACCAAATTAAAATTCAATTTTCTAATAAACTTTATTCTCAGGGCTAATTTTGTATTCGATGCAATACCTTTAATTTGTGACTTCTAGTATCTCTAGTTGCTTACTCATTCCAGGATAAAACAGGGACATTAAACACATTTAATATCATATAAAATGTAATCCATATTATTTATTTATCCAATATGCCGTATAAATAATATTTGAAAAAAATTACTAAAATCTAAATTTGTTGTAACAATTTCTTACTTAATAAATCAAGCTTTAATTCTGATGTCTCCTTGTTTTAACAAAAAAAATTATTTAAATAAATTATTGTTTATTCATACTAAATTTAATAAAATTTACTTTTCTCCTTTTGAATTGACTACTTAAAGTTGGAACGACTAACTGAGTTATAGAACTGTTCAATACAAAAAAATATGAGCATACATGATGTGGATTTGTTTCGACAAATGATTTGACTAACCTTTTTATTTCTTCACTATTTCTTTTCCCAGATTGCGTTGTCCTTGATTCTCCCACACGTACTCTTTTGATGTTGCGAAAAGGTCCCTCTCGTCCAAACTGCTTCAAATTCAAAAACAAACAAGACCAGGACTCGCTCGAAATTCTCCACTCAGTTTTCTCCTTGTTCGATATCTTGTGCAAATAGATACCAATCAGCTACTCGTTCTAGACAGAACAAAGGAATATTCCTCGGACACAGGAAAATTTTACTTCTCAACCGGTCAAAAATTTCGTTTCAACTTGATTCTGCTTGCAAAGGCCGATTTCACCACTTTACACTGACTTCTCACTTTTCGAAAACTGGACTGCTCTTTCCCGATACTAATCACACAGTGACCATCTTTTCTCTCTCAAATTCAGACTCCACATTCTCATCCCTTCCATCGATCTTTCTCTACCCAAAACATCCATACTTTCCTTTCCTAAGAAACCAACTTAATTTGTATACCAACTTTCCATTTTGTTAAAATTCTAAGAGACATCAAAGTACTATCGTTGTTTAAAAAAACTAAACAAAAGGCCTTACATTCTAAACTCAATAAAATTTGTTTACCGTTTAAAACCTTCTAAGAATTATTTACAACAATCCTATTGACGCACTTTCCAATATTTCCGAACCATTGTCTGTAAATCTTTTCAAAAAAACCCATTAACGAAAACCACATTAACGATTTCACCTTCCCCGAACCACTGTTTACTAACTAAATTAGACTCTATACAATTTTTGGTCATATACAGGGTGAAGAAAACCTATGATCTCGTGGTCTTTGATATAAATTTATTTTCTGAACTAAAAAAAAACAAGTCTACAACAATACATATTAAAAAGATATAAAAGATATAAAAAATAACAGATATAAAGGATGTAAAAAATATAAAACATATAATAGATATAAAAGATATAAAGGTATAAAAGACATAAAAATTAAAGACAGAATTTGGAAATGGTGCGAGAAGGAAAAAAGACAGGAAAACTGACAAGAGATAGATAAACAGACAGAAAGAGTCTTCTTCTTTAAACAGCTTGGATGGAACTGTTCCCCTTAGTGTCTGGAAAGGTGATGCACTGGAAAAGCACACCGCAAAATTAAAAAGTTTTAAAAATGAATAACCATTTTCAGTTTCGTTGCAACACGAAACTACAGCCGCATCATTATTCCAGTTCAATCAGAGAGAGCAGCAAGTACCTCTACCGGTTTCGAAACTTATTAGTCTCTCATCAGGAGGCACATATACTGCCCTCTCTGACCCAACTAGCACAAACCCCGGCGTGCAGTCGCGGATTGCAACGAACGAAATGGCAGGGATGCCCTAGCGGCAACTGCTAGCAAAAAACTAAGTTTTCAATCTAATAGTACATAAAACAACATCCAAAAATGTTACTTCACATCCAACCAGATTGAAAACAATGGAAACCTTCTCTGTTAACACCTCCGAGGCTTTTACAATTTGCAAGCCATAACGGATGCTGAGACTAAGGAAGATGAGGGAATTTTACAATTTATACTTGACATGTCATTGAAAGCATGCTAAGTAGTGCCTACCTAGATTTTTAAATTTGTCTAGAACTTTGAACAAAATTTTTCTCAAAACTTGGTACTTACACCTCTTGTGTCCTAGGGGCCTCAATTAGGTTTGTGTCATTAAAAATCATCTTATTGTAGAGCTTGCAAAATCACATAAACAACATAAACAACTGTCAGTTTTAGTTAATAATACAACTTATTTTACAAAACTATATCCAGAATAAATAGAAACAAAGGAGCAAATCATATATCATGAACATGAAGCTACAACATCGACACTAACAAGGAAACTTGTTATTATGAAAAACCACGATTTTCCACCAAGTACGTTCCTGTAAAATCAAGGAGTTGGTCGTTGAGGAAATTGGATGACAAACAGTGGCGTTGATCCACGTGGCTGAGCATAATGTAGAGCTTATATCTTGCAAATTTTATTCTAGTTCAAGAGCACTAGGATTTTGAAGGTGTTAACAAGTAACCTACATATCAACTTCTATTACCTCAGCTGTTTTCAGTGACTCTCATCTCGAGGGAAGAATGGATGGGGTACAATGACCCACTTTAGAATCTGAATATTATAAAATATACTTTGTTGTGTAAAAAACATTAAGCGCTGAAGTTCTATCTAACAAATAGAGTTGTACAAGTTTGACTTGAATGTTTGAAATTGACTTGAGTTTGACATAATTTCAAGTCAAACTCAAGTCAAACCTTCTGACAAATAATTCAAGTCAAGTCAAACTGGTCCATAGTTACAGGTTTGAATATTCAAACTGTTTGTCAAACTAGTTTGAGAGTTTGAAAAATAATTTATTTAGTAATTTAGTAGATATACTTTTTTGTCGAGTTAGATGCTAGTTACCGATGACAAAATTGATGATATAGTACTGATAGCCAGAAATAAACAAGAATTAAAATAAATAATAAAAAGACTAGAGACTATAGCGAGAAAGAAGGGGATATACATAAATGAAGAAAATACTAAATATATAGAATGAATACAACGAGAATACATACAAGGACAATACAGGACAATAAGCACAGAAAGAAAATCATATAAATTCGAAGAAGTAGAATTATACCAATATCTAGGAGCGATATTCACTAGGAGACCAAATATGAAAGATGAAAACCAAGCGAGAAATATGGCTGGTAATCTTTGTATCTTTGCTCTAAACAACTTAAGAAGTAAAAACATATCTAGAAAGGCTAAGATTGAAAATAGACAGTGATAACACCTATAGCATTATATGCCAGTGAAACACGGACAATGAACAAATCCGAACAAGTCGTGCTGAAAGTGTGGGAAAGAAAAGTCCTCAGGAAAATATTTGTAGGAAAGCTATGAAATGGAATGTGGATAAAAATACCAAATGTAGAACTAGATCTATGGAGAACCGAATATAGAAGGGATCAGGGATCATCAAATCACAAAGACTGAGGTGGTTGGGACATATCCAAAGGATGACAAACATAAGACTTCCCAAAATAATACTAACGGGAGGAAAAAGAGGAAAGAAGAAGATAAGTAGACCGAAAACCAGATGGAAGAACGAGGTTAAAAGAGACATAGAAGAAATTAAAATCACAAATTGGAAAAATAAACCAGCAAACAGGAGAGAATGGAAAAGAAAAGTAAACCAAACTATGGGCATTCTAGGCCTGGAGAGCTAAATTATATATTTACATCTGAGTACATAATGTGTAAAGACTTATAACCACATTCCTATAAGTATATAGAAATTACCATGATGTCGATAAAATTACAACATCCACAGTGGACCTACTCTAAGATGGTAAAATTACTATTGAAAGTTTGAAATATTGAGTTAAAATATGCTATAAAATTAAATGTAACTAAAAAATTCTGGTGCTACTATAGCATGCGTTCTACCTGCGCATATCTATTGCAGTGCTATTATATTGTAGTGTGCAGAATAATCCAATTTTGTGGCTTATTCCAAACTAAAATAGTAAATTGATATGACAGAGTATTAATTACATTACATTTAATTAACAGTTAAAATGATAATTCTCATAATTTATGCGTTTTATTCACTTTGTAGAATTTCAAGATTTTGTGCCGGCACTATAATTATGTGTCGTAGACCGCAAGCCATAGCAGAAACGGATATTCGTTTGATTTTTGAACAGCAATAAAGCACTTGAGTCAGAATTCTCGTTTAAGGGATGCAATTAAAAAAGATAAACTGGAATTTGTCAATGGATAGTTGAGATATAGGTATTTATGAGAGTGTTTGTACTATTTCTTTTATCTAAGGGCCAGGTCGAAAACGCTGGTGGCATATGGTGTCAAGCTGTCAGTTCGCTCCAAAACGTACAATACAGAAGTATTTTTTAAAATTCAAGAGTTAAATAATCTACCTCTTAAAGGTTGTTTTCCTTTTTACATCATTTTATAGACCAGTAAGAATCTGCGAAAAAACGTCTATTTTTGGATGTGAGAGGTGGCATTCGGATTTTTGCAGATAAAGTTAGGTGACACCTTCAGTAATAATAATTGACTTATGCTCCTTCTCAAATATGCCCGGAGGCCGGAACATTAATAAAAAAAATTTAAATATTTAAAAATTTCGAAAAACATCGATTTTTTTCTGCTTTCTTTGCTTATAACTTTAAAACGATTCGTTTTGGAACAAAGTCGTAGAGAAATAAAATAAAGATAATTGAATTTTGTAGGTATGATATACGACTGGTAAAAATGTCTTAAGTTATTACCTTTTCTGCAATATAGCAATAAACACAAAATAAGGGGGCAAAATAAGTCTGTTTTTATTCAATATTTTTTAACCACTTTGGTGGCACTTAGAACCTTAGTAATTCGCTTAGGAAATTCTTTATAACATACTTAAATCGTGTACCAAATTTCATTAAAATCGACCTAATAAATTTTGCATAATAACTTTGCAATCTAAATGTTTTTAAAAAAGTTCAAATTTTTTAAAATCTTTCTGAACAAAAAGTAGACCATTTAGAAGTTGGCTAATTTTTTACATATAAAGAGGTGCTCTACCTATCTAATACACTGTACAGAATTAAAATCGGATTATTTAAGGGGCCTCAGCAATGTTTTAAATTTATTAACAATTTTTTGGCTTATAAACAAATAGCTTTGTTTAATAATAAAAAAATTAATTTTTAGCAATGCAAATAATTAAAACCGGTATAATTTGACTTAAACTTTCAAATGCTGTCAGCAGAATTGCTATTTTATTTTTTAATCAAACGTTATTCGCGTTCAAAAATTGCAATTTCTCGATTTTTTGAAAGTTCCACCGCGTTTATCTGGAAAACTATGCATCCTACGAAAAAACTTCCTCAAGTTCTTTGTTTATAACAATCTTATCGACATCCGGATCAACTGTGACCCAAAAAATTCGTGTTATAGGGTCAAAATACATAAAAAAACTTGGGTGAGTCCATCTAAATAAAGAAGCCAGTAGCACCCAAATTTGGTGTACGGCTTTAGCACATTACAAAAATTTTCTAAGCGAATTAGGAAGGTTCCAAGTGTAACCTAAGTGATGGAAAATCATTGAATAAGGACAGGCTTGTTTTGCCCCCTTATTTTATATTTATTGCTATTTTGAAGCAAGGGTGATAAATTAAGACATTTTTAACCAATCGCATCTGATATAAAATTTAATTATCTTTGTTTTATTTATATACGACTTTGTTCTAAAATGAATAGCTTTTAAGTTATAAGCAAAAAAAGTAGAAAAAAAACGAAATTTTTTGAAATTTTTAAATATTTTATTTTTTTTTATTAATGTTCCGGGCATATTTGAGAAGGAGCATAATTCAATTATTATTAACAAAGTTAATAATAAGAGGTAGGCGGTATAATACCGCCTACCCCTGATGATTATATTTCATATAAAAAAGAAAATATTTAAAAATAATTGAGTAATAATAATAGGGTTATTGGTTTTATGTCTATAATTGAATTTTTTTTCAGATACAGTCTACAAATGTAATGTTTTAGTTTAAATTTTAAATATATTGACCTATCTATATGCATTAAGTTTTCTAAATTATCCAAACTTATAAACTAGCGCGTTTATACGCTGTTAGCTCGTACGTAGAGGGGATATTTAAAAATTCGCGAGCGCCAGTAGTGACAAGTCTGTAAACGTTTACTGGAAATTTGACATAAACGTCAAAGTGATTAATTTAAAATTAAAAATAAAAACATTAATTATAAAAAATATTAGTTGGTCAAAGCTGTGGTATATATTTTTACCTTAAATATACTTACGTTTTAAATACCAAATATGTTCCGTAATATGTAATTATAAATTAATCTATTAATCTTAGCGCCATCTACACGATAATTGTGAAAGTATCTGAAGTAAGAAATTAATATTTCATCAATAGAACGTCAAAATGATTTGTAAAATCTTAAAGAAATCCGTTACAATTTAATTACTTTTTTGTGTTGTAAATATTAAGCTATAACAATGAAATAATAAATTTAAAAATTACCGGTGAAAGTTGCATTACTAATCCTCTAGGAGCGACACCAGCGAAGCTTAGAGCGTATAGGGTTTTATTTGTCTGTCTGTGGTTTAAGTATCATATTATCAGGTAATACATTTCAATGTTTATTGAAATTTATTTTTTTGTCTTGTTTGGAGGGGGAGGGGGGAATTTCTCCTATTTTTCCTCCGTAGATCCGCCACTGAGACATTATCGCACAAAGCACACACTTGACAACGAACGTAACTGAACACAATATGGTATTCAAACTTCAAACTGTTTGAAGAAGTTTGATTTCAAGTCAAACCTAAAGATATTGAAATCAAGTCAAGTCAAACTTTTTTACAAAATAAGTTTGGTTTTCAAGTCAAGTCAAGTTTGTTGAGTAAAATCAAACTAGTTTGACTTGATGCATCTCTACTAACAAAGGTCATGAGAGAAGGCACGAAAATTAAACCGTAGGAAGAAAAATAATGCTTGAAAACAACCACTTAAACTCTCATCGAGTGGAAAGATTTTTGAATCCTAGATGAAATGTATATCCAGAACTCATAGGCGTGGATCCCGTTTTAGGTCTGGATTCCGTTTTAGGCCTGGATACCGTGTACCAAAAAAAGTAGTTGATTAAAGGTCGCAGCATATTATCATGCATGTATCGTTTTCAGCACGTAGCGTAGTCTCCGAAAAGGGAGCGTTCAAGTATTACGTACCGCGATTTTTGAAGATTTTCGACCCCCCTCCCCCCTATGTAACTATTTTTGGCACCCATAGATTTCAAATATTGCAATTTAAAAGTAATATAATTAATGTCGTTATAAACATAATTTATAAAGTCTTATTAATTGCTATTTTTTTTAAATTAAACGTCAATTATTTTTCTTAGAAATAACTGTTTGTTAAATACTGTTTCTAATATTAACTAGTACTAGAGTTCACACTTACAGACCGTAATGTGAGGATCTACCCTCTGGACAAGCAACCCGGAGGACATGGGTTGAGTCGGGACTCCTGTGGTGCCTGATATTAAATCTAAGATTATTTGAACCTCACATTCAATTTAATATAAATATGAAAACTTTCTATAATTGTACAACATTTAAAGGGTTTTCACCCATACATTTTGGTGGCGCAAGCATCTTAAAAACCTGTTATGAGCAGTGATTATGATCTTTTCAGTTAGAAAACGTTATGTGATGTAGTCCTTAAAGGGATTTTAAATAAAATATATCTTTTATATATAATAAAATACATAATTATTAAAAAAGGAAAATCAAACAAGAAAATTCTATAAAACTCTGAATAATGCAAGAAAGAAATTCAAACCAAGGTTAAGACTATGTAAGGATAAGGAGGGGCACATACTCAATACAAAAGAAGAAATGTTGAAAAGGTGGGTGGAACACTATAAAGAACTACTTACTATCGAAGTAGAAGATCCAAATCAACCACCCCCAGGAGCAAGCAACAATACACCATCAGAACCTCCATCAATTCAAGAAGTACGGGATGCAATAAAACGGGATGGTATACCCTCGGAAGTTATTAAATGTGGAGGTGCTACTCTGGCTAATCAAATATATAAAATAATACTGAGAGCCTGGAATGAGGAACAAATCCCAGAAGAGTGGTCTATTGGAATCGTTTGCCCGTTACACAAAAAGGGTGATCAATTGGATTGTAGAAACTATAGGGGAATAACCCTCCTTAATACAGCCTACAAAATATATTCGAGTATCTTATATGATCACCTAAGTGCACATGCAGAGGAGCTTCGTGGAGAACATTAAAGTGATTTTAGGCCTGGTAGATCAAAAACAGACCAGATCTTTGTGCTAATGCAAATACTGAAAAAAAAACAATGAATTCAATATCGACACATACCATGTTTTCGTAGATTTTAAATCGGCCTATGATAGTGTTTTAAGAAATAAATTGTATGAAGCCGTGGATGAATTCCACATCTTTGATAAACTGATAAGATTGGTTAAGGCTACAGCTACAATGCGTAAAGTTGTTTGCAAAGTCGAAATACAGGGCGAACAATCACAGGCGTTTGAAACGCATGTTGGGTTGCGACAGAGAGATGCGCTGGCGTGTCTCCTCTTCAATATAGCTCTGGAAAAGGCGGTCAGAGATGCCGGAATAGACAACAGAGGAAATATTTTTAATAAATCATCCCAAATTTTGGCATATGCAGATGACGTGGACCTAGTTGCCCGCACAACACGCAAGCTAGAAGAAATGTATACCACCTTCTCAAATGCCTCAAAAAATGTGGGCCTGCAAGTAAACGAGGAGAAAACTAAGATGATAGCATCAACACCCAACAATAGAGCCAGAAACATCGGTCACCAATTCACGATTGATAACTCTACCTTTGAAGTGATGGACAAATTCACATACTTAGGCTCCCTGATCACCAAGGAGAACGTCATGACGGAAGAAATCAAGCGAAGGATAATCCTAGCAAACAAATGCTATTTTGGCCTGAGTAGGGATGGCGGTTGATTTACAAAACACCGGTTTTCGGTTAAACCGGTTTTTTTAACTTACAGTTTAACCTGGCGGTTATAACCGGTCAAAAAAACCGGTTATTCCAAAAAAAGGTTTTAGATTTTTTGAATCAATGTTCAATACCCAAAAACTTACAACGTCACATTTACATTGCACTCTAGTTTGTGACACTAGATAATATGTATATTTCAATATAAAATCTCACAGTTTTCGATATACATATTAGAAAAAATCAATTTTCATTTGGTAACTTCAAAGAGCTATAAATTAAATAAGACTGTAACGTCTGTGTATAATATGAATTATAAAAACAAAAATGTAACATCAAAAATAGTAAAACTAGTGAAAACAAATAATGAATCATTGTTAAAATTCTGAACTGGGTGTATTATTATTGTGTTAAATGTTTTTACGTTATATTTCCGAAAAAAATTACATTTTCAAGATATACAAAACTATTTAATTTATTTTTTCATTTTTTTAAGGGATTCCACAGGGTCGTTTGTGTAGGTATACCTAGCATTTATTATAATTATAAATATAAATAATACAACTATGACTTCACATTCTGCACAGCACACAGCTGATTGACATTGATACTAATATATTATAATATGTTTCTAACGTGCGGCTTACACCAACGAAACATGAAACGAAAAAGATGAAACATGAAACGTAAAACACGTTTCATGAAAATTAAACACGGCTAAACAAATCTTGAAATCCGCCTACCAATGAAACGAGTGTGATTCATGCTCATAACACATTTTTATTTTCGGAAAGTTTCATAAATGGCCAGACGTCTATTTGTTTAGCAGTGTTTTATTTCCATGAAACGTGATTTACGTTTCATGTTTCTTCGATGTGCGGCCTTTTTATAGGATCCCCAATTCAGCAAACATGACGTGCTTATTCTAAAATTCATCAAAATAGCTAGTACAGCTTATCACATTATTTCTTAAACATATTATTTCAGTGAGCGTGAGAGTCATTAACGAATATTAAACATTAAACAAATCAATAATTATTGATGAATTTAAACAAACAATATTTTTTCTCGGAATTCATTATTTATTTATTATCCGGTAACTATTAAAGTTTTATTATCTAAGGTAACTTATCCGGTTTTTCACCGGTTATTACATTAAAAAGAAAAAACCGGTTATAACCGTGACAAAAAAACAACCGGTAAAACCGGTTATTGCGAAGTAAAAAACCGGTTTTAGGTTATAACCGGTAGGTTTTTCCCATCCCTAGGCCTGAGTAGACATATGAGAAGCAGAAACTTAAGCCAAAAAAACAAAAATAACAAAATAACCATATACAAAACCCTTATACAACCAGTGTTGACATATGGATCAGAGGCATGGACCATTTCCAAGGCAGATGAAAACCTTCTGCTTATATTTAAACGAAGGATCCTGAGAGGAATATTCGGTGGCATCTGTGAAAATGGTGTTTGGAGGAGGAGGTACAACTACGAGGTATACCACAGATATAAACAAAAATTTGGTGGTAAAGACGTAGTATCTCTTATAAGAATAGGAAGACTAAGATATGAGGACTTGCTAGGACATCTAGCAAGATCACAGTAGAACAACCTTCCTAGAAGAATCCTTATGTCACAACCTGTGGGAAGTAAAAATAGGAGTAGGCCAAAACTCAGATGGAAGGATGTTGTGGCTGAGGATGGGAGAAAAATAGGCGCAGCAAACTGGCAACAGTTGGCAATCGATAGGACTGACTGGCGTAATAGACTTGGGAAGGTCGAGGCTCTTTCATAGGGCTGTAGCACCATTGACGATGATGATATCTTTTATACAGGATTTTACTAATTTTTTTATTAATAATATTAAGCCAGCAACAGATTTTTTTTCTTGTGGATTTTATTAAAAAAAATTAAATAATTTATTGGTGGATTGAATTTTTTTAACGTTTTGTAGAAAGGGGGATGAACTTAAACGAGTGAACACCCCAAACAAAAATCCTGGCTACGTCACTGACACTAATGAAAAATATTTCAGTTGCACGGTTGGCAACATTTGGACGTCGCCATAGCTGCAACCGAATACCGAATGCATAAAATGTTAACCCCCTAATTTGTCTGCCGCGCCTATTACGTCAGTTGTCTGTCATAAAGACATCTTTCACTTAAGGTCAATAACTCACACCTAACATAACAAAGCATCCATCCACCCTCTGAATAGAAGAGAACACAGAAAAGCGTCCAATTAAAAGGAAAAACAAAACGTGGGAGTTTTTGTGTGCAGAATGGGACTGAGCTGTGTATAATAGAATATAGAATCGATGTTTGTGCGACATAAATTATTTGCAAGGATACGAAAACGATTTTTAAGAGCTTTGTAGGATCTATTATAGTAGATGATGTAGTAGGTACATAGGCACGCTCTTTTCAGACCAATTAAGTGAAAATTCACTGTAAATAAGTGAACATATCGACTAAAAGATTGAAAACGCTAATTTTAAATCTCTTAGTGGATATGAAATAAGAATAACATGAAAACAACATAAAAAACACAACCGATGAAAATGGTCTAACTAAATAAATCCGACGATTTAAATAAACAACGATTAACAACAAATAAGAAGATAGCCTTCTGAAATTTGAAAGAAAAATAATGAGAACAATATTGGGTCACAATGTAACAAGAGAGGGAGACAGAAGAATGAAAACAAATGCCGAAATTGAAAAAGAATTAAAGAGAGAAAATATAGTCAGATACATAAAATCTCTTTGCTTAGAAAGGATAGGACAGATAACAGAGACGCCCATAAACAGATATGTTGAGACTAATTATACGTTATTATTTTTAGAGAATTAAAAAATTATCAAAAAAAAATTCCAACCACGTGGGAAGAGTCCTGTGTTGCCCTGGGTAATATCCAGGCATATCTGAAACATTCTTAAACTATTATATTAATATGTAACATATTACAATTGTTCACATTTAAAGGGTTTTTTTACCCTAAAACATTTTGGTGGCTCAGGCATGCTATTTTTTGTAAGTATGGCATCTTGTTTTTTAAACCTCTGTCAACTTTTTAACTTTTTTCTCAATTAATTAGGTTATACTTGATTTTAGGGCTTTTAGAAACACTGATGATGGATTTCTTAATCCGAAAACGTGTTGTTTTAATGTGACCCTTATTTAGGGTATTTTAAAATATACCTTTTACAACAAATCTAGTATTTTTGTGATTTATGGTATACAGGAAGTTTATTTTCCTCGTGGATTTTGAAAACTGTAACAGACCACGTAAGAAAACCAAAATTTAAGAGCGCAATGTGGGGTGAAGATGCAGTAAGATAGGGAAGAAATAGACGGCGTAAAAGAATACAGAAAAAATATACAAGGAAGAGATGGGGAAGTAGTTGGCAGTCCAAATCACATGCAAAATCGGTATTAACAGATCGAAAGATCTTAAACAAGAAAAAGAAGGAGAGATAGGCCTAAATTCTAAATATTGATATGCTTCAAATTTTAGTTATCGATAAAATTTTCAAAATTTCAAATTGAAGCCTACCCTGGTATAGTCACATTTGTGACTTCACAGAAGGACAAAACAAAAATACCCGTTAAAATGACAAAATGATCTCTGCTTTTTCCGAAGCTACTCTTCAGGATGTAGAAATCCATCAGTTTAGAAAGTATCCTGTTTCAAAACAGTGGGTGGTGGTTTTAAATCTGAACTTTGTTTATTTTCCAGTTTTACTTGCTCGGTTTAATCACGTAATCCAAATACCACTAAATTTCCAACAATTTGGTTTACCTACTAAAGTTACCAAGACAGCATTTCAGATTAATGGAACAACTTTGATGCTTTAAGAACTTTCAAAAGTAATTTTAGAATTAGTGTTTAAATGTACATTTTTATTTTTTATTCGGATTTCGTTTTAGTTTAGTTAGTGTTATAAGTGACACCCCTAATTTGGACAGACATATTCGTTTTGATGTACAAGATGAACAGAAAATTAAAAATTAAACATTTTTGACCTAATCTTTTTGGTGGTTAGTAGATATATGTCATAATAGGTGAGTTTACATATAAAAAGACGCTTAGAAACAAAATGTACAGTCTAATTTTTTTGTATTTCTAATAGTGTAGGAAACAGAGGTTGAACCTTGCAAAATGGACACAAGTCCGGTTTTATTTTTTTTCCGTTATATCAAGGGGTGCTTATTATAAGACTAACTTTTTCTGAAAAAATTTCGCCCCGGAACCCCCCTTTTCACCCCTTTAAAGGGGATAATTTGCGGTTTTTGCGGAACGTAGCCCTTCATGTATCATTTACAAAAAATTTCTTTTATACAAATGTGAAGAGGACTATATTTTCTACGATTTAGTTCCCGACAGCATATGTCTATCATCCACCGTTTATCGGGGGGTGGCGCCCCAAATTTGACAAGTTTTTAAAAAAGATGTTTTTAAAAAATATATATTTTTCTCTAACTGTAAAGGAAATTAAGAAGAAATCCTGCGGCAATTATTTACAAATAAGTGGCTCATTTTTTGGTAGAGGTTTCACTTAAGGCCAATTGCCCTATTTTTAATTACAGGGTGTTACATTTTAAAAAACCCCTTTTTATACCATCTGAACCGCTTCTGCTACAGTAAAAAGACTTTCAGCGATTACCCATGTACTGGTGCTATTTACAAATTTGTATAATGCACCCCCATTTTTTCCCCGGAACCACCCCAAATTAAAGAAGAATTAATAAATAAAGTGATTTTCTTGGAATCCTTCACACACAATGCCCTTTATTAACATGCTTCATATATAATTTTATGCACGTTATTATTACCCATGCATGGACACCAAAAGCGATTTCCTAGTGCAACCCTTGTAGTCAAAAAAAAAATAAATAAAATGGGGGGTTGAATTTTTTTTTTGTTTTTTGCTTTTTGATCCATATGGGCATATGCTTCATCAATAGTTCTTTTCAAAAATATATATGGTTATTGCAACATTCCTGCGGAAACCACCCCTATCCTTGAAAATATACTGCAAAAACTACCCCTATCCCTTTGCGAGGATGTTTTTACGATTTTCTCATTACCTATGCATTCTTTTTAAACAAAACTTATACAAGGTTAAAGATCACTATTTACTCTAAAAATTAGGCCCTATTCATTTTTTTCGTATAAGCAACCGTTACGGCACAGTGGCGCCGTAAACCTCATATATGCTTTGGAGGGCTCCAGTTTTTGTTCTTTTTTTTCGTCATCTGTTCGTTTTACTGATAAAGTACTTATATAAAATAAAACAACACAGTGTAACCTACAAATTATGACCTATGCATATTTTACAATCTTTGCGCCCCAAAGCCACAGTGGGGGCCCAAAATCAATTTTTGCATATTTTCGCCACCTACACGCATTTTATTGCATTAATGCTACCTTAATAGCACACTATTTACCCTTAAGTGGTCGCTAAGCAGTGGCGGATCCAGGGAGGGGTGATGGGGGTATTCACCTCCCCCTCTGAAACCAAGTGATATTATATTCAAAGATTATAAAAATATTAATTTATTTTTATAGAAATACTTATATTATATTATTATTTTTATAAGAATGGCGTACTTTTTATGCTTTAGTGACAGTGGAGGATCAAGCATCGTTAAGAGGGGGGTGCCAATTTGCTAAATTTCTATAAAAATAAAAGAATATTTTTATAATCCTTGAATATAATATCACTTGGTTTGAGAGGAGGGGGAGGTGATCACCCCCATCACCCCTCCCTGGATCCGACACTGATTAGCGACCACCTAAGGGTAAATATTGTGCTATTAAGGTAGCATTAATGCAATAAAATGCGTGTAGGTGGCGAAAATATGCAAAAATTGATTTTGGGCCACCACTGTGGCTTTGGGGCGCAAAGATTGTAAAATGTGCATAAGTCATAATTTGTAGGTTACACTGTGTTGTTTTATTTTACATAAGTACTTTATCAATAAAACGAACAGATGACGAGAAAAAAAAAAACAAAAACTGGAGGCCGCCAAAGCATATATGAGGTTTACGGCGCCACTGTGCCGTAACGGTTGCTTATACGAAAAAAATGAATAGGACCTAATTTTTAGAGTAAATAGTGGTCTATAACCTTGTATAAGTTTTGTTTAAAAAGAATGCATAGGTAATGAGAAAATCGTAAAAACATACTCGCCAAGGGATAGGGGTAGGTTCTGCAGTATATTTTCAAGGAAAAGGGTGGTTTCCGCAGGGATGTTGCAATAACCATATATATTTTTCAAAAGCACTATTGATGAAGCATATGCCCATATGGATCAAAAAGCAAAAAACAAAAAAAAAATTTCAACCCTCCATTTTATTTATTTTTTTTTGACTACAGTGGTTACACTAGGAAATTTCTTTTGGTGTCCATGCATGGGTAATAATAACGTGCACAAAATGACATATGAAGCATATTAATAAAGGGCATTGTGTGTGAAGGATTCCAAGAAAATCACTTTATTTATTAATTCTTATTTTTTTTGGGTGGTTCCGGGAAAAATTGGGGTGCATTATACAAATTTGTAAATAGCACCATTATATGGGTAATCGCTGAAAGTCTTTTTACTCTAGCATAAACGGTTCAGATGGTATAAAAAGGGGTTTTTTAAAATGTAACACCCTGTAATTAAAAAAAGGGCAATTGCCCTTAAGTGAAACCTATGCCAAAAAATCAACCAATTATTTGTGAATAATTGCCGTAAAACTTCTTCTTAATTTCCGTTACAGTTAGGGAAAAATATATATTTTTTAAAAACATATTTTTTAAAAACTTGTCAAATTTGGGGCGCCACCCCCGCTAAACGGTGGATGATAGACAGATGCTGTCGGGAAATAAATTGTAGAAAATATAGTCCTCTTCATATTTCTATAAAAGAAATTTTTTGTAAAAGGTACAGGAAGGGCTACGTTCCGCAAAAACCACAAATTACCCCCTTTAAAGGGGTGAAAATGGGGGTTCCGGGGCGAAATTTTTTCAGAAAAAGTTAGTCTTATAATAAGCACCCCTTAATATACCAGAAAAAAAATAAAACCGGACTTGTGTCCATTTTGCAAGGTTCGACCTTTGTTTCCTACTCTATAATGAGCCAAACCTTTTTTACTCTATTCTGAATATTTGTCCAAGTTTAATTGTATTTTTTTTTTAAATTTTTCGAAGTGGAACAGCAGTTGCTTTTAGGTGCAGCGGCTAGCTTGTCTGAGAATCACAGGGGCAATATCAACATGCCTCACAGCAGCTCTAGAGACGATGCTGAACCTTACTTCCTTTGCTGTTCTGCCTAACGAGTGAGGCTGTAACCACCACCTTAAAGCTGCGACAGACACAAATAATCAAACCAGGAGATCTGTTGAGCTACTTAAAAATCTTTTAAGAAATTCCATTGGATTCTAAGGATACGCCGTCAGTTGCCATACGCCAGTCAAATTCGACTTTCAAATCAACTTGTAACACCCTTTGAAGTGGTCATAAAAAACACCAAATGGGTGAAGAAGTTGAATCGAAACTAGAAGAAAATTAATTCATATGGTATACGGATGCATCTAAGATAGATGAAAGGACAGGAGTGGGAGTTACTGGGCCCAATTTCAGGCTACCAAATCTCTTGGAAATGCCCCAATTATCTTTCAGGAAGAAATAAATGCTCCAGACATTAATGCCCAAGAATCTCTCAACCGAGATACTCGTAGGGCAAAAGTCTTTATTTTATCAGACAGCCAAGCTGCCTTAAAGGCAATAAAGTCATTTACTTGTGAGTCAAAGTTAGTTTGGGACTGTAAACAATCCCTCAAGAAGCTGGAGGAACGCAACAAAGTAACTTTGATGTGGGTGCCAGGTCACAAGGGAATTGCAGGAAATGAGGAAGCTGATAGCCTCGCAAAAGAAAGGGCTTGGTATTTGGATTTCGTTTTAGTTGAGTGTTATACATATAGTGACACCTCGAATTTGGACACATACATTTATTTGTTTCAATACAGAACGTGAATACAAAAATTAAAAATTAAACATGTTTGGTCTAATTTTCCACCACGTAAATTGAATAATAAATCGTCACTTTTTGTGGTTATATGTCATCATAGACGAGCAGTTTATCTCTAAAAAAATGCTTCTTCTTCTTAAGGTTCCCTCTTCTATCGAAGGTTGGATATCAATATGGATACAACAATACATAATAGGATAGACCACACATAACATTTCAGGACTTTCTTGCGAAATGTACTGTTATACAGGGTGTCCCGAAAAGATTGGTCATAAATTATACCACAGATTCTGGGGTCAAAAATAGGTTGATTGAACCTCAATTACCTATATACAATAGTGCACACAAAAAAAGTTCAGCCCTTTGAAATTACAAAATGAAAATCGATTTTTTTTCATATATCGAAAACTCTTAGAGATTTTTTATTGAAAATAGAATGTGGCATTCTTATGGCAGCAACATCTTAAAAAATATTAAAGTCAAATTTGTGCACCCCATAAAAATTTTATGGGGTTTTTGTTCCCTTAAACCCCCCCAAACTTTTGTGTACGTCCCAATTAAATTATTATTGTGGCACCGTTAGTTTAACACAATGTTTTTAAAACTTTTTTGCCTCTTAGTACTTTTTCGATAAGCTGGTGTTTATCGAGATATTTTGAATATTTGTCGAATCCACCACATATTTGTATATGGTTAAGTACAATAATTATAGAGACCTGTTAATGATCTGAAAATTTATTTATAATTTACACTTTTAGGTATATTTTCAAAAAGAAGCCACATCTCAATAAAATGTGACTTATCAAAAAAAGACTAAGAGGCAAAAAAGTTTTAAAAACACCGTGTTTAACTAATGGTACTACAATAATAGTTTAATTGGAACGTACACAAACATTTGGGGGGTTTAAAGGAACAAAACCCCCATAAAATTTTTATATAAATATATTAAAAAAGAAGCCGCATCTCGATAAAAACTGGCTTATTGAAAAATACTAGGAGACAAAAAAGTTTTAAAAATATTGTGTCTAACTAATGGTACCACAATTATGAATTAATTGGAACGTACACAAAAGTTTGGGGGGTTTAAAGGAACAAAACCCCCATAAAATTTTTATGGGGTGGACAAATTTCACTATAATTTTGTTTTAAGATGTACCTGCCATAAGAATGATACATGTCCATTTTCAATAAAAAAGCTCAAATAGTTTTCGATATATTGAAAAAAATAAATTTTCATTTTGTAACTTCAAAAAACTGTAACTTTTTTTTGTGAGCACATTTGTACTGAGGTAAGTTAGGTTCAATCGAACTATTTTTTACCCCAGAATGTGTGGTATAATTTATGACCAATCTTTTCGGGACACCCTGTATAATTTTATGGGGAAAATATAGAGAATTCTTTTATGTCAAAGACATCGAGATCGTAAATTTTCATCTCCCTGTATATAGCCAAAATTTTTAAATAATATAATTAGTCGTAAGCACTGTTTCGTGGTAAAGAGGAAAAGTGTAGTGATAAAGATTTTACGAACGGACTTAACAATTTAAAACAATGGAACGAAATTACGATCGGTTTTAGAAAGTGGATGTATTAGCGGTTGAAGTGAACAATAGAACGTTTCCAAATGGTTTCCTCGAAAGCAACGACGGTAAACAGATTTGTTTGGTTTTAGAATAGCGGGTTTTTTCTAGGATATAAGAAAGAAGTTAATTTTAATATCTCCTGGAAATTTGATAAGACAGAAAATTTGTATAGAACACTATTTGTTCTTAAGAAATGAAAGTAGGGAGGTAATGTTAAGAGAATGCTTGTGATTGGCGAAAGAGACCGATGGAGGGAGAATAGAATGGTTGAGTCTGAGTTTGACGAGGGAAAAAGTTTTACTGTGTAATTAAGATCTGAAGAGACCAGTCCAGTTTGGAAAGTAGTGATTTTGTGTAAAGTGGTTAATTTGGTGGCTGTGTAAGCAGATTTCTGTTGAGACGAAATCGTTATCGAGTCGAGAAGTAAAATCTCTTCGTGTCCGAATAGATTCCAGTTTTCTGTCTGGAACGAGTAGCCGGTTTGTATCAATTTTGCACAAGATATAGAGCTGAGAAAAAATCTTGGAATTATAAAGATTGATATTGTTTGTATCGAGTCAGAGGCTGAATTGAGGAGAGATTTCAAGCGAGTGCTGTTTTGTTTGGAAAACAGTTTGGACAAGAAGAACAGTTGCAGCATCCGAGGAGCACGTTTGGGAGAAACGAGGACAACACAATCCATGAGAAGAAGTTAAGAAGATAAATAAGGTTAGTCAGATTATTTGTGAAAAGAGAGAGTTGTTTGATATTACATACCATATTTGTTTTTTGTCAATTTAACAGTTTTACAGCATAATTTATTCATTAATAAATTCATAGAGGACATAAGTAATCCATTTAAAAGGTGAAAATTAAATTTTGTTTTTTTTATAATAATAAGAACAGTTCACCGAAACATTTAAATAAAATTTTGTTAAAAGAAAAGGAGATAGTAGAATTACAGATTATGTATTTTTAGTAGATAAAATATTTTTACGAGCGAACAAAGTTTTAGCATACATTTTGAATCTTATATTTATTTTATGGTATAGTATATGAATAAATAATATTTATAAAATTTATCAAAAGCAAAAGAAAAGAAATAAAAAGAAATGAGAACATAAACAGAGAACACAAAGAAATAATAAAAATTTATAAACTAAGGGAAGAAACAACGAAAATTAGATACACAGAAGGGCTAGAGAAAGGGATGGACAATGAACATGAAATAACAGAAACAATAGAAGAAGAATGGGGAAAATTTAAAAATGCGATGATAAAAACAGCTAAATCAATATGTGGAACTACAAGAAATAACAACAGAGGGAAACGAACGTCTTGGTGAAACGATGAAGTGAAAAGAGAAATAAAAGAAAAGAAGAAATTATGGAAAGAATACATACAAGACAAAACAAAACAAAAATATGAACATTATAAGAGACAAAGAGATAGTTAAGGAAGAGAAAAAGAAAAGTTGGGAAAAATTCGGAGAAAAAATGGAAGAAAACAGCACAGAAAACGTAAACTTATTTTATAGAACACTGAAAAACCTAAGAAGCAACAAAGAAACGACACTGAAACAAATAATGAATAAGGAAGGAACAATAATGAATGACGATAAAACAATAATGGAAATATGGAGGGAACATTTCCAGCTGATACTGAATGGAAATCAAGCGAATACAATGGAGAAGGAAAGCCACATCAAGAGAGTATCCATGAGAAACACGGAAAATCCAGAAACTATAGAAAAAGAAGAACTAGAAGAAGCAATAAGAAAGATAAAGATTGGAAAAGCACCAGGAAGCGATGAAGTAGCACCAGAAATGATGCAATATATAGGAGTAAAAGCAAAAGAAAAATTGTTATACATATATAACCTAATATGGAAGAGAAAAGTAATACCCAGAGAATGGACAAATGCAGTAATTATACCTATATACAAGAAAGGAAACACAAGAGACTGTAAGAACTATAGAGGTATATCACTACTATTTGTAGCAGCAAAAGTATACGAAACCATAATAGAAAGGAAAATCAGAAAAGAAATAGAACATAAATTAGAGGACGTACAAAATGGATTCAGGAAAGGACACAACACACAAGACCATATATTTACCATGCAACAAGTAATAGAAAAAGCAATAAAAAAAAATAGAGAAATATATCTGAGCTTTATAGACATGAAAAAAGCCTTCGACTCAGTCAAAAGAAAAGATATATGGGAAAGCCTAAAGAAGAAGGAAGTAAGTGAAGAACTGATAGAAGCAACAAAGAGTATATACATGAAAACAACAAATACAGTAAGAATGTTAAATATACAGTCAGAACCATTTGAAACAATTACGTATTTTTTATGGGAAATAAGCCACAATTTTACTAAAAAATGAATTTATTAACGTTTCGAAGCCCAAATCGGGTTTCGTTGTCAAAATACAAAATACTATTCAATATAATATTCAATAGTATTTTGTATTTTGACAACGAAACCCGATTTGGGCTTCGAAACGTTAATAAATTCATTTTTTAGTAAAATTGTGGCTTATTTCCCATAAAAAATACGTAATTATAAAAATGCCACAAGGAAATAGCTTCAGAACAACATTTGAAACAACTCAAGGAGTTAGACAAGGGGGAAGTCTCAGTCCAGTGCTATTCATAAATGTAATAGATGAGATAGTGAAAGAATGTAAGAAAACTTTCAAGAAATACTGCATCGGTTGGAACAGAATGCAAATGATAAACGCTGAGATGTGTATATTTGCAGACGACATAGTATTAATTGCGGAAACAGCAGAAAAACTGAAATACAACTTAGATAAATGGAACCTAGAAGCAAGCAAATACAACTTAAACGTAAACAAAGAGAAGACTCAGATAATGAAAATATCAAGGAAATAAGGGACGGAAGATCAAATAGAAGTAATGATAGACCAACATCAAATAATACAGACAAATTCATACAAATACTTAGGAACAGTAATCAACAACAAAGGAGACATAGAGGACGATCTTAACAACAGAATGGAAAACACAGGAAAACTATTCCAAGCACTAAATAGAGGATTCCTTAATAACAAAGAAATATCAACAAAGACCAAGATGACAATATACAAAACAATATATAGACCTACGGTGACATATGGAGCAGAAAATTGGATATTAAACAAAAGACATCAGAGCAGAATACAGGCAGCAGAGATGAAATACCTCAGAAGAACGATCGGAGTAAAAAGAACTGATAGAATCAGAAATGAAGAAATAAGAGAAAGACTCAAAATCAAACCGATACTCGACTCAATCAAGGAGAAAAAATTGGCATGGTTCGGACATCTAACCCGGATGGACAATAATAGACAAGTGAAAAGAGTGTGGGACGCCAAACCAATAGGTAAGGATAGAAGAGGAGACCCATTAAAGAATGGAACAGTGTCATTTCGCAGATACTGCAGATAAGGGTAAGACTTGGCAGGAAGCAACACAGATAGCATCCAATAGGAAGGAATGGAGAAAGTTCGTTAAGAGCTAGGACAATTCAGAAGATTGTAAAATATTGTAATTTAATGAATTGTATTATAAATGGCCCAACACCGAAAGGTACAAATGGGTCTACTGATTAAGTAAAGTAAGTATAAAATTTATATGATTGTTAGCATATTTATTTTCCTTGTTTTGTCCTGGATGAAGTGAGCAACGAGAAATACTAGAAGCCACAAACTACAGGTGATACATTAAAATCAATTAGCTCTAAGAATATATTTTATTGAAAAGTTTTATTAAATTTTGGTTTTGTTTCCATGAGTAGCAATTAAAATAATTAATTAATTAATTGAATTGATAAGATGCTGATCAATCTCATAACTGAGAGAAAATATAGGGCATAATAGTACATCGACATGATTGGTACATAAAACTGGTTTGCAGGTCATAAAAGCCTTACGTGATATTTTGATCGTGGTTATTATTTCCTCATCAGAGTCACAATTTTCATTTAACCAGTTGCCAAGGTGTTCAAAATGGTTTACACGTCCTATCTCCTCTCCATTAAGAGAAAGCAGAACTTGATCTATATTCATCTTTCCAACTGCCATTCTTGAAGTCGATAAAACAATCATAAAGGTTCTTTCGGAAATTATAAGTCTTTTTGCAAGAGAACTCTAATAAACTGCGCGTCATAGAAAACGGGCACCCTAAAAAATGGGTAATTTTTGAGGTTGCGTATCTCCTAAACCTGTTGTCCGATTTAAGTGATTTTTTGAATATCTTATTCTTTGCCAATATCACTGTAATAATATTTTTGCTAAACAGGTAAATTTTCATTGTATACCGGGTGTACGATTCAAACTGGGTTTTTTTCTCAAAGTTCGCAACACCCTGTGGAATATCCCAGCATTTATAAAATACTGAAATTAAAACCCAACTATAGCCTCAGGTTTTCTCAACATTCTGTTTTTTGATTCATTCGCCTATGTTCGATAATACAAAAGTAAGGTACTTTAGCAATTAGCCATGTTCTTTTTCAGTACAGGGTGTTTCTAAACAAGTGCGACAAACTTTAAGGGGTAATTCTGCATTAAAAAATATTGACAGTTTGCTTTATAATCGTATGTCCGCAAATGCTTCGTTTGCGAGATACGGGATGTTGAATTTTTTCTTACAAACTGACGATTTATTTACTGCTTTAAAACCGGTTGAGATATGCAAATGAAATTTGGTGGGTTTTAAGACGTAGTTATTGCACATTTTTTGACATACAATTAAGAATTTTATATTCACCATTGGCGTGCATACGGGTAATATGGTCTGTCATATTACCCGTATGCACGCCAATAGTGAATATAAAATTCTTGATTGCAAGTCAAAAAATTCGCAATAACTATTTCTTAAAACCTACCAAATTTTATTTGCATATCTCAACCGGTTTTAGGGCAATAAAATAAATCGTCAGTTTAAAAAAAATCAACATCCCGTATCTCGTAAATGAAGCATTTGCGGACATAAGTTTATAAAGCAAACGGTCATTATTTTTTCATGCAGAATTGCCCCTTAAAGTTTGTCGCACTTATTTACAAACAACCTATACTGATGAAGAACATGACTAGTTGTTAAAGTACATAACTTTTGTATTATCCAACATAAGAGAATGAATCAGAAAACAGAATGTTCAGAAAACCTGAGGCTATAGTCTAGATTTAATTTCAGTATTTTCTAAAGGCTAGAATATTCCAAAGGGTGTTGCGAACTTTGAGAAAAAAACACAGTTTGATTCGTACACCCGGTATACAATAAAAATTTACCTGTTTAGCAAAAATATTATTACAGGGATATTGACAAAGAATAAGGCTATAATATATTCAAAAAATCACTTAAATCAGACAACAGGTTAAGGAGATACGCGACATCAAAAATTTCCCATTTTTTAGGGTGCCCGTTTTCTATGACGCGCAGTGTAGTTCTCTAAAAAATTTCTAAATCTCAATTGCTTATAACCCATTCTAATTTCACACAGAAGAAATACTCGGTTTTGTAAATAAATCTTAGAGGCATGTTAAGTGTGTGGCTCATCAAAGTTATTAGTTAAAAGTCACTGCATTTGCTAGGCCTGCTTTTTTTGGTAATGCTGTAAACAGTGACTCCAACTAATTATCTGGCATTTTTCCTTCGATGTAAATTTTGTTTAAGAAAGTGGTTAGGTAGGTGATGTTTTTCTCCTCCAAAAGTTTAAGTAGCTCAGCACTAGGGATTTAATCTGGTCCAGGTGCTGTATTATTTTTAATATAATATTGAGAATAATATGGTCGACATATTTTCGGTACTAACGAGCCAGCTAAGCTTAGTAAAATAATTATAATAAAGCTTGGCTTTGTTAATTTCTTTAATTTGATTTGTATTTAGGAGCAGAACAAATTATGATTGTGTTTATATCAGCGTTGGGAAGTTTTTATATCTTTAATATTCTTTCGAAATCGGTGGATTATTAAGATGTAGGGGCGTAACAGAGGCCCGCGCAGCATGAAGTTTGCGGGGGGCCCCAATATGTCAGGGGCCCCATCTTGTCGTCTAATATTTATGTAAAAATGTGTTATTGGTATATTATTTTACGCATACATACGCAACGTTTTTTAAGCAATGCAGTATTGAAAATGAAGTTGCCCATCAGATAGATATGTATTTAAACTTGTAGTTGTGCATCTCATAGAATAATACTATGTAATACTTAATGTAATCGTTGATTAATTTTCGTTCTATTTTATTCTATACCAATACAAACGAAAAATGTAAGTTGTCATAACCAGTGCATGAATATACTAATAGCCCAGAAAAAGACCGTTTTGGAGTGTAATTATCAACGGCCTCACGACGTATTTGCTTGACAATTTAGATTTAGGTTCTACTTATCCTTATCCTCCTCTACTTATCCCTTCAAAGTTGGATTTGTGTCGTTGGTTGCTTTTACTTGCGGGGTGAAAGTCACTCCTTATCGGGGGTGAAAAACATAACTTTAAAATTAGTCCGGAAATGGATAAATTGACTAATCATTATAAGCAACTTTTGTTCTATAAAGTTTCTTTATGTAAGTTAATACTTTTTGTAAGTTATTTGCTAGTGAAAATGTTGTGGTTTATCGCAAATAACTCAAAAAATAAGTATTTTATCGAATCGAAAAATATTTTTAGCAAAAATGTAGCTTATAAAAAAACAAAAAAATGGTGTATACATGAAGTCTATCGACACAGTAAAATCAATGTTGTAGCTCATGAAAAATTGTTCTTCGTCCAAAAATTCGTCCAATTCCAAATCGAATATTTCAACGTGAAATAACCAAAAAATGAAGCACTTAAAACACTTTTTTAAAGCACTTTTCTTGCTAAAAAAACCCAGAAAATCTTTTCCTATATGATCTATATATAAAAAAATTTTTTTTATTTTGGAAAAATGCCCTTTTTTAAAAATAACTTAAAAAGTATTAGCAAGGGCGGATTCCGAGAGGGGGCCATGGGGCCAAATCCTTCCTCTGGAACGCAACGTTTAAAAAATATATATAAATTTAAATATTTGCAGTTCTACTGTTTTTAGCTTTGTGCTGAACGGTAGTAAAGGTTGAGTTGAACGCGGTAAAGTGTGAAGTAATCTAAAAAAGTTCATGCTTTCCGCCCCCCCCTCACTCGCTCCCCAATTTTTATAAAAAATAATATTAACACTTTTTTAAACACTTTACAAAGGTTTTAATAAGTTTTCTTCGAAAAGTGTTTCATTCTTTTGTTTTTTCATGTTGATATATTTGATTTGGAATTTGAC
This sequence comes from Diabrotica virgifera virgifera, assembly GCF_917563875.1. NCBI lineage: Eukaryota > Metazoa > Arthropoda > Insecta > Coleoptera > Chrysomelidae > Diabrotica > Diabrotica virgifera. Next base: position 16,585,236 of record NC_065449.1, read on the forward strand.
CAATAAGAACAATTTTTCAAGAGCTACAACTTTGCTTTTAGTGAGTCGATATACTTTCATTTTATATAAGCTATATTTTTGCTAAGAATATTTTTTTCGATCAAATACTTTCTTTTTGAGTTTGCGGAAAACGGCCTTAAAACGTGGTTTTTTTTGTTGAACAATAAACATTTTCACTCGTAAATAACTCAAAAAGTATTGACTTGACCACTTCGGTGGTGATACTGAAAATTATACGGTATCGCCGTTTCACGTTGGTTTACTGGGCTGTAACACATATAAGTTTTTGTTACACATGTCCCATTTAGTAATTTTTTAAAGAGGGCCCCATTTCCAATTCTGCGGGGGGGCCCCGACGGATTTTGTTACGCCAATATATGTAATCTATTTGATTCCATACTATGCTACCTTGTACTTGTTGATGAAATTTCCAGATGTACACTTTTCTGGACTCTTTTCTGGAAGTTGAATCCAGGTATTTTTAATGACGAAGTCATTTTCTTGGCAGAATTCGATTAGAGTCTTACCTCTTTGATTTCTCTGTCTCAAGCCAAAGTTTCGGGTGATGTTTTGCGTTATCTTATGTCCAACTTAAGCATTTAAGTCTCCTATAATTATTATTGTTTCGTGTCTCTTTGTCATTTTTAGTGCTTCTTATATTTCATGGTAGAATTTTTGGCTTATCTGCGTTAGCAACGGGAACATAAACTTAGACTATATTTTTTATATTTGCAGGTTTGGCATTCAGCTGTATTAAAATGACTTTGTCTGATATTGGGATGAAGTTAGTGACATACTTACTAATATGCTGTTTCATAATTTTCATATTGTTCCCACAAAGTTTCCCATATAGTTAATATACAGGAACTTCGTGGCAGAAAATGTATGTAACCAACACCAAAATATCTTTTATACGTAAACTGTTTATCTTTTTCTATCTATATGCTCCTATACATTATGCATCGATTTCCCTCTTGACGACGCTGCATACATCTTTCTTAGTCGTATTCAAAAAATCTTTGTCTCCTCTCTAAACTCTTCCGCCGAGCAACGAGATGATCTGATTTATTTTTTTTAGCATTGTAAATCTCTCCATTCGGGACACAAAGTAAAAAAGATTTTTCGCTGCCACGTCGTACGATAGCGATCGGTTTCCAAGTTGAGATTAACAGAGCAGAAAAAAGCGTTTTCTTCCCGCCGTATCGTACGCGAGTGGAGAAAGATGCAATAAAACTGTTGGAAGGAAAGAAATTCCAGTTTTTTTTCGCACACACTACCGAAATGTATGAGCGAGTAGCGAGGCCCTAGGGTTGCTTTTAATAATTGTATGTAGACGTATAGTCGGTTTCAGGACCGTATTATTCAGCTTATGGATAAGTTGACTACTGTTTTATAGTCCATTCTTTCACGGTTTTTGCTCTAAATTTAAAAGAACCGCTTGGATTGACATGAAATTTGGCATACGTCTAGCTTACATATCAAAGAAAAAAAGTGATATTGTGCCGATATGTGCTTTTGCCCTGGGGGTGAGTTTCACCCGCTCTTTGGGGTGAAAAAATATATGTCCAAAATAAGTCCGGAAATGGGTAAACTGACTAATTTTAAGTAACTTTTGTTCTATAGAGCTTTTTCGCCAAGTCAACACTTTTCGAGTTATTTGCGAGTGAATATGTTCATTTTTCAACAAAATAACCACATTTTTAGACGGTTTTTCGCAAATAACTCAAAAGTAAGTATTTTGTCGAAAAAAATGTTTTTAGTAAAAATATAACCTATAAAAAAGTAAAAAAAAAATGGTGTGTACGTTAGGTCTCTGGATCTCGTAGAACCAGAGTTATAGCCAATGAAAAATAGATTCATATTCACCAAATTTCAAATAGAATATTTCGACGTGAAATATCCAAAAAATTAAGCACTTTTTGGGGAAAACCTATTATAACTTTTTAAAAGTATTTAAAAAAGCTTTATTTCTGTTTTACAAAAAGTTTCTAGCAGTAAATTTAAGCAAGTTACGCTAAAAATAAACTTGGTCCCTTTTGTTTTTGCAAAAAAAATCGGGAAGACCACCCCCTAATTAGCAACTTAAATGAAATTAATCCTTACCGCTCCACAAGTTATTTTACTTATGTTGTGTTTATATGATCTGTAAGTTTCATCGATTCAAAGTGCTTATTTTTGAAAAAATTTGGTTTCAAAGTAAAATTTTTAAAAGTTTAAATTTTGAAAAATATGCTTTTTTCAAAATAACTTAAAAATTGTTAGAGATACCAAAAATCTCCAAAAACAAAACAAGTCAGATTTGCTTTTCTGAATATCATGGGTTTTTGAGTTTTTCTGTTAGACAAAAATTGACTAAGATTTGGTGTTTCTAAATTTGCATACATTCGTGATCAGTGACTCGTTCAACCCCTTTTAACTACAGCCCTTTCAATATTAAGGACTTTGAACCGATGAAACTTACAGATCATATAAACAATATATACACGAGTCAAGAAACTTGTGCAGTCGTAACGATTAAGTTCATTTAAGATACTAATTAGGGGGTGATTTTCTCGATTTTTTTACCAAAACCAAAAGGGACTAACTTTATTTTGAGCGTAACTTGTTTAATTTTGATGCTAGAAATTTTTTTTATAAAACAAAAATGAAGCTTTTTTAAAGTCTTTAAATAAGTTGTAATGAGTTTTCCCCGAAATGTGCTTCATTTTTGGTTATTTCACGTTAAAATATTCCATTTGGAATTTGACGAATATGAACCTATATTTCATTAGCTATAACTGTGCTTCTACTAGGTGTAGAGACGTGATATATACACCATTTTTTAAAATTTTTTACAGGCTATAGTTCTGCTGAGAATGTTTTTTCGACAAAATACTTACTATTTGAGTTATTTGCGAAAAACCGTCTAAAAGCGTGGTTATTTTGTTGAAAAAAGAACATATTCACTGCCAAATAACTCGAAAAGTATTGACTTAGTGAAAAAACTCTATAGAACAAAAGTTACTTAAAATTAGCCAGTTTATCCATTTCCTGACTTTCTTGGACGAATATTTTTCCACCCCCAAGAGGGGGTGAAAACCACCCCCAGGGCAAAAGCATATATCGGCACAATATCACTTTTTTTCTTTGACTTGTTAGCTATGTGTATGCCAAATTTCATGGCAATCCAAGCGGTTCTTTAAAATTTAGAGGTTTTGCAATATTTTACCGTTAAAGAACGGACTATTAATCCAAAATATACTTTATATTGCTCTGAAGTTATTTTCTCGTGGCACCTTAATGCAATTTTACATTAAAATTAAAAATTCACAAGGAAAAAGTTTTCCTGTGGTTGGCTGTATAACATGTAATACAAAAAAAAAACAGTAAAATCATGTATAAAAGGTATATTTAAAAACCCCCAAAAGGGCCACATCAAAATCGCATAACTAGTTTTCTACTGGTTTACCAGTCATCATCAGTGCTTACCTAAAATGAATATAACCTGATAAAATAATACAAAGATATTGAAATTTTGACTACGGTTAAAAAAATTATCAGTTATACTCACGTGCAACGTACATGCTAACCACCAAGATAGTATTTAACAAAAATATGTGGGTCAAAGCCCAGTAAAAGAAGTCCGTCAAGGAAACATTGGTTTAAAAAGCTACATTAAATATGGATGTTTAAAATATTTAGCTGATCTGCCCTAGGTAACATCTGAGCTGTGGATTTGACTTGTTTGCATGTTGAAAGTATGACGGCAAGTGACAATGAGATGGATAGGACCTCTGAACGATGACAAGACAGAAATGACAGTTCCACAGGAAGTTAAAAATTAACCTGTCATATTTAAGACTAAGTTTAAACTAACACACTCCATTGTGAAAATTATCATTTAAAATTCATTAAGCTAGTTGTTATAAATAAAAATGTATTCACGTATACTGTAAGTGCAGTTAGGCAAACCACATTAAACAAAAGTTTCCTATTCGATAACTAAATTTAGTAACCAAATCTTATTATCAAGAGATCTAAGATTTAAAAAAGCAATTTTGTTGATTTAAAATTATCGAATTCATTTAACTTATTGGTAGCTGTTGGAATTTGTGTGGGTAAGTGTGTAAGGGATCACAATGGGGGGTGACTGAGGTGTAAAAATGTCTTAAATAATCTGGGGATGTATCATTAAGAAAGCACAAGCTCAAACTTAGGCTGAAAATGAACTGTTAAGTCCAGAAAACATTCGTTGTAACAACTGTTGTAACCCATATTGTAATTGCAACAGAAGTTTTTTATTTCGATGTCAAGAGTTATTTAACTACATGGTATACAGCGAACTCCCTGAAACTATCCAGATTTGCTTTATTACTTTAAGCTGATATTAATAAAAACAATAAGCAAAATAGCCCAATAATATCTTTAAAGAATCATTTTATACTAGATGATGTTGATTTGTGTTATATCTTTATGAAATATTTAGGACAAGGATGAAAGGAAAATACGTTACCAAACTTTGTAATGATAGGTTGTTGCGTTGTTGGTTTATAGTCCGAATCTGTATCCCACTAGGAGTCTTGCAAGTAATATACCGGGTCGGTTGGGATCGATTAAACAAGTAAGCAATCATTATGTCCACAGGAAAGAACGAGGGGCTCTATCAAAAACTGCGGGTGGCTCTCACGCACTACAAATTGCAGACAAGGACACGCACTATCGCCGCTTTCTTTCTAATATTAATAACGTGGTGCAGTTCCACTTGATTTGTTTTGATAAAAGCAAAGATCGTGGGGATCAGATTACCTCGATGATTACATACAGCATGCAGAATAATACATTAGTGTGACAAATGATAAATGGAACGAAATCAGAACAAAAGAAAGGAAACCAGGACAGATAAGAGTGTTTTGTAATCTTTTAACTATTTAGAATATTGGGAAATCCATTTTTCAATATATTTCTGTGGATTCTTTTTGAAGGAAAGTTTATTATTTTGACATCCATTTTGTTGCGATCAATTTTTTGCAAAACAATAAAAAATACAGACATGTGAGTGTTATGAGAGTGACACAGTCAGTATTCACCCATTGGTGAATATCTAACAGAGTATAATAATAATAATAATAATAAATTAGCTACTCATTTGGTATTGTTAAATGGACAAAAACAGATATAGAAGCTCTTCAGCGAAAAGTACGAACACACCTCACAAAGGCACAAAAACACCATCCTAAAAGTGCAGTAGAAAGAACAACATTACCACGGAATCTAGGAGGAAGAGGACTTATGGATATAGGTGAGCAATTAGATAAACAAATTGCTAATTTAAGAACTTATTTTCAGATGCAGGCTGAGACATCTACTCTACATCGCGCTATCTGCGCAGTAGATGACACACCACCGATCAAACTGAGGGAACCAGAAATGCGCATAAACCACCTTACTAAGGACGAAAAAGTGCGCGCCTGGATGGGTAAACCTCTGCACGGGCGACATCCCAATGAGGTCAGCCAAGATTATGTCGACAATATAGCGTCGAACTACTGGTTGACATCAGGAAAGATGTTCCCTGAAACGGAGGGTTCATTACTGGCCATTCAGGATCAGGTTATACCAACCAGAAATTACCTGAAATATATCATCAAAGACCCTCAGGTTCAAAACGACAGATGCCGATATGGATGTCAAGCCCAAGAAACCATCCAACATCTTACAGGGGGCTGCCAGGCATTTGCTGCAACTGAATACAAGGCACGGCATGATGCAGTAGGAAAAATCCTTCATCAAGAGATAGCTATCAAGCTGGGACTTCTCCAAACAGACCATCTCCCGTATTATCAATACGTCCCTGAGAGTATGCTTGAGGATGGCAACTACAAGCTATACTGGGACCGCACTGTGCTCACAGACCAAACAGTGGCACATAATAGACCAGATCTCGTACTAGTTAATAAATTAACAAGACAAACAACACTAATTGATGTGGCGATACCTAACAACAATAATCTACGTAGTAAATTTACTGAAAAGATCGCTAAATACAGAGATCTAGAAATTCAAATACGAAGGCAATGGAGAATGCAAAGTACCCAGACGATACCGATTATTATTTCTACTACTGGAGTCATTCCGAAGACCCTCCACGAAAGCATAAAAAAGCTGGGTCTGAATGAACATCTTTATAAGACCATGCAGAAAGCTGTACTACTCGCGACGGCCAGATGCGTACGAAAATTTCTGGGAGATACACCTGCATTCCAAGTCACCTAGGGCTCGATAACACGGAAAGAGTCCCACCAGAGCTCAATCCTTTTGATACCGTAGGTATCTGGGATGAGTCAATTTTCCCCTTAGAGGGAGTGTGAGCCGTATGGCTAAATCTGGATAAATTGTATTAAAATTGTGTTTTAGTTTAGTTTTTAGTGCCGAGGTCAAGAGTGTCTACTCTTTTTATTAGTCTTCTGTTTTGTAGGCTTGTCAGGAGATTGGAGACCAATATGTTTGGGTGATCCTGCAATCTATTGTGGTACTTGGAGCATAGAGAAATATTTTTTCTTTGACAGTTTGGACTTGGAGATCCCTGTATGTAGTATTGTTGGAAATGTACCAAAGAGCTTTGCAGAGTTGCCTTAGAACTTTGGATTGAAAGCGTTGAATTACCTCCTCTGTGGCTCAGTGGTAAGAGCGCCTACCTTTGGATCGAAAGGTCCGAATGGTCGTGAGTTCCAATCTCACCAGGGTCAGGAATTTTTCGTTTATTATAAATTAATGAATGAAAATAGTTTCTGTCCTTGTGGGATCGGTACCCACCGGAGGGACCGCAGACGTTCGGATACAATTAGCGTCTCTTTGCAAAGACAATGACGTCGACTTTGCAAATTAACAAGACACTTACTCAACACACACACACACACACACACACACACACACACACTACACATTACTCCCCTGAGTTAGTGATAATATATAGTCTAAAAAATCATTATGAAATTGACTGGCCAGTTGGTTGTGAAAACCAGTGCCAATAAAACACAAACACACACAAAGCGTTGAATCTTAGCGTACACATGTAGATAAGCAGTTTGTTGCCTAGACTTAGACGTGAGTTTTGATTTATGAACCAGTGTATCTTTCTGTATATGAGTGCCAGTTGCAGTCGTTGGTTCCAAATATGATTATGCCATGTTATGCGGCTGTCTAGGTAAATCTCCAAGTATTTGAAGTAACTTTTTATTGGCACTGGAATGTTGTTAAAGGTTACAGGTGGATTAGTCCGCTTCCTTAGTGTAAACGTAATGTGTGTTGACTTAAAGCTATTAACTTTAACTCTCCACAGTTTCTAGTTGCCATCTGAAGTCCGTCAAGAGAGGTTCTATCCTCTGGACATTGGAACCCACATGCGGAAAGTTCTATGTTGCCTGAAGTTAAATCCAGGAAATTTTTAAAGATCCTATCATTGCAACAACATTACGGGTTTTTATTAAATATCTTGGTACATTTAAAGGGTTTTACTAAATATATTGGTAGCTCAGGCATGCGAATTAACCTGTTATACTTACTTTAGGACATAAACACTGATAATGGAATTGTAATTCCGAAAACGTTTTGTTCTGATGTAGCCCTTTTTAGTAATTTTATAAATATACCTTTTACAAATAAATTTAACCATTTTTTAGATAAATAGGCGTTTCCCCACTTTTGGCCCACCCTGTATTCCACGTACTATACAAAGTTAGTTAAAATGGCCCCTAAATTAGAAACTTTCCGTAAAACTAATTCCCAACAGTAAGGGCTCTTAGGATTTAACTAGACATTATTGTCGTATGAACCGTTAATTATTGGCATTCATCCAGGCCCATGTAAATTTTGTTTATGGCATAATCAAGTGCTTGCAGCAGAATGCAGGTGATACCATCGCTGATCTCGACCGTAAACCACATCTCCTTATGCCAAACCGTAATGGCTAATCTGGATAATGTACGCTCTATAATTCAATGGCTGTTTGTGCGCCAGTTGGTGATATTAAACACAATTTCACACTACACTGTATTCGCCGTCGCGTCGCCGTAAGGCCTAGCTCAATATTAAAGTCAGGATATCTCTTATAATGTAACTACCGGGAAGGGAAGAGTAAACAGGGTGCCAACGTTTGCTAATGACTGTGATTACCTCGTAAATTTTAACAACATCGTCTCTGACCATTAGGATACAAAAGGGATAAAGTATCTAAAGCATCTGGAGACATGGTGAACAAACGGTCTATGCTTAGGCCTTATATTTTAGTTGGATCTAGGAAAAAGACGCACAGAGACTTCTAATCGTTCCCATATATTATAAATTTATTTCTATGCACATTGGGTGGAATGCATAAAACGTAGTACCTGCTAATGCTTCAAGTATGTACTACATTTTTGAAGATTTTACTACACTTACAAAGCACTAAAATGCTTTGTAAGTGTAGTAAAACACTTACAAACCAAAATGCAGTAAAATCTTCAAAAATGTAGTACATACTTGAAGCATTAGCAGGTACTACGTTTTATGCAGTCCACCCAATCTGTAACCAAGTTTTTGCATGAGCAATGTGTTTTACCGGCTCTTACATAGGGTGCGGAGTAACTAACTCAGACAAAAGAAACAATAAATAAAATAAAAGGTACACAACATGGTATGGAAAGATCAATGTTAGATATTACCATCAGAGATAAAGTTGTAAAGTTAGAAATAAGAAGAACAGGAGTTACGGATATAGTTGAAAGAATATCTATGGCTAAATGGGCTTGGATCGGACATGTTGACGGATTGACGGATGATAGATGAACCAGAAAGATTTTGGAATGGCAACCAAGACAAGAGGCATATCGAAGCTGAAGACGACCACCGACTAGATGAACGGATGATATAAAGCACATCACCACAAATTCGGTGAAAAGAGCTAAAGACTAAAATAGGTGGAAAGTTTTACGGAGGCCTACGTTCAGCAGCGGACAAATATAGGCTAATTGATGATTATGATGATAAAGTGTAGTTAACATTTATAAGTCCATCTACACAAATAATAATACTGTTTTTTGTCGATTATGAGCTGATAATCCAAAATTATAGTCTAAGAGCTAGAGGCGAGAAATCATCGTCATAAGTAATATGGAGTTTGGCATGTGAAATGTGTCTATTGCATGTTGATAATTATGACCCCTTTCAGGCTGACACCTCAGTGGCTACAGGGAGTAGCAATAAGGGATGAAAGGGGAAAGTTAACGCAGTCATTAAAGGTTTTCACCTCCTATTTTGTTAAACCTCCATCGATTTACATGAAAATTGGTGAGTAGTTAGAGCATACCTCAAGAAATAAAACTGATATGGTGCCAACGTGCGCTTTTACCCTGGGGGTGGATGCCACCCCTTCTCAGAGGTGAAAACTATTTTATTAAAAATAACCCCACTAATCGATAGAGGGACAAATTTTAAGCAAAATTTATTACCTCTAATTATTAAAATAAATCAATACTTTTTGAGTTATTAAAGATCAAAGATTTGAATTTTTCGTGAAATAAATGCATGATGTAAAGCGGTTTTTCGTAAATAATTCAAAAATTGTAAGTTTTATCAAAATAGTTATGATTACCAAAATTGAAGATCATAAAAAATAAAAGAGATTTCTTATTCGAAAAACCTTTGACAATTAATAAAAAGTGAGTTATAGGTGATGGAATGTATATTTTTTTTTTCGGCTAGTACCCAAATCTATGTATTCAAGCTCAAATAACGGGAAAACGGTGCATTTTATAAAATATATTTACTGAACATTTGTCATAGTACTTAGAAATATGTATCAAATGAGCTCCAGGAAAAGTTGATACCATTAAACATTATGCTACAAACATTTTTCAAAGTTTAGGCTCCAAAAATTTGGAGCTTAATTAATATATTATTTATATAAGTTTTTAAAATTGTTTTAAGACATTTATATAAAATATAGCAAAAATGTATTTGAATATTATGTCAAATTTGCCCATTATTGGACACCCTCAGTTTCTGTACATATTCATATTATACAGGGGCGGTTCTAGACCAAAAAAAGTGGGTGGCAAGGGAACACAACCGGTGAATAAACAAGATAACGTGCCTTTTTAACGAAAATTATAGTACAAAAGTACTGTAAAAACTGAAGGGGGGGGCAGCTGTCCCCTGCCCCTGGCTAGAACCGCCACTAAGTTTATATCGATTCGATAGAAAAAATTCAATTAAATATCGAAATAATATAAAAAATAATATTTTAGTAACAGACATATTATTTCAAAAATATATTACTTCATATAAACTGTAAAAGAATTGAAATATCAAATAAATAAATATTACTTATTAATTTTAATGTAAGTAATGTTAAATGGCAGGTTACAAATTTTTGGTGCTGTCTACCCAATGATTTATGTATTATGTATATTATATTGTATAATATACAGTGTGTCTACTTAAGTTGGACACATATATTACGAGACACTTTTTTATTTTTAATTTTACGAAATAAAGTTATAATTCATAAAAAGTTCTGCATCGTCTAATCTAAAACCTACGATTCAATCATCAGATAGCAAATTTTATCTATATTATAGGAGGTATTTTAAAAAATATGAATTTCGCTCAAGATTAAAGTACCTTTTTTTCACACTGTTGTAAATTATTGTTACTACGAACAATTGTTTGGAATTAAAAACTGTGTTTTAATATACCCAATAGTTGTTATTATTATAATTAAATAATTAATAATTATTATAATAATGTAACTATTATCTACATTCTTCTAATAAAAACAAAATATTTAATTTTTTTCTCAAATTAGAGATACCTACCAATCATCATTTTCATTTATAACTCTTTTATTATTAATTTTACAAACAAAAATTATTCTTCATAAAAAGATCTGCACGGTCTAAAATCCAAGATGCAATTATAAACATAAGATTATATAAAATTGTATCGATTTTAGTCGATGTGTAAAAAATGTGAATTTCGCTCAAGAAATTCGCTCAGTAAAGTGCCTTTATAGCTCACAATATTTAAATAGTAGGATATAATTGCACATTAAACATAATTTTTAATTGTAAACAACTTTTCATAATAGCAATTTTCCATATTAGGAATTTAAATACATAAAAAACAAAGTTTTCGTTATAATAATGCTCGCATTTTTAACTTGTTATATTTAAATTGTAATAAAACGAACTTGATAATAAATTATAATCCTAACTTTATTCCCGAAATTCCTTTAAAAATTATTCTGTTAACAAATTTCAAAATGTATATATAAATAGCGTATGTTTTAATTTTCACTTTTTCCTAAAAACTCGAAAGGGTTTTCTTATTTTCATCATCACTTGCTTAGCTTTGATGTTATAAACTTCATCTGGAGCTCACTTGATAGGTATTCTTGAGTACTTTGACAAGTGTTCAGTAAATATATTTTATAAAATGCACCGTTTTCCCGTTATTTGAGCTTGAATACTTAGATTTGGGTACTAGCCGAAAAAAATATATATTCCATCACCTATAACTCATTTTTTATTAATTCTCAAAGGTTTTTCGAATAATAAATCTCTTTTATTTTTTATTATCTTCAATTTTGGTAATCATAACTATTTTGATAAAACTTACAGTTTTTGAATTACTCACGAAAAACCGCTTTACATCATGCATTTATGTCACGAAAAATTGAAATCTTTGATCTTTAATAACTCAAAATGTATTGATTTATTTTAATAATTAGAAGTAACAAATTTTGCTTAAAATTTGTCCCTCTATCGATTAGTGGGGTTATTTTTAATAAAATAGTTTTCACCCCCGAGAAGGGGTGGCATCCACCCCCAGGGTAAAAGCGCACGTTGGCACCATATCAGTTTTGTTTCTTGAGTTATGCTCTAACTACTCACCAATTTTCATGCAAATCGATCGAGGTTTAACAAAATAGAAGGTGAAAACATTTAATGCCTGCATCAACTTTCCCCTTTCATCCCTTATTGCTACTTCCTCTATCCACTGAGGTGTCAGCCTGAAAGGGGTCATAGTTATCAATATACAATAGACACATTTCACATACCAAACTCCATATTACTTATGACGATGATTTCTCGCCTCTAGCTCTCCGTCTATTATGAAGGCGAGCTAAAGACAGCCACCTACAAACTAGATGTCTAAAGTCTACATTTCATCTCCTACGAAAGATACTATTATTCGTTTACTATTTTTTTAAGAGAGGTCAAATGTTTTACTCGTTTCAATAATGTATTCTTGATAAGCATTTGGTCCAATCCAGTTTTATTTTTGCTTATGACCATAAATTTAGTTTTTGCAGCTTATATCGTATATTAATACAAACTTGAAAAAGAAGAATCTGAGTTCCAGCGAAGTAGGTAGTTAATAAACTACAAAACGTTTGACAGCGTTTTCGATATACGCGTTCTTTTTCACTTTCACTGCCAGTCAAAATAACGTCGTACATGGTTCAATTGTCCCTGAGCTATGAATAAGAAAACATCCGGTCTGATTCTTATACCTGCGTATTACGACTCTACGATATTATGAGAAAATAACTGTAAACGAGGAGCAGACTTTCAAATCGCACTTTGTCCATTTTTTTACATTTTTCAGGAAATGAGAAACACTGCCACTCCGTTATTAATAATGTTAAAAGAAGCACACAAAATATGAAAAAATATACTTTTTTATTACCAATTCGCCCTGTTTATAAGTAAAAACAAACTTTATCAGTTTTTTCAAAAAAAAAAAAATTTTTTTGGTGGACAAAACGCTATTTGATTGTCTTTAAAGGAAAAAATGTAGTTTGATTGTCCCTAAATGATAAAAAAATAGAAATATGAACAAAAGATGCATTTCTGCGTGTTTGTAAAGAAATCATATGACATGGATGTCGATGTCATCCTCCAGAAGGCAGCAACATTCTTCTTTATCTTCACATTGATCGCAGGTCTGGTCTTTTTCAATTATATTTTCACGGTACTATCTTTCAAAATTGGATCTAACCACGTTAACTCTGGATCTAACGCCCATTCTTTGCCAGATAAACTAACTAAAAATTGTGATAAGCTATCCAGTTTTTTTTTTCTTAACAGGGCAATTCCGAATTTCTTCATTGGCAATTCCGAGAGTATTATGTTACTTTGACTGAAGTAAACTTAAAAACATTTTAGAAAAGTCAATATTTCTGTACAAAACTCTGAAAGTAAAATGGGAGCCTAGCTTGCGAACTTGTCGTTTCTTAAATCAGCCTTTTTTAGAAAGTCAGTCAACACGGAACTGTTTTCTACCACATCTCTTCCTGTTTCATGCTCAAGCCACGTATAAAAACAAATGGTTTTTGTTAAAATATCTGTCACACAAAATGCAAAATAAAGTCGTTACGTGGTAAAAAAGCATTGCATGACAAACGAATCGCATTTTGTCCAAAATAGTGCTATTTGTTTGTCTCTCGGTAGTGCACAAAATGCGTTTTGTTTGTCTACTTGATTTTTGAAGCCAAAAATATACGTGAAATAGTAGGTAATACGCTTAGAATGCTTAAGAGTATGTAACTTAATAAAGGATGTTTTGACGAATACAACGCCACCTCTAAGTCATAATGTGAAAATATGGACAAAGTGCGATTTGAAAGTCTGCTCCTCAACATGAAAATCCCTAGATAGGGACTTTTTTACCTCAAGACCACGTTTTCAGCATTTGGGGCACTATGCTACACCACAGCGAGTTTTTTCGTTTTGATTCACTCCCCTGTACATTCTGTTTTCGTACAAATTTGAACGTTGGGCTTGAAAAAGGGTTAACCTAACATGTCCCTATAAATTTTTTAAACTGTCAAAGAAATGGAGTTATTTTGTCACGCCTCTGATTTTGATACCATTAATGTATCTATAAAAACTCACCGACAACATGACTATCCTTTCGAATTTAATGTTTCTTGAATGTCGAAATAGAAATAAAACCTGTTAATTCGTCCGAAAAGCGTGTTCTTGTGTTCTTATGAATTGAAGATATCTGTTCTGGGGTAATTCCTTTTCCGTTCAGAGATAAGTGAACTGCCGTTTTCCTAGAATTCTCGCTAGTCATTTCCTCTACATAACATTCTGTACAGAGTTTCATATTAAAAGCTTAAGCCACGCATACCAATAGCTACATTAGGAAATTCCTTAACTAAATAGTCTTCGTTTAATAAAGAACAGATTTTTGTAACGAACGACTTGAAAACTAATACGACGATAGAGGAGGAATGTGGCAGTGACATGTGAGGGCTTTACAAGGGTGAGATGACTAGTTTCCCTCAGTATATATCGCGTTTGGACCTTTTGTATGTATGTATATATTTATATTCAGTGATCTAAAATTATTATCCAAAAATATGTCTATCATTAATTCAGATATACTTATCAGTTTATGTCAACTTTGACTATGTTCAAATAGTTATTTGACAATTATAATACAATGAATCTAACGAAGGGAATATGAAAAAATCCAGACCCTTTAAAAAGAGAATTCCCTTCCAATTAGAGTCTAAATAAGGGAACTAGCTAAGTGCCTAAGAGGCGGAGACCAAGAAACTAAAAGAAGAAGAAGACCATGTTCAGATATAATTACTTGTCAGTTTACTTCAACTTTGACTTTTCAAGTTTTAGTATACAAAATTATCACAAAAAGTGGTTTTCACGGATGAACAAAAACGATCTGTGCTCGAAATATACAGTGCATTCGTAAAGTGTGGAAACGGTCTATTATCTCATGACTTAATTATTTTCAGAGTTAGAACTCTGACAGGTCGATTTTTTTAAATTATGATTTTTTGACGTATAGTACATAATAGTGACGTCGTCGATTTGGGCGTGATGACGGCATCGATGATTTTTTTAAATGGGAATAGGGGTCGTGTGGTAGCTCATTTGAAATGTGATTTAATTCTCTATTCATTAATATAAACATGTAACATATAATAATGTATAACTTATAATATAATTTTTGAATTAAATTAATTACCGCAAAAAAAATAATAATGTAATTTATTTAACTCAAAATACATTTTACTGCTGTCAGAAAAGAGAAAAAAATGTTTATTTGACAAATAAACATTGCTTTTCGCTTAAATTAAATATCAAACAACCACATTCCTAAACACCCACAACTCTTGACAGTTTGAACATTTAATTTAAGCGAAAAGCAATGTTTATTTGTCAAATAAACATTTTTTTTCTCTTTTCTGACAGCAGTCAAATGTATTTTGAGTTAAATAAATTACATATATCCTTTTTTTGCGGCAATTAATTTAATTTAAAAATTATTTTTTTGGCCACCCGGTATAAATAATGATGTTAATGTTTATATTACTAAATAGAGAATTGAATCACCTTTCAACTGAGCTACGGCACGACCCCTATTAACATTTAAGAAAATCATCGATGACATCATCACGACCAAATCGTTGACGTCACTATTATGGGATATACGTCAAAAAATCATAATTTAAAAATAAAAATCGATCTGTCAGAGATTTAATTCTGAAAATAATTAAGCCATGAGATAATAGACCGTCTCCGCACTTTACGAATGCGCTGTATTTTAGAAATGGCCAAATAACGGAGAATGGGTTTACTCCAATCGAGATGCTTCTGATGATGAAGATTGAAGATTTTGTTAAAGAATTTCTCAATGTTGCGATTCATTATGACGTCTTTTGCAGAATTATTCGTCGCGTTGTAGATGTTTATATAGAGAAACGAAAAGCGTAACTCACAAGCCAGGTTTGTTTCGACAAAGAATACAGAACCAGAATAGCATCATTGTGGGTCCTAAACAATGTTATAGACGCAAGAGTTACGTTATGTACATATGTTGGTGGTGGACATATAGAGCAGGGGTCACCAGTTAGTTTCCCTGAGGGTCCGTTTCGAAAACCTATGACACTTCCGGGGTCCGGATTTATGCTGCCTGTGTCTGACTGTTCTGATTCGGTTTCTTTGTGGATTCTTGTTAAAAAATATCCCCTATAAACAAATCAGAAGGGTGCCGGGTGAAATTTTTGGGCAGAAATTGTTTAATATATTTTTTTAACAAATTCAAAACATCACCTTTTTTGCCCGCACCCGCAAAAATATGTATTTAGCATTTTTGGGTCATCTTAAATAAAAAAGATCTGCCATTTTATTAAAAGTAAGAGTTTTCAAGCATCGCAAATGCATATTTTCGCATTTTTCAGATTTTAAATCGCTTATAACTCGAAAACTATCAACTTTTCAGAAATATGACAAGAGACCTTTATTGTTTCTAATTACCCAAGAAACCTAAAAATACATTTTTCGAGGCAAAAAAGGAACTATGAATTTGCTTAAAAATTGTTTTACCCGGCACCCTTCCGATTTGTTTAAAGATGACATTTTTGAACAGGAATTCGCAAAGAAATCGAGTCAAAAACATTTTTCATACGAAAGTGGCCTCACACATGGACTAATATGGAAAGGAAAACTAATAATATCTGATTGTTTTTTTGGTTACTGTATACTTTTCTGTAAGTTTTTCTGGTACAATAATTAAAATATAAATTCATTGTGTATTGTTTTGATGTTATTATCAGTATATTTTGAAAACAGCAGTATTGTTAATTGTTATTGAGATTATTTTAAAAATTAGGAATTTATATTTTGAATGCTAATGAAGTTTTTAGACATCTTCAATTTTGTAGAAAGCAAACTGAGGAATTTAAAATAAGTAATTATAGTATACAAAATGCTAATTAACATGTTATCTTTTCTACATTAGTTTCAATGCAAGGTGTTTGTTGCAAACTTATTAAATCTGAAAATTATTTTAATTAAATGCACATCTGAAAAGTACTCCTACCGTTGATTGAAATGTTGATATGGATTCAATACCGTCCAATACCTCAATCAACGCTCCTTCTTAACATATAGTAGAAAGGAAATGAGTATAAAAAATTCACATGATATTTTTATATTACAGCTAACTTAATTTCAAAATTTATGATTAGTAAGTATAACAATAAGGGGGAAAGCTCTTTACAAAATTAAATTATCAGAGAGAAAAATGACATTTTTTTATGTACAACCTGTCTGAAGTTTGGAGTGAGTTTAGTGCAACTGAGACTCATTAGGGATTTGAGATATTCATCTGTTAAGTGAGATCTCTACCGATTTTTAATAAAGTTAATTCTTGATAAAGCGGCTTCGCACACATAAGTTGAGCCAAACATAGTACACAATTTCATGGCCAAACATTATCAAAATTGGCAAACACTAGGTATATTCTGAATTTATTGACGGTCCGCACAAAACTAGCTCACGGTCCGGATGCGGACCGCGGTCCGTTAATTGGTGACCCCAGATATAGAGCATCTTCTTTGATTTTATTTATGATTGCTACTTATAATTTGGTTCTTTTTTTTGATTTTTGATTAAAAGTTCTGTGTTAAAGGCTTTGGCCGATTTTTTATGTTTTACAATATTAATCAAAATCATTTATAAACCAATGATACAAATTCAGAATAAAACAAGACATACGTAATTTTTTGCTCGATTAGCTTTGATGAAAATAATTGTGAATTGCTCATATTCTTCTGACGTTTATTCTACATTTGTTCGTATATTTCAATGTGGCGAACTATGTGAAATTACAAATATGGAGATATTCAGTGTACATTCAGTGTAACTAGTACATTTTTGTTCTGAAACGGTTTTCTTGTGGCATGTCTAAGTTAAATATCGTGTTTATATGGGATTACGGGATTAGCTACAGTTAATTACGATAAAAACAGCCAAAATCGAATATCTTAGTCACCTCATGAGGAACAACGAGAGATATGGACCCTTGGTATATTCATTCCGAAATCGTCGTGTGATGTATCACGAAAGGTTTTTTTAATAAATGACTTTTTTTATAACAATTTTTGTGATTTATGGTGTACCTACAGCCCACTACAGGAAATTCATTTTCCTTGTTAATTTTTGATACTTTTCATTCCGCACTCGTAATACAAGAATAGATAGACGTCTTCCACACATTAAAGTATTAAATATAGTTTTTAGAGCTCATAAACTGCTTCCGGAAATATATTCTCGATATATATATTATTAAATTAGATTGTTTTTCTGTACCGGAAATAATCTGTTTCATCTAATGTGCAATCATGAGTATCTATTATATCATTCAAAACGTGGGGCTGTAACTTCAGTTTAATTTTCTCGAATATAAAAATAGATGATTGTACACAGTTGGACTGCATTTTTTATTGCTTTTGTTTTTTTTTTGGTGTCTACTTATTATTTTTTTTCTACAATCGTGTTAAAAATGCAATTTTCAGCACTCCATGCGTGCGTTAAAAATGCAACTTTAAGGCACTAGTGCTTTAAAATATTTTTAAGGCACTAGTGCTTTAAAATATTTTTAAGGCACTGCAGTTCCTATTGACCGTATAGACAATTTTAATGCAATCTCAAAAAAAAAAAATGGAATGTCAGTCAAGTTCAAGTAAAAGTTTTTGTAAGTATTGTCCTGTAATTACGTTTGTAGAAAAAATATTGTATGATATGCGTGTTAAACAGTACATTTTTAAGGCACTCATGTGAATTGCAGAACTAGCTATCGCTCATTCTGCAAACTTTCACATGCGTGCCTTAAACGTGTACTTTTAACACTTATATCATAAACAACTATTAAGTAATATGTACTTTTATACATATTATTAACTTGCTTGATATTTATACAAACTTCGTAAAAATATGTTAAATATAATGTATTTTTAATCAAAATTGTACCTGTTTCCGTTGAATGTAGTAGACGACCTTGTAAGAATATTACCAATGAGGCTAAACCCCAAAAATCTTTCAAACTCTGGTAATGAAATTTCCAACCTGGCTTTATCTTCTAGATCTAAAGGGACAGTGGGTCTCATGAATAAAACGTAGCAAATGCTTTTACTTCAGACTAATATAGCAACACCTTCCAAGTATATGATAAATAAGTTTGCAGCACTTACTTTAGAACCGAAGTAAATGCATTGGCTACATCATAAGCCAATACTTCAAATTCTACGAATAAAGTCATGCTTTTGCTAGAGATCTATTATAGCAAAAGCTTAATTTTGCTGAAGGTAATGTAATCCTTCAGAAGGCTCCGTCATCACTAACAGTGGAGAGTGCGAAGATAAGTTTTGTCGACGCATCACAATGTCCAAACTGTCAAATTCACAAAAATATGGAAGAACACTGACATTACAAAAAACATAAAATTAGACCTTGTTCGAGCATTAATATTTCCTATCGCGGCGTACGCTTCAGAAACCTGGACCTTCAAAAAAGCCGATTCAAAGCGTAAAATGGCATTTGAAATTTTTAAAATCTCTACAAGACAGATGGTTTTTACTGAAAAATAGCGAATTACTGTTTAATTCTTTAACGATACTTTCCCAAAGCACTCTACTATCCGTAAGACAACACACAAAAATTTGTAAAGTGATTTGAGGAAACTGAAAAAAAATGGCATTCCTAAAAAAATAGTAGAAAATTCGTGATATATACTGTAAATGTGTGTGTGTACATGTGTGTTAAGTTTACTATGGTTCACTGAACTATCACAACCCACTATTTTAATAAATAAACTATTGTGATATTGTGATTAAACCATATCTATGCCCCTTATATCTGGTTAATATTAACTGTTTCTAGACATAAAGTGATACAGTCATCTGGAACCGTTGATATTAGTAATAATTGTCAATTTGGTTTCATTGATAAGCGCGCTTTTTATGGAGGAGTCTAGGAGTAAGCTATAAAATTTGTTTATCTAGCTGTAAAAACCGACTAACTCCATTCATACTATCATGGTTAACTAGCAGTAAAAACTTGATTCTGAGTAGGGCTTTCAAAAGCGTTTTTATTTTATCATTTTAAGGCGTCGTTAATTTCAGTAACGGACGAAAGGGGGACTGGCGTATTTTTTAATTTATTGGGACCGTGCAAGTTCGGAAAAGCGACACCTGGTTTCATAGCTCGGCAACATTTTTCGCACTTTTAATTATATAAGAGTAGTTTCATACTTCTTATTCGTGTAAGAGATAGCCGTATGAATTCATCTAAAAAAGAGTTTATTTACAATATGTACAATAAAGATTATAAACATTAATACAACAATACTAAAATAACTTAAAAATACAAACCTAAAAAAGAGAATCAAGAACATGCTATTTCTTAATCTGAGTTTTTGACAACTGTCAAATAATTATTTACAAATGTCATTCAAACTAAAATTACACAGTAATGCCACCTAAAACTATAAATAACTTAAAATAACTAAATGTGGTTTTATTGAAAATAAACATAGTTTTATTTTTACAATTATATTGGCCAATTATATTAGTCCTGGTTGCTGGATAATTGTTAAGGCCATAGCACAAAAAAATTATAAGAAGAAAAAGTAAGATTGAGGTTATGTTATTAACAGATAAACAATTATATGTAGTAAATAAAATTAATTATTAAAATGTAGTACTGCAAGCAAAATACAATTAATTAAATTTATTTTTGTATAATAATTGCATATCACATCAATATTGTGGAACAACATATATACAGGGTGGTCTTTAAGTAATTGTACAAAATGAAACAGTAGATTCTACACTCTAAAATATTACGGTTTAACCCAACTTACTTTAATAAAATGTTGATATTAAGAAAGATACAGAGTGGTAAAGTTAAACTTTTTTTTTATTTATTATTGAATATTTCCTGACAGGTATGAGATAACAACATTTCAATTATAACGGAGTTTTGCTGTAAGTATACCGTATTTTATTAATTTTTACCATATTCTGCTAACCCGGATCGGCTGCGGTTCCGATTAATCCGAGTTATCGAGGTTCCACGGTATACACGTTGCAAAATTCAGATTTAAGCGCTCTTATGATTTTTCTGCCATTTTCCCCCTTGTATGTATAATACCCAATACCTACATAACTATTTTAAATCGATATTGTAATACTAAACCGATAAAAGTATCAAATTATGAGAAATATTAGTGTATTGTGTACACATAATATACAATATATATACTCCAAAGTTCATAGCCCGCTTATTTGATCGCCACTTTCTTTTTCTAGAAACCCCAAGTAGGTATTTCCTGCTAATGAAACAAAATAAGGAAACCGATACCGGTGTTACTCTTCCGTCTAATCCACGACAAGACAATAAAAAACGACATAAAAAAGATTTTGAAGAACACAACCTGCTTGATATTCAATACCGTCTCGCCACGATAAGCCAAAGGGTGCCCACTGAACACTACAGACTACATACTAGACACTACACACACGGTGCTTTTCATTGTCTTTCTCTCTATATTATCCACGCCCTCGATGGAATTTTAAATTGAGTGTTCAACTGTCTGGGCTTAAGTTTCTGAACTGTTTGTTTGAGAAATGGCTAAAGATAATGAAGGGTGGACACTTGTTTTACAATAGGGAGGTAATTTAGTAAAGATAGAAGATAGTGTATACAGTTAAATCTGAACAAATCAAGTAATTTATTGGGACAATTGTATTAGGCTTAATAAATATACAGTATACAATATAAATATATGTACTTTGAAAGTGTTTAGTAAGGTGACCAACTGTACTCATTTACTGAGTTTTGTACTCTTTTTTCGCAAACCATACTCTTTTCAAATCCTGTACTTTGAAAGTACTCATTTGTATAATGTTATACTCATTGTGAACCGATAGAATGGATAGTGAACTTTAGAGCATTAAATTGTTTCAAATGGACAGTAAAAAAGCTAAAATGGACAGTTACTAAACAGTAAGATTGAATGGAAAGAATTTTCCTCAGCAGTCGAATTTGTAATGAAGGAAGTAAAAGATATTGTTATTAATGACTATTTTCTCTTTGAAGAAATTCGAAGAGTTTGTTGAATAGTTGATCACCTTATAGTCCGTTCTTTAACGGTAAAATATTGCAAAACCTCTCAATTTT
Organism: Diabrotica virgifera virgifera; assembly: GCF_917563875.1. NCBI lineage: Eukaryota > Metazoa > Arthropoda > Insecta > Coleoptera > Chrysomelidae > Diabrotica > Diabrotica virgifera. Next base: position 16,607,252 of record NC_065449.1, read on the forward strand.
AAAGAACCGCTTGGATTGACATGAAATTTGGCATACACATAGCTAACAAGTCAAAGAAAAAAAGTGATATTGTGCCGATATGTGCTTTTGCCCTGGGGGTGGTTTTCACCCCCTCTTGGGGGTGAAAAAATATTCGTCCAAAGAAAGTCAGGAAATGGATAAACTGGCTAATTTTAAGTAATTTTTTATCTATAGAGTTTTTTTCACTAAGTCAATACTTTTCGAGTTATTTGGCAGTGAATATGTTCATTTTTTCAACAAAATAACCACGCTTTTAGACGGTTTTTCGCAAATAACTCAAATAGTAAGTATTTGTGAAAAAAACATTCTTAGCAAACCTATAGCCTGTAAAAAATTTAGAAAAATGGTGTATACATTACGTCTGTACACCTAGTAGGTAGAAGCAGAGTTATAGCTAATGAAAAATAGGTTCATATTCGTCAAATTTCAAATGGAATACTTTAACGTGAAATAACCAAAAATGATGCAAATTTCGGGGAAAACTCATTACAACTTATTTAAAGTGTTTAAAAAAGGCTTCATTTTTGTTTTATAAAAAAAATTTCTAGTATCAAAATTAAACAAGTTACGCTCAAAATGAAGTTATTCCCTTTTGGCTTTGGTAAAAAAATCGAGAAAACCACCCCCTAATTAGTATCTTAAATGAACTTAATCGTTACGACTTCACAAGTTTCTTGACTCGTGTATATATTGTTTATATGATCTGTAAGTTTCATCGGTTCAAAGTCCTTACTATTGAAAGGGCTCTAGTTAAAAGGGGTTGAACGAGTCACTGATCACGAATGTATGCAAATTTAGAAACACCAAATCTTAATCAATTTTTGTCTAACAGAAAAACAAAAAAATACATGATATTCAGAAAAGCAAATCTGACTTTTTTCGTTTTTCGAGATTTTTGGTATCTCTAACAATTTTTAAGTTATTTTGGAAAAAAGCATATTTTTCAAAATTTAAATTTTTAAAAATTTTATTTTGAAACCAAATTTTTTCAAAAATAAGCACTTTGAATCGATGAAACTTACAGATCATATAAACACAACATAAATAAAATAATTTGTGAAGCGGTAACGATTAATTTCATTTAAGTTGCTAATTACGGTTGGTCTTCCCGATTTTTTTTTGCAAAAACAAAAGGGACCAACTTTATTTTGAGCGTAACTTGCTTAAATTTAATGCTAGAAACTTTTTGTAAAAACAGTAATAAAGCATTTTTAAACACTTTAAAAAAGTTATAATGGGTTTTCCCCAAAAAGTGCTTAATTTTTTCAATATTTCACGTCGAAATATTCTATTTGAAATTTGGTGAATATGAATCTATTTTTCATTGGCTATAACTCTAGTTCTAGGAGATCAAGAGACCTAACGTGTACACCATTTTCTTAACTTTCTTATAGGCTATATTTTTGCTAAGAACGTTTTTTTTTGACAAAATACTTACTTTTTGAGTTATTTGCAAAAAACTGTCTAAAAATGTGGTTATTTTGTTGAAAAATAAAAATATTCACTCGCAAATAACTCGAAAAGTGTTAACTTGGCGAAAAAGCTCTATAGAACAAAAGTTACTTAAAATTAATTAGTTTACCTATTTCCGGACTTATTTTGGACATATATTTTTTCACCCCCAAGAGGGGGTGAAAGTCACTCCCAGGGCAAAAGCACACATCGGCACAATATCACTTTTTTTCTTTGACATGTAAGCTATATGCATGCCAAATTTCATGTCAATCCAAGCGGTTCTTTAAAATTTAGAGCAAAACCCGTAAAAGAATGGAATGTTAGTGTTTAGAGAATACCGATGTATAATAAACTGTATTATACATATATAGATAATGTAGATAGTAAAAGTCCAGGAAATCACCGAATAACAATAACATCTGAGATGTTCATATTTATAAAGAGGAAATCGCATGCATAAATAAATGCAGATGTTGGTTGAAGGAATATGGAATGAAGAAGAATTACCAAAGAATGGTAGGAAGCAATAATATGCCCCATTCACAAAGAAGAAGGAATTGCCAATACAAAAATTACAGCAAGAGAATATATTCCCTTGTTGAAAGAAATACTAGAGGAAAGCTGTCAATACCAAAAACCGACCATGATAATTATTATTAAAAAATTTTAAACAAGCATTTGATAAAGTAAAAAGAATGAAACTGTATAAATCACTTGAAGGAATAGAAATATGTATACAGAATAATTATTATTCGAATGATATAACTAACACTACGAAGAACAGAAAACCAAGTAAAAGAAAGTAATGAAACATTAGGCAATTTCCTAATAAATGGGGTAAGGCAAGGCAACCCACTTTCATCTATTCTCTTTACTCTCGTCCTGGAAAACATACTGTCACAATCCAATATAAATCCAAAAGGAATTTTATTATTTACATATATCATAAAAAGCATCAATAGCTAACTCTCGCTGCTGATATAGAAATAGTAACGAGAAGCAAACAGAAGTTAGACATAAAGACAAAATACATGGATTGCATATACCATGAATATGTAAGAGGAAAATACTTAACAGTGCAAACAAATAATATTACATGTTATTATGGATTGAGGAAATTGAGAGGTTCAAATATACGAACAATTTATTATAACACTAAAACCAAATATAGAATAAGAAATTCAAAATAGACTAACGGAACGAACAAATGTGTTTATGTAGAACATACAGAAATGTTCTACGCTGAAAGAATACACAGAACAGTTATTAGGCCTGTAATAACCTTAGGTATATATCAGAGATATGAACATTAAATAAAAAATTACTACTACTATTTATATTTTGGGTCAGAAAGACAAATGAAGATCTGAAATAGTTATATGGGGAGCTTAGCATACTAGGAGTTATGAGACTAAGATAGCTAGGACACATACAGAGGATGCCAGAAGGTAGACTTCCAAAATTGCTATTGTCAAATGCAATAGAAGAACGTCAGAGGAAAGGTCGATCCAGAACAAGGTGGAAAATAGATGTAGAAGATAAAAAAGACTGGATACAATAGACAAGAAGGGATGGATCAGAATGGTCAAGCAAACTATGCGTCTACTAGGCTCGACGCCCATATATATATTTAGCTTTTTTACAGGCCTTTTACGCGCAGAGCTTTGTTGTTATTTTCCATAGCTTTCTGTTACTTGTCAACTTCTTCCAGTCTATTATTCCCTTTCCTTTTAGGTCTTCTACTACCGCCTCTCTCCATCGCTTCCGTGGTCTTTCTCTCTTTCTTTTATAATCTGCTAATATCCATGCTACTTTCTTGACCACTCTGTCATTGTTCATTCTTTCTATATGGCCCAGCCATTGCAACCTTCTTGATTTTATTACGCCTTCTATTTGTAGTTCTTTGTAATAATAGCAGCAGGCTCGACGCCCATATAAACATAATATTTAACTTAGATATGTCACAAGAAAACAGTTTCTGAAAGGAAAAATTTAAAAAAGGCATTTAACCTAAAATTTGATTCCAAAGACGGACCTGAAAACTGCAAATAATGAGATATTTGATATCTATAATAATACCTGATCTATTAGAGTGATACTATTACTCTGGGCTAATTAGCAAAATTCATGGAAAAGTTATTTACCAGCAATTTTATTGCTGGAATCGAATTATAAGATCCTATATATTAATAATATAGGTATGCAAAGTCCGCAGATAGTGTGCTACTTTTTTATAAACAAAATGGCGCCGACAAATCGTATTTTTTTCAATTATTGCTCTATAACTCCGAAGATTTTAACTTTACAACAAAAACACTCAAATAAAAATTCACCGCAATTAAATTCTGCATAGAGATATGTTTTCCACGATTTGCTCCGACGAAAATTTTCCTCGGAAAATGCGGGTTTTCCTAACAAAAACTATAATTTTCAAATAAAGTTTTAGGTAAGTAATTATTAATCAATAATTAAATAACTTAGTGACATTAAAGATTTCTTGGTATAGATTGTAATTCCAGAAGCTGGTGAAAATTAAACGAATATTTTAGCAACAATTCAATTGTTAATTAACAATTTACGATCGCAATAATAACCAAAATAATAGTGATACATTGATCAAACTTATAAAGATTATAAAGGTGAGATGCTTGTTTAATATTTTATCGACAAAATATAAATTTTTCTTTTTTTTGCATAATCTTTAAATTTTGAAAAAAAATAGTTATAATACGTTGGTCTAATTAGTAAAGTACAAAAAAAGGTTATTTACCAGCAATTTTATTGCTTTAATCGAATTATAAGATCCTATATATTATTAATATAGGTATGCAAAGTCCACAGATAGTGCGCTACTTTTTTTATAAACAAAATGGCGCCGACAAATCGTATTTTTTTCAATTATTGCTCTATAACTCCGAAGATTTTAACTTTACACCAAAAATACTCAAATAAAAATTCACCCCAATTTAATTTCGAATTTTCAAATAAATTTTTTGGGCCAGTAATTATTTATCAATAATTATATAGCTTGGTGAAATAAAAGCTTTCTTGGTTTAGATTATAAATTCAGAAGCCGGCTAAAATGAAACGAATATTTTAGCAACAATTCAATTGTTAATTAACAATTTGCAGTCGCAATAACAACCAAAATAATCATGAGACATTGATCAAATTTAGAAAGATTATAAAGGTGTGATGCCTATTTAATATTTTGTCGACAAAATATAAATGTTTCATTTTTTTGCATAATCTTTAAGTGTTTAAAAAAATTGTTATAAACAAATTAACATTTCTTAGAAATTGTTTATTATATTCTAATTTTAAAAAATACTTAAAATGCGTATTTCATAGGTCTTGAAAATGAATGCTTTAAAAAAATTTTCCAACCATTTGCAAAAAAGTTAGGAAACAGCAAAATAAATATACGATATCTCCATTGTTTATAATTTGTTTTAATTGTTTCAAAGCTTAAAAGTGAGTCTATGGTACAATCTAATTACTCACAAAGAATGTCGAAAATTAGTGCAATGGTTATATTTTAATCAAAGATTAAAAACACTTTTTTTTGTAATTTTTAGCGCGAAAGTAGGCTTGATACAGAGCCGGAGATAAAATGTTCACTCGAAGCGACTGACACGCTTAAACTCGCGCGAGTTGTGTATGTGGGCAGGTAGCTAACGTACTGTATTATTCTACTTTCGCGCGTGTAAATTACAAAAAAATATATTTATAATCTTTAATTAAAATATAACCATTAAGCTGATAATCGATATTGTTTTATAAATAATTAGCTTGTACTTTAAACTTACTTCTACGCTTTGAAAGAATTAAAAAAAATTATTAACACCGTAGTAATCGTATGTTTATTTTGCTGTTTCATAACTTTTTTGAAAATGGTTGCAAAAATGTTTTAAAGCATTCATTTTCAAGATATTTGAAATGCTTATTTTAGCTATTTTTTAAAATTATAATATAATAAAAACTTTCTGAGAAACGTTAATTTGTTTATAACTATTTTTTTTTAAACATTTAAAGATTATGCAAAAAAAATAAAAAAATTATATGTTGTCAACAAAATGTTAAATAGGCATCTCATCTTTATATAATTTCACAGTTTGATCGGTGTATCATAATTATTCTGGTTATTATTGCGACCGTAAATTATTAATTAACGATTGAATTGTTGCTAAAATATTCGTTTAATTTTCACCAGCTTCTGGAACTAAAATCTAAACCAAGAAGGCTTTTAAGTCACCAAATTATTTAATTATTAGTAAATAATTACTTATCTAAAACTTTATTTGAAAATTAAAGATTTTGTTGGGAAAACCCGCATTTTCCGAGGAAAATTTTCGTCGGAGCAGATCGGGAAAAACACGTCTCTATGCAGAATTGAATCACGGTGAATTTTTCTTTGAGTGTTTTTGTTGTAAAGTTAAAATCTTCGGAGTTCTAGAGCAATAATTGAAAAAAACACGATTTTTGGGCGCCATTTTGTTTATAAAAAAAGTAGCACACTATCTGAGGACTTTGCATACCTATATTATTAATATATAGGATCTTATAATTCGATTCCAGCAATAAAATTGCTGGTAAATAACTTTTCCCAAAAATGGCCTATTCTCCGATAATCAGCCCAGACTATAATATACCTATAATAGTACATGCTGTACGTACATCATAAAATAATCGGGCAATCCTGCATATACTTCGTTTTTACGGCAAGTACCCACTATAACTTTTATACCTAGCAGATACCACTTTATCTACTGATTTGCTTAAATGTGATTTATGCTGAATGCCGCAAATTATAATATGGCAAAATGGAACACGGTGGATAATATCGCGGGGAATAAGGTCATTTGTATTCTAATAGGAAAAGTATGCCAAGTATCCCATTTTCTGCACTCCCGTCTTGGTTTTTGAATGCATTTTATTGGCAATGATAGTGGCAATTAGCGAAGATAAGGAAAGGAGACTCAAAATGTGGGTTATCTAAGACTCGGTTAAGATGAGAGCGTATATTTAAATATTAGTCTCTACTATCTACTAAGTGCATGGTAAGACTATATAAAGAAAGCATTTATACAGGATGTAGCTATACGTGATGGACAATCTTAAAAACTCTATAAACTTCTACCTAAATCCTAAAATTTATTTTAAAAATTAAAATTCTTCATAAAGTATAGTAAATAAATATTCAACTTTAAAGCTCTCTGAGTACAACATTGTTTTACGTCAAACGTCACCTTTCACGAGGCATTTGACGATGTATGACATGACGTTTTGACATAATAAGTAAATTATTAGTCTCCTCAACTTTTTCCGTTTCTGACGACAACCCACAACCTGGGATTCATTTTATCGGGCAAGCGTAATCTTGAAATTATCAAAAAATTACCAAAATGGAGAAAGTTTTCTTGATATTTATACTATTTACGTAAAAGTATAGAAACCGATAATAGCCTAATGAAATAAAAAGAAGTCAAAATGTAAATTTGTACAGGCTAAAACAAATTTTATATCAAAGTTTAGGTGGGTCTTCTTCTTCTTCTTAGCCTTCTATCGTCCACGTTTGGACATAGGCCTCTCCCAACTCCTTCCATCGGTCTCTATCCTGAGCAACATATTTCCAATTCGTTCCGGCTACTCTTCTAATATCATCAACCCATCTCATCTGTGGTCTTCCTCTCGGTCGTTTACTTTGGTAAGGTCTCCAATGTTGTATCGTTGCATTCCAACGTTGGTCTTTTTGTCTAACAGTGTGGCCTGCGAAGCTCCATTTAAGTTTGGCAACTTTTGTTGTTATGTCCTCGACTTTTGTTTTTGATCTTACCCAGTCGTTCCTCTTTTTATCTGACAGGTGATTAGGTGGGTACCTGATTAGGTGGGTACAAAAGATATTTTCAAGAAAGTATCCAAATCATATAAGGGGATCATTGTTTAAATAATTAAAAAGGGGACATTTTGCAAAAAAAAACACTTTCTTAACTGCTGAGGTAATTCACTTATTAATAAAGGTTTGTGGGATTTTTTTTTGCAAAGTTGAAGGCTAAATCATTCACATAAGACTTCCATTTATTTAAATAATTGTATATAAAACTTTAAAAACAAATTTGCAAAAAATTATTTTTAGCGTTTTAAATAAGAAATAAAAAATATCTTATTTTACATAGTAAGTTGCGCTATGTTGCCAATATTAAGCAAAAAAAAATTGGTCGAAAAATATTTAATATTTTTTGAGATATTGAATTTGTTTATTAAATGTTACTATATTTTCAATTGCAAAAACGCGGTTGTTGCCAAAGAAATATTCACATGCTTAACATCTCAATATTTTTATTTTTATGTATATTTTCGATAAATGTATTAATAAATTCAAATTTCCATTAAACTCCCCCTAAAATGGCATTTGAAAATTATTCAAATTTGTTTATAATTTTATTTTTTTAATACCGTCGCGGGGATTAAGTATTTTGAAATGCCGTTTCGATAAGTGGGTTCCTGGGAATTTTTTAGTAATTAACAAAAATTGTTTGTCGTTTTTTCTTCTTCTTCTTTTTCTTGGAGTTATATTACTACGGGCACTTTTAGGATTAAATTTTATTAAGAATGTCGAATCTCTGACTTGTAGATTCTAGACCTAAAAATATTAAGACTTAACTAAAATCTCTGAATAAAATGTGGCTACTTACTGAGTTACAGGGTGTTTTATTTAAAAAATTAAAAATTTTGTTACCAAGTACTTTAAAACTATTTGACGTATCCTTATCATACTTGGCAGAAAGTGTGGATATTATACACCCTACTAAATTGTGATTACTAAACGTTTCTAGCTAGTACCAGAGACGTACGACAGGGGATATTGAATGATTGAACCTTCCCAAATTCTACGCCACTAAGTGAATTACTATTTTAGAGAAATTTTTCGATTCTCCAATACTTTGTATGTAAATAACTTTAGTGGTATCGATAAAGTCATAAGTTTGAGAGATATTGGAAGTTTAAAATGAATGAATGACTGAATCAAAATAACTATGCCGTTTCATTTTTAACGTCCAATATCTTGAAAACTAATGACTTAATCGTTACCAGTAAAGAGTATATTATTTATATAGAAAGTATTGGAGAATCGAAAAATTTCGCTAAAATAGTAATTCCCTCAGTGGCGTAGAATTTGGGAAGGGTCAACCATTAACTATCCCCTGTTGTACGCCTCTGGTAATAGCTAGAAACTTTTATTTATCACAATTTAGTGGACCGTATAGTACCCACACTTTTTGTTAAGTATGATAAGGATACGTCAAATATTTTGAAAGTACTTGGTAAAAATAATTTTTAAATTTTTAAATAAAACACCCTGTAACTCAGTAAGTAGGCACATTTTATATAGGTGATTTTAGACCAATCTTAATATTTTTAGGTCTAGAATCCACAACTTAGATATTCGACATTCTTAATGAAACTTAACCCTAAAAAGACCCGTAGTAATATAACTCGAAGAAAAAAAAAAAAAAAAGAAAAGGAAAAAAAGACAAAAAAATTTGTTAATTAGTGAAAAGTTCCCAGGAACCCAATTATCGAAACGCTATTTCAAAATAGTTAATCCCGTGACGTTATTAAAAAAACAAATTATAAACAAATTTGAATAATTTTCAAGGGGCCATTTTAGGGGGAAGTTTAATTGAAATTTGAATTTATCAATACATTTATCGAAGATATACATAAAAATAAAAATAATAAGCTTTAATACAGGTGAATATTTTTTTGACAACAACCGCGTTTTTGCAATTGAAAATAGAGTAACATTTAATAAACAAATTCAATATACCAAAAAATATTAAATATTTTTGGACCTATTTTTTTATTAATACTGATAACATAGCGAAACTTCTCCTGTAAAATAAGATATTTTATAGTGCTTATTTAAAACGCTAAAAATAATTTTTTGCAAATTTGTTTTTAAAGTTTTATGTATAATTATTTAAATAAATAGGGGTTCACATTTAATTTAGTAAGTCTCATGTAAAAGATTTACCCTTCAACTTTGCAGAAAACAATCCTATATACCTTCATTAGTAATTGAATGACCTCAGCAGTTAAAAAAGAATTTTTTTTGCAAAAATGACCCCTTTATAATTATTTAAACAATGATCCCCTTATATGATTTGGATACTTTCTTGAAAATATCTTTGGTACCCACCTAAACTTTGATATAAAATTTGTTTCAACCTGTACGAATTTACATTTTGATTTACATGTAGTGTAATTTTATTTTACTAGACTATAAAGTTAGTTTGAATATCACCTGTTCTGTAGCTTGAAAAGCATACATTCACCATAAAGAATACTTACGGGTATGCCTTGAAAGTCTTAAAACGTACCTGAAACAAAAAAAATAAACAATTAGTACAATCGCACAATGCCCAAGTCATATTAGTTGTTAAAATTTTTTTTAGAGATTTTTTGAAATTAAAATTGTTTCTGAACTTTTCAACAAACTTTTCAGCTATTAGGAATATTTCGGCTGTAGACTTGTTAAACCATTTTCTCAGGCACTTTCCATACACTTCGAACATATTATATGTTCATTTCTTATACGAAAGACCAGATATTTTAATTTGTACTTTTTGATTGTACGAACGATCTCCCATTCAATTTTAATTTATAACTTATTTTTAAGTCCTGAACCAAATTATGTTTAGAGACAACTCTAAAAAATTAGAGATACACATATATGAAAACCTCCAATAGTACAAAATAATACAATAATAAACAGTTAGGCAAATATTTAACTGGCTTGGGCATATAGCCTAAGCATAACTGACTACGCAGAAAATACCTAGACAACTGGTGAAATCTATAGGAGGAAAAAAATAGTGTCATCCGACTTAAGAAGACTGAACATAGAAGCAAGCAAAAAAGCAGAAAAACGAAAGGAAAGGGAAAATATTTAAAAAATAGAAGCAATGGTGTACTAGGGCTACCAGAAGACAAGTATATACACAACCTGCAAAGCTGTTGGTATATAGATAAATGATTTTTATTATTTTTTTTAAAGAGTACCTACCCCCCACTTTCAGAATTCATTTTTTTCATTCTTTTATTTACGTTCTATGTGATTAAAAAATAAGACCAAACGAAATGTTGACCCACCATCGCCCTCTTCCTCCCCGCCGCTAAAAAATAATGTTTTATTTTTTATTTTTTTTAGGTGCTATGTAATCAATTTAAAAATTAAAAAAAATTCACACGCATGGTTGAGGCTTGTACAAAACATATCTATTTTTATACATCCCTAGGCTGAACAACTGAACAACTCCAACTACTACTGAACAAAACAATTTCTGTAAAGAATATGGACTAAAAATGAATATAAAAAAGACCAAATACATGATAATAACTAAGAAAACAAACATACAAACAAGCATACATTTGGGAAATGTACCGATAGAAAGGGTTGATAAATACAAATACCTAGAAACCTGGATTTCAGAGAAAATGATCAAACAACAGAAATAAGGACCAGGATAGAAATAGCAAGAAATGCGTTTGTAAAAATGAAAACATTTCTCTGCAACAAAGACCTTAGCTTAGAACTGAGAGCAAGAGCTTTGAGATGCTACGTGTTCTCGATACTACAATATGGACTTGAAAGCTGGACATTAAAGCAAGAACACATAAATAAGCTACAGTCATTTAAAATGTGGTGTTACAGAAGAATGCTTAGAATGGCATGGACACAGAGGAAAACGAACACGGAAGTACTGCGAGAAATGGGTAAAGAATGCGAAATAATAAACACAATAAAAATAAGAAAGTTACAATATCTGGGACACGTAATGAAGGGACCGCGATATGAAATGCTAAGACTGATAATACAGGGAAAGATAAGAGGCGGAAGGAGTATAGGAAGAAGGAGAGTGTCATGGTTAAAGAATTTAAGGGACTGGTTTAGATGCAGTTCTATAGAACTCTTTAGAGCAGCGGTGGATAGAGTAAAGATAGTGATGATGATATCCAACCTCCGATTAGGAGACGGCACTTGAAGAAGAAGAAGGTTGAGTGTAGATAACCTCAAAATGCATTTTTCTTTCAGAAAAAAGCGTATAACTTTTTTTTGCAGATGACTGCAGGTCAATTTTTTTGGTGTGTAATTTATCAAAAACTATATTTTTAATTTTTTTCCGTAAGGTGAGTCAACTAAAAAAACCCAAAAAACTGTTTTTTAGGGTTTTTTTTTGGGATTTTCACCATTTTATAGGCAATATAGATCAAATCAATATTTTTATAGTTTATATATAATTTGAAGTAACTGAGTTATTCTTCTTCTTGCAGTACAGTCTCCTATCGGAGGTTGGCTACCATCAGAGCAATCTTAACTTTGTTCTTAACGATATTCAAAAATTGGGCGAAACACGTTCAAGCCTCCAAAAAACACCTTCCAAAAAACCCCACGTTTGTGGGGGGTTTGAACGTGTTTATCCAATTTTTGAATTCTCTAAAGGACTCAGTCACTTCAAATTACATATAAGTTATAAAAAATACTTAATCTGATCTATTTTGAAGTCTATAAAATGTGCAAAATCCCCAAAACCCCTAGAAAATCAGTTTTTTTTGGGTTTTTTAATGTGTTACTAAAAAAAGTTACTATTACAGTGAGGGCATTTTGTCTATCTTAAAAGGGAACACTTTACGTAATAAAGAAAAAAGAAAATTTAAATAACAAGTTAGGTTATGCTTTTTGTGAAAGTTACTTTCCGTTAAGCCGAATGAAGACTGATTACTAAAGACTGGATTATATGCAAAATGCATATGCATATATATGCTGCATATTTCTCATGTTTTTCATAAATGCATATGCCTTGCATATTTGGAGATTTAAGAGCATATAAATGCATATTTTGATGGGAATTTACTCTACCCCATTTAAAAATAAGGTATATATTAGTAACATCAACATCCATTAAAATAAAATGTGAAAGTAAATATTTTGCTGTTAAGCTCCTTTGTTGTTGTACCCATAAACATAATGGGCGTTATTTATAGCTGCAGGTATCATTATCCGGATATTTAAGATTTATAGACTTCTCAGAATTTACAAATTACCTAAGTAAATACCGATTATATTTTGAATAACATTACAAATATTACCTGTACTTTCTGCTGGTGTCGGCCAACTATGAATTATTCTGGGAAAACCAACCAAAACGAAATTTTAAGCATTTTAAGGGTAGGATAGATTATTTTATTTTATGAATGGTTAGTCTTAAATCAATCGCCGATTATTCAACTTTTGTGATTGCAAGTTATTGACTATACTGTGTAAAAAAATCATTTTATTATTATTGTGAAAATGCCTAAAGTAGCAAGGGAAAAATCAAGTCTTCTCAGAAGTTGGATTGGAAGTAACAATCATCTAAAAGTTATCGACAGTGAAAGTATGTTTTGCACCATTTGTGATAAAAAGGTAAGTTCTCCACTTCAATAGATTTTTAAACTTATCAAACTTCTTTGCACATCTATGTGTCTGTCTATTCTAAAATGACAAACCGTCCCATTTCTTCAAAAACTGTTTTTTAAAGTTCGCAACGGTTTGGCTTATACAGAGCGAGGTGTTGAGAGTGGCCCACCCTGTATACTACGGTACACTGACTGTACTTTATTGTTTGACGATTTCAATTTCACTTTGAGAAATAAAAAAAAATTGGGGGAGGTTTAAAAAGTTTGATCATTTTAATGTAGGTATCTATTTACGAAAACATCTAAAACATCATTATCATTATATTCCAGATTCCATGTCAAAAGAAATTCCAAGTAGTTCAACACATAAAAACTTCACTTCACCAAACTAAGCTATCAAAAAATGATAATAAACCTCGCCAGCAGATTCTACAGAACAGTTTGCAGATTCAGAATACGTCAGTTGGGCAAGAAACCTTTGCAAAGGATTTATGCCATTTTTTTTGAACTGCAATATCCCTCTGCACAAGTTAGAACATAAATCGTGTCAAAACTTTTTAAAAACTTATTGCAAGATTAAAGATAAACCAGCTCAAATACCAAGTTCTTCAACTCTTCGGAAAAAATATGTCAGTGCATGTTACAAAGATGTGATGACGAGTATTAAAAATCAGTTAAAAGCCGAATATCTTTGGATTTCCGTCGACGAAACAACGGATACAAAGGGTCGACAAATTGCGAATCTAATTGTTGGAGTTCTTAACGACTCTGGCGATTTTAAAAACTCATACTTAATTAGTGTAAAATGTTTGGAAAAAACAAACTATGCTACAATAGCTAGATTTGTTAACGAATCCCTAACAAATTTTTTTTTACCTGATCAAGTACCATTTGAAAAAATATTATTAATGCTTAGTGATGCCGCCTCATATATGATGAAAGCTGCATCCAATCTTAAAATCTTTTTCCCTAATTTAATTCACTGTACATGTTTGGCGCACGGCCTAAACAGAGTTGCAGAGAAAGTTAGAATTGAATTTCCCAATGTAAACACCTTAATAAATAATGTAAAAAAAGTATTTCTGAAAGCACCACTACGTGTACAGGTATATAGGGAGATGCTTCCCGATATTCCTTTACCACCAGAACCAGTATTAACCAGATGGGGAACTTGGCTTAAAAGTGCTATATTTTTATCTGAACACTACGACGACATCAAAAGCGTTATTTCAAGTTTTGATCCGACTTGTACCGCTATTGATAACTGTCAAAATATTTTTAAAGAAAAGTCTATTAAAAATCAATTGTTGTATATAAAATCGAATTTCGATATCATTGAAAGTTCAATTACAAAATTAGAGGCTCAAAATTTATGTCTTCACAATAGTATGTCTATTGTTGATTCGGTTAAACAGAAAATAACAAATCTGAATGGGGAAATTGGAGTAAAAATTAAAGATAAACTTGATGACGTTTTAAACAAAAATGAGGGTTTCACTTTATTGCGTTCAATAAATAATATAATCAATTTTGGAAACTTCGATGAAAATATTAATATGGATCCGTCTCTAATAGCAAAGTTTAAATATGCCCCAATTACATCTTGTGACGTTGAGAGATCTTTTTCTGCCTATAAACAAATATTAACAGATAGAAGACATAATATTAGTTTAGAAAATATGAATCAATATATGATTATTTATTGTAACAATAAAAATATGTAAATTTGTTTTATTGTACTCTTTTTATAATATTAGTTTAGAAAATATGAATCAATATTGTAACAATAAAAATATGTACATTTATTTTATTGTACTCTTATTTATCTTGTGGTCAAAATAAAATATTTTGCCGTTTTATTTGTCACAAAACCTGAAGTTAAAAAAATATATTAAGAAATAATAATACAATTTGGTTTAAATTCAAACCTATTTATTTATTTTTATTATTTTTTATTTATTTATGTATTTAACGTAAACCATAAAATTATTCATATAAAAATAAGTGCATATATAAATGCATATTTGCATGTTAATTGTGCATATTCAGCTTGTTTTAAAATGCATATTGCATGCATATTTTAGACATTTTTTAGTGCATATTTTCCAGTCTCTACTGATTACATAGCTGGCTCTAATTACGATTTTTTCCGAGTCAGGGAACCTTTTTTCACCTTCTCCCTGTTAAATAAGTCATAAAAATACCTTGAATATTATAAATGAAGCTTCTAATGACTTTCGGTATCTTACACACCATTTTCAAACTCCAATTAAAATAACTGTTGCAGGCAGCATTACTTCCTGATTAGTTGAACACCACGAAGATACACTTAAGATAAAAGCGTTTATTAACAACCACTGCATCATTTATTAATTTTTGTCAGATCTTTTAGTGCTTCTTTGTGTTGTGTGTGCAAGAGTCGTGGCCAGAGGTGCATATTGGTAATTTTTGCGAAGGAATAAGTATACGTCCGCAGTCGTATGAGGCATTGCGGCGATTTCACTTGAAGCCGTAGATAAATATAGCGATCGAGTTACATAAATTGAGAGAATAAATTAAGGAAGTGAATGTAAGGTAATATTCATCATTCCATAAATATGTAAAAGGTCCTGATAATCAACGTTATTATTGATTGGTTAGAAGCACATGTCTTATATAAAAGAATTTACAAAAAAAGATTAGGTACCTACTTACATTTAATTCATCTTTTAGTCTGGCATAATCTTTCGGCGGCGTAATTGTGTAAGTGCGTACATTTTTTTAATTTTTATTTTGTTTTTGATTTGGAACTTTTAGCCACGTAAAATTACATACACTGTGTCCGTAAAGTATGGAACAAATTCTTTTTTAGCTAAACAGAGCATTTTAAGAAATAATCCTGAAACACGTTGATTTTTGATTTTAATTTACCGTATTTTAAAATAATACTCTAATATACAGGGTGAATTACTTTCGAGTAATGACGTCACCGTCATTTTTTTTAAATGGAACACCCCCATTTTGTTTCAATTTTCGGATTACTCTAGCTGAGCTGATTCCAAAAATGTATCAAATGTTGATTCAAATTGGTACAGGGTGGACAAAAATACAATAGCTTTGTGTGTGTTCATAAAGTAATGCGTTAGTTAAATTAACAATATTATCAAAAATACTTATTTATTTTTGATATTTTAATTAATTTTAGATTTTAATTAATTTTTGATATTGTTTAATTTAATATTTTATTTTAATATCAAAAATTAATTAAAATTTAATATTATGAGTACACACAAAACTATTGTATTTTTGTCCACCCTGTACCAATTTGAATCAACATGTGATACATTTTTGGAATCAACTCAGCTATATTAATCCGAAAATTGAGACAAAATGGGGGTGTTCCATTTAAAAAAAATGACGGTGACGTCATTATTCGAAAGTAATTCACCCTGTATATTAGAATATTATTTTAAAATACGGTAAATTAAAATCAAAAATCGACGTGTTTCAGGATTATTTCTTAAAATGCTCTTTTTAGCTAAAAAAGAATTTGTTCCATACTTTACGGACACAGTGTATAAATATTAGTATTCATTCATATAGAATTGTACAGGGAGGACACTATTCACGCTCAGCTCGGTTCTTTAAAGCTACTCCAATATAACACGCAAGACATAAAAGATTGTTTATGTCTTGCGTAAAGATGGTCAAGATATAGGTACACATACAAAGGAAATATCCATTCAAACGATCAAATTTTCAATCCCACTTTTGATTAATTTTTTTTCTGAAATATGATTTGGTTTAAAACAGTTTGTATTATCAAACGATGAATGGAAACAATTTCAAATGGGTTGTAGAAATAAATGAAGATACCTTTTATTGAGTCAAAAGGACGCCGGACCGGTTTCGGAGAATACAATAAAATTTACTGTCCATCTTTAGGTCTCTGGTAAAGGTCCACTCAAAATGCTAAAATATTATAATTTGTAACTAAAATAGTTCTAACAGGCATTGTACAATTAAGGTATGTACTATATGAAATTATTAATATAAAGAATTACTTCTAAAGAGAACGCGATCATTT